>NC_136652.1:13455184-14055184 GCF_949748355.1 Melanostigma gelatinosum | reverse complement strand
AAAATATGCCCTTCAACTCGAATGGCTTGCAGAAGACATACACGTCTTCACACGTACACACACACACACACACACCAGAAACTTCAGACCTCGTGCACCTCATCAGCTCCCCCCCCCCTTTTTTTGTGATTTCTTCTTTGCCATGTCCTCATCTCCTCTGGTCAAAGACAACTGATCGTTATCAGAGATCCTGAAACCAATCACTCTCACTTCTCATTGTTGGCACTCGAATCCATTACAGTTCTACTAAAGCCCCGTCCGCCCCGCTGAATTCAACCACATCCCATTGTCTTTTTCCCCTCAATCCACATTTCTTTTGCTCTCTCAAAAGTATCCTCATTTCTCACCCACTCTCTCGGTTGTTTTTCAGCAAAGCGGGAAGACACCTTCTCACTTCTTTGGCTGCTTTTAATACACTGAAAGTGGGGAAGGCAAGAGTTTGGGCTGCCCTGATGGGTGAACAGTGTACAGGAAGATGTCTTAAGAGTTGTAATGAAAACAAATATCAACAAAAATGAACAACTATTTACTTGACTCCCCCATCAAATGATGTTGTTGTTGGCTGGAATGCATTAATCATCTGGAGGAAGATTTTCTGATAAGGTGCATATGTACCGTGTACATGAACATCACGAAAATGTATGAACGCGAGCAGCATTCAGAAGGAAATCTGTGAAACAATAATTGAAGGAAACATAGAAACAAATACAAAAATGTAGAAATGACCAGTGGTGGCTTACATGCTCCCCGTGGCTGAGCTGCTGTCTGTGGGCAGAGAGCCGTTGGAGTGCTCCATCTGGGCCAACCTGAGGAAAAGAAACCCTCATCAGTGGCTGACACTTAAATTACCCGTTAAAACTGAGACATGTCAACGCCGTCGTCATCTCATCAAAATGCAGAGCAGCGATGTCAACAAATGAGGATCTCAACACCACAGTAGCACACCAACAAAAATTGAAAAGAATGTCGTCTCGATGACGAATGACCAAATACGTCTTTGTGGTCTAGTATGTGTGTGTGTGTGTGTGTGTGTAGGCACATGGGGGAACTGGTTTTTTTCTGGTCATATATTCAGACAATGCCATACTAATGAGGCCGGTTCCTCAGATCTAAGCCTGTATTTATATTTACTGAATGTAACGAGGAGGCAGCCGGGTTTGTCCGGCAGATGAAGAACACCATCCACACACACACTGAACTTGAGGGTGAAATTGAACTGTGGTAGAATATGCACGGAGGGAGATATCTAAAGTTATTATACCACTGGTGAAACCTCATCACTGTGTGCAAATCTATAAGCTACGCTATAATCTACAACGTCAGCGTCGAGATTTCAGTTAAAATTGAAATTCACAAGGCTCATGTCTGTGTCGTCGCTGATAAAACAATGCAGGCGGAAAAGCGCTGAGCGAAGGTTAATGGTGTGTGACCAATGAAAGGTTACAGGCCAGACAGAGCAGCGCTGCATCAGAAGAACCTTCGTGATAAAGCGTTTTTGTGGAAGGACGCCGGGTTCTGTTTTGAAAAAAGTAACCCTTGTTCCCTTTAGAGAAGATACGTTTTGGACAGATTAGAGATGCATTCAAGGGGCAAGATGGGATTTGTGATACTTTGGGGTCTTAACGATCACTTATCTTAATGTCAAACATGACAGGTTTTCCATCTCAGTGCAGCAGGACACCAGTTTGGTGATGATTAACTGCAGATCACACACACTGTGTATATGAATGGCATGTACACAGCGGGATCATCTGAAGGAGGCGGCTGAAAAGAGCATATTCCCACTGGACTCAAGGTTTATATAATATCTAGAGATGCAGTGTTTGTCACCGTGTACGTATTAAAAGGTTCAGGCTGACATTAACGATCCCATATTCAGAGGTAGACTTCAACATTTGTGGAGCATTCATTTGTACAGATTCTTGGCCATGACAGAAATAGAAATATTGTTCAGTTGTTCTGGTGCTGTCAGAGGGGAAACTGGAGAATGTATTTTTTTTTGCTATAATTACTGGTGAAAGAGATTTCAAATTTTTTTGTGGTAAACTTGCTTTCTCCTTCTTTCCGTCTCGGTAATGTCCCGGCAATAAAGCCAGTTTATATTCCCCAAAAGGATTCTTTGATGAACACTGGAATGTACAGATAGATAGAACGTGCTTTGTTTGTGATTCTGATCTGAAGCGTGACCCTCGTTTCATAGTGTGATGAGAATAAATAGCAAACATCTCAAGGAGCTCAAGGGCAACTAATAAAAACCTCCAACACAATTAGGATTTGTATGATTTACAGTCAAAGGCAAACAACAATTATTTAAACGTTTCCTTAAACCATTGTACTACATGTGTATCTATGAAGTCTTTCCAATGCATATTATAGCACATGCTATTTTAAATGTCATTTTTCATCACTTCCATTGCTATCCATTTAACTCACAACTCGGTTTGGTTGAGCACCAACACCATGTCTGCATTCACTGAAACAACCCAGGTCAGATTACCGTTGCATAGTCATGCATTGTTCAGAAAAAAGGGCAAGTACGAAAAAGCAGTTGACTTTTACTCCATCCTCCAAACTTGCAAGGCCCTTTAAAAGTGCACCTCTCATTCTATAATGAAGCTGTTTAAATGTGCTACATTTAAATGCGGTTAGCAGGGCGTGTATGTGCGCGTGGCATCTGAGATGATGAGATGCTGATTGGGGAATGCAATGCGTACCTGCTGGCATACTGCTCTATCCGGGAGTGGGTGTCATCATGAGAGAGCTGAGGTGACTGGGACAGCCTGGAAATGAATGGGGTGATGGAGATGAATGAGATTCTGCATGCTCACACAACCTCATTGACACACAGAAATTCACAGGCACATGCACGCGCTCGCTGACACACGCACACGCACACGCACACGCACACACACACACACACACACACACACCCTAATGGGCCTTCACAACATCACCTAGAAAACCAATCTGATGGTCCTAGAGAGAGAAATGGGAGAGCGGGATGATCTACGCAGCGGTTGGATGTTTTTTGACAGCCGCTGCTGGGATGAGAAACCGAATTCTAGTTGGATGCTTTCGAGAAGAGTAGGTGACGGCAAGGAGAAAGTGGGTGAGTTTTTCGGTCGCATGTTCAACCAGTGGATCAGGCAGGCGAGTAGGCAGGCAGGCAACATGCAGTGCAGTCATGGCTTAGTTGGATTGAGGACTTATAGGGGGGGGGGAGGTTGAGTGAGGAGAGAAGGGAGCAAAGGAGGTGTCATTAAAAGGCATTCCGGTCTGGAGACGAGGTGGTGTTGCTGGTGGCGTAGATACTCACTCATACTGCTCCGGACACATGCTGATGAGGGTGACAGGACTGTAAGAGAATCGGAGGGAGGGAGGGAGGGAGGGGGAGTTTAGGTACCACAAAACATTGCAGGGTCCAAAACACAGCAGGGTGGAGGAAGAAGTGGAAGGAAATGTCTGTCCAACATCTGAGTGGCTGGACTCCACACGGAGCGAAAAGCATGTCAAACAAACAGTCACCAATATACACACACCACATGTGGTTATGATTATCCCCTCCGACATTCTCTGACACCTGCATCAAAGTAGACTTGTGACACAGGAAGTGTGTCGATTGATCTGTCAGTTTTGAAGGGGTAAAGATGGGCACACGGTAAATTACCCAGGCTGTGTGTGTGAAAGCTCACAAGGGAAAAGACTGATCGTGTCAGTTGGCTTTGCCGCAGTCACATATATTTCATTTTAATGTTTTTTTTTTCCAAAATGCCGGCTGCATACAGGATGATATGGCCCAAAATTCCCTCCCATTTCTCATTCATTTCAAGCAGGATTTACTGAAATAACATGCCAGCAAAAAAAAAACATACAGAACCTATTTTGGAGTTAATTTGCAATTATTTTATAAAAAGATGTGTTGGCTGCACAAGAGCTCAGTAAATGCTGTTGATTAGAGATTTTGGAAACAAAATGTGACAAACCCAGACGCTAGAGGGATGTGTCTTGAAGTCCTTTCAAGGTTCCTAGTCCATGATAATTGCAGCTATTCTTAGAGATGCAGATAATAACTTTATTATTTGTAACAAATGGGACACTTTTATCTGAAAAACACAAAGAAATGGATCTTTTTCCACAGAGGAGGCTTGATAGAAATTAGTAAGATAAGGTCGAGGTTGGTTTTTTTGTTCCCACATTAAAGCAGGGACATTTAGATGGAGACTTCTGCCTTGGTGGTTATGTTTCTCACAGCGGGGCAGCCAGTGTAGTCACACTTCTGTAGCTGCGAGGCGAATTTGAAATGTAGCAGGGGATTCAGACGGAAAGAGAGAAAAACTGTGAAAAAAAAACAAAAACGGATCGTGGGTCGGCAGGGCAGACTGAGCTAACTATTCAGAGTCTGTGGTGCGGCATTCATACGTGCCCCCGCCGACATTCGTCGCTAGAGGGAAAAGTCAATCTGGTCATTTTGTTTTTCAGGAGAGGGATTTCAGTTTTCATCTTTGCCAAAAATGGATAGCTTTTGTAGAGCGTAGATGGTTTTCCTTTCACCCAAATGTGTCTGACCCGCATTCAAAACGACACAACCTTCAGATGGACACACTGGAAAAGACAGTTGTGCTGAAGGCAGAAACACAAGCTACTGTAACAGAGAGGGAGGAGGAATTGGAAATGAGTGAAGGAAAGGTGACTGAAGGAAAGAGAGGGAGGGGAGAAATCACGTCAGCAGAGACCTTGCGAGTATTTGGGGCCTGACAAATGTGGCTGCTGTAAAGGCTGACTTTTTATGAAAGGTTTGTTGTGCCTGTTGAAGTACAATAAGAGGGAGCAGAACAGAGCCCGGTTCACATCTCTCTTCCACTGGTATTGTGTGAAAAGTCTGAGCAGCTAAAGGTCTCATTTACTTATGTAGATCATATAGAGGCATTGAAATGAAATTGAGACGCTTTCATAACCAGTTAAGAGTCCCTCACGGTCACTTTAAGAAAACGGATTTGTACAAATGGTGTCGTCTGTGTTTTACTTGTCTTTTCAGAGTTGATGAAGGTTTCTAAAAAGTTAGTTAATCGTGTTGGCACTGCTTCCCTCTGTTCTACTTTTTCCTCTGTCATGGATAAAAGACAATGAGCGCCGTTGACACCTCGACCTGTCTGTCAGAAAGACGGTTAGAGGGCTGACAAGAGAACGTGTGTTTAATGTGGAGCCGGCACACGTCGGTGCTGTGTCCCACCATAACTACCACAACGCACACAACTCCATCATCAGCAGATAGTTTGGAAACAAAAAGGTTGTGCTTTACCCGTAAACTAATTAGCTTGGGATAGCTTCTCTACATGTAATAAACATGCAGAAATAAAAACATTTTTACTTTGTTTTTTTCTTTAACCACAACAAAATGATTTTGTTCAGACTGGATTCTGAAGAAAAAAAAAAAAGAATTTCAAATCCCCATTCAACTCCATTAGCCCCAATGCAGCAGAGGCTCATCCACTGAGTGGGAAGCTGTTAGAGCGGTTCTTTCACATTATCAAACATAGCTGTGACGAATCACAATCCCATCTGCCCTGAAAAGAAGCAAAGGTAGAAGTGGGAGGTGAGAGTGCAGCTGGTGTTTTGCTCTCTCAAGGTGGAACGAAACAGAGAGGGTGGAATCAAACAAGA
Organism: Melanostigma gelatinosum; assembly: GCF_949748355.1. NCBI lineage: Eukaryota > Metazoa > Chordata > Actinopteri > Perciformes > Zoarcidae > Melanostigma > Melanostigma gelatinosum. Next base: position 14,049,523 of record NC_136652.1, on the reverse strand, counting down.
GAAATGATACCAAAGAGGAAAAGAAAAAGACGGCGAGTGAGTGCATCTCATTTTCTCTTCTGCTGCCACAGTGTTAAAAAAAACTAAATCTCCTTTTTAGAAGTTCACTTTGTTAAGACTAATGGAGCCTGACGATGCACTAACAGTGTTTTCTTACAACATTGTTCAAAATGTGTACACAGCAAGAGAAACTGGAAAACGTCGACTTTAAATCTTTAGTTGTGATATTTAGGATGACGCTACTAGTATGTTTTCTTTGAATTGACTGATTGTATTAGACACAAATAAAGAAATAAAAAAAATAAAGAAATATTTTCATTTCAACAAACATGAAAGCAAATGTTATGTTTAACCAATCGGTGTACTTCCTGCATTCTAAGCAGGGACCCCGTTACAGAAATATCCATATCAATGTAGGTCACATATTCATTTTAGTGACATGGAGAAGGCAAAAGCCAATGAAGTGGGATAATATGAGTCTAAAATGAATGCTGAGCATTTCTTAACACTGATCCTATGTTGGAGCCACATCTTATAGACAGTCCAATAGCAAAGAAATAGCACATCCAGGCTTATTTCAACACATAGAGCTGTACATTTCTTAAGTCTCCAGTCCCTGCTGCCGTATTTGGAAAAGATCCTTGCGTTTCGCCACAATTCCTCAACCTTTTAGAGGCATTTATCAAGTAGGCATCTCTGCAGGAGTCATTTTTCAGAGAGGAAGGGAAGTGAGAATAGAGCAAGGTGGGAGGTGAGTGGGAGGATGGGAGGCATAAAGGAGGGAGTGCAATCCATCTGAGAAGTGTGCAACTGGACGTCGAGGAAAATCTATCTCGACTGAAGAGGCGAGTCACTGTGAATAAACATCTTTCAAGACTTTCTGGTGCTAACAAGATGCAAAACTGCATTGTTGAAAAGAACGAGAGCCCGAGTGGGAAATGTGTGACAGGCAGAGAAAAAAGGAAAAACAATAAATAGATTGATGGATAAAATGTAGAAAAAAAACCCCACCGAAACATGCACAACAGAGTCTCGGAGCACACGGAGCAGCTGGGCTGGTATTCGAAAGGGCCACAACTCAGAAAAACACTCAGATGTGGAGGATGAGGAGCCCGCCTGAGGCGTCTGCATAATGTGGGCCGAGTTAAATGTCTCTCCGAGGGGGATTTAAGGCTGGCAGGAGCAGGGACATAAAGCAGGCGCTGCAGAAAGAAGATCTACAGTGTAGCGGCGGCACCTAATAATGACTGGACCGACAGGTAAATAAACACATAAACTGAGTGGTGAATTAACACTGCCCACATGCTGGAGCACAGGTGTGTGTGTGTGTGTGTCAGGCATGAGACTTCTCATAACCTGTGACCTGAAGGAGGTTCCAAATTCACGCCTTAGCTGTGGAATTCGCTTCCTGGTAATGTAAGGCAGGCACATTTGCTTTCATGTTTTATTGTGAAGCATTTTGTAACTTTATTTTGTCATGGAGGTCACTTGTCTTTTGAAGTTGAAGGATCCAGGAGAGTCCATTTTTTTTTAAAGGATTTGATTGAAATCCGCCTTGTAGCTAAAACCCGCCACATGTTCATTTTCACTCAGAAGCATGTCACATTACAGAAGCCAAAGACAACTCTCCTTTTGAACGGCATTGTGATGCGTGACAGAAACAAACAGAGAGGATTCTGTTTCAGTCGATCTGTAAATGTCACATCATCACATTGGAGTGTGACTTACGTTTCCATGTTGTCGCCCTCTAGAACTGTCTGGACCGGTAGGTAACCCAGCCGAGGATGTTTGGCGAAGTACTTCTTCGATCGGAATTTGTTCTTCAGCACTTTGGTGAAATCACGCATGTCCTCACCTGATGTCGTCTGCAGTGCGAGAGAGAGAAAGTTTATGTTATTTATTGCAGTGCGCGTGTGTGTGTGTGTTGTATGCATTCCCACAGTCTCTTGTGCACGCATCAGCAGCATATGCATTTGAGTGGAAGAGAATGTGTTGTGTTAATTAGATACTTAGCAAAGGTGTTTCTGCCTTGCAAGCAAACAACAAATTACCACAACAGCGTGACCGGAGGGGGAGAAAATCCCCTCGCAGAGGATTCAGACAACCACCGCTTAACACAAACACACACACGCAAACGTACGACTCCCACACTTGACAGATGGGGAGTAAATACAGGCTCTATTGAGTTCATTGGGCTTATTAACTAATCCATGCAATAGCTTGAGCAAACCAACAGCCATTACTGAACAATTAAACTAAAGCTGGAAGAATAATTTGTGGAAGGGGGTTGTGAAACAAAGGTCCAAAGCTGGAATCTCGTCGGAGACGTTGAAGTTGCAGTGTGTGCATCATAACCGCAAGGCAACCGGGACGCTCCCTGACGGACTGTGACAACAAAATGACACCAGAGACGCCGGCCACAGTGGAACGCAGACAGCACCTCCACTTAGGAAAGGTAAAGACATTGAAATTACAGGAATCAATACAGCACAGCAGCACATCTAGCTTCTTCAGCACTGAAAATTCCCATTGGAACTATGAAAATGTCACTCCCATAAAATTGAAAACCTAATAAAAAAAAGAAAAGCAATACGGTGGCCATAAAGTACACAGTGTGAAAATAAAGAGAGAAGGAATCTTATTCGACAAACGCTGCGATCAGTCTTTAAATCTCTGCAAAATCTGTGTTTTGAAGAATCATTATTCAATACGGACTCCATATTTTCAAAGTTATAAAAACGGAAACACAATTTGGTTCGAGTATAGCGAGGAGTGAAAATACGTTTCCATATGATGCCGATATTTTTCAGAGGAAACAAAGAGAAACTAACAAACAGTTAAACTCAACTTCAACTTCCATTTGATTTCGGCAGGTATTCTAGATTTGGGTCTTGGATACATCCAACACCTTTGAACTGCTAGATTTGGCTGGTTTCCTACTAGTCTATAGTATCTTGCAGTTCATTCAAGCTCTGTTAAGTTGCAGTATTAATTAACAGCAAGTATCACATGATATCAGAGCTTTTCAGCAGGATCCAAGTCAAAGCTTTTTAAAGGTTTTTCTTGCTTTTGTTCTCCAGACATTCCAGTATCGATCTCATCGTACTGTATGCTTTCAGGTCAGTTTGAGTAGAAAATAGGCTGATGCACCCGTCCTCGATGTTTGGCACTGCGAAGCAACCTGTCCTCAATCATTTGCTTGTATTTGGCTCCATTTGATGCTCCCTTCATCCTTGTTTGTGCTGAAAAGCCTGCGGACAGTATTTTGCTGTCACAGCCATTCTTCAACGCAGTGATGGCGATAAGTTGTGAGTGACTGCTTACTGCCAGATGCAGAACGTTTAGCAGCTTGCGGTCAGCTGTCATGAGCCTCTGACCACAGACTGGGTCAAGATGAAGAATTCATATCATTTGGATTAACCGTAGGGCTGTTTGGATTTATATTAGTTGCAGCAATTGGGAATAAAATGAGGGCTCCACCAATGGGACTTATTCAGTCCACATACCTGGGCTTTGAGTATCGGCCGATACAGAGTACTGATCCGATACCAGTTTTTAATTCATAAGCTGTATGACTCGCTGTTTTTAATGTGGAAGGCAACATCTTAAACGTCGCTTTCCTAACATTTTAAAACAAAATGTAACAGATAAATGCATCGATTCAAATGCAGTGAATTGTTATGTTTCGAAACAATGTTATCCTATCGCAACCGATATTCAATCCAGCTGTCTGAGTCGGTATCGGATCAATATCTGAGATCAGTATTGGTGCATCTCTGAATGGCAAACTTTCCTTTTATGGGAATGAACTTCGATTTTAAGAAGTGACATGACAGAATGATGAATGGACTTTTATTGATATAGTGCCTTTCTACTCTTCCAAACACTCAAAGCGTCTTACGTTAACATGTCAACATTTACGCATTCATCGACATGAATGAACGCAGCCGGGCATCGAACCATCCTTCTTCCAATTACTGGACTACCCGCTCTCACCCCTGAGCCACAGCGGCCCAACCTGGAAAGTGTTGAATCCTCTCTCAAGTCAGTTTATTTCCTCCTTTCTGATAAAGCAGCCGAACAGTAAACTGCAGAGTGATTAATGTACCCTGTAGCTGCGTAATAATCTGTAACCACCATTTAAAGTGTTTGTTGTTCCAGCACAGATAAAGTTTTTTTCAAAGCAGCTGCTGGGCATCTTAACTCAGGGAAGAGTGATCACTGCTCCCTACAGCTACTCTCTCCCAGAGTCAATATCTATCCCATTTGCAAAATTGAAAAAGCAAATTAAAAGACAGAAATGAGAAACGTCTCCACTTGAGTCACTCAAAGTTCGACGTGAAGCAATATTGAAACGAGTTGGCCCGCAAGAGCGCGCTCCTAATTGGGAAAGAGGGCAATGTTCAATTTCGCCAAGCTCCCCCTTTTCTAATGTTCTTCTCTCTGCGTAGCAGTAAAGTGAAATATTGCTTTCTGGCAGGAATCATAAAAAGACCTAAGAGAGCCACAAGCATTTTACCATTTGTTCGTGAAAATGAAAATGAAGCCAGAGGTCTGTCCGGAGGGTTGATTGTTGAACAAGTTGGAGAAATCAATTGCATGGGAAGTAGGACGTAGAGGCAAGTGGCGGGGAGTGATTCATCACAGTGAGGGGACACAAATCTGTTCTACTTCTACGTTTCATACTGTATGTGAAACGCCTTCACAACAACAACAACAACAACACTGTGAGGCCAAGTGGTTTTCTGAGACTTGACTCAACCCCATTTGATCTCAGAGAACGATGAACTTGATTGGCCGATGCACTACTTTGCCGAATGACTTCGCATTGCGACAAAAGTTGAGCGAGGTGAAACTCTTGTGCAGGAAGACCAGACAATGAGATGTTCACCAATCACATGTGGGGGAAAAAAAATTCAGCTGTCCACCTACTTTAAGAACAACTAATTCATAGAATTGCTAAATATTTGTAAGACGTTGATATTGAAAATCTTTAAAAATGGATAAGTGAAGAGTGTGAGCGAGTGGAAATGAGATGCTGTGTGAGATGAGGTGCTGTGTTACTCCCTCACCGGTGTGCAGTACTCCACCATGGGGTAGTTGAGCTTGTGGCCCTTGGCGGTGCGCCCAGAAAAGAAGCAGCTCTGACACACGTCGTAGTTGAAATGCTTCAGACTGCGATACCTATAGAGATAAAGAGAGAGAGAGAGACAGTATGAGGAGAGGAAAGGAAGTCAAAAGTGAGATGAGTTGAGAAGTTGTGTGGGTAGATGTCACTTGTGTAAGATGTCAGGTTGTGTGTGTGTGTGAGCACATATGCAGCCCTACAACGATTCACATGCACGCACCCTTTCTCGATATGCTGACAGTGTGACAGGCAGTTGGATTTCCACCAAAACACAACACCTGTCAGGATGTTGTTCTCAGCAGCAGCTGTAGCCAGAAGGCCATTTAACAGCTCTATTGAGACGGGGCCCATTCAGACGTAATAGCTGAAGTCTTTTATCTTTCCCTCTTCTCCAGCCCTCCCAAGGTCAGCTGACTGATGAGCTACGAGAGGCGGCCATATATCAAAGGATGCAACAGCGCACACGACACCAGCAAGTCAAAAGCACCATTACGTACTGACAGGTAGCATATTACTATGAAGAGGGGGCGTTAATTCACCTTCACAGCTGGATTTGCTGCGACGGCCCTTAATTCATCAGTATATCCACTAACAAATGTGGTTAACGATAGACCCTGTATCGTCTGGCCTCATTAGTGGACATCCTATTGTTAAAAATAGCTTTTTATTAGGTTCCTTTCTGCAGAAACTGTCAATGTATGATCAACTCAAGCAGTGTTTGAAATAGGAACAAAGGAATTAGCATAAGGGCGTCAACACTAAAAACACCACTGTTACAGCTGACTCAGGCTGGTGAGATATATATGTTGCAGTCAGCCCTGTGCAGAAAATTATTTGTGGATTTGTAGCTAAATACATTTGTTACATGTACCCCATGTTGGGAATCACTGATTTAAACAATGGCAATAAGATGACACGAAAAAACGAGATTAAAAGTGAGAAATAAAACTGCTTTAAAAAGATAAAAGGTCAACATCCAATTTTAAATTATTACTCTCACAAATGATCATATTAAAAACACCATGAAGGTATTTTGTCTCACTGACATTTAGTAAGAGAAGCAATTGCATTTTAATAATTGTTGGCAGGTCCAACACTGAAAGTAAGTATGTCGTCTGCTTGACTGCACAGGAAATGGTGCATGTTGAATGTGGCTCTTGGCTCGTTGACGATCCCACCAATTTGTGGCGGTTGAGTTGACATTTATCAAATGTAAACATATCTGCTGACACAATACCCTGCTTGGGTTCTTGGATGATCCCATGTACCATGCTAGTTTGAACACTACTGCTACTTGCAAGGGTGGAAAAAAATGAAATCTACAAAATGCCTGCTGTGCATTTTCCTTCCTCTTTCTCTCCGCCATTCCCTCCTTTGCTCCCTCTCATCGATCAATGACAGAACTTGGCAGACGTGTGCTTCATCAAATGTCTGACTGTATTTCTCTTTTTGCTGGCAAAGCAAGGAATCTGAAGGGGACAATACAGCAACCCTACTTCACTTGGCACAGTGTTGCACATATCTCCAGCCACGGAAAAAACCTTTTCCCTGCACAACTGGTCAGAGCACAACAAAATTGTATGATGAATTGACGACAGCTGTTGAACAGCAACGCACATCTTTTGTTTACCTGTTGTTTCCGTATACCTTTAAGATACGGATCAGGAACCGGCTGAAACAAAGGCAGCTGTGTGTGTGTGTGTGTGTGTGTGAGAGATTGTAAATCCTGCACAGTATCAGAGGGTGGTCTGTTATGGATTATTGCCAGCCAATCAGCGCTTTGTGAACTTTGTGAATGTGGGAGAGCACCGCATGTTTGTGTATGAGCGTGTTGCTGCCTTTGCGAGGATGTGTGCATGTTTCCTTGCAAACCAGCGGATGGTATTTAGTCAGTGGTGTATCAGCTGTTGACATTTCGATAAATGCCTGCCCTCCAGAGCAGAGCTGCCCTTTATGCTCAACCAGGAGAGAACAACACAGAACACAGCCACATTCTGTGTTTGGGTGTGAGGCCTGTCACATGTTGCAAACTTGTTTGTATTTTGTGTGTGTTCACCTGAAGCCAACAATAGGACACTCCTTGCAGATGTTGCACTTGGCCTGGTGTTTTGCCGTCTCTGCAGCAGCCACTCTGTGCAGGACAGGAAGCCAAACCATGGACTGGGGCTCCAGACGCATCCAATCAACAAACTGCCTGGGCTCCAGCTCCACCTTATTGGTCACCTGGGTGCAAAAGAGGCAGGGCCGAGAGTTAGGAGCGGTCCAATCAAAAGTTCAGTTTCCAATGAAGTTCCCACAAAGCTGGTAAACCGTAAGGTCACTTTGCGTCATGATAGAGAAACATCCACAACATCATTCGCATCAATGAAAAACAGGCTGTAACTCTTCGCTTGTTACTGAAAGCCTAATAAAGATGCAGACATATTTAAGATGACCATACAGAAGATGACGATTCCCTCAGGCACATTACGGCCTTGAATTGTGGACCAAGATTAAATAACTTTTATGAGCTCTCTATCCGTGTCTATTGGTTGAAATATCAAACAATAAACATTGATATTGCTGCTGTAAACTACACCCCCAAACTCCTATTATTAACTGCTGCTCAAAACTTTTGGCGGTGTAATTGTTTATCCAACCTATACTTGCACAGTGCTACTATCTATTGTTTTAAATACTCCGGATGTGAAACAATATCTACGCTTCTCCAAGAACAACCAGCTATAAAAACAACAGTGTCCACTTTTTGTCCAACATTTGTACCTTTTAGAACCAACCTGTCAATAAGGAGAAACATAACAAGACATTGTTAAGAAATTGATATTTCAGGAGACTATTTGCCCGACTGCAGATTATAATGAGCTCATTGGAAAAGCCAGCACAGGATGAGAAACTTTGATGTGGCTGTTGTTGCCGCTAATCAAATCAAAGACGACCTTTCCATCATCCCTGACACACAAAAAGGGCAGCAAATGGAGCAAAGGAGCTGATTACATTTGAAACGGCAGGAGAGAATAATCAGAAGGAATAGAGTGAGCATGTGTGGGTGTGTGATCCCTTCGCAAGGCTCATGGTGCGCAAGGCTGTAAGTGTCTCAATGTTATTAGCATATCCTCCTGAAAATAAATTCATGCTGCAAAACAAGCTACAGGCGCATCCCAACCTGGAAATTGGAATCAGGGATTGGCTTATTTAATCAATGTGTGCAGTCTGCTCACAGTGACAACATTCACCAGTGAGCTTTAATCGAAAAGGTCAAGCACCAAAAACTGGCAAATATTTATTCGGATTTGTTTTACTGATGAAAGGTTTATTCTGTATAATTTATGAGGCAGCATTTAAACATTGAACATTTGAGAAGTTTTTGTTCAGCTGTAGAAAAACGTGTTCATATTACTAAAAGTAGGAATCGGTTCTAAATTTTTTTTTTTTTAAATCAGGTATCGTATTGGCATTAGTGTCAAAAAATGTCAAACGACACTCCGGCCTGAAGATCGTCTGGTTAAATCCATTTCAGGTGATCAATCAGTGATTATCTTTAATGTTAAGTGAATAATGTGGCCATTTTGAAAAGTTGAAAACCATAAAATGAAGTGTTAATTAAGTGTGGGGTCTTTCAGACGAGTTAAAGGGCATCCGGAAAGAAGGCTTCTGCAAATTACTGGTTGAAAAATGAGAATTAAAACTTCCAACCTGATGACATCTCAAATCATCTTTACACCCTTCAATGTGACCTTCCCCTGCACAATCAGAGCAGGTCTCTCCTTTCCCATACGTTAGTCTCACTGTCGCCTCCTGTCCCTCCTCCGAGTCACCTAACGGCAGAATTATAGCACTCCCAGATTAATAACTGCAGAGGAGAGATGTCTGAGAGGATGGATGGATGGATGGATGAAGGAGAGGGACAAAGGAACTGTGAAAGAGGCCATATTTATGGCGGTGCAACTTGTTCATCACAGGCCAAATGGACTGGGTGACTGCAGTGTCACTGGCAGGGCAGACTGACACACAGGTGGCTTTGCTCACATTTATGTGTTAAATAAAAGAGAGAGAGTGACTGTGGGCGTGTGTGTCTGTGTTTATGTGTCTGGTTTCTACCTGCAAACTTGGTTTGATGATTGAATGATTAATCAGCAACTGAACAGCTGGCACATCAACTCCTGATCAAGCCTGTGCACTTGTGCATGCTCACCTCTCTGTGTGCATGTGTGGATTAATACGTCATCCAGAGAGTGAATTTGCCCTTTTTCAGTATTTTGAGAAGAAAAGGGAAAGAAATAAGGTTCAAAACTGCCTCACTCTGCTATTTTGGGAGGCGCAGGAGATCAGGGAAATGGATAGCTTCCTAATTTCAATGTTTGGCTCCCATTTATGACTGACGAAGCCTGAGCCAGGGAAGGACGAGTGAGAAAAAAAATGAACCGGCCATCCTGGGGGATGAAGACGTCATTAAATGCCACTAACGTGCGGAGATAAACCAGAGGAAAGTGGTTAGCTGGCTGCTGTAAAACACTCGAGGACAGCCAGCAGAAGACTGGAGGCCATTTGAGACTTAATGGTTGGTCAGCAGAGCTTAAATATTGAAGCACTTTGACAGGATCGAGAGAGGCAGGCGATACAAGCTTGGAAGACATGGAGGAGTCTGGGGGTGCTTAATGACAATTAACTTTGGGGAGATGCACTGAAACTTAATCTCTTACAGTACTGATTACCTGCCAAAAACTATTATCAGTAATGTAACTCGAGATATACTGACCACTTTGACCTACCTCTGGTTACTGTGACTCTAAAACCGTTACACGTACATGAAGCTAGACAAAGCCACGGGTACGTTTAGAAGCCGATGCAGAAATGTTGGCAGAGACCGTTTCCAGCTCTGTTACAATGCAGCGGAACAGCAAGAACAATAAAAAATGGCATCTTTTTGAAGCGTTCAGCTTTTCGAACACTGCGTCACGTTGATTTATGTCAAACACAGTCTGACAAGAAGGGCTGTATTTGAAAGAAGTCGTGTTTTTGTTACAATTTATTTAAGCTGCAGCAGTCAACGGCAGTCAACTGTTTTGTTTGTAGCAGATACAGAACTGCAAACTCTGTGCCAGGGGAGGGTCTTCCACGATACTGCACGGCTACCTAAATATGTGGATATGCTATTTCATCAAAATAAGAATGACTAGATATTATGAAAGCTGTCGGCCGTTTTGAGACGAGTTGTAAATTTGAGTGTTGTACCCGAGTGGCTCCGGTGCAGCATTGTAATCCCTCACGAGCCCTGGGCTGCGTTAGGGCTGCAACTACTATTTTCTTCAGCAATTGAGCTGCTAATTATTTTCCTGATTGACAAGGTCGGTCTATAAAGTGTCATAAAATAATAATTGACTGACCAACAGTCCCAAAATCCTAAACTAAATCTAAATCTAAACCAGCAAATATTCACATTTGTGAGGTTGGAAGCAGTAGGTTGCTTTGGAATTTATATAGTCCTCAGACGTGTGTATAAGTACACTGACATGCATGCGCTCCAGTGCACAGCTACATGCGTGTGCGTGTCTCTGTGTGTGAACATACGTGCTGGAAGCAGCTGCGGACACTGGGTTCGATGTTCGAGCCTCCGAAGGCGGCCACCTCCCCGAGCTGCTTCGGGACCTGGATGGCTTCATGGAGCAGCAGACCAAGCTGCCTCTGGTCACATGTGTCACCTGCTGACGCCACCTGGCTGAAGAGGTCTGAGGGTGTTGGATGAGGGGGAAAGAGAGAAAGAGTCAATTCACGTGGGTGATATTTAGAATAAAAGACATCGGTATAAATAGATGTAGAGGGAGAAAGTGTGAGGTTAAGAGCACGGAGTGGGAGGGAAAGTGTTCGTGTGCGTATATGTGGGTGGGAGGTGGTAGGGAGGACACAGAAGAAATCAGGGAAGAGATGCATTTTGAATCCATCAGTCTTACTTTCTTACATGCCAGGTTCTCCCTCCTCTAATCTCTCTCTCTCTCCCCCTCCCCCACACTCTCCCAGAGATTGACAGAGCTGTTCCTGGATATGGATGCCTGCCCAGTGACACGCAGGCTTCGGCCGGTTAACACGTTCGATTTTAGATGAAGTTATGGAACATCTCCACAGCTCATGCACAAACTGAGCAAAGGGAGCAGAGAGGGTAATCCATAGGAAGAGGAGAGGGGAGTGGGGGAAACGAAGGGCACACGCAAACGCCAGCAATGGCGCGTGTTCGTGACCCGCTTCCTACACACACCTCTTGAGTCGTCTGACTGATCTCCAACTCACTACTTTTGCCACAAAATTACATTTGACATGCACAACTGTCACAAAGAGAGTGTCGAATGGCAGCACGCCTGGTTAAGTGTGTGTGTGTGTGTGTGTGTGTGTGTGTGTGTGTTGCACTGTAGCTATATGTATGGGACTGACAGCGAATGAGACTCCAAGAGAGTAAAGGAAGAACGACGCAATCAAGCATGGTTGATACCCTTCTCGGGCTAATAGAAACTGCCAGTGGAACGAATAGGCTCAGGAATAGGCTCAGGAATGGCAAGAGACGGGGAGGAGAAAGACGAAGAGGGGAAGGAGGATGAAGAAAAGAGGGAACGTAAGAGTAAGTAAGACAGGACAGAAGACAAAGGGGCACTGTTGGATGGATGAACAATGGCGTGAGCAGTGACAGCAGTGGAAGATAGACAGAGAGAGATAAAGCACCAGAAACAAAGAGCAGGAAAAGCCAGAATGACAGTCTCCTCCCAGTGCAGCAAGCCCATATTCACGCTCGCTAATCCTCAAAAATAAATCAGAATGGAAAATTAAATAAAGAACAGGGGAAACGCGTAGGAGGTCTCTCATGCAATTAGACGACCGGCTCTCCAGCTGCTCTCCATCTCTGTCTTTCTGCGAGTTTGATTAATACAGCTGGGATTGCAGCTTTGCTGGTAGAGTAAAGGACGGACTCGCCGCAGTCTGGCGTGGACAGTGTGGGGCGGAGCAGCGGTGCGTTCAAGTGCATGCGTACATCAGCAGATTTCTAACCCCGTCGTCCGGTACTTACATTTGTATTTCTCCTCCAGGTGTCCCTTGGAGAGAGAGAGCAAACCGATCTTCATGGACAGGACGCGGATCTTCCCACTGCGACCACTGCAGGGACCACACACACACACACACACACACACACACACACACACACACACACACCAGACAGTGGCAATGAGCCAGTTGTATTGTGGGTGTATATTTGTGGATAAAGAATATGTTTGTGTGTGTTCAGTTCAATTCAGATTTGAATTATATGCAACAGCAGTGATAGGAAATCATTAAGTGTTTGGAAAGAGAGGATTTTTCAAGTGTGTGTGCGTTTGTACTTCTATCATTGTGGGTGAGAGCTGCTGAGATTAGTACATTTTCTGAGTACCCACAAACAATGTTTACACCTGTAAGCTTGTTGCTTTACAGCATGTGAACACACATGATTATACAGTCTGTCCATGCTGTGTAGGCCAGTGCAGAGTGAATATGAACATGAATGTATGCATGTCTGGTCTCATGTTGACATTGCCACAATATGTATGTACAGAAGAGCGTGTAAATACGTACAACATAATCATTTTGCACAGACGGCGCCAATGCAAATGGATTTAAAAAATAGTCGAGCATAGTGATGATGAGATGTATCAGTTCTGCCACTTTTATCTGATTAAAGACATTTTCCCGCCGCATTTCGAAGCGCATGTTTAAATGTGTGTACAAACTCACTACAGCAACCCTGATTGCAATCATTTGTTACGTTTTTCAAAAGGCAAAGACGCAGGTGGTGACGGGCTTTGTCATAATCTGTGACAAATTCAGAAAAGAAAGAGGCTCGTGTATAATCCTCCATCCTAAATGTGAAGCAGATGGCATACGTACGTGTCGTAAACATTGAGCAGCCAGTTGAGACACATGTCAACGCAGAGCGGCACGTTGACCAGGTCTTTGTGCTCCTGCTCCAGGCCGTCGTAGATGGACGTCAGGCAGTTGATGACGTCGGGGACAGACAGCAGCTGATTGTTGTTGGTGAGCTTGTGCTGCTCGAAGGTGCTCTGGGCCACGCTGAGGTCCAACAGGTCCACTGCAGGGGAGGAGGGGGAGGAGCGATGGAGGGGGAGAGTAGGAGAGAAGCAAAGGGGAGACAGAAACAAGGACGGGGAGAAAAGTGAAGAAAGGTTAACGAGAAGGAACAAAGAAGGAATGTAGAAAAACATCTTTTTGTAAAAGAGATAACAGGGGACCAAAAGAGGTACTTCGAACCATTAGTAACCTTTCTGACTTGTTCAATGGGCTTTCAGCAGCGGTTCCGATTTTTCAAAAAATGTCAAATCTGAACAGGATCGAGGAGCTGAAAACGGCATCGACTATTCATAGAGGCACTTATAAACTGCAGACGTGACTGATATTTTGTCCAAAATAGTTCAAAACAACTAACTGTGAAAGTCTGCAGGGAGCACAGACAGAGAGCAGGCAGATCATTGTGGTGAAATATTAATATCAGAGAGAAATCTGAACAGAAAAAGGACGAGAAAAGAATGTCAGACTTATAGTTAGTAATTGAATTTGTTGGCTACGCCTTCAGAGACAAAGAAAAAATGGAATCAATTTTTTATCAATATCTCAATTAAACTCGTCTTCTATAATGCAGCTATCACTGATGTATCTTGAAAGTAAAACAGTAGAAGAAGAGAATATTTAAGAAAACAGGCTAACCAAGTCCTTCGGAACAAAACCATAAAGGACCCAGCTGCATAAACGCAAACACACAGAAACAAAATAAATGAACAAACAACGGACAGAATACGATACACTTTCCAAAGCTGGTCATTCACACACATACACAGATATCGTGGGATTTATAGTGTTTAAACACCAATAATCCATCTTAACATGTCATTTTTCTTCCTTACGGAGTATAATTAGGGCCCGAGCCAACGACAATGTCGGCCGGCGAGGCCCTATTGAAATGCTAAGGATTATTATTATGATTTTTCTTTTTGTGGGGATGGAGCTTGTAGGGGCACTTGGAATTTATGAAAACTCACCATTTTTGTACCCCTCTCAGATCTGGTGTAGAAACTCTGCTGCCCAAATTTGCATATGTGTGGAAAATAATGACTCCTCCTAGAGAATTTATGCGATCAACCGACGGTCGCGGACGTTCTCAGACGCGCAGGCCGGAGTCCCGCTGGCACCCCGACGTGCGCATGGCGAGGGCCCGTTCATCGCTGCTCGCAGCTTTAATTTTCTTTGAAAAAGCTAAAACAAATCTACATATTGATTCTAAGCCAGTTTTGGGCATCTAGTGTGCTCCCACAAGAAAAGTGTCAAAATAAAGTATGCTCAAAGGTGACAGCATGCCGACTATATACAGTCCATTACTGAATGTGCTGTGGCACGCCCCTCTCCCACAATGCAATGCACATTTTCTCGTGTACTGTGATGCTGTGCATCAACTTACAGTATGTAGTACATGCTGTGTAGAGTTTGTATGGATTTGGGACACCACTCATATGTTCTATTCCAGAGCATTGTTCTTCCTTTTTCTGTCTTGTAGATTGGCACTTCGTTAAATGTGCAAATGTTAAACTATTCATTTAAGACTGTTGTGAATATACCGTTGACTTAAAACGTGTGTGGAATTAGTACCTAGTCTGCATTTGTGACCCAGTGTTTGTACACAAATCTAGAGATGAATTAACTTTTAATCAGTGCTGTATTCAAGCTCCACTGGAAAGGTCAAACAGTTAACCCAATCTCTGTTCCAAACATGTAGACAGCAGTGCAACAAATACACAGGAGCGCATTGTTTAGAAGGGATTGGGCTGCTAAACAGACACAATTAAGACAAAGACGAAGAAACGCACCCCAAACTGTGCTGCCAGGCAAATTGCATCTCGGTGCTCCTGTGCTCTTTGCACCTATTTTAAATGAGGTAATACGCATACATTCGGCACAAAATTGGCCCCCTTCAATGCAAATGAACCTCATTGCAAAAACAGTCAAATTCGACCGTCGTGTCATGAAAAATAAATTTAAAAAAAGCTTCAGTCATTTTGAAAACACATGAGAAAAAAAGGACTTACTTACAAATAAGGTTATGATATAAATGAATAAACCTTTTTTTTCTTTCCTCTCCCTCCTTTCCTAAATCCTTGCCTTTCTCTTAATTGCCTTGGGAGGTTTGGATGGAAGTGGTGCTCTTGCTCAGGCTGACTCTCCCCCCTCACAACCACTGCCCTCGCCTCAAGCACATAATTTATACTTTGACATATAGATAATTGAACTCTAGATGCAAAAGAAGGGCAAATTGAACTCAGCTGCAAAACTTTATGGGGGTGTTTGCGCTGTAATATTAGCGCCATGTCTTTTGTATGTATGTCGTATCACGGTACGTTGCATGTATGTGATACAGAAAAACTATATACTCTATATTGATACTCAAGAGTATCAATATTTTCATACACCCCTGCAAAATAAAGGCTATTACTTTGTGGATATATAGTAGAGAATTAACAAAATAAATGTATACCCCTCATGTATATTTATATTTTTAAGGTACTGATTACAGTGCACTACTTCCATCCATCGAATACTAAAACAGAGGAGGTTAAGAAACGCTTTACAGATATACTAGAAAGTGAAACAATGGACATAGTTTTTCATGAGCCATGAACCCTCATTGCTCTTTATGCACCTCTCACCTGCACTCCTCACTTCAGTCTCCTCATTTGCCCTGATGCATGCTCCTTGCAAACCCCTCTACGGCTCCTTGCCTCACGTTACCTCCTGGTCGCCAGAAAGCACTCATTAGTGTGGCGTATCCGCGTGGAATGGGCACAGCAGCAAAACATGGCTTCTGTCTAGCTTTCTCACTTCACACGCAGACAGGAAACTATGAGATATGAGAGGCTGTGGCACATTAACGGGATGCCACGCGAGCTCATTGGTGCTTTACCAGCCCCCTGGCACAGACTTAATACCATTACACAAAGGTCTCCAAGCAAAGATTCCACATGAATCCAGGCTAATAACTAATAACTACTGATCCTTCTGCTGTGCGTATGCGTGTGTGTGAAATTGAATTGCAGTGCCCCAAGTCGAAATCACTCAGGCTAAAGCCTTCCCATCAGAAACAGACTCATGCGATCACAGAGGCAATATGAGATGAGAAAACCAAAACGTGTGAATCGCTCAAACTCATTAACAACGAACAAAAACACTTTGATACGCACGGTTATTCAGGTACACATGCCTAAGCTGCGCACACACACACACACACACACACACAGCTGCATGAGGCATGGTATATTTCATCCGTCTGTTTCAAACATGCACTCAGAACAAACTTCCTACAAGCAGCAGGATGTAAATGAGCGGTGTGGGCTCGCAGTGCGTGTTGCCATAACAATGTCAACAGCTGGATAATAGTTAACATTTGTCAACACCATTACACTGTACTGAGCACAAGTGGCTGCTGCCGTGATGGTTGAGTCTGCATGCACTTGCAGTGTGTACGAGTGTGTGTGTGTGTGTGTGTGTACATGGGTTTGATAGCCACCCGAGACTGTCGGTAATAGCCGCCTTTATCAAAGCTTCCATTATAAACGAGAAGACAGCAGCTCTTGTGCTGAGAGAAATAAAAAAAAGAATAAAAGCAAAGCCGATCGAAATCCCACCTGTGCACACCAACATGAGGCTATACTCAACAGGTTTCACAGTCACCAGCTGTGACCGTGCACGGTCACATCCTGCCCATACACACGCTGAAACGGAGTGTCATTTTAAAAGACAAAATATCCTTGGCTCCTGCACTGTTCTGGCACAGCTTCAAATCATTACCGCAGCCCCTCGCTGCACTCAAGACTTCAAAAGAAGCAGATCACGACGGCAGGTATTAAGGTGTGTTCGAGTGTATGTGCGTCTTACTTACAGCACAGTGCCTTCTGCAGTCTGCGGATCTTCATGGCTGTTCGGTATGCTGAGAACCTCACATTGTTCAAGTCCGCTACAGACGGGGATGGAGACAGAGAGATGAAAGGTGGACAGACAAAGAGCAAATCACAACACAAAGTGCCCACCGAGTAACATAAGCAATCTTCAATGACAGCAGACTTTTTGTTAGTTATTGTCTATGGAGATGAAGGGGGCCGGTGCTATTTGTTGAGCTGCTGGCCTACAGCGAACGCTCCCAAAGTTTCACAGCTTATTACTTATCCGGCTGCTCATGAATGACCCGTCATACATCGTGACTGTGAATGTGTTTCTTACCTAGTGACTGGTATAGCTCTGTCATCTTTGGATGGTCCCAGCAGGTTGTCTGTGTCTGGTGACTGAAAAACACAACAGCAGAAGAGGACCATTAGACTGAGAAATGCAAAAAACACAAACAGAACGGAAGCCACTGACAACACACACACACAAAAGCTTTCAAGGCTCATCACAAAAACGACCTCTGTTAGTCCTTAGAAACCTAAGGAACACAAAAACACACAAAAGAGTACAAATAGACACAAGCAGCACACAAGCTAACATTATCATCATCATCACTTGATGAGTGCAAACGCCGTCAATGGCTTTATTGACAACTTTTCTGTTATCAGGCACAAATTGGGGACAGAGGCTACAGATTCTCCCACAAATCATAAATCACACACAAAAAGCCCCAAAAAGCCGTATGCATGAAACAGCAAAACACACACACACACACACACACCTACAAATAGACACGTATACTGTGAATCCCTCTTATCACCACAGCATCTTTCTTTTCAAACTCCCTGTTTACATTTCTGCATCAGACAGAAGCCTCACAAATACACACATACAAAACAACACACCAAATCGACTGAAAAACCAATGCCATGAAAATAAATAAAATAAGGCTGTGCTAAAACTGATCAAACACAGTTGGCTTCACGCACGGGGCTGCACAGAATCTGACTTTTCTCAAAGCTGCGGCTGCCAATCTGTGCATGTATCTGAGCTCTGCTGGTCGTGCTGTGGCTGTGTGTGTGTGTGTGTGTGTGTGTGTGTGTGTGTGTGTGTGTGTGTGTGTGTGTGTGTGTAGGTGTGTGTGTGTGTGTGTGTGTTTTATCTGGCTGCCAGAGGATGCACTCAGATCTGTGTGGAATGTTTGAGAAAATTTCTGGAAGACTGGTTTTTGTTTTTTAAACAAAAGTCTGTTTTTGAATGCAGAGGCTCCCCTGTGGTTTCAGCGATGGCTCGCTCTCTCCGCTGACAGGCAGCAGGAAGTGAAGTGGAGTGCTGACAGTGAACTGAGATGGCGGAGCGGCCCTCCTCCTACACAGAACTTCATCACTATTCAATGGCCGTACAGACTGATGAACCCTTTCACACTTTCACAGGCATCGCTTAGGCCTGCGTCGTCCGCTGCTGATGACAAACTGCCCAACAGCTAGGTTAAGTGTAGAAGGGTACATTAGGGAAACAGACACACGATCAATTCACCACTAAAAAAAAAGAAAAACTCCATTTCCATCAATAGAAAGATCAAAGCCTGTGCTTATGTCCACAACTCATGTATGCCATAACGAGGACGGCTGAGCTGCCAGGTTCAACGGTACTCAACGCTTTCCCTTCAATGTATTCCCTTTGTCATGCCTACGCAATCTTTTTTGTCGTGCTTTAGGAGGGAAAAAATATATCAAACTGTTGACACATTTACTACAAAGCTGCTGCAGGTTTGACAACACAGCAGGAAACATTCAAAGGCGAGAGGAGAGGCCACAGAGAATATTAAAGAGCGACTTACAGAAGTGCATCGTCAGTGAACAGTGGGAGGTCTTCCTCATCAAAAATTGCCTTCGCACCAGTAATTCGGTTTGAGTTAACACACACCGGTGTACTTGTGTAGTCCGCTGCAGAGTTCAGTTGACAGCTTTCATACCAGCTTAAACTCAGTGGACACTTATTTGATTGGACAAGCAACAGAAAATAAATCAACAGCGGTTTCTCTCTGTTTTATATGATTGAAAATTGAATAATATCAGTGTTTTGGACTGCTGATCAAACAAAACTTGTAATTTTACGTGGTAAATTAAAATGGATATGTGGTGATAAAGCCTCTTGTGTCTTTTTGCACTGCATGTGACATATGCCTTCATAAACAGAATTGAATGACCTCTCAAAGTAAACAAACAAATCAAAGGAGGTCACAGAAGATGTTTTTGTGAGATTTCAAAGTAGCAGTAGCAAACAGATCACCATGGTAACAGGGTAGCGTCGCTACATTTACGACTGCTACAGAGTCCAACAGAAGGTTAAAGTGGTTCTGCTAATTATTCACTTCTCTGCTGCCTCATAATTAACCATACCAGCAATTTCCTCATAACTAGCGACTATGCCCGTCTGTCTTTCCTACTAAAGGACAATAAAACATCCCCCATGGTCCGAGAGGTGGACGTATCCCATCAAACACTTCTGCTGTGTCTCCTGACAGTTAGTCATTGTTTGACACTTGGAGAGCACAAAGAAATAGTATGAGTGTGCAGATGAATACTTGGATGTCCAAATAGACTGAATAAGGGAAATATCTGAGGAAGCAAGAGAAAGATTTCAGGAACTTTTTTTTTTTTTTCCCCTCTCGGTGACAGCAACCTGCCAGACTTATCACGAAGTGTCTGACAGGGGAGGAGAGCCTGCATTCACCACCTGACATCTTCTGGCTTTCACGTCTCCGCCTCCTTTGCTCTTATAAAATCAAACCCACCCCAGCCAATGTTATCAGCGTTCTGCTTTTGACATACAGTTCAAACTGCTTTAATTGAAAACTATTTTGCATACATAAGAAAGAGGTGCATTCGGTCCACAAGGCTGTCTGTAGCGTTCTGTCCAACCAACCCCACCAAAGGTTTCCGAACAAAAACACGGAGAGACAGCACAGACTTTATCAAATCTTTGCAGAGATGCAGTCTTGCTATATTTCCCCTCAATTAGCCTACGAGGCGTGTCAGCCCTCCCCTGAAGTGCCAGAATGGGTGAAATGGGACAACATGCGAGGTTGCCAACGTGAGACGGCAGGCACAGAACTTGTGCGAAGCCATTTGATTTTCCTCCCCGATATGTCGCCCGAACTCATCACTACAGGAGGCGGACAAGGCTCGGTTTTAATCAGGGGTCCTTTGTCCGCCCGAAAAAAAGGAGGCAGAGTGTGAGAGGAGATGGAAGAGGAAACGAGGATTGGTTTGGGGTAATGAATGTGTCAAAGACTGATGCGGGTGTCACGAGGATGTCCCGGCACTGAAAGCGACCTGTGATTAGTCCTGGAGATGGATTTAGAGTTCAGTTTCCAGGCTGCAAATGAAGTGGATTTGCATGAGTGTGCAGCAGCCTGCATGTATATTTATGTGTGAGGGGGGTTCAGTGAGGGCAGTGTACAGCACAGTAGACTATCTTCATTTTAATAAGGAAAGAAAAGCCACACATTGAGGTAAAAGTTGAAAAGGGATTGATCCTTTTCTTCCTGTTTCTAAAAAAAAAAAAGAAGCAATTTAATGTGGAAAAGGGGCAGGCAGAAGGAAAAACTGCTCCAACCAACTCAGAAGCATCAACAAAACGATCGGTGTGTGCTCACTATGCTGCGTGTGTTTGGTTAGCCAGTTTGAGCTTGTGTCCGGTTGGGGCTTATACAATATGCATTCTTGGGTGCGTGTCAGCGTTTACTTGCCAGTGAGACGATGGGAATCTCTATTTGTGCGTCTAAATGCATGCGTGTGTGTATTGGTTTGTGTGAATACGCTTGTGCACACGTGTTTTGTTTGTGCGAGTGGGCGCATGCAGGTGCATTGGCTGGGCACATCTGTGATCACAGGCTGTTGTTGACTGTAATGTCAGACGCCTGTCCTCCGAGTCGTCCCGTCTCTGGCTTTCATCTGATCCGCCTCTAGTGCCAAGCTGCAGCCTAAACACAGCGCAGGTGTCCCTTCCCCCACTCCCTTTGTCTAAATCCCTGGGTTCATGTCTTCCTAGTCGGTCTGACAACATTTGATCTTGACCTCCTTCCAAATTTACTCAGATTGTTTTTAACAGGATTTATTTATTTTTTTTTAAACTGAATCAGTTCATATTAATTAGCTGGTTGTATCATTTGGGATACAAGCTTTCCAGAAAAACTTAAATGCACCACCGAGCTAGAGTCTTGGAAGACAGTCCCAAATGTACACCAACTGATAATATTATGAGGTTATCAATCTCGAGCAAGTCTAAATTTAGACTGTACTAAACATAAATTGCTATGCTTTGGAGAATGTTGCATTAAATCTCTTTGGAGACATTTAACCTATCACAAGACCGGTCTGGATCTGTTCATCTTCGTGGCTGAAGCTTTTATGTTCTGGGAACAATGGCACAAGGGGGATTTTTCAAAAGAATGGCTTCTGACTATTTAACTGACACGGTGGCATTCTCAACTCGGGGCAAAAGGCGATTTAAGGGAGTCCTAAAAATTACAACTGCCTTATCATCCTAAATCACAAAGTTGCACAGTAACAGTGTCTCAACAGAAGCCAGAGAGAAAAACAAGGAAAGCACAACTGACAAGTGATGCTGTAGCTGAAACTACTATGTTTCTAAAATAAGGATGAATTTAGCTTTGGTTAGTCAGCAGTTTACTGACAGTTACATGATTTCTGGAAAATGAGGTCCCTCAAACTTTGAGAAAAAGCAGAGAAGCTGCCTTTGTTTACTCTCGACACAGATATTCTCTCGACCCGTTTTAATAAAAACCTGCTGTTTGGCCGGAAAAAAATGTAATGGGAAGCAAGACGTGAAGCTGAAGTTGTTACAGTCACTTTTAGAACAGTGTGGAAGGCTGCCCAGGGATTCAGCCTGGTATTTATTAATTCAAAAGGAAGTGCAAATGCTAGACTGGATGAGTCATATTGCAGGTGAAACAGTTGGAATTTTAATATACACACACACACACACACACACAGGAGCTAATGGGCAGAAAGGAGCTTGTAATTGGGAGCAATATAAATGATGTACGTGCATTGAATGTGCACGGAACAATGGCTACCTGAACACTGATGTATGCGAGAGGTCACTAGTGGTCAGAACTTTAATGTGAAAAGGTGGAAAAGCATTAGATAGAAAAGATAATGACTTATTTCACAGTCAACTTTGAACATTTTTGAAATGAAAAATAAAAATGAAAAATCAACTCCATCTGCACCATACTGCCCACATCTGGTCTACCTTGAGGAGGATATAGAAGTTGGAAACTACAGCAATGCCAGTTAAAGTCAAAGATCATATGACAGTCTGAAAATTCAGTATATTTTGTCTTGTTCTGATTGAATTAATCTGCATTTTTACAAACTCTCCAGGTCGATAGTCTCAATAATACTCTCAATAATCTCAATTATCGGACAGCGGTTCACAACCTGAGGATCAAGACCCTAACAGCGGTCACAAAATGAACAAAAGGGGTCAAAAGAAGATCAGCGGGTTTAGGAATACAAAAAAAATAAACTCTGCTACGCACAGTTATGTTCTTTTCTGGAACCTTTGCTTTTATTTAAAAAAATACTTTTTCATTTGACCTCGAAAAATTCGATAAACAATCTGAGACAAGAAAATCAATCTTCAATTCAAGCGCTCAGAGATCAAAGACATACACCCGGTGATGACAACTAGAAAATGCATTGGTATAAAGGGTGACACACAAAACACATTTCAAACCAACAATAAAGATGATCGGTATAAATACAGCATTTTTACAGACAATACCCTGACTGCTCTGCCTTGAATGCCAATCACTGTAGAATACCGGTAATCATTGTCTCACACACACACACACACACACACACACACACACACACACACACACACGCGCTTACAATTACGACACACAAAGATGGCTATTGAAGCCCTTTGTCGACACTTACTTGATGTAATATGGAACCTTATTCTGAGATACTGCACGTTGCCAGGGGAGCTCAACAGAAGCTGCAGACAGAGAGAGAAAGAAAAAGAAGAGATGAAGTACAGTAATCCATTTACCGGGTAGTGTTTGGGGCGTGACTTGAATATAAATCTCACATCTAACACTTCCATAATAATAAGAATAATAAGAATAAGAGGAAAATAGGGCTTGAAATGATCAATAAATTAAACAACAAAGAAAAATACTGTTGAGAAAAATGCGCCACGTGTCCGGGTTTATGTTCAACTTCATGGAAAGAAAAGGAAACAATGAATACTGACAGACAAAGGACATGTTCGACATGACAGGCTGACACATTGTGGAAATGAGCCAGATATAAGACTTGAGAGGCTCTTAAGAGAAATACGGAGCAGAAGTGTTCCTTGATTTATTGCCCTCCTCCTTGACAGTTATACGCTGAGATAGGGAGATGAAAACACAGCGAGAGAAAGAGATTAAGCGAGATTGGGAGATATACGAGATGGAAAGGCAAGATAATGACGCAGTACTTTATTGATCCCAGAGGGAATATGAAGCTACTCGTGTAATGAGCGCGAGTGTGTGATTGAGTAGATAGTGTCATAGTGCCGGGAAGATGAAAGAAGAGACGGAGTGCGGTTTTGTCTGGTGCAGTTGCTGAGCTCTCAGCGGGGCTCACTTGCTAAATTCATGTCTTTCGGAGACATGGCACGGCGGGCCGAGCTTACCGCCTGCCTCTGAATCGCACGCCGTCCATTTTGTCTCCGTGTCTGACAGCCAGCAGAGCAAATCAGGTGGAGCAGAAAGAACACTAATGGCCGCATGATTATAGAAAATGACATTAGAAAGAGACGCACAGGGAGAGTGTGTCTGGCTGCTTTGTTTAATGTTCACACTCGCGCATTTATCTTTTCTCTCTATAGCTCTGTCTCTAGCTCTCTCTGTTACGCTCTCTCTACTAATGACCACTCTAAAGAGGGGGGGGGAAGAAAGGGAGACAGTGGAGAGCTGTAATTAAACCTTGCATTATTCAAGAGTGAAGTGTCTCATCTGCAAACTGTCTGTGTGTGTGTGTGTGTGTGTGTGTGTGTGTGTGTGTGTGTGTGTGTGTGTGTGTGTGTGTGTGTGTGTGTGTGTGTGCGCAAGAGTATGCATGTGCACCCACATATCCACCGAGCATGACTCGCATGACTGTGAAGCATATGGCCGAAGATTAGAAGATGGGACATGGGGAAATTTAGGGGGATGTGAAACAGTGTAACAAACCCCCCCCCCCCCATTGGTTCTGTACTTACTGGAGAGGAAATGTTGAGAGGACGGGCCGAAGTCTCTGTGGGCTTCTTTAAGCAGCTTCAGTCTGTCCTCCACCGCCACCTGCACAATGACCAGACAGACAGACAGACAGACACACAGACAGGAGAGAAGACAGTCAGCTGCAGGCCTGAAAGTTGTACTCGGAGAAATAGATGGAGTTGGCATCATGGTCACGATGAATTCAATTTCTGTGCAATTAAGCTGAAAGTGGAGTTGTTCAAGCAACTCTTTCTTCTTCTTTTGGACGTATAAACAGATTCTGCAAAGTATCTTGAGTATACAGTTAATATATGCTGTTATTTACCTGTATAGCACTGTATATAAATCAATAGCACAGTTGGAACCCCCCCCCCCCCAGGGAGCTAACACAGAGTGTGATTACATGCACACTGGTATTCTGGTTTCACCTCGTCTACACCGGCCGTGCAGCGAAAGCAGCAGCAGCAGCAATCCTACATCCATATTTACAACAGAAGTCTCATTACTGCAGTGCATTCAGAAGTGTTTTAAAAGAGTAACAATGGACAGTTGCGCGTTAAAGACAGAAGCGTTAAAAACAAGAAAATTCTTAAGCTCATAGTCGTGAGCCATTACGTGGCCGGTGTGGATAGCTGCATCGATAACTAGAATTACAGCCTCGCGGTCGTATGACATGTTGTTCTGCTGTACGTCTATTAGTGTGGAAGTTCAGCAATTCAGTATCTGACCAAATATGGTCACAAACTTTCCCTGCTGTTCCTGGTGCTTCATAACGGCCAGAAAAGTTGTTTTTGCAGAGCATTATGAAGTTGGAGAAATTCCCTCCAGGCGTTTATGAGATATATCGCATCACGCCAACAACGGGACAGAACTGATGAAGACCCAAAAACATAATGGCTCAGGCCACAACAGATACGCTGTGATGATCGAGTAATGCGTTTGCAAATGTAACATATTCATATCCCGCTTTCAACAGGATACGTCTCCACAAGCAGATAACTGCCATGTGCCGAAGTTAGGAATGTTAAGTTAAGATATGAATGATATCCTCACAAAAACATGTTGGTATGACACACAGATCAAAAACTTGAATAATATCACAATCATGTGATGTCTCATGTTGCATGTAAAACATCATAATATCCTGAACATGATCACAACCAGGACAAGAATTTCAAAGCGTCCTGTGCAAAAAATACCATCGATTTATGCATCCTTATATACTCCATATAACTTGTATTATTACAAAACTTTATTTCAAAAACAAAAAGCTTGCTGATAAATAATGCTGATTGAACTTGGCTTGCACACTCACTCGCTCACTCCGGTGCCCTTGTGGAAACTGTGTATTGACCTCTCAGGCAGTGCACCTGTGCCCTACGTGGCAGCGGTGTTGCTTTGCTCCATGAGGCGGACTAGCAGGACCGTATTGGCAGTCTAATATTGAGACTCACACACACACACACACACCTCAGGTGGTATGGCAGCCAGATTACAGCTGTCCACATGGGGATCTTGGAAATAGGCACAGAAAAGGCCAATAGCTCACTTTCTTTCTGGCCACTAATGGCTATTGTGGCAACTGTCCCACAGAGAGGAAGATGGGAGCTGTCTGCATATGAAAACCAAATCATCAAACTGCACAGCCAGAACTGGCTCGTTAGTAAAGCTGTCGCCTTCCTAGACGATGAAAGAAATAAAGTGAACGGACACCAGAGAGAAGTGTGCAGACCGCTGAAACGTTGGCCTCCTCTGACTCAGTATTTGAGTTACGTTCATTCTCCAGGCAGAAAGACGATTCGTCTGTACAGTACAGGGGAAATATCACAAGAGTACAAATTATTCCAGCTTCCCAGTTTGTCTCTGCGGCAGTGCAGCGCTTTAAAAAGGGATGACTTAAGGTCTCTGTCCAAGGTTTCATTTTTTTCTCTCTCAACATATAACTCCCCTTTTCTTTTCTTCATTTGGTAAACAAATGAAGAAGAGGGACGATGGACCTTGCTCGACAAGGAGAACGTGTCTGAAAGAACTGAGATTTGAAATGTAGACTTCACGTAGAGGATTTCACTCCCCAACTCAAAAGCAACGTCTCTTCTCTTTCCTTCTGACGACTTGTAAACAGACTCCAGGACTTTCCCTCTGGGGCTGAGACGTGCTCCACTCTGAGGAAAAACTACGCGAGTCCCCCAGCGGATCAGACAAAGACACTCAGGTGCGTAGGGAGACAAGAATGTGACTGGTGTTCTGTGAGAATCGTGTCCATTGATGTGCAGAGACAAAGTGGTGCAGTGAGCACTGGGCTGCGTATAAATAAAACAGGTACACAGGTAGAGGGACAGCTCTCAGTCTCCGGTGTGTCTGGCTGACAAAAAGTGAAATCAGCACGAACAAAGCGAGAGAAACTGAGAGAGCGAGAGAGAGAGAGAGAGAGAGAGACAAAGACAGAGAAGATAAAAACTCACAGGCAGTAGGAGAATGAAACAGGAAGAAAGAGGATCAAGATATATTGAAACCTTTAGGCAAGCGTGGGCAAAATGCTGTCGGATGAAAAGGTGGTGGATAACCCAAGAGAAGGAAAGAACGAGATGTCTGCTCCAATATCTGCATGTGATTCGGGAGGATTTCAACTACCTGCAGCAGTTTCCATCTCATGTCGAGCTGGTCCAGTTGTCTGGAAGCAGTGGAGGACAGCTGGATGTCCAACGGCGTCAGCTCCGCGGAAAGCTCGTTGACGATTCTCACATCCTGACGTAACGGGGCGATCTCCTCTCTGAAGGTCTGAAAAGAAAGTTTTACGTTGTTACAAGGGTGAAATTATTTTATTGTAACTGTATTACTGTTATAAACTGAGGCTGTCTAATTACTTGAATCGTGATGTTTGTGTTCTTGATGCACAGAACATCGGTTATCTTCCGTTTCATCTTAATCGCTGTTTGACTTTTTCTTGCTTACAGTGTGGAACTCATGACGTCCGATTGGCGATAAATCAAGTTTTAAATTGTGTTTTGTTGTTGTGGCTGTCAATATACACTTAATGCCTATAGGTACTATGTGTGCGTCAGATACCGTGGACAAGTGTTTCCACTGTTAATAGATAAATAGATTTATTCACAGTGGATGCTTACATGGTGTGGATATTGGGAGATATAAATGGCCAAGACTGTCCATACCACTGGGAGGCAATCATTAAGACGTGAAGCGGTGTAACAGATTATAATGTTATTTTTGACGATTTTACTGCCACTGTTTCTTAGGAAGCTATTTTTCTGCCTGTAAACTAAATGTGATGCTTGTTTCTTTTTGGCCCGGTGTCCTTGGGAAAACACACCCTCACACATGAGTGGCATTTGCAAAAAAAACAAGACCGACTCATCAAAACCGGAGTACGTCATCAAATCATTTTATTCTGAAAAGAAAGATGGGGGAAGTGAACAATGAGCGTCTCACTCGTGTTATTGCAGACTTATTTCATGGGTGTGCAGTTTCGGCTTCCACTGAATCAAATCCCAATTGGCAGCACCAACTTTACTGTTAAATCAGTTGGTCTTGCGTGAGGTCCTGCAAGAAAGACTGGATTTATCCAAGTTGATTCAGTGCTGCGTGTTTAATGATGAACAGAAGGGCGGAGTGTCTAAATCCTGACATGATGCAGTGACGATTACGGTGCTTTGGCAGTCGTGCGTACAACGGCAGTGCCGTCGGTCGGACTCACCATGGTCTTGTCGATGTGGTCCTGCAGAGAGTCGATCAGCAGATCCCCAACAGGCTGCCAGGTAGCTTTGGCCTCCTCTGCCTGAGTCAGCCGCAGGTCGAGCTGGTCCATGGAGCTCTGCAGCTCCTGGAGTCGCTCCAAGGCTCGCTCCACCTGACTCTGCCAGCCACCCATGTGTCCTTTCAGACGCTCCCATCGATCCATCACCTCGCCTGTCTGCTTGCGGATGGCCCGGGCCAACCCTCGGGCCTTCTCCTCTGGGGTGAGGTCTGGAGGAGGAGAAGAGAAAAGACGAAGTAAGTTATCTTCCTGACAAAGACAGTTTTCGCTACACTTCAATGTATACTTAGTTTCCATACCACTACATGGTATCGGCAGGAATATTTTTCTTCAATCTGGAATATATAATGTCCTCCACCAGAAACCTGAAGATCCCATTTTTGTACTTTTATATACAAGTTACGATTAAAGCAAGAGAGCCATTCTCCAGTCAGTCTTTATAAGATATACAGGTTATAAAATATAGAGCTCTGTACGTTTTTTTTAATTGCATCCTATGGTACTGAATAAGCCTTTCTTGGGAGTTTTCCATCTTCCTGTACATTACTTTCCTTTTGTTTGATTTCAGTTTGGGCAATAAGGAAAACTCAAGAGACGAAGAGAGAAGAACAGGAGGCAATAAAAAAAAAACAAGGATCTCAATTACAGTGGAGGGTGGAAGTGAAGGCAGCCGAGGCATGAGGAAAGTGACCAAGAGAGATAAAAAGGGTGATAGAATATTTGTGACATATCAGAGGATGCAGACAGAGAGGAAAGAAAAGAGCGGGCAGAAGAGGAAACTGCTCCCCAAATACCCATTTTAACTGGAACGAAAGATGAGCAGCTTTTATGAGGTCTAAGGTCTCCTCTCCAGGGTGGTGACAGGATTACCATCTTCACCTCTCTTTTTGCCTCTCTCCCCTCCTCACATGCAGACTGTGCACACACACACACACACACACACACAGCAGACATCTGTGACAAGTACTGCAGGTGGAACCTCATACAGATACACACAATGTGATGCTGTCTGTCTTTTGTCATGAAGAGCGTGGGGTACAAACAAAACAATAAAAGTCCATTTAGTGGCAGAGACTAAACTAAATGACTAAAAGAGAGCATGTAAGACAACGGGAGTTGTTAAGACTTTGCTGCCGTGTCACTGTACGAAATCCCATCTCCGCTGGTTAAACAACAAGCTCAGCGTCTCATCCTGGATCAGCAGGATCTACTTATACAATGAGGCGACGCTTTAATATCCGTATCAAAGATCACAGACAACAAGCTTGTCGGAATGCACTCTCAAAGTCTTGCCACACCCCGACACAGCCCCTTGGGAAGGTTTAATTATTTACACAGTGGAGTTTTAGTTTGAAGGGAAATGTGCTGACTTAACCGAGACTTCAATGGCGCATCCGACAGAGACAGAGAGGGAATGCTGAATGAGTCTGTGCATATTTTATTCTCGGTCGCTGCGTAAGATATTGGTATTACCACCAGCTCAGACTTCAGTGAATGGTGTTTCCGGAGCACTTAACCTCAAAACTGGCCCAAATAAGTCCTTGTGTTTGATTTAAAGACAACCAGACAGGCCTGCTGTGCATGTCTGAGTGCTATCCGGTCCAGGATGCACTGAATGAGACACCATGTTGATCTGGTACTCCAAGCTGATTAAAAAGAAGTCGACGTATAAATAGCTGCAGGTCTGCTGAGACCCTCAGCTCATTTAAATCAAGATTGAAGACTTTTATGTTTGCTGCTGCCTTTAATTGAACCACATTCAATTAATATATTAATAAATTTCCTGCATTTCTGCATTTTACTACTGTATTTTAAAATAGTTTTTTTTTTTAATGTTTTAATGCAATAAATGTTCTTAATTGTTTTTAAATCTCCTTTTCTTTTGCCTTATGTTTTGATGCTTTTAATGGTTTTATGTGAAGAACTTTGAATTCCCTTGTTGTTGAAGTGTGCGATACAAATAAACTTGCCTTGCGTGTAATCACTATAGAGCACTATTTTTACCCTCCGCCATTTTCAGTAGTGTCCATAGCATGTTCACTTTCCGGTGGCGATCCAACAACGCAATACGTTGCATTTTATAGATGCATTAACAACAGTTGTGCAACACTACTCACGACACAGAATGCACTCTAGAGTACGCCACTGAGTGTCTGTTATAGAAGGGAGTGTGTGGAGGTTTTTTTAATGGAGAGTGTAAACGTGCCTGTCTTTGGCTGCAGGTTCTTGCGTGGCTCTCCGGGACCCTCGATGGGCTGGTCAGCGAGAAACATCCGGGCTTGATCCAAAGTACTCATCACAAAGTACTCGCGTTCCTTCAATTCGGACCGTAGTACCTGCAGGAGAAATGCAAAGCAAATGGGTTGACGTGGCTTCCATTTATATGAAAAAAAAAAAGTTAGTGTTCAGAAAAACAAATGGCTTTTTTACTTTGTGATGATTATAATAGAAAAGACAGTGTGTGCGTGTCAACTCTATGATAGAAGACAGAACAAGCCATCTCAATGAGAAAGACATTTGAGAACCGGGGAATTCATTTATTCCCTCTGCAGGTATGTGCATGTTTGACTCTTTATCCCGTCAGCACCAGTGAACTCCAAATGAACCTGCTGAACAAGGTGTTGGATCCAGATTGCTGCTGCTAATCAACCAACTCTGTTGAAATCAGCTCCAACTTTCCTTTGCTTCCGAAAGAGACACTTGTGATCTCCTCACGCTCACTAATATGGCAAAAAGAAGACAAGCAGGTGTTTATTTTCAACTTATGGATGAGATAAACAACACTCTCAGCGGCTAATTCGGCGATTGCAGAGTCTTCCCATTTTAAGCGGGAAAGCGAGAGATAAGGAGCCAGAGAGTGAGGAAAGTTGATTAGATGGGACGACTCGCTTTGACAAAGTCTCACACTTATCAAACAGACGAGTGCCGCTAAAATGAGACGCCGAAAATGATGTTTTGTAGTCGTGCACACAACACTGACTGAGCGGCAGATGTCAAACATGCTGGGTTCATTGGGATCGTATATACAGTCCCATCTGGAGAGATACGAAGATACGGGAAGAAATGTCAGGGTAAGAGGGTGGGAAGGAACAGTCTGCTCACAGGCTTTGAGATGTACTTTTTGTTCTCGTCTCAAAATAACAAAGCTAATTTCGGGGAGTAAGTGGCTGTTAAGTTAAGATTAGATCACCGCAATGACAATTTCACACGGTGCCCTGAGGACAAAAGCACCCTCGCGCTGAAATGGAGCGTCCCCGCTGAAGATAAATTAAATCACACCTGCTAATAAATGGTTTGCTCCGTTCCAATGATGTCCTACCTGCTCACATGGAGGAAACATATTAGGCAGGTAGCTCAGAGAAGGGACCTTGAGAGACGGAAAGTAAACGAGAGCTGATTGAGGAAGAGGAAAAGAGGTGTGTATGCGGAGTCAAGATAAAAATAAAAAAAGGAGGGTGGGGAGCTAAGCTGCGAGGACAACTGCCAGCAGAAACCTTTTTTTATCCGTTTTTTTGTTTTGCACTCACAGATCTGTTGCTGGCTATAATTGGGTTTTGAAGGGGATAAAATTGAGTGTGAAGATGTTGTTTAGCAAGTACGTCACAATCATTTTTTCCTGCAAATCACAGATAGCGTTGGTGCTCGTGTGAGCACAAACAACAACATCCCGGTTGGATAAATCAGAGACGCCTGATTACAACCAGATTTTTAAAAAACAAGCTCAAACGGCCGCTGCTGCCAAAATATAAACCAACTTTGGCTCTGTTTTGTGTGAAGTATCATAAAAAAGTGCAAAGCAAAATCTCAGAACAGTTTCTTTAGGTCTGGGTGATCATTCAATACGATCTAAGACTCGTCAAATTTAACTGATTTATTCTTTTTAATTCAATTAATCATTTTGTGACAAAAAAGCATCTTTACATTGTTTTGATTGAGAGTGACTCCATTCTCTGCTCAGGTACACTACTCCACTGTATCTCTACGTGTTTGCTGCTATATTAACCTTCAGATGTTAAACACAGCTCCTTTAATGTTGTGCAAATCATATTAATAACCACATCACACAGCCCTAGATTGCTAAATACTGATGTTATTTGTACCATTACAGTAGATGTTGAAATTGACGACAGTATATCATCGTTTACTGTTAACTGGCTCCAAAGAGAGACAGACAAAGACACAGAAGGTTGGAACAGTGGCAACACAAGTAGTGCCAAGTAATTCCCTCCGTTAGAAACAGCCTCTGGGTATCCGAGAACAGACGACAACTCCAAAGACCTTTCCCCAACGCTCACATGAGTCTTTTGGGAGATGCCGCCCACTTGCACTCACATTGTCAGAGTGACTCACAAGGACACACTTTTCAGAGGAAAGTGAAATGAAAGGTAAATATCAAACAGATGTACAGATTTAAGGCTGAGAAAAAGCTTGTTTTTTGATAGCAAATTCCAGAGTGATGAGTAATAAGACATGGTTGTCTCTGTCAAAGATAAAAAAAAGAACCAGGTCTTCACTGTGCTTCGGTAGATTTTAGCAAATCAAAACATGGTTTGGGCTACTGTGATTTGTGAAGACCAGATCAAGCTCCTGTCAATCCCACAATGCTTGATGAGTGACCGCGGCCTTGGTTGTGTGCATGTGTGTGTATCTGAATCGTTGTGTCTGTGTGACGGTGCTCGTGTCCAGGTCTGTGATTGCGTGTGACTCTCTTCACCGTGTGCCCGGCGCCGTGGCGGCGATAAGATACCGTCACAACACCGCTGCTTTCCGAGCGCTGCCAAACATCCCCCTCTATCCCCGCTCTCAAAACCCTGCAATCTCAGCCTCACTGCAATATCACCGCACCCCTAATCTCCAGGAGGAACACAAGCCTCCGGAAACCACAATGTACCAGCTGTAAACATCAGAGCAGCAGGTGACTCCAGGAGCATTCACACACATACGAAGGAATTACAAACTGTCAAGGAAATACAAATATTCCTTTTGGTATTTTTAGAAGAGGCAAATGATTGAACTTGTTGTCTGAGACAAATTTGATTTTGCATCTGCAAAGCGTGCACCTTTCCCCTCAACACCCACCGTTATCTTGCAACAGCCAAAAGCTACCGATGTGTAGTTGTTGTTGTTGTTGTTGGCAATCATACTCGCCGACATGCTCGACTAATCTGCCGCTTCCAGCCTGAGCCGTATTAAAAACAGTAAAATACCCACGGACCCATGTGTCAGGCTAATAAAGAAGTAAAGCACAGTTAAATAATAATGCAAACTCAAGTTTCTTCAGTGACAGTTTCTAATACGACATGGTTATTTTATTATTTTCTCTAAAATCTGTATTGGATATGTTTATTTTACAATGCTGCTGCCACTGCAGTGATCTTTCAAGGATTTGATTCCACTGAAGAGACTTTTCTGTTGAATATTTTCAATTCCCAATGCAAATTCCAAACATAAAATCATATTTTTGTAATTTGTATCATCACTGATCACTACCCACTACTATGTAGTCACAGTTATTCATTAATTCCGATGTCGATTACATTGTTTTATATGTTACCTATGACCTGCATTTACCTTTTTTGTTATTAATTTGAGGGCAGTGGAGAAACAACTCAAACATACTATGACAGAGTCATGTGTCGGTCAACCTGATGAATGCATGTCGCATATAAACTCTCTTTGTAGGTATTGAACATCTTTATCTGGAGCTGCTAAATGGCAGAGAGACCTTTCACCATCAGGTCTGTCTGCCGTTAGTTGCTGGACGGGTAGCGTGCAATTGGTTTTGAGAGAGAATTTGCTAAAAGTGCTCGATACTGTGGCTGAAGACAAGGCTGATGAGAGCAGTGAGAATGAATCAAAACAGTAAAGCTGCATACACATGCATGTATTGATGTCAGCCATTGTTAACACAAACACCTTGATCATAGCAGCTTTGATGGTTCATGCTGCTGAGGTGTAGTGTAAACAGAAATATGTAGCGTTTTTAGTAAGCCATGCACATGAACCTCAACTGAAACAAAACTGCACTCAGCAAGCAGGGCTACACACTGTCAGGACACAAGTCTGTGAAAAGGATGCAAAGGCAAAAACAATCTGGAGTTACTCACAACGAGGCAATTGAGTATTTCAAAATGTCCTTCCTTTCCTGAGAGATAAGGTAAAGTCCAGCCCAGCACTTTAATTCATTCCATTCTCCTTTCCTACCTGCCCGTTCAGGTGCAAATGGTGCGAATCAATCATGCAGGCACTATGATTAAGATGGGTTCTCCAGCGGACTATTATACCCTCCTCGCTTTAGACGGGTTAACTGTGCCCTGCTGAAGCGTATTAAGAGACTTCAAAGAAACCAAGTTAAATAAATTGAAATATAAATCGAATCCCACGTTTGTTTGCCTACTTATTCCCTCTGAAACAGTTGGACGAGTGTTTGAAAAGACTTCACAGTCCGAACAATGTAGACAAGAAGCCAACCGTTGCTGTAAGATCAGAGTTGTTCAAAATGCCCTTTTCCTTGTTCCCGCTTCTTGAAGCTGCTAATTTAATAGAGGAGATTGATGAGTTTAAATCAGCTGGATGCTGACGGAGGCCTTTTATTGGATCATTGAATGTGCAATTAATAAATGCTATAATGGCCATTTTAGCAGGGGAAAACACACAGACACAAATCAATACAGAGAGGAAGGAGCACAAGTAATACAGGGCAATGCCGTTCCCTCTCTGTCTCACAAACTCTTTTTTAAATTCCTCCTGGGTGTTGCCAAATGAACGGAAAGGCTTTCAAGCAGAATCTAATGCAACAGTTGTGCTCGAAACTGAATGCCATGAAAACAGCCAGGTGAAAGTGCCCCATGCTTCTGCCCCTAATAACTTCCTTTCTTCCACATATAAACCTCTTTCCTCCTCTTGCTGTCAACCACTTTCGTCAGGTGTTCGGACGACTGCTCTCTCATATTTTTCGTCCCTCTGATTCTTTAATAACAGCAATATCTGTTTCTCTCTGTTGGCCTAAGTGGCTTAGCCTTCCCTTTTTCTTCCAGAAAAAAAAAAGAAAAAGAGGGGAAACAGACAGGTTTTTCCACTTAGCCCTTCTAAGCCCTCCGTACCGCATAAGATACCTATTTCCATAGAGAAATGCACATTTCCCCATTACACTGACAGAGTAGCTGCGTATCACTGAGTGACTTAAGTGTGCGCGCATGAATATGTAAGCACAGGGGAATAGTGTGTGTGTGTGTGTGTGTGTGTGTGTGTGTGTGTGTAAGCAAGTAATAGAGCATGACGTGTTCAAAGCCCCAGCTCCGTGTGCTGCTCAGCCCCCTCAAGGTCGAAAAGACCCTCAGGCCAATGTATTACGAATACAAGGAGGAAGCAAAGGGAAAATACAATGCAACATCGTTCACAAAAAAAAAAGAAAGTGAGCCTTCAACTCAAAGCTGAAGACCTGGAGATGAACAAGGAAATGGGAGAGAGGATAGAGTGAGAGAAAGACGGTGAAGAAAGGAGATGCAAACGCGAGGGAGACCAAGAGCAGGACAGACACCACGGACTAGAAAACGAGACAGAAGAGCTGAGAGAGGGTAACGAGAAAAGGAAGGTGACAGTCGCGATGCGGGAAGATTGTATTCTCCTGCGGGTATTGTGCGCTCGCAGTGCCGTTCCGTATTTAATGGACCGAGTCTGATCTGCTGGGTTGAGGCCCGTCTCTGTTTTCTGTCAGTTTCTGAGAACAAGATACAGAGCGCACCACTCTATCATCTCAGACCTCAGAGGACACATTTTTGATTAACCTGGGCAGTTGTTTGTTGTCTCATGGCTCAAAAACGCAGACAGAACAGAAACTCAGATGTTGAGTCCCTCATTCTAGGTCTTAACTGGCAGAGTATCTCTCTTAATCCCACAAGCCCAAACATGAACATGTTCCTTTAAAATTCATACATCTCTTTCCTTCTCAGACTGAATATATATAACGAGGGCAAGAGCGTTGTCGTTTTTCGTCCCTGGATACATTATATTGACCCGGTCTGGAATTGTCCTGACAGGAATAGTTTAATAACATAAGAGTTTAGCCATGATTTTGAGGAACACTACTCTTTTACATAATCAGTTCTGCTTTTGAATGATGGTTCGCCATTCAATCATTAAAAGTATATACTTAGCAGGCATTACAGCAGCCAAGAAATTGATTGCCTGCCGATGCAGAGAGCCCCACTCTGTCTCTAGATCAGTTATCTGCCAGTCTCAATTTTTCTGTCTTTGAAATTAGAGGCCGCAAAAATGAGTTAATTTTACTAATGCTGAAGCTTTAGTTCCCCGTGTCTTTGTTGGGGGTTAGGATGAGGTTTCTAGACTTTTGTTACGTTAAAATGTTTTACATTTCCTTTATTCCATCTTCTTCTCCTTCCACTTATGGAAGTGTTTGATTCCCCTCCTTATAATAAAGGCCGTATCTTATTTCAGCTTTCTTGGAAACTGATCGTGTCTCAGTGTGCACGGCTGCTTTATTGGTCTCGACTAGTATTCCATCTACCAACATGAAATAAGAAAATGTCATGTAAAATGCAATTACATAAAAGTGTAGAAATGCTTAGAATTGTTTGTCAAACTGTAAAAAGAACATCCTTAAAGTGGATACATATGTACCTGCATACATACGGTATGCACACAGATGAGTTGTGTGTGTGTGTGTGTGTGTGTGTGTGTGTGTGTGTGTGTCCCCCAGAGGGCCAGGGTCTGTTGATCTGTCTTAGTGCGGGTGTGATCCTGCGCCCACGCACAAACAACACGTGTATTAACTCTCGAGGCATTTTGGGGAACAAAATAATAGCGTGGTGAACAGAGTGCGGAGAAACGCATTACGATGTGAAGAGCGACATCAACAGTAGTAGCGGCGAGCAGACTGGGAGTAAACAGTAGCCGCGGGGTTAGTCATCTATCAGAAAGCAATTACACGCCAATGCACTATCACAATAACCAGTGGTTACAATAAATAATACAGTGGGGAACACGGATGACAAATAGCAGTATGGACAAAGGTGCGACTGGGTCGGCACAAACGGATATTGATCTCGTTAGAATGAATGCTATGATGTGAAATGAGTGATAAATAACAATATTTCTAGGAATGGAACAGAAGGAACACTGATTGTGTGGGAGTCATTTTGATATTGGTCTTTAACTCTGCGCTGATACAAGCTTTGTGCTCGTTGACTGCCGAGTGACCATAATAACACTGCTGATTATCAACCACGGAGCGGAAACGCATCCCGCTGTGGTTCTGCTTGACTGCTGCAATCTGTACTTCAGCTAAACGTACTGCAGCCACCACGCTGACCGGCCTAATGTAAATAATGTCGGGGTGATTACTGCTCCTGCTTTATGGTAACAGTGTCTTCTTGTGGTTTCAGTCCGTCCCGTTTGGCACTTGTGTAGACACTCAATACAGTGGCTACATGAGCACTTGCACCAGCACTATAAAATACTGTTCAACTGCCTGGATTATCATCTTCGGTCTGGATCATTACAGGTTATAGGTAGAGCGCAAGATTTCTTTTAGCGAGACTAATCCAGCATTGTGTCGCCTGGTCCAGTCTGGAAACAGAGTCATTGTCAATTAAGCAGGACGGCACAGATCATAAGATTGAATGATGGCTTAATTCTATTAAACTGAGTCATTAGCAGTCAAATATAATTAAGTCCTAGTAAAGCTATCGACATGATGCTTATTTAAATTCTCATCCAGTTGCCTTTAGACTTAAATGCCCCGTAAACTCACACAGGTGTATTTATTTATTCTGCCTAATAAAAACTGCTCTGTTGAGGCAAGTCAGTACACACACCAAAGAGCCTTTAAGAAAGGCTTTAAAATAGGTTAAACTCCTCGATAGCACATTAAAGAAGGGCCTTTAATACATGGTTGCAAAAATGTAAACCTATGCAGTAGAAACGCTTTCTCATCTGGGAAAACCTCAACAACTCAACTTTTAGGAAAGTTGAAGGAAACAAAGGGGGTACAAGGTATGATGAATGTAGTCCAGAGTGACAGGAGCATTGCCTGTGGCAACAGAACGTACCGTGCAGTGGTTTTGCTGTTGCAGCAGAATAGGGACATCTCCTCCGATGGGCATCTGCTTGGCCAGCTCGTCATCCTTGGTGCAGATCCACCTCCACAGCTCCTCCAGGAGGCCCAGCAGACGAGACCAGCGCTCAGCACTCGCCTCCAGATGGGCTCTGCCAACATACACCGACCGCGTCCGCTGTTATTATACTGTGTGCATTTGAAACTCTCACTGTTGAAGCCTGTACAGTCTTGTGCAGACATAAAACTGGATGTTTAAGAGACACACATGGAGCAGAAATGTAGGCTGATTTATTGATACAGAAGTATTGACACTCATTCTTTTATTTTTAAGAAACGGATTATATAAAGAATAGAGCACAGCTCACCCGGTATCAGACTTGCTGAGATGCTGGAGCTATAGACTCTTAAATCAGAAAAAGCATCCTCGCACTAAAATCGGTGCAACATCTTTTTATATAGCAAGCTTTTGGTCAGAGACCTTCTTCAAAGCAAGAACCAGGAAGCTGATGATTTAAAAAAGTTCATAGCTTATGAAAACATAAAAGAAGAAATCAATGAAAACAACTTCATTACGACAGAAGCCCTGTAAAAACCGGATCCCTGACCACTCCAGTGGTAGATTTTATTCATGAAGGGGAACACAAGTTCGACGCTCAGTGTGTGGGTGGTAGCATGCGTGCAATATGTGTTGATAAGCACTCTCGGCATAATGTTTCTGAACACAGTGTACAGAGACCTCCTATTGCCGCTCGCTGAGTTAGCCATAATTACACATGTACTGCAATTAAGGCATAATGGGCTATATTTAAACAATCAACAAACCTGGTGCCCCATCTCCCACACACACAGATCTCTCACTGTCTATTTTTCTCCCGCTTGTCTTCCTGTGGAACATTACGTCTGCACTGCTTGAACTTGACCCAAGGACTTTCCAGGGAAGAATCCTTTCCTGCACCTTTTGTTATTTCCCCTCCCTTCCCTCTCCAGCCTCTCTCCTTGCCCCTGAAGCTTTGTTGCGCTCTTCTGCTGCTTCTCTCCAGCCTCCCCTCGTCCTTGTTGTCTTCATCTCCATCTGGCCCTGTCAACTTCACTTCCACCTTCACTTTCTTCACCCTCTGCATCGCCAATCTTATTTATTTATGCCACGGTTGCAGCTGACACGGCATTGTCTCTGTCCTCACAAGTTGATGTGCCACTGTGGCAGCCATGATGTCCTTTTGGAGCTGTATCTCATCCCTGTGCTTCACGGCAGACATGTGGAACACAGGAGCTACTGTATCCATACAGCTGACCGGAAACACAACAACCTATTTAAATATTACATGTGGTTTTCCATGAATCCAAGACATGCTGCTTGACCACGAACACTGGAGCAAACAAACTTGTAAGCACTGGATGAAGTTTCACTGACCGGATGTTGGCGGATTTGGTCTTCAGGTCGCTCCAGCGTTGGTTCATGTCATCCAGTCGATGTTGGAGGAACACAGCTTCCTCCGAGCTGCCCAGAGCCTTGACCATCTTCGACTTGTTTCCATCCACACTCTTGTAGATGTCATTGTGGGCATCGATCTCAGCCTGGATGTCCTGCAAACACACAGACAAAAAAAAGAATTGTCACAAGTGACCCATTTCTTCAGGTAAACTGAAGTCTCAGTCAGTCAAGCAGGTTTATCACAAAATCATCCACAGTGTGGACATCAGAGTCTTCCAGGCTGTAACAGCTGAGTGTTGAAGAACCGGAAATAACGTTGGATTTTGTCGTGAAGGACTGATCTTGAGGGAGTTCACACATTTCCAGGGGGCAGAGAAGTTTATATTTTTATGAAATGTCCTCACGGTACTTTTTGACTCCGACTAAGAAGATCTTAGCTTCTACCCTTTCACTGACTTCCAAGGCCTACCCGAGCAAGTCCCTCGGCAATGTCTGCCTCCATGCTAATGCTGCATAGGGTTAAACCAGAGCATCACCAAATCAAGCTTTGATCATTTGATGCTG
The DNA here is from genome assembly GCF_949748355.1 of Melanostigma gelatinosum. NCBI lineage: Eukaryota > Metazoa > Chordata > Actinopteri > Perciformes > Zoarcidae > Melanostigma > Melanostigma gelatinosum. The sequence continues at coordinate 14,009,303 of NC_136652.1, read as the reverse complement.
AGATACAGTATCCAATACTAGTGTACTGCAGTGCTATTCCAAAACACTGCGATTGTGTGTGTCTGCGTTAGTGGGTATGCGTTAGTGTTTGTGTGTGAGGGCGGAACCACAAGGGGGGATGACGCAAGAAGAGGATCCTGTCAAATGTTTTATTTTTAGATGTGTAAAACTGCTCCATTTTCTCTCTCGCTCTCTCTCTCTCTCTGGTGGGACTCCCTTCAGTTCAACCCATTTGAACTACAGATATAGAAATGACTCCAATACCACACGGATGAGGGTAACACTGCCTGCAGCACAGAGACAGATTTGCAAATGGGAAGAAATGAGAGCAGATAAGAGAAGCGTAATGAGACATATAGCATAGATAGTATGGTGATGCAAGATATTGTGGTCATTGTGTGTGAAATGACCCATCTTCAGTGCCTGCAGGTTGTTGTTCGTGTATCCATCACATTGTTGAATTACAGATTGGAAATTACTGAACTCAATCAAGCATTTCTTTTTACAATTCCTGTCAAACTGCCTTATCTGGGAAAATGAAAGGAACGCTGCTGCGCCGTTTCCTTGTAGTCTCTGCAACATTAAAATGCATTCACAATTACCAACAGAGTATGAAGAGGCAATTAGAGTGCACTCCGCTTTCACAAATCAGTAAATTAAGTGAAGTTTGCAAATTGAATTCTGTAAAACCAATGTGCCTGGAACAAGTGACTGTTAATCACCAGCCAAATCACACGAATAGCAATATACTTATGTACTCGCATACTTACTCATGCAGATAACATATATTAGAGAGAGCATACAGTAATGGAAACCCCCATTATCATACAAATAGACACAAACATACCTACCAGCAAGGGATTCAAGGCTATTAAATGAAGGCGGAGACACCATGAGAACGATTGTGTCGGACACACGCGCAAAAGTGACTGGAGCTGCGATGCTGGAGAGTCGTGTTCACGCCAGCTAGGGAGCCTGTCGGCAAGTGCAGACTCGGGATGCACTGATCCGACTTTTTCAGCTCCAACACCGAAAGCGACATCTGGTCTTTGGGTATCGACACAGAGTATATCAATCCGATACCCGTGTTTAATGACTACGCTGTGTGCCTCACTGTGTGGAAGTGACCATTCCTTTATGTGAAAGGCAACATCCGGCTCCATGATAACATAGCTTTCCAAGTTTGTAAAACAACAGGTAACAAAGGAATATAAAACAATATAAATGCACTGAATTGTTATTCATTAAAATAATGGTATCCGATACAGATGAGCATATTGTCACATATTCAGCCGCCCGCACTCTCAGGTCAAACGCTCCAGGTCTTCTGTCAGTTCCACGCACACGATTTAAGAGCCGTGGTGACCGAGCCTTTGAGGCAGTGGCGCCGAGGCTCTGGAATGCTCTGCCTGCGACTCTACGCCTCGCAGATTCCGTGAATACCTTTGAAAAACAGCTCAAAACCCACCTTTTTAGGCTGTCCTAGACCTGCTCCTGAAATATGTGATTTATTGACCCTATGGTCACATTGTGTTTTTTATGCTTCTTAATTTCTGCACTTAGGCACTTTGTGATTTTTTTTGTCTGTGAAAAGCGCTCTATAAATACATTTTATTATTATTATTATATTATTATACCGGATCCAGCAATTTGAGTCAGCATTGGACCGATGTCCGGTATCAGTATTGCTGTTGTTGCATCTCGTGTGCAGACCAGATTTGACTTTGCATGTGTTGTACTCCACTGATATCACGCTGGGACTTCTCCTCTACTTTAGCCTCCCTGAAGGGATTTGAGGATGCTGCACATCACATGGGGGACACAGAGTGGATGCAGGTTAGCTGCACATGACACCATGTGCACAGTAAAGCGGACCGTGTGACCACACAGCTCCGCTTCTCCGTAAACTGTGTTCTTGAACAAATGAACGGACAAAACACAATCCAGTTACAGTAGAACCAGACTTCTCTCAAAACAACGATCAATTACCACAGTCATCCGTGGCACCGCGCTGCCATTTACTGAAGGCTGAAGCAAATCCCTCCACTGTGATTTGCGAGGATAATCACCCGCTGGCTTTTTGACAAATCAAATGACTCTTAGTAAAAGGTTAGAAGAGAGGAAGAGTGAGAGAGACAGACAAGCAGAAGGAGAAAGACACAGTAAGAACGACAGACGTACAGAAAAAGAAAGATGAAGGACAGACAAAAGAGTGAAAGACGGAGTCATTCTGTCACTCAGCCAACTGGCCGTGTTTCAAGTCATTACCCAAAGTGCTTCCCTTTCCGTTGTCTTTAGCGCTTCTACTTCCACTGGACGTAATCCTGACTGCACACACACCAGCACACGCTCTCACACCGTCACAGAAGGCACGCAGACTGTGTGGGCATACAGAGGCACATATATATTCATTTACAAAGCTCCCTTTAAATTTCATTTCACCCACTGAAAGACTACTTTGAGCCAGCGGTTTATGTATGTCAGTGTGTGTCCCGGGGGGCTTAAGTGTGGTAATGGATCACTTTCTGTCTCTTGCTCTTTAACACACACACACACACACGACCAAAACAGAAAACATCTGTGTGCCACAGGTCACCGTGTCAGCTTCAAAAAGTCTCTGTTTGCCACTATCCTATGACGTGTTCATGGGCTTGTTGATAGAAATGAACTCAAACAGCTTTCGGCTCATCGTGAAGACACTGAAGACAATGACGACATGATATATGAACATCAAATATAAAAAGCACTCATACATACACATCACAAACGGACAGCTACTGACTCAACTGAACCACTGACTCGGGGAGGGAGATTGAAAGTTAATGGGTTCTGAATCGCATGCAGACTTTAATGAGTGATAAAGATTTTTGTTGGCAGCGGGCTGCTGCTTGGAGCGCAGCTGAGAAGTGACACACTCTCTAATTTTAACCGAGGTTAAAACTACTACTTAGAGCTTTATGAAGAATAAAAGCATTAAACACACAGTTAAGCTGTGGCTGAGGTAAAATACACCTCAACAAAATGTCCTTTTGGTGATACTTTTGCCTAAAATATGTATTTCACATCGACAAACAACAAGGACCCTTACTGGGCGAAGCCATGTTTGTCATTAGCCTTTATTAACACAATTACTGTAAAGGTTTGCTTTGACAAATTAGACCGAACTCAAAGCTCTGGGTCTCATTCTATACTCTCTCTCCGCATGGTAGCGCTCTCTAATACCTAGCAAAGCAGGCCAGAACTGATTATACCATTTTAATGAGTGCAATAATGACTGTTGAGACCTTATGAAGCTGAATACATGAGGTCCACAACTACAAACACGAGAGACGGAGAATCAATGGTGGCTGTGCTTGTACTCATGGTGTTAAAAAGACTTAGAAGCCACTGTGAGACCAAAAATACACCCCAAGACCAGGAAACATATACCTGTTCAAGCTTTTTGAGCAGCTCCTGCAAGCTGAAGTTCAAGCCAATCATATTGGAGCGTGTGCACAGACTCCTCCCGCTCCCTCCGGCGTCTACATGTTCTCTACTGTCGAACAGATCGAAGGTCGGCAAGGAGTCAGCGCAGGCAGGTAAGTCCTCCAGTGGTTCTGGTCAAAACAGATACCTTCAACGTCAAGGCTGGGATCAATACTAAATCCAAAGTAGGAACAAACTTCAATCCAACCACAGAGAAACCCGGCTGTTGTAAAGAATTCAAAAGCAAGAGGGTCAAAGTCGATTCGCAGTCCCAAAACAGGCAATTCACACACCCGCTGGCAGCACTTGGGCATGCGTGGCGGTGTGTGTGCTCGCCCAATCCCGCCACATGTTCGTAGCATCCTCTTTGGAAAGGCAGCAATGCTCAAGAGTTGGGGTGACAGCTACCCTGCAGTCATGCTTCAGAGCTGGGACTAGGATTAACGGGACGATTGGTGCCACTGTAGGCGGGACAACGTAGAGGCTGGAGGCTGACAGCTGACTTCTTCTGGCCAGGAATGGGCCACTAAAACTGGGAGAGGAATCCAACAAATCTCGGGTGGACGTCTGCAAAAGGGAGATAACGTTTCATGTCTTTAGGGCCGGGCCGCCTGATGTAGACCTCCGAATGGCCGAGGACAGGTCCAGCTCTCTCCTTCAACTTCGCCGTACTTCCCTTCCTGCACTTCCCCTCTGGGCATGAAGGAAGCTGTGTACACGATGTCCGGCAGTCAGACTCAGAGCAGGGCTGCGGAATTTGCTCTCAATTACTCGGATGAAAAGCACTCTATTCCTGCCAGTCACACAAGTCCGCACGGTTCAAGAGGAGCAGCACAAAGAGGCACATGGTTCGCCCTCTCGCTCCCCTGCGTGAAAGGTAACGGGTGACTCTGTCTCAAAGAGACAGAGTCACCTCAGTGTCTGCCTTGCTACCCACTCCCCTCGGGTCTCCAGCCCCGGTCTGGTCTCACTCTATCACACCCTCATAATCACTTCCATGACTGGGCCACTTAGTCAAAGAATGCCTCCTTCTTCTCCTGGAGCCACGTGTTCGCAGGCAGCTGCCTCAGGACTTGGCGTCTCGATCCCGGCTCGGTAGTCTTAACTCTTCAGCCTCTTTGAGTCGAAGCGCTGCCGATTATCTCCTCTTTGCCTCTTGAGAGGGAGGAGAGGTTGATTCGTTTGTCATCCTGTTCGCTGTCCCCCCTCCCCCCCCCCAGTGGGACGAGGAAACTTCTGAAAAATAAGTTACGTTTCTTCTTTGGCTTTTTGTTCCTTAGGGGGTCAAGCAAACACTCGTACTGGTGTCCACATCCCTCTCTCCTCTCGCTCTCTCTGCCCACTGGCCCCACTCTTTCACACAGCTGTTTATTATTTTGATCAGTATCCTCCCTTTCCCCTCCCTGTCTGCCTGCCTGCCTCTCTCTCTCTCTCTCCCCCCCCCTAAACTAACTCAACACACTACACACCCACTTCCTGAGGCCTGTATGGGCAGAGAGCATGGTGTAGAGAGGGAAGTTTAGAGTAAAAACTTTACATGGTATTTAGTTGTTATAAAATGATTCAAATGTGAGAATGGCACAAAGATGGAAGTGATAAAAGGGACAATTGAGCAGAGTGCAAATGCAAGATGGCAGGAGAAAATAAAGGAAAGTGTGTCTGGGAGAGTTAAAATAAAGAAAGTGAGGGCAGAGGGCCAAGTGAGCAGAGCTCCACTAGTGGAACGTTCTACGTGTCTGGCTCAGGGGTGACGAACATATGTCTGTTTTGTCAAAAGAATAAAGGACAGGGCAGACATAATCTTCTGTACAGAGGACATTATTCATGCATTTTAATCAATGTTCAACACCTTTCTTTGACAGCTCCTATTTAAAATTTTAACTCTGAACTCGGAACTACTGAACTACCGAAGCCCGTTACGGCTCAGATCCCATAATGTGAATACCATCAGCCTGCAGAGGACTGCATTAAGAGAGCGCTGTGGTTCCTGCGACAGAACAAAGGCCGAATGCGTGAAACGAGTCTATTAATAACATGTAAAAGAGATGCAAGTATATCATTAAAATGTATTCCATATGTTAAACCTATATGTGGAAGTCTTTGTGTTGCCAGTTTGTGTGAGGGTGTGTGTTGGCATTTTGAACAGCAGGGTAGACATGTGGTGTGCATCAAAGACACACAGACAGATGGCTGTCGACCGAGGGAAAAAAAAAGAAGAAAAGATACAATACAACGTTGCATATTCATAAGAGAAAGACTTTGAAGTGCGCTTAGCTAATTCAAAAGATTTACATACTCGAGCCCCTTAAACAGCATTGTTGACCTGCGCCCGACAAATATATACTATTTGATGGCTTTCCAGCGAAGGATGTGAAATTAACTGGTGGGAATTGGCACATTTGACAAGCGTAACTAATTCAACAATGAGTGGAAGCTGAGATTAAGCAGAAAAAAAAGAGATGAAACAACCTTTTTGTGCAACATGTTTGGCAATTTTGGCTTACCGAGGGACATATTGCAAGCAACTTCTCTCATTCACACAAACAAGACACTTATTAAGATTGCAAACACGCACATGTGTGGAGCGTAAGGCAGGACGTCGGGGGTTAACGTTGGGCTACATTACTACACTGAGCGGATTAGGACCATTACAGGGGTAAGAATGGAATGGTTCCAATCCCTCAGGAAAGAAATGGACTGATTGAGAAGAGAGAGGCAGTGACGACGAGTAACGCTTGTATGTAACAGGAAAAATAAATAGTGAGGAGTCAAAAGAGACGGAAAAGAAAACTGAAAGATGGTCTATCTGCCTACAATTACTAAGAAGCTGAGAGAAGGAAGGAGAGGAAAGGAAAGGTTGGGAATTTTTTATTGGAAACTACAATTTATGCGACGTAAAATCAGGGCAACAGAGTGGAAGAACAGACATCGGAGCGTAACATTTTGCACAGGTCAGCTGAGTCAAAAGCCCGTTCTTTCTGTGCTCTCCATCACGGCTGTGGTCGCTCGACTTCTCTATCTGCAGAGGCTACGTGCTGCATCGAGACATTGTGGCCTTCAAATCTGACAAAGAAGTGCTCTTTACGCAAACCTTCAAAGCTGCACAAATCAATATTCCTCTTCTGCTGAAAGTAAAATATTGCTGCTTTAATAACAGACATCTTGGACCAACAATCCAGGTTGTGCTCGATGGCTTTATGTAATAAACAATTATGAAACGGGAGGCCATTTGTATTCATCCACTAACAGAAGTCAATTCAGAAGAGACACTGTTCAAAGGGAACTGTGGGAACAAAAGAAAAAACCAAGAGACGAGAATGTGTATTTGCCCAATCCTCAAATGCAGCTTACCTTGTCTCACTAACAAGCAGTTTGGCTTCAAAAAATAATGACTCAAGAGAAAACTGCCAAAAGGGAAAATGTGAACGAGTCAAAGAGCAACAGCAGAGGAGGTTTGCTGTCTCCGATGATGTCGAGAGGGAGCAGAGGCCGTGCCGTCTAAATAAAGTTGTGCAACCATATCAGCAAGATCACAAACAGAGCAAATGAACACCACAGTGAACAAACACAGACACACAAGTACACCCAGAGCCAGAGTTCACAGGAGGACCCGGCCGCCACGGTAACGCTCTGAGGCTGTTCCCCAGTCGGATCACTTAAGATTCATCCCGTCTAATCCGGACTTCCTACCTCTACAATTTAGTGTCAGACAAAAAAAATCAATGTAGCTGCAGCATTCCACCATAATTCTCACAAACAGGCCACATCCAGTGAAGTCACTTCCTGTGCCCCAAGGCTATCACTGACACTCCTCTTCCTGTTAGGAGGGCAGCACCCATCTGGGGAGATTAGGGCCCTGACTTTGTTTGTATACACAGCATGTGTGTGTGTGTGTGTGTGTGTGTGTGTGTCACTGGCAGACAGAGTAGCTGGAGCGGTTCTTCTTTGCCGCTCATTCGGCGGTACAACAAGCAAGTCAAACTGTGGAACAAATCACAGTGGGTGTGCAAAGTTGAAAGCGCTCTTCGTGTGTGTTACGGGGCACGAGTGCTCTTCATTCAAAAGTAAACATACACTTTATTATTTAGTCACCTTTGCTGTGGTAGTAGGTCTTTAATCACTCCATAACGTACGCCTTGATCTTCTTTTTTTTCTCGACGCGATCACAGAGCGAATAGCAGCTTCAGTCGTCACAACCTGAAGACTCTTTGCTTTTGTCGCCACAAGGTTAGCGCAGCGCTCAGTTTGAATGGTGGGTAGGAGGAAGAATGGAGGGAAATAGTGCGGTAGATGGAACAGCATTGACAAAATGGTGCCGCTCAACAGCATGTGTGCGTCAACCGCATGACGTTTTCACATCCTCTGCGTCTCCCAGGAAAAGAGTCATCGGACATACCAATTTTGAAACGCGTAAGTTGTGTGTGTGTATATTTATACTCTTCATATCTCAGTGCTGGGCTCACACTGCCAGAGGGCTTTTATCAGACGACGGCTGTCCACGTGACTCTAGTGAAGGATTTACCGTCTAAATCTCAACTTTTGTACGTCAACACAACTCCAAATGCACTCCTGAACTGAACATGAACTCCTTAAAAAAACAAAAAAAACAAGAGTGAGTACAGTGCAATGGAAACGAGCACAATGCCAACAGCAAAGTCAAAGCGGTAAAACATTTCCCCGAGTCGGCGAATTGTTAATGTGCACTTTAGAAAGCGTGTCCATTGACAGCTGACCAGTGCTGCTGTGACAGAGCTGCTATTACAGAAGAAAACTTGGAGTCAAAGGTCACACACACATCACGAATAACTTATTCCAGGGATCCAATAATGGACCGCGAGTCATCCTTGTAATCATAAGTAAGAAAAGGTTCATCCTGAAATTCATATGTAACTCCGGAACAGGGAAATTGGGAGCGCTGTGTACTGTTGCCTGATAATCAGCTATTGATTCTGTTGGGCCTTCTGTGTTTTTGTGTGTCTACAAGACACTTTGTAGATGCCCTAAAGATTGAGGTGAAATGCAGAGGCTCTTCGACACTCATCCTTGTGCAGGAGAGGAACAAAGGTGGCTTTGGGGTTGTGTGCAAGAGGCCGCACCAACAGTCAGCGCTTGTGACTGCTTACTGTTTAATGAATGATGTTAATCTGAACGAGCAGCAGGAGAATTTTTTTATTTTAGCAATAACTTCAAGGCACAATGTGTTGGAGTTTCCTGCAATACAATTAAACTCAAAAGAAAATAATCTCTCTCGATCGTCACTTATGAGTGTCTGCAGAGACCCCGTCCTCTTCCGGCGTTTTCTTATTTTGATGTGTGCGAGACGTTTCAGGGTGTCAACCTCTATAAAAAAAAAAACGTATCAACCAGGTGCATGATCTTCAGCACGCATTCGAGAGGGAAGCTAGGAAAATGCCAGACGCAGCATTGAAAAAAACGCCAAATAATGAGGCAAAACACAGAGCAGACAGAACTCGTTCCAGAATGAGAGCGAACGTGGGGAAAGGGAAAAGGAAACATTGAAGGCAGACATAATTGGGGTAAAACTACAACCAGCAATGCTGGATTGCACACATAAGGCATTTCCTATGAAAACCTTGTGCAATTTAAGTCCCCGCCGGAAAAAAACAACAACTTATCATATGGAGAGGTAACGTAAATACATGGAATGCCTTTTGCCGATCGTAAACAGTATCAAAACCAGGTTCGATTTCATAAAAATCTTAAGTGTTGAAACTTCTAACAGTTCAAAACTGAAACTGAGGTCTCCAAAAAACGACAGGGAATAATGAATTCCTGGATAACACACCCTTTCAAGTAAAACGATTTCCACTCACTACATTTTGAGGAAAATAAACTTGCTGAATTGACTGGATTTTAAACAGACATGCCTGCTGTGGGGCCCTGTGAGTTCTTATCAGCCTGCTCTTCACCAGTGTTCAAAGATTTCTTTCCTTTTATCACTGCTTTACTCCAGCAGGGCATCTCTTCCCCTTTCTCCCCAGTCCTCAAGGCTATTTGAAGTGGTGTGCCTCTTGGGAACAGTAGATCTTGACCGCGGTAGGGGGTCCGTCAGCGCGTAGGGAGCTATACAAAAAAAAATAAAGGTCTGTGTGACGTGATTGCTTCTGAAGTTGCCGTCGCCGCCACAACAGGCAGAGATAGGAGCGGGCCACCTGTTGAGTTTGATGGGGAGGAACGGGGCCTCGAAAGGTTACGTGACTGCACCAATTAGACTGTTGAGCTAACAAAGGGCTGTTACCTGCTAGAGAAGAACCCCTGTGTGAACAAAAGCACAGAGGAGTTATGGAGCTAATGTCTAAATAATAGACCATCACGCGTCATAACTAAGACCTCTTTGTTGGAGGGGGAAGATGATGAGTGACGATAGAGAAGCTAAAACACTAACAATATGTCGTGCAACACACATACAGTAGAATGTAACCCAAACACACAGAGAGGCCGAAAGAAAACGAGGAAAATTACTAGTATTGTCATACTATTAAAAAAAAACAACCAGCAATGGTATTTGGCCTGAAGCAAGACGAGAGAAACTAATGAAGATCATGATGAACCTCCATTAAAGATGAATGAAAAGGTAATTTAGAAAAAGTGAGAGACCGCAATAATATCAGGGAAAGAACAGATGGCACAATGCCCTCAAGAAAGCAACGGGAAAAAAAACAAACGAAGCAGAAAGTGAAGCGTTTATAGTTACGAAGGCATCAAGGGATTACCTCAGGTTATTAGGTTATTTTCCAATCATTTGAATGGTGTGTTTCGGGACCAGAGATAACAGGTAGCGTGGGAGAGAGTTATATTCAAATCCTCCTCTGCCCTCCACCTCCAACAAAAAAAAACATTCCACCGTAGTTTCTGATAACAGCCCTAAAATCCACCTGGTAATCAGATACTTTGCTGTGAACTCACTTATCCATCAAAAGCACCGCTACCACCCACACGTCCTCTTTAATATACGCCCTGTATCGACTCAACGTGGGTTTAAAAAAGGGGGGAAAATACATCAATGGAATATTAATTCTGCTAGATACGTGCTGTTCAGCTCTGGTGTCCACTGAGACAATTTATTGGGTTCACATTGTTCGATGGAGGGGGAAGAGTTTCCTAGTCGTAGTGACCCTGCGGGTAAAAAGGTTCAGCTTTCAGCGTTAAGAGATCAAATAATCGGACAGTTTCTGTGCTCCCTCAATGAACTGCTCTATTGATCTCAAAGATAGACCAGCTGGGAGTCTGAGATGAGGTCTGGATGAGAATTAGAGCTTCATTCCAGTTAAAATCGATATATATTATACTGTATATACCACAACCCACACGTTCTGTCTCAGTCTCTGTTTAGCGAAAAAATACCATGCCAATGGAATCAAGCACTCGAAACAGCAAACAGAGAACAAGCAGCGCCCATTTGATGTCAGATGATTCCCATTTCCATGACCCAAAAATCACACAGCGTAGGGGTGTGTGTGTGTGTGTGTGTGTGTGTGTGTGTGTGTGTGTGTGTGTGTGTGTGTGTGTGTGTGTGTGTGTGTGTGTGTGTGTGTGTGTGTGTGTGTGTCTGCCCAAATGCTACAGACAGAGTTCCTGTCGGGTCCCACAGGGACGAGCCGCTGGGTGGGACTCAACAACAGCGCTGCAGTTGAGGGGAAAGATAAGCAAACGCCAACCGCTACGCTGTTACAGTACACCACAGACATTTCTAGGGACATAAAGCTTTATACAAGAACATGGGCTGTGGAACTGTTTTTATATTGGAGAACTTTTTCTAACTTGCTTTAACAACCAACGATTGGGGAGCCCTGTTGGTCTGACGGTTTAATGCACTGACCATGAACATCAACATCCCCGGTTTGAGTCCAGCTGGGGGACTTCTGTTTGTTCCACCTCTGGAGTCAAGTCATATAAAGGCAATAAAAAAAACAGTGTAGAAAAAACACTTAAAAAAAGTTTTAAAAGACACAGAGAGGACACTGAGGGTGGATTTAACAAGACGGGCTTTGATTAAAGGTGAAAGAATGGTCCAAAGGAGGAAGACTCAGTGAGGAGACTAGATTGTGCAAACAATTCAAACCGGACTCTTCTGGCCTGACAGAGGTGAGGACGAGACGGCACAAACTGAGAAGAACACATCCCTGTTGGGCACAGAGTGTCCAATAAAGTGTGACATGAGATGATGTGTAAGATAAGAGTATGTGATATAATATCTGGTGTACATCGTGCTGGCTACCCAGGCCATTTGGTCTTCTCACTGTATACATTTTTCTTTTAACGTTACCTTTTGGAAAATCTGAAACAGGCTGGATATTTTTTTTTCTCAGCAAAATATGCCAAACCTGCCCTTCTGATCCAATGCGTTGCTTTGCGATTACTTTCTAGGTTTCTCAGTCAGACCCTGGGGAGATTCCAAACAACTATCGGATTCATACCAACGGGCCAAACGAAAACGAAGCTGGCATCGTTCAATGAATACACAATAACAGAGTTTGAAATACCTGTGCTGAAAAAGAGATGACACTGAAATAGTGGGCGCATAAGTGTATGATGAGTTATACAGCCGATGCGCTCCATCCACACCCCTGCTCCTCCACCCGACCCCTCAGATAAACTTTTCAGCGTTTCTCTTAGTCATGATCGTCTTCCTCCTCTGCTCCCGTTAACGCCAACTATACTTTCTACCCGTCTCCCTCCTCCATCGCTCACTTTCAGCACCTCCATTTCATCCTACTCTTCTTCTTTTTTTACTCTATCCTCCCCCTCAGGGTTATGTTATTGTTCAGGCAAGGTGAGTGAGATATCTAACCCCCCCCCCCCCTCCCCTCACCCAAACCTCTGGCTGACGGTTGGCTCATTACTTCCTGGAGTGTTTAGTGTAGGAGAGCTGTCTCGGCCTATATCAGTGTTTTCTGTCGTGCCGAGATAAATTACCTCACCCATCATTCAAGCAGGACTCTGGTTGGAGGGTCTGTCTTCATTTGTCCTCATCCCTTCCCGATGCACTGCTTCCCTCAACGTTGCTCTTCATATAGCTCTCTCTCCACTTGTGTTCCTGTCATAACGTCGACACTGCATGCTGCTATTTCTAACCATGTGCTATTGTTGAGTGAAATGACTCCTTTTATGGTATGTAATCCCTGATATCCAGTGTACCCATCAGATTTAGAATGCATCTGACTCTGTCTCAGCAGGAGTACATTTTTTTTGCTACAAATATGTGTGGCAGCCGGAGGGGCAACCTCAGAGGAGAAGTGGTAGAGGGACGATATTGCCTGACATGGAGGCGGAGCCCCCATGTCAGGGAGTGGAAAAGAGCGCCAAACCACCATCAGCCCAACAAGCAACACCTGAGGAGGAGAGACGAGGGAGCGACCACACCCTATCAGAGGAGGAGGAGGGGACTATAAAAGGGCCCCGGACACAGGAAACTAGGAGAGAGTAGGAGTGGAAGGAGACGGAGAAAAAGCAAACCCATTGGAGACAACTGCCTTACCCCTTGATCACCCTGGAACGTCTGACTACCCGCCCGGCTCCCGACCCCTGCCTGTACGACTACCCTGCTCCTGCCCGCGCCCTGGACCGTATGAGGAATACCCGTTGTGCACCGAACCGTGGAAGTGAACACCGACCATCCCTCTGGAAAGCGGACAGTGTATTGTTGAGTGTCTATCCTACCTCTATCCACTCTCTATATTCAGTAAAAACCTCACTTGCACCATTTATCTACCGACTGGTTGTGTTTATTGGTCCGTGTTGTCGTGAAACCCCCTTGCCACCCCGGGGGCTGTCACAATTTGGTGGAGAATGTGGGAACAGTCCGGTTCTGGCAACACTGACCGATAGACCGACCGACCCAGTAAGCATGGCCACCCCGGTGCCATTTCAAGAGCTGCTAGCGGGGCTAATCGCTAGCAACCAGGAAACCCAAAAACGCCACGAACAAGCCATGCAAGTACAAATGCAAATCCTCCAAGCACAGCAGCAACAACAATACCAACAGCAAGTACACATGGAGAAGTATATGGAGGTACAAACCGAACGCGCGGAGGCGATGCAAAGCGAAATCAAGGGCATGTTACAGACACAACAGGAGCAACGTACCGTGGAGAAAGCCAACCCAGCGCGCTTCCTTCTCAAGCAGACGGCAGCTGACGATGTTGAAGTGTTTTTTCAGATATTCCAGACAACGGCACTCCGGGAAAAATGGCCAGAAGAGCACTGGGCTGAGTTGATAGCCCCCTTTTTGATCAACGAAACGCAAGTAACGTATCAGGACTTAGAGCGCGCTGGAAAAGTTGACTTCCGGGTGTTGAAAGCGGAAGCGTTACAGCGATGCGGGGTCACGCTGTTAATAAAGGCACAACGATTTCATGAATGGACATATGACACCTCCCTTTCTCCGCGAGCCCAGATGCATGAGATCAAGAGGATTACGACGGCCTGGCTGCACGCAGAGCCAACCGAGGTGTCGCCCACCGATCGTGTCGTCATGGACAAATTCCTTAGATCCCTCCCGTATGAGGCAAAAAAATTGGCCGGCCAGAGAAACCCCCGCAACCTCGAGGAACTGGTAGAGATCATGGAGGGTTACCACGCAGCACAAGCGTTAGTGCGTGGGGGAAGAAACCCGAAAGTGGAGGGGTCCACCCGCAAAGAAAAGATGAGAACGGAGGAAACTACCTATGTGTCTCCCTCCTTTCCCCCAGGCTTTCCCCGACGTCGGCCGGCGTTTGGACCGGAAGAGAGGAGGTGCTACCACTGCGGCGAGATCGGGCACATCGCCTGGGAATGTCCTCACCGCCAGGACGCACCCATGCCCACGGCCAGTGAGGGGAGTCGCCCATGCGGACTGATTACCGGATGCTGGGCCACTCACGAGGACCACATGCCCCTCACCCCGGTCAAAGTAAACGGCCGCGACGCCTCCGCGATGGTGGACTCCGGGAGCGCTATTACCTTGGTGAGACCTACGTTTGCTCAGTACCCGCTCCTAACCGGCACCCGAGCGGTCACGTGCATCCATGGGGAGACCCGCGAATACCCCACCACCGCCCTCGAGATATACACGACGAGGGGTAGATACGTCGGCACTGCAGGAGTAGTGGAAGGACTCCCCGTAGAGGTGCTGGTCGGCCGAGACCTGCCCGTGTTCCAGGAGCTGTGGCGCAGCCTGGTGGTGAAACCAGGTACGACCCCTCACCGAAAGTACAAGAAGAAAGCCATCTGTGGGCTGGGGGAGGAGATCTCCACCGATCCCCTATCGGAAGGAGTCGCCAGTGCCGTGGCCCGGGCGTTGGTGGAGGCCACCCAACCCAACCCCGAGGACGTATATGCCACAGCCGTCGAGAACGACGGACCCTCCAGCCCCCGTGAGCCCGAAGGAGAGGCGCCGCCCATCCCCGAGGAGGCAGATACCCCCTCCCTCGAAGAAGAGGAGCTGGCCGGGCTGTTTCCCCAGGACCCGGAGGAGCCCATCTTACCCGGGCCCCTCACAGGGAGGTTTGGGACGGCCCAGTTGGAGGACCCCAACCTAGCCCACGCCCTTCGGCAGGTGGCCGCCGTAGACGGACGACCACTGGACGGGGTAAGAGACCTCCCTCCCACACATTTCTCCATTTATAACGGGCTCCTCTACCAGGTAGTAATAAGGGACGGGGCCCCCCTCAGGTTGTTACTGGTACCCCGTCCTTTCATACCCTCTGTCCTCCAGTTAGCCCACTCCCATATCCTAGGTGCCCATCTAGGAGTGGAGAAAACCCTGGAAAGGGTGAGGGCCAGGTTCCACTGGCCCGGAATAAAAAAGGCCGTGGAGGATTACTGCCGGAGCTGCCCCGAATGTCAACAAGTGGCCCCACAACCCCATCACAGAAACCCGCTGGTGCCCCTGCCGATCATCACCGTCCCCTTCAGCAGGATCGGGATGGACCTAGTGGGGCCACTACCCAAGACCAACCGGGGACACAGGTACATCCTGGTGATAGTGGATTACGCCACCCGGTATCCCGAAGCCATTCCCCTACGCTCTATGGCCACCAAGGGCATTGCAAGGGATGGTGATGTTGTTTTCCAGGGTCGGAATACCGGAGGAGATTCTCACCGACCAAGGAACCCCGTTCATGTCTAGGATCATGAAGGATCTGTGTGGCATGCTGAAGGTGACCCAACTGAGGACGTCGGTGTATCACCCCCAAACGGACGGACTAGTAGAACGATTCAACCAGACACTGAAAAAAATGTTGAAAAAAACCATGGACCAGGACGGGAAGAATTGGGACCAACTGCTACCCTTCCTGATGTTCTCCATCAGAGAGGTGCCCCAGGCATCTACCGGATTCTCGCCCTTCGAGCTCCTGTACGGTCGACGACCCCGGGGGCTACTCGACCTGGCCAAAGAAGCCTGGGAACACCAACCCTCCCCCTACCGCACCATGGTGGACCACGTCGAGGAGATGAGGGTGAGGATGGCATCCCTCTGGCCCATCGTCCGAGAACACATGGCCGAGGCACAGGCGGCCCAAGCCCGCGTGTACAACCGGGGAACCCAACCCCGAGTGTTTAACCCAGGGGATCGGGTGTTGGTCCTGGTACCCACGGCGGAATGTAAGTTTCTAGCCCGATGGAGGGGGCCGTATGAAGTGATGGAGAAATTGGGGCCGGTAAACTACCGAGTCCGGCAACCAGGTCGGAGGCACCCGACGAAGGTTTATCATGTGAACCTGCTCAAGAAATGGGTGCGTAGGGATGCCATGCTCTGTTTCTCTCTCTCTACCCTCCCAGGAAAAACGGAGCCAGTCGAGGTACCCGTGGGAGAAGAGTTGACCCCCCGGCAGAAGCAGGACGTCCGGGAAATGGTGGATCGGTTCCGGGACGTGTTCTCCCCGGACCCCGGATACACCACACTGGTGCAACACCGGATAATCACCGAGCCCGGGAAGAAGGTGAAGCTAAGGCCGTACCGCATCCCCGAAGCCCGCCGGGGGGCGATAGAGAGGGAGGTACAGAGTATGCTGGAGGCCGACATCATCGAACCCTCGACGAGCGAGTGGTGCAGCCCTATAGTGTTGGTTCCGAAACCCGATGGCTCAGTCAGGTTCTGCAATGACTTTAGGCAGCTCAACGCCATCTCAAAATTCGATGCCTACCCGATGCCCCGGGTGGACGAGATGATAGAGCGCATCGGGAGGGCCAGATACATAACCACCCTCGACTTGACTAAAGGCTACTGGCAAGTGGCAGTAGCCCCCGAAGACAGGGAAAAAACGGCCTTCACTACTCCCATGGGACTGTACCACTATAAGAGGCTGCCGTTCGGTCTCCACGGAGCCCCCCCCACGTACCAGAGACTGATGGACCAGGTACTACGTCCCCATCGAGAATACGCGGCAGCCTATCTGGACGACATCGTCGTGCACGGGGAGGAATGGGGGGCTCACCTCCAAAGACTGGAAGCCGTCCTGAAAGCTCTGCGAGGGGCGGGGCTGACAGCCAACCCCAAGAAATGTCGCCTCGGCCTCCGGGAAGCTGACTACCTGGGGTACACCATCGGCCGCGGCTGCGTCAAGCCCCAGGTAGGGAAAGTCGAGGCGATCCGGGAATGGCCCCGCCCCCGCACAAAGAAACAGGTACGAGCATTCATTGGGCTAGCTAGCTACTATCGACGGTTTGTTCCCCAGTTCTCTGCTCTTGCAGCACCCCTGACGGACCTAACAAAAAACCGGCTGCCAGATCGGATCGTATGGACGGCAGAGACCGAGGACGCCTTCGAGAAGCTGAAGGAAGTACTCTGTTCTGAACCAGTGCTGGTGACCCCGGACTTTACGCAACCGTTGGTGGTACAGACGGATGCCTCCGAGACCGGGGTGGGTGCCGTCCTGTCCCAGCTGAGGGATGGAGAGGAGCACCCGATCACATACGTAAGCAGAAAATTATTACCGAGAGAAACGAGATACGCCACGGTCGAGAAGGAATGTTTGGCCATCAAATGGGCTCTGGGGGAGTTGAGATATTATCTGCTGGGACGACACTTTACCCTGGTCACGGACCACGCCCCCTGGTATGGATGTCCCGTTCAAAAGACAATAACGCCCGGGTCACCCGCTGGTTTTTATCCCTTCAACCGTATGCTTTCTCTGTTGTCCACAGATCCGGGGCCGCTCATGGAAACGCGGACGCCCTGTCAAGACGGGACGCCCTAGGTTCCTGGAGCAGTCCTCCCCCCAGGTCGGATTTAAGGGGGGGGGTATGTGGCAGCCGGAGGGGCAACCTCAGAGGAGAAGTGGTAGAGGGACGATATTGCCTGACATGGAGGCGGAGCCCCCATGTCAGGGAGTGGAAAAGAGCGCCAAACCACCATCAGCCCAACAAGCAACACCTGAGGAGGAGAGACGAGGGAGCGACCACACCCTATCAGAGGAGGAGGAGGGGACTATAAAAGGGCCCCGGACACAGGAAACTAGGAGAGAGTAGGAGTGGAAGGAGACGGAGAAAAAGCAAACCCATTGGAGACAACTGCCTTACCCCTTGATCACCCTGGAACGTCTGACTACCCGCCCGGCTCCCGACCCCTGCCTGTACGACTACCCTGCTCCTGCCCGCGCCCTGGACCGTATGAGGAATACCCGTTGTGCACCGAACCGTGGAAGTGAACACCGACCATCCCTCTGGAAAGCGGACAGTGTATTGTTGAGTGTCTATCCTACCTCTATCCACTCTCTATATTCAGTAAAAACCTCACTTGCACCATTTATCTACCGACTGGTTGTGTTTATTGGTCCGTGTTGTCGTGAAACCCCCTTGCCACCCCGGGGGCTGTCACATATGCTACAAATATGGATGACTTTAGTTTTCATATTCAGTCTCGCACTGTGAATCCATTACAAGTTTTGATGAGTGTCATCCGCGTACAGTACTCTCCTCCCTGGAGATGGTTTGCACAGTGCAACAATTTAGCACATGGCGTGGACGCCTGAGCTCAATTGTATTCCTCTGGACGAACACTGAGACACTTTAACTCCACTGGGCATGAGGTGAAAATAAGAAAATTGAAAGGAGAAAGTGCGTCCTGTGCTCCCGGTGGTTCCTCTCCCTAAGCTCTTCATCTCTAGAGACACATGTCTTCTTTTCATCAGTGACAAAAGCAATGTTCTCTCCTGTCACCTTAAAAATCGAATCCTTAAATGAATCATCTTTGCCCAATTTTATTCCCATCTCTCCAACACAGGTCTTGGTGGTTCCCGATTGACTTTCCCTGAGACAGAAATTAGGGGAATCACTCGAGCTTACGTCATCCTCGGTGTCTTCGTGGCCTTATCAGGTTTCTCTCCAGGGATCAGATCCGGCTCTATAACTGTAAACCCTGAAGTCAGGACGGCACACTCCACTCCAGACGTGCCTGTACGACTACTGCCTCCAGAGGAGGAATCGGGACCACTTGAAAGAACCTTTTATCGTTTTTTTTCCACTTTTCAGCAGCATGCACACCTCCGCTAGAGTTTGAGTTTTAACACCAGCTGCCTCACGGCTCTGCAGTCCCTGGCAGCCTGCAGCAGCTTTCCTGAGCGCTCAAAACTACCAACAAGCAAAACCTTTTCCCCAACATAACGTCCGAGTAAGAATCTCCAAAGCTGTCCGTTATAATGTTTGCCAAATACTTAGATAGGTTCTATTTAGGAACGATAATAATGCCTCAGCACTCCTTAACAGACCATAATAAACTCCTTTTGTCTGGATGAGCTAGAGGGCGATGCAGATGTCATCAAACATATTCAAAGATTCATGCAATTAAAGATTTCTGCCTGCAGTAGATATGCTTCATCACCCCACACAACCCTTACACACTGTTCCGAATGCTAATGAGACGGATTCTGTCACACGTCAACTGAGGCACAAACTGAGTTCTGCACATTCACTGGGCTGGAATAACTCCAAACATTAGTTTGGTTGTCCTGCCTGATGGCCCCGACAAACAATGTAACCGCCTACGTACTCAAGAAGACGAGGCGAAACGTCAGCGATGTGGCCCGTTGCAGGCGATTAAGAGCGGGGGAGACAGGTTATCATTAATCTGACAAACAATCAGTTTGAAAACCCTATTCACTCAGTGGGGGGGATAACAGTTGAGACAACCAGGTGCTGTTACCAATAAATATGAATCTAACAGTTGAATAGTGACATACTGTAGACAAGCATCATGTCTGTGAAGCCAGACAGTCTAGCTCATGATAGGTTTATGTAAACATTATCTTTTAATGGGTCGAAAAGTTGTCTTTTCATGCGATGTTTTGGTTAAATCGAGACTGAAAGTGACTTATCTCAACATGCTCTTTGAACTCAAGTGATATAATATACACAATTGTGTGAGCTGCCATCATTCCTTTCAATGTTCATAACAACTACAACACACACACACAGCTTATCATGTCCTGTAGTGATGTAAAAGTGTCTGTTTTCAGTTTTCATGGGTAAAGGGACAATCAAGGACAGGCAAGGGTACGATACAAACGTAGCAGATGTCAGATCAGTATGGCAGCATGCATTCATCCACTACCCAATCCATTCAGATGACGAGCTGTGAAGCAAAATGCATCCAGTCTGGAACAATATCATCCGTCATCTGTTGTATGGGTGTCTTCACAGCCATTTTTCATTGTTGAAATCCAGAGGAAAGGGAATTTTGAGAGGTTTCCAAAATCCAGTGCAGTGAACATTCAAGGTTAAGAAATAAAGTTTGAAAAAATATATATATATTCTTTAAAAATAAATGAACTATTGAACACCTGGACATGGCCATGAAACAGGATGTGACACCAAAAACGGGCTTTACTATGTTGGTCCTAATGGCACTTTGAAAGAATTGAAATTGCATGTGCATTATTATACAGCCGTTACTGAACGCCCGTATGAACCACAGTGTTGTACAGTGTGAAATTTGAGACTAACTGGCAGGCTGTAAATGAGATCTCGAGGGGGCCACAAATTGCTTGACAGGGCCAATTATAGAGGATTTGCCTCTTCTGTGTATAAGCGCACAAAGACTGATGGTGTTACATGAATCCGTTCTGAAGTTACGTGCCTTTCCATCAGAAGTCACACAAGCCTTTGAGTAATCAATGAGAAGAAGTTCCTTCCTAACAAAGTTTGTGCAGATCCACTGGTAACAGGATAAGATACCACGACAAAGACAACAGACCGGAAAGGGATGAAAACACAACCGCGTCCCACTTTGTTGTCTCTGAATGCATTACACACCACCTCAATGTGGAAATCAGGGCAAATTGCATCCACTGTCAATCAAACGTATGTGGACAGGTCACGGTGGCACAGCTTCGAACTTGCACTCACAAGCATACCACAGGGTTATGCAAATGAATCTGCAAGAGGGGCGGGGGAAAGTAAGGAGAGAGGCGTAAAGATCAGAGTGTGTGGCCTGAAAAGACATTTCCTTTTTCGCCTCGATTCGCACAGAAGGAAATTGTTCTGAGGCTGTACAAAAATACACACATCCCGTAGTTTGATCCGCCTGTGCCTTTTCTCTTCCTCAGACTTCCCGACTGATCAAACAAAAGCCACAATCTTTTAGGAGCGATGTCGTACGACAAGCGAGACTCTTCAGAGCAAACAAAATTCAATTGGTCTAATTAGACGGATAAACACAGATAATGAGCATGCGCAAAAAAAAGCGAGATTGAGAGAGAGACAGGTGTGTGCTAAAAGGAAAACAAGGTGTTTTGTGTGCGGCATGGCAGAGAGCGTGTGTTTGCACGAGCACACCCTTTAAACACGGTGGGATATGTCTGCTACCTAAAAGAAGTTAACGAACAAACAACAGCTGCTTCCATCACCGAGGACGCCGGAGCACGAGGAGTGGGAGGGAAAATGAGAGCGATGAGGAGAACTGCTTGTGCTCCTCTGGGCCTCTGTGGTGCCTGCCATGGCTCAGTGCCTCAAATGAAGATGAGAGGGGGGGGGGGGGGGGGGGGGGATAGTTGGGGTGAGAACAGTGGCAACCCCACTGAGACTGGGCCAGCCCCGCGGAGGCTTTGCCGCACACTCCTCAAAACGGCGCTGAAGGAGACACTAATGTTACGCAAGTTTGCCTGCAAATGTGCATGTTAAACATCCTTCTGCACGCCGGGGAGATCTGTGAGGGGCGCGCTGGGTCAAGAGGTGACATGATGAAGCATGACCAGCCACACAACATTTGAATTGATCGGAGAGTAATGAGTTTGTTCTAGGGCTGGGCGATAAATCGATTTAATCGATTAATTCGAATGTGTGCTTTAAGGCGATGTGTTTTATTGAAAATCGAGAAAATCGCCCCCACCCCTCCCCCCCGTTGGGCTCCCGTAGTAGAGTGCGCGCGCATTGTTTACAAACGAAAACAATGGCGGCCAGCAGTGAAGCTCTCGTTCATAAGAGAGGGAAGAATGTGTCTTCGGTAGTCTGGAAATGGTTCGGGTTCGTGTCATCTGACACAGAACAAACAGCACCACGATGTAAGGTCTGTCTAAAAGCTATTGCTACAAAATCAAGCAGCACAACAAATTTAATGCAGCACCTCAAACAGAGGCATGCCGCCGAGTGGGAGAAGTGTTGTTGCCCTGAGGAGGGAGCAGGACCGCGGGAGCACAAGCGCCGCCGCCGCCGCCGCCGCCACCTCACAACAACAACCCAGCATTTTGGAGACATTCACCAACTGTACTCCGCATGAGAAGAAGAGTGCCCGGTGGAAAGCCATCACGGATGCAGTCGCGATGTATATCGCAAAAGATATGGTGCCCATATACACCGTGGAAAAGCCGGGGTTTATTCACCTTCTCAAAGCTTTGGACCCCAGGTACGTGCTACCAAGCCGTAAACATTTTTCTGACGTTGCCTTGCCTCGGCTGTACAATAGTACACGCCAAAGGATTTCTGCGGAGCTGGAGGGGATGTCATTCTACTCCGCAACAACTGACCTGTGGTCCAGCAGGTTGACCCAGACACCGATCCACTTGACTGGTAGAAGCGTCACCAACTTAACTTTCCAAGGCTAAGTACTTTAGCAAAGAAATACCTCTCTGTGCCAGCTACAAGTGCCCCCTCTGAGAGGCTTTTCAGTGTGTGGGAGGGCATTGTTACATGCCACCGTGCATGCCTGAAGCCAGAGGTAGTAGACAGGCTTGTCTTCCTGGCAAAAATATTTAGAAAAAACATGCACTACTGTTTAATACTGTTGGTTATGTTGTGAATGCACTTGATTTTGTTTACATGCACTTATTTACTGTGCAAAATATGTTATGTTGATGTTAGATCAGATGTTGCACTTTTGAAAATGTGAATGTTAAAGGGTCACATACATTTTATTTCATGCTGTGTTTGTATCAGTGTATTCAGTTAGAAAAGCTTACTGTAAAAAGTTACATTTGCACAGTTGTTTACAATGGAAGGCTACTATTTAATGCCATTTAATGTTATGTTTAATTTAATTTTATATTTAAATGATTCAGGGAAACAAAAGAGTGACCAAATACTTTTTGTATACTACAGGCACCTTTCTACAATGTTCAGGTTTTGTTTGCACTTTATTTTTATCAACCTACTTGGGAAAATCATCACAAAATAAAATAAAAAATAGTTTTCAACAGCTTCTGTCATCTGCAAAAAAATTTGGGGGAAAAAATCGATTTAAATCGTGAATCGGATTTTTTGTAAAAAAATCGGAGATTTTTTTTTTAGGCCATATCGCCCAGCCCTAGTTTGTTCGCATAACTTTCATAAACCAGAGCCTTTGTAAATATAGTACATGACAGGTATAAATGAAAGGATAACAAGAAGATAGACATATTATGAGTCACACTAAAATACTAACTGATTAGTGAATCACCCCACCCAATGTCTCCAAACGTCTTTTTATTTAAAGATATAAAATGAACAAGTTACATTTCCTCACTTCTCACCATTACTGATCACTTTGGGCAAATGCTCTTGGTCAGTTTCCCAGAAGCAGGGAAGAATCCATCAACAGACGCACCAGCAGGAACTCTAAAGTTCATTATTGCATCTGAACTGCATATTGATTTGGTGTTCCTGCTGGCTTGTTAAACATCTTGTGAGTGTTGACAAAAAGCACATTTAACGATCACTACAGAAATCAAATACAAAGTACTCGACAATTAGGATTAAGAGCAGTCAACAAAAAGCAGTAGTTTTATCATAAAATGGATTCTTTTTTTGCCCATTGGCTTTAGTTGCATTCACATCAATGCAGTCACGTCTCATTATAGTAGTTTAACAGTTGTGAAAGACATTTCGCTGACAATTTCAAGAAAGAGAAATACAAATATTACGTTTGACTGGGGAATATATCACAGTACAGACGTTAAAGATGCTCAAACATCTGTTGCACTGGGACTTTAAGGCACCGAATAAAGAAAAAAGCTCCTTCAGCAACGTGTGTATGCATCAACATTGAGTTCAGTGAGTCCCTGCAATGTAAAAAGGTTGTTGCTGCTGCTGCCGCCGATTCGACTGAGAATCAAGAACCAATCAAATGATTTCAGCCTTTAAAACTGTGGGCAAGTGCCTCCATTCATAGAAGCTCAAGCAAGGAGATTTAGTTTGCTACCAGTCCAGCATAAAATGGTGACATAGCTCGTACATCTGAGAAGCCAAAAGGGATCTGTAAGTGCTGCCTTTGATCTGCCATGATGAGGAGACGCAGAATCAAAGTCAGCATGAGCAAGAGATGAAAGGCCTGTCCAATTATGGTGAACTAAAGCGATCCTTGAAATATGCAGTTGTTCATAAACACTTGTACACATTAGTTTGATATACGCGGCAAAAAGTCCATACCCCGCCACATTCAGCAGCAACACAGACGTAGAGACGTAGGCACAGTTTGACGTCTCATTAATACATATATTACTTTTTAGAGTGTTGTTGTATGTAGTTAACTTTCTATTGTTGGCACGGCATCAATTTGATGCGCAATTTGAATGGGTTGGTCTTCATTCAAATGAATTCTGTGGATTACTTGTAAGCTTGTCATCAATTTCATGGATTCTTTCAAAGGCTTGTCTAATCATTGAGGTTTCTGCTATTACAGCTGGAACGTGGCGACGCTTCAAATAGAGCAAAAAGATGGCGTGCCGATGACAACTGAAACAGCCGTCTTCAAAGGACATTTTTTGTTTCGTGATCCTCGAAGCGATGTAAAACATGATCAAAGCAGCAAAACATAGCAAATTCCTTCAATGGAAGTAAGTTTACTTTTTTTTTTTTGCTGTAAATGCCGGATCAACCGTATCCAACCAGCCTTATTCAACAAGAGTCTGCAGCCACGCTGGCAGCCCTGTGGCAGGCTGGACTGAACTACATCCTGATGTCAGCATGCTAACATGCTAACAATAACAATGTTAGTGAGCATACTGATGTTTAGCAGGCATAACATGAACTTAGTTTGGCGTGTTAGCTTGTCGGATGAAAAGTCAGGGATCACCAAAGTCATTGCAGTTCATCCTGAGGACATGAATGTCTCTACCAAGTTTCATTGCAATCCATTCAACAGTTGTCATAGACATTTTGCTAATAAGCTAAAAAAGACAACCTCATGGTGGCGCTAGAGGGAAAGTCCGGGGATCACCAAAGTCAGTAGGATTCATTCTCTTTGGGACGATGAATGTGTGGCAATCCATCCAATCGTTGAGATATTTCAGTCGGTGCACAGACCGATATTGGCATCTCTAGGGCCATGCCACTCGTGGGCTAAAAACATTGCAATGAATTAAACAGCTGAACTAGCGGGTGAAGGTTCCACTCAAGGCATAACCTCATTTCACTGAGTGCTCCTTCCAGTGGAAGAAATGAAATAACCTTTCATGTCATACGATCACCTTTCACGCCATACACGTCTTTAATGTAGAACACACTAAGAAATGCATCGGAATGTCTCATGCAATTACTTTTAAGTGGCAGTAATATCCATCTATGGTAAGTGCAAGATCCATTTTCATACCTATGATTTGCATCTATTTAGTGCCTGTGGGTGTGAGTGGTGTCGGCAGCTGCTCTCACCTTTTGGTACCCAGTTAACCCTTCTCTAACATTTAGCAGCTGTATAAAGAAGACGACAAGGGAAGAGCGCGACTGATTCAAAATGAAAATACTGTTTGATTTTTTGTTTGTTGACTTGACAGATTCAGCAGTCTGCAACAGACGGCTGGAAACAGAAACCAGCCGAAGGCACGACGGGAACTGATAACTTACACTGATACTGCCAAACAGAATGAAAACGGCAACAAAGTAAAAGTATAAGCGCTGAGGCTGCAGTGGCTGCAGTATGAAACCTTTGACATTCATTTTATCACACACATAATCAGTGCGGTAGAACCTACAGAGAATGAGAAGTCAAGTCCAGAATTACTGCGTAATATGAGGCGATTAGTCATCCGTGGGAGGGCTGTTAGAACATCGTCCCACTATCTGAGCAAATAAAAGTGTCTACTTCTAAAATCGACTTCACAGATTCATAACACGTAAAGTCAAACTGACATAAAGGGTCAGTCTGCTTTGTATGATTAGCACATGTTTTTGCAGTTGAAACAGCAGCACAGCTCCGTGTACTTTATATTAAAATATGCCCGTTCCTGACTGGCAGTGCTTTTAATGAAGCCTGAACTGCTTAGCTGTCCTCCCTGCTGATAGCAGCCCCTGTAATTGAAGAGAGTATGTGGCTGAAATCCTATTTTTTTTCCAGGCTAAAAATAATGAAAAAAATAACATGCTTTGAAGAATCAAGGACATCCCGGTAATAGATGTTTACCATTACGAATCTTCCAAGCTCACAAAAAAAAAAAATTCCATTCAATGTGGGATGGCTAAAAACAGAAAGAACGGTGAGCACAAAAAATGTCAGAGTGAAAACGAACAAACAAACAACTGAGACACTAATGGCGTTGAGGACATCTGCACTCAACAATCTGGTCAAAAAGAAGCACATTACTGGATTTTATTTGTATTACCAAATTGAAGGCTCCAACACTGCACTTAGTTTTGCCATCATTCTCCCTCCACCACCACGACTGTCATCGGACCGGCTCGGAGTGTGACGGCGGGATGTGATTTACGCCTCGTGCCTCTCTGTTAGTTCACTTAACCCTGACTGGGAGAGTTGCGATGCAGTAATTGGCTTGACTTAAAGCCCAATCTCTAAATCATGTTGCATGCAAATTAACCCCCCCCCCCCAAGAAAACACACACACAGTATTCACACATCATCTCACATTCATTTTACTCGACAACTTCTCCCTGATACAGCCCTCTTCAGACACGTTAGGATTCTCCACATGAACACAACGCTAACAGCGGCCCGTGCTGAGGGCTCCTTCGCCATCACACACATTTGTATAGAGTGAATTCACTAAATGCACTGGTCCAGAGCAATGGTCAGCATCACAGAGCTTTTATTCTAGGGAAGTCGGTGTCGATTCAAACTCAAAAGAGGTGCTCTAAAAGCTCCAGGACGACAGCAGAGAGGCTCATTTCTCTCCACTTGTTTTTACAGTGTTTACATTTTGTGGTCCTGCAGAAACAAAGGTTCAGCACTGCAGCCCAGTGAGGCCAAATCACATTAGGAAGGAAGACATACAGACAAGGGAACGTATTGTTTTGTGCTAAAATCGTAGGCAGTGTCTACCGTGTGCAATGTAATCACGAGGCAGCCTTTCAGATATTCAAGGACCTCCACCATCAATCTGTGAATATAAAGCAAGAGCCGATGACTCTAATGTTGACAGGCATTCAGGGGAAAAAAGAGACTATTAGCGATGCATGCTAGTTAGCTATGACCTCCAAATTGCCTGGCACAAGAGACGAGGAAAATGTGAAAAGCAAATAAGTGAAAAAGAAGAAAGAGCTGCAACGGCGAAAAGGCAAACAGAGATGATCTGATCTGACTGCTTTCCATAAGTGGAGAAAAAAACTACTTCATCTGTCCTAAAGCACCAAAACTTCTTTTTTCTTTTTTTTCATTGACTCAGATATAAACTTCATTTATGTGCAGCAACTATGTAAAACATGGTGAGGGGAAGGGAGACAAGAAGACTGTGACCTAATTACAATACACTTTGATGGCTTCAGCGTGAAAGATAAAGGATGTACAGTAGAAGAGTACAGTATGTTATACTGTAACTTTGTTTGACAAAATAAAAAGACACAGTTTAGGATGTTTGTTGCCTTCCTGTGTTAGCACAATGTCAGTACGGTTCATTTTACTCAGATGGCCGGTTCATCGTGTAGTAATGTGACATCCTTGAGGTCAATGGTTTTCAGTTGGTTTTCACACAGCATTACAGCACTGTGGTGCAGACACAAGGCATGAGCCAACCTCATGTCCGAAGGCTTAACAACATCCGGCCAGGTTAAATATGAAAGTCTCGGGGCACTGCTATATAAAAACCACAGAGCGCAATTAAGGAAATACTTTTTTTGGATGTCAACTACTCACATCGTGTTACCTTGAATTGTGTTTTTCTTGCATGCTTATAAGGGGAAACGGAAGATCAAAAGAAACAGACAGAAGCCTTGGAATGAATTGGAGTAAACCATAAACGTAACCATGAAATTGCAGCGATGACTACTGTATGCTGATTTGTTCGTGTTTTACTGACATCACATATACACTTGACTTCCTGTAGTTTCTCGAAAATGAGGTTCTGCAGCTTTGGGATCAAGAAACAGGCAGGTTGGAGAATTCACATTCCAGTGGTTTGGAGTCAAAACATCGATCACATTTTCTTTACCCGGTATACAATGGGATAAAAAATGTTAATAAAGTTAATATTGAAAATGTCAGCACACAAATCAATTGCCTTGTTAACGGCTTGATGGTAATGCATTTCTAATAATATCCAATAAGCATGGAAAGGTTTTGAATCAAAGATCATGGATTGTCTTTTCTCCCCTCAGTGCACAGAAAACCAGCGGGCATCCTTCATCCGATATCAAATGTAAAAAAATGACAACGTTAGCACGTCACCTGCCAACAGAAATATGCAGCACATGGTATTATCATAAAGGTCATCTCATAAAAGTAGACTGCATCAATAAAACAAAATGCCACAGAGAGAGGCAGCACGGCAAACAATCTCACCAGACCCAAAGATATCCTCGGCTGCAATGAAAAATAACACCAAATCCAAATTGTTCCTGTCGATATAATAATTACAACAATCCTATTCAGCGAGGGATAAGTTGATGAGCTGGAAGGTGAGTATATGAGTAATGGGAGCAGGACAGCAAAGTTTAGAAGCACAATAATAAACAACGATCTGGAGCATTGGTCCTTTCTGTCAATGTGCCTTGTACATTCTGCCGTAGGAGGGAAGCAACAATGACCAAATGAACTAATGACTCACGCCATCTGTAGTACACCAAAATTAGCTCAACTCCAAACGAGATGAAATGTTCCCACTATAGTGATTTTCTATCAGAAACATATTGCTACAAATCGATCTATTGTGAAGGATCAACTCAATACTTGACTGAATATACATGAACAGCTTCGCCAGGCCCTTGTTTGTGCAAGCGTGTGTTGCTGTTTCTTTCTTTCTACATTAATTTTCCATGAAATATGAAGCAACGTGCAATTTTTGATACATGAGAAAAACATTGGAGCTGTTGCTGGCGGCATTTAAATTGCACTTGTCAGATTTAATCACAAGAGTTTCCAAAGACACAGCACTAATGGACAGAAAACGAGTGTAAAATCAAGTTAATATCCATTCGTTTCTTTGATAAACTGGAAGCGCGTGTATTTTATAAAATATAGCTAAAATGGAAAATGAAATGACTGATTTCCTTTGCTTATCGTCTCAGTACTTTTCTGCCTGAAGTAAAAAAAAAAAGATGCCCTTTAAGCTACGAATGTCCCGGATATATTTGCCGTTTTAGTAATTCCAGTACATCATGGCCTGAAACAACTTAATCATTGTAAAGGAAGCAGCCACTTATAAATGTCAGTTCAGCCCTAACAAGGCACTCGGTACTCACAGCGAGGTAGAGGCAGTTAAGAGAAAAACGATGGAAATAGAGAGTTAGAGACAGAGCGTGACATCCTAACTGAGCAGCCAATCAGCGTTTGATTCACAAACACCAGTCAGCACCTCCTGCATTAAAGCCATTCATCAATCTACCGGTAGTCTGCTCCGTGACAAACGATAGAAAAAGCTGCTGTGTGTGTGTGTGTGTGTGTGTGTGTGTGTGTGTGTGTGTGTGTGTGTGTGTTAATTAAAGTATACTAGTGCACTGGGCAATTATTTGATGAGTGACAAGTCTATGGAAAGGTCAGATCCCTAAATTGATTTCCCACTGAGCTTAAGGGCCCAGGCCTGTCAGCGCGAGTGTAGAAAGTGGGCCCAGACAGAAGAAAAAGTGTAATCTCACACCACCATTGTTTAAGTCACCGGGGCACAGCAGGCCACTCGCACAGAAACTTCGAAAGGAAAAGGAAAAAAGTAGACGGCGATGAAATAGAGGAAAAACTGCTCTGCCGCGTGTGATTGCTCCGTGCTGAAATTGCAGAATATAGGAGTGAATAAAATCCACAATAGCCTGGGAAAAACTGAGTTACACTACGGACAAAGCCAAAAGGCCATCTTCCATTACAGCGACTATTTGTCCCCTCCAATTCAGCCCCTTAATACATGCAGTTTCCAGAAGCAATTCGGCAACACGGCACATCAGCCCAATATCCTACATGCTGCTGGGAAAATACAATCCTGGTGTTGGGAGCAATTCAATCAGCCTTACAGCTGCTTCATTTGACGAAATTGCATCGGGGCAGCAACATCACCTGCAATGCCCCAGAGAGCTTTGGCTGGACATTAAGATTCAGAATTCACATCCGAGTACGAAGTGCATTTCGCCACAATCACACAACCTCTCTTTTTTTTTTTTTATTGCTCTTTTATATTATTGTATTTTTATAAGAGCAGCCTCATTAATTTCCATTATAACCTGCAAATCACAAACCAGTCCGGTCAAACAATCATCTGCTTCGTGTTCATATACACAACAATGGAGAGACCAGCGAAAGCGTTTAAAACTCCTGCCGGTCTCGTTTCTAATGAGAACACATCGTACCCTCAGAAAGGGAGAGCAGCCGAGTTTTTAGGAACCACTGAAACCAGATACAATTACTCTAATGCATGCTATTTAGTGCAAGCCAGGTTAATCATAATTGAAGCCATTAAAATATCTGTACCACAGATTTGAATGGCTGGGAATGAACAATGAACAGCCTCTTGAAGCCAGACTATGAATGAGCACGAATGCTGTCACTTCTCTCTAAAATGCTTTACTGGCAGTCTGGCCCGTCTTTCAGCCTGACTGGCATTTGTCATAAAAATGGAAAACTTTCCTGTAATTGTTGTGCTCATAAATCATTTAACTTTGATTTTATTCGATGCACTCAGGTCTCGTTTCCCGAGCATAGCGGACCCTGCCCCCTGACTTGCAGGTATATCTGATGAGCCTCAGTCTGTGCTACTCAGGACCAGTCGGCATTGGGATTATTGTAAGTCATGCTTTATATTATAATAATAATAATAATAATAATAATAATAAAAGGTTGCAGCTCGTGTCAGGACCGTTTCATGTGGTTATGAAACAGCAACCTTTTACGCAAACTAGCTCCGACACGTCTTTGACTGTGACCGAAGTACACACCGCTTCATGTGGAGGGCGAGATGACATTTCTTCTTCCTTCATTATTTTCCATGTCCTCCCGCCTGCCCGCTCAGTGGTCCCTTTTTTCTCTTCCAGCCAGTGACACTGCCATGGAAACCAGTATTTTTGCAGTTCATGCTTGCGCTCTATATAGTACAGTAACCTACATGCACAATGAAGCCCACACTCTGTTATTGCTGTCAGGCTTTTCACACAAAGATGAGATGTTAAGTGTGATGGAGGAGGAGGTGAGGGATGTGGTTGGAGAGAAAGACACTTTGTTTCCTGCAGATAGACAGACGCCTTGGTAAACAGTTTGATGAGCTTTGTCTCAAAGTCTTTATCAAACCACTCGAGCAAACAAATATTGAAGAGAACACTGGGGAAGTCAGTAAAGCTGCAAAGAATTATAATACTTCAACTGATCGACGCACTGAGATGCAGCTAAGCAGAGAAAGAATATACGGTACATATTATCAGCTATAGATTCCCAAAGCATGTACTTTAAGATAGTCAGGTTTGTCAGCCCGTCAGAACGCTATACTTCTGAGACAGTAAGCTCCCCATGCTGTCAACAAGCGTTATAAAGTTAAGAAGAATTCATATCTTTGGAGTGCAAACAAGAGTCCTAGTGGCACCGTTGCTGAAGAGTTAGTGGCGAGTACAGCTACGCTGCAGGGAAACCAATTCATCTTCCTGCCGAACAGAGAGGAAGACAGATATATACGGTGAAAGTGAAGCCACTGGGAGGACAAAAGGGCCAAACTGTAGAACTTAGACTGGACGAAGCATTCGGTCTGTTTTTGCGTGATGCTCTTTTCGTTCAAAGTGCAGCTACTGCTGCTGATTTTCTCATCACCCCGACGTTCTTTTTACTCCAAGCAAAACAAAACACTTGACCTCCTGTGTGCAGACTCTGGAGGCTAAGAACCGCTAAGCTACTCTATTATGAGTTGGGCATCGCTCGAATGCTGATGTTCTTGAGGATTAAAAGGCATGTTTCATACCTCAGATAATATCAAAACATATCGCGTGTTCGAAATATATCTAAAGCATATACTGTATAACCGGCATTGTTTCTTTCAGTTGCCTCACTCGAGTGACAACCTCAATGTGCGACATTGAGTAATGTCACCAAACAGCCTGTATCTACACCACCATTTTTACATCTGAGGTGTCATAATTAGCACAACTGATACTTCAATTATTAATTTTTTTTTCTTCACTTCAAAGGGTAATTGAAACTTTGAATAAAAACTGATAGCCCGGCTAATATACAGGCACACAGGTTAAGGGTACAGGGTAAGTATTTAATGGAGTCAAGCACAGTAAAGGTGGTGTGTGAGTGAGTGTTTTATGACGCACATCCCCTCCGTGAGCTGGGTACTCTCTCTGCGTGAGAGGGGACATTTGGCAGCGAGGTGTAAGGCCATACGAACTGAGTTATGATCTCACACACGGGCAGCGCGCACTGAAACTATAGACAGTCAGACACGAGTGATATCACAGGGAAGGTCAACAGGAGGAAGGAGAGTGCCAGATGCATTGAGCATGCTTGTCGATTGCCCTGTCAATCATTTAGTTGCCATGGCGCTGTCTGGCAGGGCGGGGCCTAAAATGGGCTATAAATAGAGCATGGCAGGATGGAAAGAGGACAGAGGACAATTACGATACATTAGCCAGGGGTAGAGGTGTCTTCCTCTGCGTGTGCATGTGCGTGCGCGCGTGCGTGCGTGCGTA
This sequence comes from Melanostigma gelatinosum, assembly GCF_949748355.1. Classification (NCBI taxonomy): domain Eukaryota; kingdom Metazoa; phylum Chordata; class Actinopteri; order Perciformes; family Zoarcidae; genus Melanostigma; species Melanostigma gelatinosum. The sequence goes on along the minus strand of NC_136652.1, from coordinate 13,976,387 downwards.
TGTGCGTGTGCGTGTGCGCGTGTGTGTGTGTGTGTGTGTATGTGCGCGTATTTTCCCAGAGTGGTTAGTAGTAATTAAAGGTCTCTCTCCAGGATGGAAAACATCAATCCAAAATTAAATCTTGATGAACTACCACAAATCGATGAACTTGAGGGCAAACAATGAACACACACACACACACACACACACACACACACACACACACACACACACACACACACACACACACACACTCTCTCTTTAGCTCTATCTATGTGAGGAACAACAACAAAAATCTTTTCTAAACACGAATCCTAAAATGAACCCCTTCTTAATTATGAGCCCAAACGGAGGAATAGTTCACACATCATTTGAAATGATCTCAATTTGGAGGCCTCCCTTGATTTTACTCTTGCTGTGAGAACATTGTGTCCTCACAAACACACCTACACACACACAGGCTGACCACGTCTCAACTAAGAGCAGAGTTCAGTAATCTGACCCGAACCCGACGGGTCTAGACAACGGATCGTGCGCTGGGTCTGTTTTGTTGCGAAAAGCTTTGGGCCTGGGTTGGATTACTTTCAAATCTAATTCAATAAGAAAATTCTCTCTCTTTCATACCCTGACTCTGCAAATCGATGTGTGTAATGTGTTGCTGATGGCTACACAATGCCCACTGGGAAACAGGGGAGGGACTGAGCACAGCCAAGGCGGTTGACCAGAGGAGAGCGGCACTAAAACCATCTACTCCACAACTCCTACACTTAAAGGGCATCGCCATTATGTCGGTACAAAGTTCTGTTCTGGATTCGAACTGTTTGGACCTTTGAGAAGTTCAACTGAGAACGACATTTAGAGTTTACCAGCCATGTTCATCTGGCCGATATGGAAAAAGGCAGAGTCGATCTGTTCATTTTAAGATCCTTTAGTGTTACATGCTGGTAGTTGACTCATATCTGTGCATTGCCACTAAACCTATGGCTCATCAGCCAGTAGAAGTTATATTTATTTTGTGCCGTGCTATATGATGTGCTGCTCTATTGTCAGTTTATGTATTTTTATTTGTGAGAAAACCTTTTCAAAGCAAGCATCTAACTCACACTCAGGTCTGGTTTGAAGGCCGTTGGTACAGCTCGGGTTCGTTTTTAGCACCTTCAAACATCTTGCTGGGAGCAACTTACATTTCCTATCCTTGAGCTTCAAACAACATGCCGTTATCCCTGTACCTTTACCCAAACCTCGCCCCGAGGTTCTCAAAACCCTCACACATAAATCTCTAGTTTTACGAGTCACCACAAAGCATCCTTTATATTCAGAAAGAGCCGTCAGGGTTACAGTGAAGGAAACGCGCACACACACACACACACACACACACACACCGGTATATGGCAGATTTCTCTCCGTCTACCGTCTCCAGCATACAGGGTTCTTCAAGGGCACTCCGCAGTGCGTCTCAGAGAGATGATCTAATTACTACCATTGGCAACATCTAATTGAAGCTCTAAAATTAAAAGATTTGCTCTGGTGCCAACTGTACAAACTTATTTTAGGGTTTAGAGAGCAAAAAACAGAAGAGAGAGATGGACAGAGAGAGCATGCTAACTAGCCCGACGGAGAACTTGACTTTGTTCTTCTCTGGGCATATCATTTGCCCCTTTAACCTCATAAACAAACGCACAGAGGCTACGAGAGGCAAAGGGGATATGAAGCCCCTTCTCGACCGTTTTAGCCTCTACCCCTCTTCACTAATGAACAATTGTTTTAATCCTCTTTTAATTCAGCAGACAATTGCACAATTTGTGTGCGTGTTTGTGTGTGTGATGCACGCTGAGGGTCCATCGCACCATTCACCAGATTAGTCGAGCTACTCTTCGCCAAGTGTCGCCCACAGCGACCAAAGGTAATTGCTTTTTAATTAAGCCCCCGGTACTAATCCCAATGATATTTAGCAGGCACGAACTGGCACGCACACTAATTCACACACACACACACACACACGGTGAAGAGGGGACAGCGGCTAAAAGAGGGAGACATTCAACAAGACCTACCTGGCTGTAAACTGCACAGATGTGTAATGGGCTTTGCTGGTATTTCTCTTTTGTCCACAGTGGGAAGCAAGGCAGTCGGTGAAAATGAAGTCCTTGTAGCCGATGTACTGAAGCAATAAATTCATTTTCACCCCATGTCCAATCTGAGAACATGCTTTTGACTGAAAATGAGCACTTGGATCGATCCTGTGTGTGTGTGTGTGTCTGTGTGTGTGTGTGTGTGTGTGTGTGTGTGTGTGTGTGTGTGTGTGTGTGTGTGTGCGTGCGTGCGAGAGATTGTCTCTCCGGTGACCCTCAAATCAACCCTGCAAACCTCAAAGATGTAAAAAGCAATTGTACACTTCTATCGACCACTTCTTCCTCTTTCTTCCCCAACCTTTCTGCAATTCCCACTTCTCCTCGTCAAATATATTTTTCATTTTCTATGCTTCTACAATGCCATGGTCTGTCTTGCCTCACCGCAGTTCTTTCCCCGAAATGAAAAAGCAAAACAAACTTGGCAGCCATTTTCTTTTCTGTCATGTTTTTCTTTCCTCTCTTGCTTTTTGACTCACCCTCCTTGCTTCCTTCCTTCTCGGGGAAGCTAGACTCATCCCCTCCGGGGTGATGAGTGAAAACGTCCCTCTTTTCAGACATTTGGGTGATAACTATGAAATACGCTGAACTAATGAACACCCACACTTGCAGCCCTGTGGTGAATGAAATGTGATTCCTTGTCACGTCTAACAGCTCTGACTTCCCTTTGATGTCCATGGTCCGATGTGTGAAGGTACCACTCAGGCGGAGTTCAAGCTTATGTTGGACTGTCTTCCACACACACTTTCGCTGCTCACACTGATCCTTTTCCTGTCATCTCTGATCCCGCTGTCGACTTCCTTGAACATCACACATTTGACGGAGCCGTCTCGTGTCTAATCTTTTAACCGCGACGTGTGGAAAAAGACATTTCTGATTTAATGTGTCGTTTTAGTTTTCCCAAAAGCTGCTTTGCGCACAAACTGCATGTCAACAGCAAGAACTCCTTTGGGCAAAGTTAAGATATTATGCTAACTCGAATACGTCTGTGAAGTGCTTCCGACGACCCATCATATCAATTTGACTCCGGCTCCTCTTGCAGGCTGTAGCCTCCTGCAGATTACAAACTATATATAGCACGATTTATCTTTAATCTCCCTGTGATATAACAGTGGAACCATTTTCAGTCACTCTTTGTTTTGCCGCGACACAGACTTTACCTCTGAGGGGATGCTCACTGCACTACACTGTACCTTGTCCTTGGTATTCTTTTTTCTGTTGTACTTCTTCTGCATCCTTTTTTTTGAATCCCCCAACCACCTTTAATTGAATAGTCAATGTTTTGATCAACAAGGTATTCAGAAGATTCACTAAGTAAGGTCTTCTTTGATACATTGTTGACGTATTTCTGTATTTCATCATTAACCTGCAGATGGTTACATCCTCTCATTCATTCTAAAGAGGCTGCTAAGCAAGCTCTTGATCACTCAAATGATGTGGGCGTTTCAGTGAGTTTCAGTGATGGAACCTCGGCCCCCCAAAGGAGATCTGACCCTGCCTAATTAGACGTGACCGTGTCAGAGAAAGCGCTTGATCAATGTTTCAGCAAGGCGTGTTCAAGTAGCATGGACGCCATCTGTGTAAAACTTGAGGAAGAGATGGGCAGAGGGTTTTCGGGGGATGGGAGGAAAAGAGGGAGAGCATGAATGATTTAGGAGTGGCATGCAAAGAGCAGATGACGGCATGAATGGAAAGAGGATGATATGAGCCAGAGCATATGCTAACTTACTGAGGGCTGGTTTTGGGGAAATTGGAAGAGGCAACAGAAGAGGAAACAGACAGGTACAGCATGAGGGGAGAGTGTGGCGCCATACTAAAGGCGCCAGCTAAAGAAATGCTTCATAAGTTGATTCCTTATAAAACGATGTGTTTCTACCAAAAGGGAAACACTCAGAAACAGCAAAACAAAGACTTTTATGTCTTCCACAAAGCAGAGGAAACACTAACTTCTTTGGGCTAAGTGCACCACAGAAATTAAATGGCAAACCACTGAGACGTAAAAGGAGCAAACTTATCTCTCAGCAAATGTGCCACTTCTTTTTAAGGAATTAATTACCCTTGACAGGAGAGGGAAAATGGCCAGAAGGTAGAGGAACACTAAATAGAAAGGATAAGTGTTGACGTAAAAGTGGGTAAACAGACGGGCAGGACAAGCGAAGGAGACAAGAGGAGAAAATAACGGCGAGAGGAGGAGAGACTGAGCAGCCTCTCACCGGTCACTCAAAGTCAATGTGTCCCCTTTTCTCTCTCTTTCTATGTTCGGCCAAAATCTTGAGACTGAGGGAGAGAGGGGGGTGTGAGACAGGGAGACTTTCTCTCCATTTATATTTGCATCTAATAATATATAATATAGTTTATTGCAGCTTTCATCTAATCCCAGGATGGCATTTGTCAATTACATGGGGAGTTTCTCCTGCTAATCAAACGGTCACTTGCTCCAGAAATGCCGATTGAGAACAGGGAAACAGCTGGACTCTGTGCTGTATCCATGATTTAAGCGCTATTTCAAATCACCACCACTGCCATTAGCAGGTCCAGCTGCGGTCATTTACATGGAATGTTGATTGGGAGCAGAACCCCGACTTCATTTTTTTGTATTGGCCCTGCTCTCTCCCAATATTGTCTTGATGAATTTAAATGATTGACATTTATGAATCTTATCTATGAATTCCCATATAATTCCCGTCTGTGACTCATCACTCGGCCTAGCTGTGGAGTAAGAAAGTGTGTGTGCGTGCGTGTGTGTATATACTTGTGGTGGAGTGAATAAATGTGCGTGAGAGAACAGAATGCATTGTGGGCATGCGTGTCCCTACACTAAATTTGTCTAAGCAGGCGTGAAACAAAATAAATCTGTGATTTGAGTGCGAGCCAGGTAACAGTGGGACGAGTGGGGGGGGGGTTATCTGGTGGCACCTGAGGCTCTAACTGCTAATGCTAACACTTGCTAATAACCCATAGGACCCCATAGGACCCCGTTGGAGCTCAAGGACGGGAAGGGCAGGCAGCTGGGCTCCATGCCCATGCTTGAGTCACCTGTCCTGGGGTAACAGTGAATCCACAAGCAAAGGTGGATGGAGTGTGGAGGACAAAGGCCAACATGTTTGCCAGAAAAACAATAGGAAAGAGATGGCATGACTACACTCTGTCAAGGCTCTAGGGCTGTTTCTTCAGTGGGTTTTGGCTGGATGCACACACACACACACGGAGCCAATGCCACAGTAATGAGAGTAGGAGGACACTCCTCAGGAGGGAGGTGGCTCCTTCAGCCAATTCGCAGCTCGTGATCTCACACACACACACACACACACACACACACACACACACACACACACACACACACACACACACACACACACACACACACACACACACACACACACACACACACACACACACACACACACACACACACACACACACACGGCGCAAAAGTGAGGAGATGAGATGAGGTGCCGGGGCCCTCCGTGTGCCTCAGTGTGAGCTAACCAGGCATGCTACTCAGAAGTGCTCTTAACCAGTAAACTAGTCATGGCACAAATGTGCATGCAAGCAAAGAAGAAGCGAGAACACTGAAGAAGAAGGGCCGAGAGTTAAGTTGATGTGAAAAGAAACAATCGGGACAGAACAATGATTCACATGTACATTTCAGGAATTTAGCTGGTGTCTTTAATGGGAGGGAGTGCGGTTCTGTGTGTGTCATAAATACACTGTAGGACCATACACATAAACAAAACCTTGGGGAGCAGCACTGCATCGATGCAAAATATCCCTAACTGCCTACTAGCTCATTAAACATCATTGCTTTGAATTGGGAAAGCAGGAGAAAAAGGAAAAAAACACAATATAAGCACCAAATAATAGATGCAATTCTAAAAACTGTTGAAGCTAAATGGCTTCTGCTTGCAAAGTCTGCAAAGCGCAGTATCATACATCAACATAATGAGTGCTGTTAAAAGGGCCCACAAAGACCCGAAACACTACCAGCAAAGCACGATTAACAGAAGAAGAAAAAACAATTGGTTGGTTATGACTCAGGAGACTTTATAAAGTTCCCCATCACTCATAGCTTAGTGAACTGGCACGGCGGTCAGCCTGCTTCATCCTGCCAGTTGAGACATAGTGAGGACCAATATGATGGCGGTCATTAGGTTTTAGAAGATGAGCTCAGCTTTGCAGCTTAACTGGGCTACCGAGAGTAAAATGAAACCTGTATGTACTATAAAACCCAGAATGCTGATTTGGTCAGATAAATCAGCTGAGGATTATTGATATGCTGATGTTCAGGTACAGGATAATAAATACATTATCTTCCCATGGAAAATAAAGAATATTTAATCTGACGCTTTTCATAACTTCTCTCAAGTTATTTCCCTCAGTGGTTGTGTATCATTTAAAATCAATATAAGAGGAGGCCACTAGTTTATTCAAGTGCGTATCATCCCGAGTCAGACAACAGCCATGTGGGCTGTTTTAGGACCAGCGCTGTCCTGAAGCAGAAAGAATGGCCCGACCCCAGAGGGTGAGCCCCGAGCAAATCCATCACGCAGAAGTCACTGTTCCAGTCTGGCAGCCAGTGAGCGCACCCTAGGGAGGCAGGACAAGCCCGGCATCACTGATTCCCCCCAAGGGAAGGCCAAACGAAGCTGGAATGACTGAAGCAACCCAGGGGAGGGTAATCGAGTGTGGAATGACTGATGCCTCCCACCGGTAGGGACGCATTCCAGGAAGGTGTAGCCTAAGGGTGCTGAACGGAGCCAAATAAGCGGGTTTACAATTTAAACAATGAAAGAAAAAGAGTATTGAATGCGCAGATTCTGTACACCTGCAGGGCTGCAGGAATGATCGGATTTCACTTGGTTTCCCCAGAATTGGCTAAACAAGCATAAACGAGCAAAGTATCAACAAGATAAATAACTGAGAAAGAAATTACTGATGGTGAAAGATCGGTTTATTGCTCTCACCCGCACTCAATGTTTCACCAAGTCTTGTCCTTGGGTCATCGATCTAATCCATTGAATGTTTCCCTTTCTTTATGAGACTTGAGAGGTGACCCAAACCAGTAAAATACACTAAACTGACCTGTAATCAGGCTTTGGCATAAATACAAAGTAAACTGATAAAACCAGCAAAACACATGATCTAGATAAAAAAAAAGAAGATTGGAGCCCTAAAGAGCGATGGATTCATGGATTAAAGATGGATTAAGTCCGGCCACCACATGTTTGTTGGAGCATGATTGAAGCTGGCGTGCAATCAGAACCTGGTCTGATGCATTCGTCTCTCACACTGTCAAATCTCAACAGCTGGTCCCCTCTGCCCTCTTACTGAGAGCGGGGCAATGTTGTGCAAGGCAAGCGAGAGAGCGATGAAGATCAGCAATCAATCGTGAACGGCAGTGGTAGAAAACGACAACAAGTCCAGCACACAGCAGCGATCGCTTCCTCTACGGCGAACTCGACGGAGCTGACAAAACAGCTGCAATACGACTGGCTTTGTTCGTTGTGTTAAACATCAAGAACACAAGTCTGTTAAACTCTTTTCAAATGAATTTTCTGCATGCGATTTGGGTAAATTAATTGAATTAAGGGAGTTAATCATTCTGGCCATGATAGAGTAAACTCTCCCATCAATCCTCTGAACAACTGAGGAATTCATGTCTCCTTTCACTCACAGAGTACATCCCGTCAGGATGCCCCTCGCGAACCGCAAAGCCCGAAGACGATGCACTCGCTCAACGACAGCACATCCTCTGCTCTCTGCCTTGTTAGTTTGTTTATGCCTGCGCCACGATAGAGTCAAAACTCACTTCAAAGCAGACAATATACAGACACGCAGACATCGGTGCACACTCACCACGACAGGGACTTGGAGTCATTATTTGTTACGCAGAAAAAGTGTGAAAAGTCCTCAAGTCAGTGAGGTGTATACTGCATATACAAATATAATATATATATATGTATTTTAAACGACATACTGTAGAGGTGACAGACGCAAAAGAAAAACCTCCTGGAACAGAATGTCTTGACAACCAAATGACTCATGAATTGAAAAAAAGACTCAAAATAAAGGAGAATCACATGGATGTGACATAGATGGATTACTTGGCGAGCCATTCCTGATTTGTGACATTTACATTGGGGGAAAAAAATACACATACGCTGCAAAAACTTTGGGACTCTCTGCTGGGAGGCATGCACAAACACAAACAGCCATTACATTAGCAGGAATCGTCTTAAAAACAAATCCAAAAGCATCCAAAAACATGCCATGAAAGTTTTGAGAGCAAAGTAAAAATGAATTGAAAAGAATCAACTGGACACATGTTGAAACTTCCAACTCATCTCAAAGGAAAGGATGGAAAAACAAAAACTCCCGGTCCTCCGGCCGCTCTCTCTCTCTCTCTCTCCTGGATTCCACGTACCTTGCAGAGTTTCTGGTAGCGCGGCGAGGAGATGGCCATCCTCTGGAGCCTGTGTAGGAAGACCACCACTTTCTGGAGGGAGGTCCGGACCATGGCCATCATCTTAAGACTGCTACAACTCTGCAGCAGCCTGCTCCTGGTCCGCATGCTAGCACTGCCCTACCCCGCACATATTGTTCTCCCTCTCCCTCGCCTTCCGACCAGACCCCAGCCAAGCTGATGTGATGCGCGCACACACACACACACACACAGAGTGCGTGCAGCCTCAGTTATCTCTCTCTCTCTCTCTCTTTATAAACAGTCACACACACACACACACACACACACACACAAACGATGATGCCGGTGAGCAGGACAAGACGAGACACTCACTTTCTCCTCCACGCGGACATTCACACTTGCAACCCCCCCGACTGCAGAGCCAAAAGAGAATCAAACAAATCACTTGTGACGGCAGAGTCGGAGGAGGGTGAAGAAGAAGAAAAATATATATAAATGAAGAAGAAGAAAAAGAACGAGAGGGGGGAAAAAAAGGGAGACAAGAGTGGAAAAGTGCCGGCGAGCAAAAGGTGGAGAGGAGAGAGGAAAGGCACGAGTTGTACTGGACGAGAAGAGAAGCTGATCGTGCGCGGTTCACTTTTTACTGCCACTGATCCGGAGAGAGATGGAGAGAAGGAGGGACATAGTACTCCTTTTGGATCACAGAAAGAGAGAGAGGGGGAGAGAGAGAGAGAGAGAGAGCCGGATTAAAAGCAGCAGCGTAAGGGAGGACAAACACTGCCTCTGCCGTGAAGGTAGAATGACATTATACGCAAGGCAACCAACAGATCAATGAGCGGGAGACAGGCAGAGAGAGAGAGAGGGCGAGAGACAGAGACAGAGACAGAGACAGAGAGAGAGAGAGAGAGAGAGCGCTCGGTGCACACACACAATAGAGTGACGGAGAGGGAGGAGTTATTTCTACCGTCCAGGGTTCCTGGAAGTAAATGTCCCATTCATCTTCTGCCTTGGCAATGTTCGTGACTGAGCACGTCCAAGGCTTGGATGGGCATGAAACTCTCCTGGTTGAATCATGAGGACAAAAGCTGAGTAACTAAAAAAAATAAATAAATCAGTTTCTTTGATGAAAGTAAAAAATTACAAACCTGTGTACCTTCAGAGTTAGAGAACATTTGGGAAACATCCAATCACAGAGTTTAAATTTCTGATGTGTGTGCCACTAATGCCGGACTTTCAGATTAAGGGTCAATGCAATTCAGCAAATTCCCGGTTGCAACAACAAAGCATTTCTAATCAGCCTCTTCTCCATTTGGCAGCTAGTGTTTAAACCCATGAGCCGAATCAAACACCATCTCACACAAATGTTAAAGCTTTTATTCGCACCGCACTTTCATATAAGTATTTACAACAGACGGCCAAAGCATACATCTGGACGATAATGTCATAATCCAAAATACTATCTATGTTGACAAACACTGAAGATGATTGAAACAGGAAAAACACAGCGGAGAGAAAAATACTTCAGACATCAGCAGCTCCTCCTACTTTGCAACTGTGTGGTGTGTGTGTGTGTGTGTGTGTGGGAGAGAGGGGGAGAAAGAGCGAGAGAGAAAGAGAGACAGAGAGAGAGAGAGAGAGAGCACATGCGTTTGTTATGTGTTGTGTTTTTGTGGCCCATATGCAGCTTTCAAAAGATTAACAGAGGAAAAGAGCGAGTTCTTCCTGGAAAACTGCAGATAAATGATGAAAGTGGGAGGAAAATAGAGCAGCGGGAAGAGAAGGTAGGAGGGCAAGGGCAAGAGAAGATAAGAGGCTTTTAAGCAACTTTTATCGATGCAGAAAACGGTTTAATCTGTCGAGAATAAATCCGTTGGAAGCACACAAGTACCGGAAAGATGACATCAAGAGACAAAGAAGCAGGAGAAGAAACAGAGCGAGGTGAACAATCAGCAGAGATTATCTTAAAGCAGCCACTCAGCTCCTGCAGAGCCACTGACCACACAGTATCACACTCGCTGGGGATTTGGAACACGTTCATGTCGTCCTGGACTCCTTCTCTTGACTTTCATTTGAAGTGCTGGTGAAAAAAAAAAGCCTCTCTTTCTCCCAATCACAAGACAAGGGCCATATATTTGAAGTGAGGATAAAAAAAATTTAAAAAAACATCTGTATTGCCCAACGGCAGCATGCTACACACCGACGGCTGCCAGTAACTGTGAGTCGTGCATTTAAAATGAGCACAAACTGACACACATACGCACACTACGGGGTTGCATCACAGCACTCGGTCCCTTGCTCGCCGCGTCTCTTCATACAGATGAAGGGAGACTCCGAGGCAGAGGGGGACAAATGAACACAAACAAATTCCTTTAAAGCAACACGCGGCTCACCTGCGCAGCCAGCTAGAGTAATCATCATTTACCGAGAGGCCCGTGCACAGATACACACACACACACACACACATAGTCACAGAGTCACTCGGAGAGGGGATCATGATGAGCTTACTGAGGTGCTCTGTTTAGTTAAGGTTTAACTGGCTACAGCGTCCACGCCGCTCGGTCCACAAAGTACCAACTCTGCTTCAGGGGCTCAGTTTTAAATGGCGCTGACACGGGTCTCAGTTTAGAAGTCGGTGGGGGAGCGAGCACGTGTGTCTCTGCTGCTCACATTGCTGTGGTCAACACACACACACACACATTTCTGATGCCCACAGCGAAAGATGCAGAAGTTGAGTTTGATTAAAAGAAGCAGCTCCTCCCGCTGTGTGCACCTTCGCACTTCTCTGCTGCCATCATTGCGAGACCCCCCCCATCACTCCACATGCGAGGTGTGCTGTGATACCACACATACCGGCTCCAGTAACAGTTAGGAGATATGATCTTATTATGTACTACGAGATGACATCAAATTAGTCAGCGGTAACTATCCTTTTATTATGACTCCGGATGGAATGCACCATTAAAAACAATGTTGGAAATGAATGAGCAGGAATGACAAAATTGGATTCACACATAATGTGCTCACTCCTATTAATAAACTATACCACATTGTACGACACATTAATAAAGGATTTTATCCATAATGCCCTCCTGTAACTCCGATGCAAAGATCGTGAAACATTATTACAGTGAAGCATCTTAAAAATGTGTTTTAAGTATTCAATCTACGAGAGTCTGAAAGCAAACGGATATGAATGAGAGTTACATTTTAGGAAATATAAGTATTCGCCTTTCTTGCTGAGAGTTGAAGAGAAGGTTGATCGCGCTGCCATGTTCTTTCGTGTACAGTATGTAGTGGCTATAGAGCCAGTAGGTGGTTCAGTTAGCTTAGCATAAAGAGTGGAGAGCAGAGGGAAACAGATCGCGTTATTTATACAAACAAACAAAAGCGGGTGAATCCTGTGGTCCAGTCAATCATGAGTGCATCACATGTCGCCGTTGAGAGTTGTTCAGTATTCAGCCTCTATGTTTTCAGGAAATATGTCCGTTAATGTGCCACATTTATATTTGTCACTGCTCCTAAAACCACTAAATGTAGGTTTAACATGAAAAAAGAAGTCAGAATGACAAATATTGTGATTAAAGAAAGCCGACAGTCATCGGTGGCAGAGCAATCACAGAGTTAATAAAAGGGTTGTGGAGACACACATCCTCTGAGGCTCAAAGGTGGTTTTATTCTTCCACTTTCTACACGAGTGCCATCCATAAATCATGACTCCAACTTAGACAAAAACAAAATGAGGATCAACATTTAAAAAAAAGGGCATGCGATGATCAACTCAATGAGATCTGACATGTTAATGTGCCAGTATTTCCAGAGATATTAGCCTCAGACTGTTGCGTAATCTACATTCCGTACCCCACACTTAGACCTTAGAGATGACTTCTTCGGAATAAAATGTAACAGCATGAAGGACGTGTCCTTTTAACAACTTTGACAGTGGGGCTTAAAATGACGGATCATGTTTGACGCAACAAATATAGATCCCTGTAACGGGCAGATGAAAGTGATAACAATATAATATTCTTTAATGGTCAGAATCGTATCAGACCATGTCCAGCCAGGGCTTAACGATGAGCTGCAAAAGGCTCTCAGCCTCGCGTCCAAACCAAGTTAATGAATCCTCAGAGATCTTTGTGGCCATTCATTGTGATTTTCTTTCTATAACCTTGGCCTGCTTTTAACTAATTGGATCCTGGAAACGGGAGTGATAGAACTGTGCCATTCAAGACAATGAAACCAAAAAAATGTTATTGGCCTTAAGCTTTCGGTCTCTCTAGAAGATGTACGACACTGCAGCAATTTCTCAGGGACAAGGAGTTTATCCAAAGACCAAGAGGAAGCTTGGGTACACACACGCACACACACACATATACACAAACGTCTGAAAAGGAGGTTGTGCAAATGACAGCCCCTCAGTGTACAATCCAAAAGAGATGAGGTCGCGGCTGACAGGGGCAGCATTTCAAAACAGAGACCATCAGTGGCCGTTTTATCCGTTGAAAGGGTGAGGTGGAGCGATTTGGGGATTAAAACGTTACATAAAGCATAAGATGATGCGTGTCAACAGATCCCTGAAGGGAGGTCTGGGTAAATGACAAGCTGGTGTGAGGGAGCGCTAGCACACACACGCACACACACACATAACAAACGAGCGCACACACACACGCACTGAATTCCTAATCAGCACAGGACAAGAGGATCAATGAGCAGCACTCAATGCATACAAGCACTCACACGCCCTCTGTAAGTCCTCTCATTCACACACCTTAAACCAGCCACTTACACATGGACACACACACACACACACCTCTGCCTCACACCGAATGGTGAAGGATGCTCTAATGGAGGATGACACTGAGATAATAGGCTAGCACCTGTGCATAGATTCCACACACACACACACACGGAAATTTCCCTATCTGTTTATAGCCCTACCTCGAGTTGTCGCCTCAGCTCTTTCACGTGGGCGGAGTCCTGCGACAGGTCTTCCCTCTGCGAGGCGTCGGCCAGAACGTTGACCGTAGTCTCTGCCTCCTGGAGCCATTTGAGGAAGGACTCCAGCTCCCTGAGAGACATCTGCAGGCCCTTCAGCTCACTGTCCAGATGTGCGTGGCGGTCGCTCGCCCTGCCGATCAATAACGATGAGTCAAATACGTGACTTCACATGTAGAAAGATTTAGGAGTTTAAACTGCAGGCAGTGCATGATTAATATACTGGCAGCAATAGCAGCCCCCGCATGTGACACAATCAAACTGCATGCACAGGTAAACAGGTGTGTGTGTGTGTGTGTGTGTGCACCTGTTGTTGATGCTGTTCCAGCCACTGTTGTGCTTATCTGTGACCTCTTTGATCCTCCTGGTGTCGTCAATAGAATACTCCCGCAAAAGATGATTGGACAGCTCGTTGAAGGCCACCACCGCAGCTTGGCCTCGGCCCAGGTCTTGGAGGAACGCCTATAAAACAATCAACGCGGTGGCATTAGGATCACCGGGACTGGAAATGTGACAAATGTGACTCAACAGTTCCGTGTCACTGTGAAGGGCCCTGCTGGCACGGCCCTTTTGGCCTGGTATCAGCTTCAGTTATTAATGACCTATTCGACAAACTTTATAAAATCAAATTAAACTTCAGGCACTAGAAACACAAAGACATTTGTTATTCCACTGCTCAGCAATTTGACATTGTTATTCTACCTCTACTTAATCAAGCAGGTTACATAAGACCACAACTGTTATTCATGAGGCCACATCATTATTTCAAATTTAGCATTCGCAAATAAGTCATCCATATTTGACCCCCAGCCTCCTGTTCTTTTAACAAAAATGTGCACTTCACCATTTTAAATGGACAATTACTCATCATCACAAAACCACACAAAGCAGATAGCTGTGTGTGTCGAACCTGCCGGATTCTATTAAACTCAGTTGCCCTCTAGTGGTTGGTTCTTGTAATGCGTCGGACACACTCATGAGGCAGAATTTGTTTCCCAGAAACTCTCGGAGAAGTCATCATCTCAAATTAAAATGATGGATGATGTGGTGTACGGATGCTATTCGGGTTCAAAGTGACACTGCAGAGAGGTGATTCATTCATTCCCACCCTGCACAGACTTATACAGTTCGTTAAAGGAGCTCCAATACTTAAAGTAAGGATTGGTTTCGTATACGATTTTTCTCTCAATTAGGAAAGTGAGCAGACAAATTCCCCTCGAGTACATTTCTAATCCACCGTAATGACGCGGGTATAGATTCACAACAGGTGACCAGCGGACACCCAGAGGACATGGAGGGAAAAGTCTAGCGGTTCAACTTTTCCCTAACCTTGTTGTCAGCAAGCTGTTTAGTCAGGGGGTCGCTGGACTGCTGAAGAAGGTTGTGGAAACGTCCTTCGTTGTGCCCAATTAGAGCGTTGACCTCCTGCCTCTGCTCCTCCCAGTGGTTGCTGTAGCCAATCATGTTATCCAGCTGCTGGAGCCGTGCCTCGACACCATGCTGAGTGCTGTCCCACTGGCTGCGGACCTTCTCCACTTTAAACGGAGACAGATGCAGTCACAAAAACAGAAGGTAATGACAGCACCTAGAAAACAAGACATCGCACTGAAAGAAAAACAAGCTGTCTTTGTGTTTTAAACTGCTTTCTGCATACGTTTCTCGGTAATGGAAGTGCGAACGTCCAGATTAGAGGTCTTGTTCTTAATGTTCTGTGCCAGGGTGAAAATGTCCTCGAGCTGGGGGTGACGCTGTTCCAGGTCACTCTTTGTCACCTGAGGCACAAAAGCACACACTGTCACACAAAGTGTACAGCTCACAGGATATTTGACAGTTCAGTTTTCACAAAAAAACATGTGCTATTCCATTGATGAATGTTCATCACACAATCACACTGTCGACTTTTCTCAGTCTGTCCTCTCTGCTCCCCATTTCTCACCTGAAGACGTCCCATCGTCGTCCTGATTTCCTCCGTGTCCCCCACAGTGACGATATTCGACTTCAGCATCTGTGTGATGAGGAGAAGCCAGTTTGCCAGTTCGGTGGCTGTCTCGTTGAGGTCGGTGGGCGCCACGCCGTCCGGTGTGTGCGGGGTTTGGTGGCGAGGGTCCTCGCTAACCAGGCTGGCCATCTGCACGGCTGAGGGGACAGCAGACACTGGAGCAGGGACGGGACAAAAAAAAAGGCAGGTAATGTTGACATATAGAGCTTCTTTACGAGGAAATGATGCAATGAACATTTAAGATGTTAGAGCGAGAGAGGAGGTGCTGCTGTCAATGGCTCTCAGGGGGATTGTGGCATCACACTAAATCGTGATGAATGAGGCACCGGGGTTTGCGTCGTGTTCCACGAGCAGGACTTTGTTGCTCACCTCTTATTTGTTATTTTATTCTGCATTTTCACGCACCAGATTAAGCCACGCCTAGAATGAATTTCAAATCCGCCACCTGAGTACTTATTACGAGTCCATGTTTATATGTTTCTCTCCTCCTGTTAATGATCCAATACCTCATTTCCTTTGTCCCATTAAAGGCTTAATACTTCAATGGGAAGTTACATTTTTTCTGTTGACGATTTATAAAAGAATAGCGCTAGAGATACAGAAGTGAGAGAAATCACGAGTGCAGTCCTAGATATCTTTACCAAGCTGCTGGTGCTGGACGACATGTTGGTGCTGTGTCCATGGAGAGACGGGCGGCTGGAGAGATTCCCTCAGTCGACCATCCAGAGCTTTCCAATCCCCTGCCAGCTCCTCTACTTTACCCTACAAGCATGAATCCAGAGATGGGAATGTATAATTAATGACAAATTATCAGCAACAGGAAACAGGAGTGCATCAGCTTTTAATAGGACAGCCAATTACATTTGTGGCACTCTAACAAGCAATATGGCATAATGTAACAATTAGCAGCACGTCATTGTTAAATCATATTGCAATGGAAACTGGGACCTTTTCCTGAGGCAGCAGCTGCTGTTGTCTCTGTAGCTCTATAGAATGAGCCAGCAGGTCCTCCAGGTCCTTCTTCCTGTCCTTCATGGAGGCCTCCAGAGACTACAACAGGAAAGAACTCCCTTTAGGTACAACATTTATGTTTGTGATAAAAAAAAAAAAACAGATTTGCAGTGATATTGGGTGTCTTGTGATTTATTGTATTCAGGCGATCTACCTGTGCTTGGCCGGGGCTTAAGCCTCTGGTCATGATTGTCTGGTGTGTGATGACGACCCAGTCAGTGAGCCTGCTCATCCTGTCCTGGAACTGGGCATGACTTTGCAGGTTGGTCTCCACCTCCGCGACTTTGTCCAACAACTCATGGGTCACCTGCAGAGGAAAGGAGGTGAGTAAACAAGTAGGAGGAGAGAATGTCAAAGGGCAAATGAAGAAAACAAGGAGGACAGGACGCGTTGCAGCCGTCTCGATGTTGTGAAACACGGTGAACATTACAGTATTACAAGGTTTACAGTATGAAGTTGCCTTCACCTTTCGCCCGATACAAAAACATGGAAGACGAGGCAGAATAACAAACTAAGAAAATGTTTGCACCTTGCTCCAGTTGAGGTTGATGGCTCTCAGTTTGCCGACATGCTGGTCTCTGCTCTGAGGGCTCACATATGGACTGGCCAGGATCTGAGGAGCATGCTTGTTAACCCATCCGAGATGTTCATTCTGTGCATCCATTTCCCCGGCAAGGACCTGCAAGGGAAAAAGCGCTGACCCTTAATTCCGTGAAGACGGACTTGATTTGTTGATGAAATAAATCAAAAGAAAAATGAAATCAAGAAGGAAAAGTCTGACTGAGGTGGTTGTCAGGAAGGAATGAAGACCGAAAACACAGAGTAACTGTATTTTCTTCAACAGAGCTGTGTTGTGCAAATCAAAAGACGCGAGTTAGGTCTCCGTGTGTTCACTGGGTTTGACAGGTTTGGCTTGTGATTGAGATACGGAGAGCAACACGAGGGGAGAGGGGAAAAGAAGAAACGCGGGGAAAAAAAACAGTCAGCGCTGACGATAAAAATAGCTGAATCTTTCAGCTCTGGAGCAGAAATAGAAAAACCCTGCACACTAACACGAGCATGTTTGGGCCTTGCTGTACCTTGAGTTCTCGGAGGTTGCTGTCGGTGGCGGTGACGGGTAAGGAGCTGACAGCGTTTTCTGCCTCCTCCAACCATACAGCCAGCACCTCGCCTCTCCTCACCAGGTCTGACAGGGCCGCGTCTCCTCCAGTCATCCTACAAACACACACACACATTATGTACTCAGATTAGGATCTCCATTTCCTGCAGGTTGCAGGCCTGTTTAAAATGACTGTTATAGACTGATTGGCCACACTGATAATGTTAACCTGCCAAACGCTGATAAGGAAACAAAGACCGTCGGTGATGGAGAGGGACCTCTTTGCTACATTATACTGTAAAACCAAATCTTATACAGTCAAGACACAGCAATGATATGTATCATGTGTGTCAAAATCCACATTTCACCAAATCCTCTTAATATTTTTGATCCACAGGAGAAGTAACATCCTGTGTGCTTTCCCAAGTATACATTACCTGCGCTGTCTCTCAAGGACATGGCGGTTGACAGCTCTCCAGCGCTGACCGAGGCTGTCTAGCTTCTCCTCGAGCAGGGATCCGTCAGGGGAGGACAGCTGCCCAATTATCTGCTCCCCAGTGCGGGTGAGTTCAGCCAGGACGGGCTGGTGGCTGACAAGACCTTCCTCCAGCTCCTAAAACACGTTTAAAAGAAAGAAAGAGAGCATGAGCACAAAAAAAAAAAAAAAGGTTGAATCGGGGGATCAATCGAACGGCATAAGCCGATTCACTCAGGTCCAAATCCCCCAGCTCAAGTCCGTCTCGCCAAGCAAATCTCTGATTGACACAGAGGCATGATTTGTGGCACATCAAGATTGAAGCTGCTAAATCTCTACTTCCACCAAGAGAGATTTAACGTGCCAAGACTGGCCCCTGAAGCAGGGTGAGCGATTGTGAAGACCGCTAAAGGGCGAGTCAGCTAATTGATCTCTCAATTCCCATCCACTTGATCCCTCGCATCAATCTCTGCGACTGTGAAAACATGTAAAAGAGCAGATGGAGCGTAGCTCTGACTTTGCAAATCACACCGATAAAAAGGTGTTAATGGCCGTCAGCGATAATGCAGCAAGCTTCAGAGAACCTCAGTAAATTAAATTAGCGCTTTCAAAAACAAAGCTACATTAGAGGCCCCATCTCATCTTACTTTTCAGTTCCCCTCTCGCTGTCTCGCTCTGCAGAACGAACCAGTAGTTGTGCTCGTGTGTTTGTTCATCAGGTAGAGTATTGCACCCATTTTCCCACGAGAGGAACAAAATGCAATTATCTCTGGTCTAACATTTCCAAACATCTGGCTGCTTATATTTCAAACATTTTACTGGTGCACCCTGGGAAGGTAATAATCTCGCTTTAAGCTTGTAAGCATACTGTATGGGATATCCTGAGTCTATATTTGACTTATTAGTGTTATAATGACAAAGGTGGAATACCATGCAAGTTTTCTATAATGACAAAAAATATGTAAGAACATACAATACTCTGCACTTAGTGAGACTTACGCAGGTCTTTGTGGTGGTGAGACAAAATGCTAATGTGAAAAGCATGTGAAACACACCAGTATACATGTAAATTCAGGCAGTCACACACTTGCACAAAACTCGTATTCAGACATTCACGTGCTTCATCACTCTCCACTGACCGCTTGGTGTTGTCGGGCACAGTTCAGGTCCAGCTGTCCATCAGGGCCAAGGCTCTCTGACAGCAGTGTCTCTGTATCAGTCAGCCACTGGTTCAGGTCATTCATGTCACAGTGGAACTGCCTCCACTCCTCTACAGCGCGGTCAAAACCCCTGCAGCAGAACAAGGACACACACACACACACACACACACACCAGGTCTTTCTTGAGTATGATTTAGATTCAAAAGTTGTAAAGAATGTTTGTAAGGTAAACTTAAAACCCGTTACATACAGTATATCTATAATGGAAATATGTAACGGGGAATCTGACGAACAAAGGGTTGGTGTGTAAGACTTGGTGGTATCTAGTGTGTGGTTGCAGATGGCAACCAACGGAATACCTCTCCGCTCACCTTGTGAAAACTGCGGTAAGATGATCCTTTTGCTTCGCTCAGAGGCCATCTTTACCATAATCACACTACTTCATTGCTTAATTGCTGTTAAATCTCCTTTTCTTTTGCCTTATGTTTTGATGCTTTTAATGGTTTTAAAAGGACTGACAATATATCGCCATTTCCTCCGGGACCGAGTTTGTGCAAGGCGTACACTATAAAACGCAGATCGGCAGAGATCTTTTCCAGACGTGGTTTGTGTGCGAGTAATTGCAGAATTGCGGCAGTGTATGGTTGATTGCGTGCAGCGTAATGTCTCAGGGAGACATCGATTATTGTTTCAATGTATGTTTTAAATCTCCTTTACTTTTGCCTTTATGCTTTTAATGGTTTCATGTGAAGCACTTTGAATTACCTTGTTGTTGAAATGTGCTGTACAAATAAACTTGCCTTGCCTTACTTTAAGAGCATATTCCATTTCTAAATATTACCCCGGAATGCTACACACTGTCCCTTTAAGGAAAGCTTAACATATAAATGCTAAACATATAGCAAACATTAGTTGACATGTGAAACATTTGCATAGGACACCAATTCTCTTTGACTAAACATCCAACACACAAGAGAAAATCTCCACACTGGAAGTTAAATTCACATAATCAGCATAATCTTCTTACGGTTGTTGTTTTTTCATTCTACTTCTTAAACTTAAAGCTCAGTTCATTTTGACGACTCAGGCTTCGATTGCTCCGAAATAACAAATTACAAGTATTTTCTTTACTTCCTCGGTTTATGATTAGGAAAAACGGAACAAGTTGACCTCTATTAAACACCAACAAATGTCATAACAGCACAGGAACGTTCACAGAGATACTGTTGAATAAATCAGCATAGACGGACCGATTACTTAAAACGCCCAAAAAAAACAGATCTTCATCTCAATGACGGTCTGCATGAGGGCTATTCCCTCTTACTGCACCGCTTGGAGCAGAACAAATCTGATGAGAGAGACGAGGTGAGCAAATCAGTTTTGGATGAGCAATTTCACAAAACACACTCAAAGTCTTTTGATTTTTAATGACGCCCCAAAGGTCATTGCGATTGCAGACGGAGAGTGCTTTCGCATTTGTGTGTGCACTCTTCAGAATTAGCTGACTCGTTAACTCTAGCATTTGCACAGTACTCCGTACTCAGCATACGACGACTGTTTACGCCAAAGGTATTGTGTGTTGATGGTAGTCACGGTCACCCAGTGTGTGTGTGTGTGTGTGTGTGTGTCAGTAAGTGAATGAGTGAGTGAAAATGTGAATAGGCATGAGATTGTTTGTGCCCGAGGAAGTGTGTTGATAGTAATCAAGGTCAGTGTGTGTGTCTAGCCAGCTTGATTGTGTGCCTTGGTCTATCGCTTTATGTTCCTGCTGTCTCCCGACCAGTGTAAGAAATTTGAGCATAGAACTGTGTTTAGTAGCTATAATAAAAGTGTTCAATGATTCATGTTTAAGAATTCATAATTGGTCATAATCATAAGGGTTTTGGAAATGCATAATTAAAATAAGCATGAAGTGTTTTAGGATTAGTAGCTAGAAGTAGAATTTGAGACATGAAGCTTTTGCCAAAGTTGCAGAAGTTTAACGTTTATACTGAAGGATTATCATAGAAGGGATTAAACCGTAACTGACGGTCATTGAATGTGTTAGTGAACTCAGGGACAGAAAGGCAGACAGGCGAATACACTCCTGGAAGTTAGCCAATAGGAATCGGGATAAACGGAAGAGGAGGCGTTTCGAACGGATGTGGGTGGTTTAATTTCAAGTCTTTTTCTCTCTCGCGTGATGGCTCTCAGAGGACGGACGGGTTTTATACCTGAGGAGCTGAGTTGAGTTTTTTGCAAACGGGGTTTTATTGATTTAATATTTCATGAACTAGTGTACTTCACTGCAAATACTGTACTTGCATCAGTGGAATTAAATTCCTTTTAATTGTAAACCAGTCTTGGTAGATTTCTTATTGCAGCGTGTCCACTGTGAACAGCAGCCGGACACGTGCTCTGGCCTCCTCGCTGTGGAACAGACTCAAACGTCCACACCAGCGGACAGCTGGCATTCAGTGTCCCTGCAGCTTCGACCACATTTCCTGAGACACGAACATTCACGTTTGAAAACCGCAGCTTGTTCTCGTCTCCCAAGTCGCACAATTTCCAGTGGAAAACGTATTCAAGTTTGATTCGCCACCTTATTTCTAGTCGACGTGTGTATGTACAGCGTGATCTGTTGTACGCGTGTGTGTGAAGTTGGAGCACACGCACCCCATGCGGTGGTTGTACATGCGGTTGATGCGGTCCCACTCGGCGTTGAGCTGTGTGAGGCCGTCTCCGATCTGGGCAACCTCAGCAGGGGAAGCATCCCGAATGGCATCGGGCTGTCGCTCGTGGATCCCTGCGACCTGCTCACCAACACGCTCTAGATTCTCTTTGATATTCTACAAAAAGACAAATGAGAGATGAAGGAAAAGAGACAGCACATCTATCAGAATGGTTGATACCAGAACACTTTGTTTTCTAAAGCTCTCCTCACAAGGTGCAGAGCAAGTGCTTTAAAGTAAATCATTCCCTCTATTTCTACTACAAAATGTCCATTAACTTTCCCCTTTTCTGCTATTTTATTGATTCACTTTGTGAAAACTGTTAAACAAAAGCTAAAACAACACAATGTCAGATCATTTTTGTGACGTTTACAATGACCCACCCTCAGTGCGTCCTCCTGGCTGGAAAAGTCTTCGTAGAGCCCGCCGCTGAGCTCAGAGGAGTTCAGAAGCAACTCGTTGTCGGCCATGGCAAGGAGCACTTTGTTGATGTCCAACAGATAGTCGGAGGGCCTCAGTGGGGGAGCGCTGCTACGCTCCACTGAAGACATCGCCTACACCGAAGATGAGAAAAACACAGAGCGGTGAGAGACGCAACATCTGTACGAACGCATATTGTGCCACCTGATAACACGGCATGTCACAGTACGCTGAACTCACACTAAGGTCAACACAATCAAGCACAACACACAGCTCGGCCATTAAAGGAACATGCTAGATAGTGTGTGTACGGACCATGTGCATATCCATGTGTGAATCCCTCACTTCGGCTCTTATCTGCTCTGTGAAGATGAGAGTAGACGACTCCACAGATACTTCGGCCTGCCTGATTCGTAGCACCCTCAACTCCTGACGCAGGAAAACACACACACACACACACACACACACACACACACAGTGAGTAAACCGCAACAGTGCAAACACAATAAGATAGAGAGCTACATTTTGCGAGATGAAAATAAAACATTCCCATATAAACCTGGTTTAAGGAAGACACAACATGTTTTATATGCATCTCACCCTGTGAGCAGAGTATTGACTCTGCAGCCGGAGCAGCAGGAGCTTAAACTCCTCCCTCTGGCCT
This sequence comes from Melanostigma gelatinosum, assembly GCF_949748355.1. Taxonomy (NCBI): domain Eukaryota; kingdom Metazoa; phylum Chordata; class Actinopteri; order Perciformes; family Zoarcidae; genus Melanostigma; species Melanostigma gelatinosum. Next base: position 13,953,324 of record NC_136652.1, on the reverse strand, counting down.
TCGTCTGAGGTTTGCTGCAGCAGTTCGTCTCCTCTTCTCAACAAGTCTTCCACGCTGGCTTTCTCCTCATCCATCTGGTGCAGAGAGAGAGACACAGACGGGTCAAAAGAAGAGTTCAAGCAATTCAAATCCCAACTTAATTGCAGAGATTCTTTTTAGTAAACTACAGCAATCTCCAACACATCTTAAAGCTATCGATTCAGTTACCATAAGTAACAATCTACACACCGGAAACTGACATCAGCTGTTAGTTGCGTCTTAACACAGAGTGCATTCCAGACTTGTTAGGCCTTGAAACGCCCAATCAAAGTGTGTTTTATCAGGTGGCAGCTTTAAATAGCCTGTAGCCTGGCATGTTCCTCATAGAAAATCCCATAGGACTCCGGAGAGAGAATAATAGGCAACCTGGGGCAATTTTCTGTGCATGTTTTCAAATGTCTGTGGGAAATTGTTAGAGATGACAACCCTTAATAAAAAATATTGGCCAGAAAACAGAGAGAGTGCCCTTTCCCCACCCCCCCCCCCATCAGCAACACTACAACCTTTGGGGCTACATTTTAACAAAGCAATTACTACTTGGCTGCTCGTGCCATGTGTACGGGTACAGATCTCATGATATGACCATCATTACGAATCGTCATAATTCTAACTTCCGTTTCTTTGAGGATTTTAGGAAACAAAATAAGAATGCTACAACAGGACAAACTTTAAAGGGGACCTTGTTTACCTCGTCGTCATCCAGGATGTGTGTTGGCTCATGCTGCTGCTGCAGAGCCCTCAGTGTGTCCTGGAGCTCTGCCTGGAGGCCCATCGCCTCACTGGAGACCCGAGTCCGACTCGGACTCTCTTTTCGGAACCCCTGGCTGTGAATGACCTGATGACCAGAAACGGACCTCAAGTCAAAACAAGTAAAACACCTGACTGCATGCTTCGGTTTGTTCAGCTGTGGTATCATTTGTGATGATACACCGACTCCAGTATCTTCTCTGAAAGGCTTGGCATCTGTATGTAGTTTGGATGAAATCTCCGTACCTGCTGAGGTACCTGCTGGTTCAACTCAACGCCACCTGATTGCAGACACGTCATCATCTGAATGCAAAACAGACACGGGACAGATGAAGTGACTGGACGGACGATGCCACATGCTTTCTATTGCACAGTTAAACCTTTTTTCGGTTGAGCAGGATTTCATGTTACACTGTGTTGTTCGTTAGTGAATGCGTTAACACAATATTGGCTTGCTTTATGCAGTGATTTTAGGTAACATACAGTGCTTTTGTACCTTGGCAGTTTTGATGTGTTGGGAGACTTTGTCAAAGTTGCAGTTGAGATCAGCCAGTTTTGGCTCCACCACATCGCGGCAGGCGGGCCCCCTGCTGGTCATCAGGATGATGGCCTGGTCCCTCACGTTGTCCACACGCAGACCGATGTCCTCCAGCTCCTCCAGCATGCTCTGCGTGCGTGACAGACCACAGACTCAAATCACTTTGTGCTATCAGTCATTCTCACAGACCGGACGGTAGCCTTGGTACAGAACAAAGAGCTCAGCACAGCATGTGCTGATGAAGGTTAGCAGGGCCATGCACCAGCTGATATTTAGTGGAGACCTTCATGTCACGGAGAGAGGAAGGGAAGGGTTAAGAATTTAATATAACTGGAAGATAAATTATTTGAAGCTACGGTGAAAGACTCTTTCCTCACTTTCTCACTGTGTTCTTTCCCATGCTTCAACAAACCTCTCTCTTGCACAGACTCGCTTTTACTCTTTTTTTTTTATTCCATCTGGTGAAACATGGGGAAGTTGGGCATTTTTATTCAGAACTATTTCTGTTGCAACAGTGGACGATCCAAACTGGTAAATTTAGAAATTATTGATCGTATCCTTGATACTCCTTTCATGAAGAAACGCTTTAAAACCTCTGTATACCACAAGGTAACAGGAGGGGATTTTTCTTGCAATTCTAAACTACCATTCGGTCCTGCTTGTCAAAGTATAAGCTCCGCCAATTCTTACATATTTTCAGACATATAATCGAATAACTTTGCAATGATAATATGGAAAAGGAGAGGCTGGTAACTATCTCCTATGTACCGGGTGTGCCGTATCCTGACTTTAGGGTCATTCTCCCTTTACTGATCGTGATGCTTCTCTCGCACAATGTGAAAACGTCCCGTCTTACCGCTACCACCTTCTCTCTCTCTGTCGGGGCGAGCCGCTCAGTCTCGTCCAGGTGGATCTGGGTCTGGTAGAGCCAGGTGCTGATATGAGCCAAGTTCTCATCAAAGATTTCCACTTCATTCTGGTGACTCTGCTCCCGTACAATATAAAACAAGGGCTCAATGTTTCCATTCAATCGTACACAATAAGAACATGAATTACTGCTAAAGGTCTCTCTGTGTTTTCACCATTTACTACTTCATCTAAAACAAAGACATTTGAAAGATTCTGTGAGGTTCCAATACATTTAAATGACTTGCACTTCAAATAGTATTAATATATATATATTTAAAAAAAATATATATATATATATATATATATATATATATATATATATATATATATATATATATATATATATTTTAAAAAAAAATATATATATATAGCTCAGAAATAAAAACTACATTCATTCTCCCAAGAGTAGCGTTTGTTCATTTGCAAATAAAAATATTGTTGAAGCATAAATCTATTTTTTTTTAAAGCAGGTGGGAGTTTTGACTTACTCAGAGAACATAAAATGAAGAACACAGCATTATTTATTAAGCCTTGCAGTATAAAATATTTGCACTCACCAGCACAGCACTAAGCCAGTCCTCGGTCCAGGTGCGGACACGGCCCCAGGCTTCATTGAGGCCACTGAGTCGGTCCTCCAACGGAGCCTCGCTGCCCTCCACCAGAGTCTGCAGACCAGCACTGGTCTCCGTTAAGCTGGACAGCTCCGCCTTACGACACTCAGACTCCTTCAGCAGGCCCTGAAGGAGGGACACGCGCATACAGTTCAACATACAGTAATCATGTGATGACCTCCGTGTCTCAAGAAATGATTGTCTTATCAGCCAGCTGTTGTTAGGAGTTATTGTACAGCAAAGACACTGTAATGCACACCAAAAATAAGGCATGAATCAGGTCACTATTCATATTTTCAACCGCATTTATATTTTAAAAGTTGAAAACACGTGTTTATGCTGAAGAAAAGTGCATCTGGAGAACAAAAAAGTAAATTTGAAGAATCTTTTTACACATTTTCATGTACTGTACAGTGAACCGGTGACTCATTTAAAATGCATAAGGCTTCACTTCTTCACTAATGCTGTCGTCCTGTACACTGAATTGGGATCTCAGAGAGAGAAAAGGGGGGGATGCACTCTTTTTTAACACAGAAGCACTCTCAACAGTCGTCCTCTTTCTTTATCTCCGGCGCTAAATAGAGAGAGATTTGCATTTTCAGGAACATCTTACTGTCCCTCTGCTCCACCTACTGGCCAGAAGCAGAAACACTTCTTTGCTCCTGCTGAAGGGATTTGATGAAATGTTTGGAGTGTTACTCACATTAGCCCATGCGATCTCCGCATCAATGTCAGCTGGCATGTCTCCACAGCTGTTCTTCTGCTGGAGCTGGGCCTCACTGGTGGTCAGCCACTCCTCCAGGGCGGCGCTCTCCTTTTGGAAGTTTTGAGACAGAGACAAAGCCTTTTCCAGGTCCTGCTTGCCCTCCGTTACCTGTAAAGAGAAGGACAACAAAGGAGTCTTAAATTGGTCAAAGAAACATTGAATATTACATGAGCTGCAGTCAGAACGAGGAGAACAATATAAGAAGACGTTACCTGTGCCCCCAGGTCATTGTAGAGCAGTTTGAGAGCAGTGAGCTGTTCGTCCATGGCCTTGGGGTTCTCCGTCTGCTGTTTCTGCACAATCTGTCGACCTGTTTTTATCACCGTCTCCACCTCCAGCTTCACCTCACTCAACAACTTGTATAGTTTCTATCATCCAAAAAAAAAGAAAAAGGGAAATGAGCCTATGCGTGAGGGCGAGATAGACTTATGGTATCTGCATAAGTAGGAAGCTAGGCTGGCAGTTAACTTTTGTTCATGTATTCTTGAATGGGCACACGGCACAGTTCACACAATCTGCAATGAATAAACCATTTGTGCTTGCTTATAAGAGAGAGAGAGAGAAAGTTGTAGCTCTCACCATGCAACCACCGAGGTGGGACTGGAGTTGTTCCGGGTCCACGTCCCTGACATCCAGAATGTGAAGCTCAGCCTGGGCACCGTCCAGGACTCTCTGACAGTCCAACATGCGCTGCTCAAAGTTAGCTGGCTTCTGGAACAGCTGGTACTTTGTGGAGATCTCTCTCAGTTTCCTCTGCAGTGGGTTAAGGGAGAGAACAGTAACGTTATACGTCTGTGTCACAACACAGGTAACACACACACACACACACATTTCTCTTATCGTGCTGCCAAGATTCTTCCACAGCTTTAAACATGAAGGCATTCACAGTACACCAGTCTGACACGACTTCCTGCACTTCCTGATATTCTCCAGTAGGAGTCAGTGTTACCTGTAGCTGGTCCAGCATGGTCCCACCTCGAGCAGCTTTGCCATCAGTGGTGGTGGGAGGCAAGTTGGCCACGTTCCTCTTCCTCATCTCCTCCACTGTCACCTCGTGGGCTGCGATCTCCGCCCCGATGGTCTGAAGGACAACAAACACACACACCATGAGTGTATGTGCACTCGTACAGACAGCCCTCTTACTGGTGCTGTTGGGGATCAAAGAATGACATTTAGTTCTTAGTTTTCCGAAAGCATCTGTGGACAACCTGATGTGTTTTGTGTGTGTATTATATTAACACTATTTATTAATATTTGACGACTACTACTACTTCCATGGGCCTCTAGGTGACGGGAGGACCTTCCGACAAGTGAGATGACACCGCCTGAAGTAAGATTCATCAAGTTTGGATACTTCCTTGAGTTTCCCCGTCTTGTCCGGTAACTGTGTGCGAGTGTGTCACGCACACGCGTACGGTACCTGTGCTTCCTGAGTGAGCTGGATGGCATCGATGCGGTCGGTGAGGTAGGACGTGAGTGTGTGGTCCAGCTGGCTCAGAGACTCCTGCAGTGTTTGGAGCGCCTGTTCGTTCTCCTTCAGAGTCTGCAGCTGCTGCTCAAGGCTGATCTGCCTGTTGACCGCCTGGAACGGGGACACGTACATTAAGCCATGTGTTTGAATATGTCACGGCCCGAGGATGTCAAGATTGCACAATTTCAATTAACTACGGGGAAATTCACGTCTTAAAAAGGGTAGATGGAAAAGGCTGAATATAAGCTGGTATATTATATCGATGGAGTGCAATACAGTTTGTGCTGATACAATGTAAAATATGGTAAAAATATAAATATGTTATTGATAATGTGATAAAACATAAATGTGTTTGGTATCGTATCAAAATAAATCTCAACATACAATACCTTTCCTTCGAACAACCCATGGATGTTTGGTGAAAATGACACAGTTGCATATTTGCAAATGATATATTTCAATACAAATTCTATATGTCTGAAATATGTCTGAAACTGAAAACGAAATCCAAACAAAACACATAATGGATGCCTTCTTTCTACAGCAACAAACGCACACGTGCATCCCACATGTGTTGACACACAAACCTGGTGGTTGAGTTGCTCGTAACGGGCATTGAAGGCCTCGAGTTTCTCACTAATGAGTTCGTCCAGTATGCCCCCGTCTATCAGCGTCTGACCCAGCTCTCTGATTTGCGTCCGGTTGTCCCCGGGGTGGCGAAGCGCACTCTCCAAACACTGGCGGTGAACGACGAGATGGAGAAGGGGGTAAAAGTTATGAGCAAATAATCATAAAAATCAAGCAAAGAGGGAAGCAATGGAAGTGAACGAGAGGAAGCGATCAAATAAAGTAGTCCTTTGATAAAGCTGCGACGAAGATCAAGAAAGTGGAACTGCTTCACAGTTCCAAAAATTTGCCACAGACACAAGAAAACAAGAGAAGACGGATTTACTACCAAATAGCTGAGCAAATAGATGGAGCGCAGATGCAGAAATTGCAGTGGGTGTGTCAGATGGAGGCAAAAAGAGAGAAAAAAAAGATGATAACTGAACAAGAAATGAGAGACAAGTGAGAGAGAGAAGCTTGTCGAGTGACGACACATGTTTGGCTTCCACGGTCATTGTTTACGTGGGGTCATTAAATGTGCTTTTCCTTCCCGGAGGTAATGAACAGAGAGAGAGAGCGAAAGAGAACTGGGAGGGGTGAGGGATGAGAAAGAGAGGGTTAGAAGAATGGAGAAAGAGAGAAAGAGAAAGAGAGAGGGAAAAAAACAGCCAAAACACATGAGGACGAAAGCAGCACTGTGATTAAAGTGAGTTTGACAGTCATGCCGCAGGCAAGTCTACAGATATAGCAACGACTCAAGACAGAGCAGGAGAAATTTGGAAGACAAAGTCAATGAGGTTATTAACAGAGTTAGAATATGAAATGGCTTGTTGATTGGAGAGGAGATTTCATCTTAGACCACTAAATCCCCAGGTGTCTATAGCATCGAGCAGCAGCTTCTCTCTAATATAATGTAGGTGCAGGAATATGGAATGAATGCAAATCTAAACAAATTCAAAGATGGATGGCTGGTCCAACTATATAATTCATTATTTAAATATTTTATTCATAACTCATTTCCACAATTCGTAAGATCAGAGATTCTTGTTCACTTGCTGTTGATGGGCCTGTAGTCGTAGAGTCATTTCAAAAAAGTGGTTAAAACATAGCGGCATCTTCTATGTATGGACAATTTTGCACACACACACACGTGTCTGAAATTATGTAGATTACTGTTTATATTTTTTAAATATATTTTGTTTATGTGTCACCAGAAGAGTGTCTTGCTGTATTTGTGAAATGTGACACAAAGCAGTGTCTCGTAATCACACATGGGACAAATGTTTGATATGAAATAACTATTGGACAACGTCAAGATGAAATGTTGCCGTCAAGTGAGACCAACAATAGCACAGAGTCAAAAGACGGTGCATCTCCTGTCCTTTTGGTGCTACTGATATGAAATTAAGCCAAACTAAGCTCGTCTCACATTCAAACATATTCAAACTGCACACATAGAAACAAATGCATGACTATTTGACTGTGGGTAAGTCAGAAAAATATAAATATTCCATAAAAAGCTAAATCTTCCTCTTTAAAAGAGTGAAAGAATTAAATGGAGAGAAAGATAAGAAGACTAACGGTCAACCATAAGATGACAGATGAATTAAACGCAATTACAGCATGCGTGTTTGCATTTGTACCTCCAGAGCTTCATTCACGGCCTCAGTGCTCTCTGGTAAGTTCTCAGTAGCTTGGACCTTCTCCCCCAGCGTGTTGAGCCAGGTCTGCTCCATATCCAGGTACTGAAGCAACTCCATCCAGCAGGACCAAACCTCCTACACACAAACACTCAGTCAGAAACATTTAAACAACGCTGTGCACGGCCAGAAGAACACCGTGACTCCAAAGTGACCGCTGTGTTAAGCATGCCCTCGCTTACAATCTTGAAGAACAATATGAAAAATAAATCGAGGAACAAAGAGAGAATAGTGACTAATGGGAAATCAGGCAAAGAGTATACATGACGTGTTTGAGCTTTTCCCTGCAGTCTGGGGGATGATAATCAAAAACAGCCTTAAACTATGACTTTACACTCACAGATTAGCTCGTAATACCAGAGACAGTGCCCTTCCAGCTGCTCTTGTTCTTTGCATGAAAATGAACAAAAAGGAGCCCGAGAAATGACACATCGCGGAAACAAACATGTCATTCCAATACTGTTGCAAGTTGCTGGCCAAATTAGAGCATTCGTGCATAAAATTAAGATTTTATTCTTATTTTCACGTGATTATGTGTTAGAGGAGTATTTATGGCTGTGAAAAACACACTAAAATCCAACTGGAATCGACAGTGACCAGGCACTTCTCGGTTTTCCGTCTCAACGGATAAACCGAGAAGCTGATGCGCAAGTACATTTTTTACAACAAGAAAAGCATAAGTCGCCATCAGAAGGACATCACACCCACAAACTTTACCTCCAGAGTGTGACACTTGCTCTTAAAGCGGTCACAGAGCTTTTGGTAGTTAACGAGAACCCCCTCCAGCTCAGAGGTCAGCTCCTCTGCACCGCCTCCACCAGGGGGCGATGTTCTGGACACCAGCATGTTGATGCTGTCCTTCAGGATCTTCACCTTCACCTCCTTCTGCAGCACATCCTCTTCAGCCCTCTGTGCGAGAGGTCAGAGGACAACGGAGACAGTAACAGAAGAAGACACTTAGACCGACACACTCAAATAAAGCAGAGTCAAAAGTAGAGATTCAACATATTTGTGTTTGCCCAAAGGTCTCCAAACGTTCCTACTATGTTATAACCGAGCCTGCACTCCCACCTTCATCTCCTCCAGCGATGTTTCCAGCTCCTCTGGACTCTTGTATTCAAAGTCCCTCATGAGAAACTCCTCATCGACCTGGGTCATCCATTCCTGCATCTCCGCCAAGTCCTTCCTCAGATTCACCTGCCTCTCCCGATTCTCTGCCACACGCTGCTGATGTTTCAGCAGCTGGAGTGACACATTAGCGTCGTCAGCGAAACAAGACACGAAAGTCTCACCGTAGTTATGTGAATGAAAACAGGCATACAAATACACGGAATAGGAACTGCGGGCTATAACGGCACACTACGCAAACAAGAGAGGAGTTATTCCTCACCTGTTTGCCGAGCGTGTCCCATTTGCTCTGGCACTCGTCCAACTTATCCTGCCCCCACTTGGCTAGTCCCGGGACTGCAGCGGTCTGTATGGCGCTCACATTCTCTCCCATCTGCTTCAATGAACCTTCCACTGACTCCATCTCATTCATATACTCCTTGTTAGCAGAAAAAAAAAGAAAGAAAAAAGAACAATAAAGAACAATACTTTGGCTGCAGTCTTCACATAAACATCTGTAAAAGTACCGTTTAAGTGGTTACGTCATGATGTCTTTACCGTTAGAATGTCAAAAAGCATATGAATAACAATCAGTGTTTTCATATTTTGCATTGTCCCCTAACCTTGCACTGGTTAAGCTCTTCCTGCAGACTCTCTTTGTCGCCCAACCCCGTGGAATCACGAGACAACAGTTCCTGAACCGCATCCAACCAACGTTCAACTTCCACCAAACGCACCTGACGACGGCATTAAAACAAATGTATCGAAAACATTGAAGTAAAGACCAAAAACACTCGAAGGCTTTCCGTATCACAAACCACAGCTACTTCACCTGATTGTCCTTCATGCTACCCAGGACGCACTGCAGTGTGCCCAGCTCCTCCCGGGCCCTGGAGGAGAGCTGACTCCATCTTTGTAGTTCTGTAGGATCAGAAGCTTGCTGTGTTTGCTCAATCTCCAGACACAGGCCCTGCGGTGAACAAGAGATCAGGCTTCAAAACGACACGTCCAAGCTGTGTGTAATGGAAACTCTTCATGAACAATTATATTAAACAATGTGTTATGCAGCAACATTAACAACAACATCGAACAGTGCGTCATCTCTTGGTGAGAAGAAGATAAGAAGTCCCTCATCTCTCTCATTAACTGAGGCTGTCACGTCCTTTGACAAACCTTTGGAATCCTTTTGTTTTTTCAGCTTGTGATTACTCCATACTGATCCCACGTTTCTCCAAGTCATTTGATATTTTGCCCCGCAGTGATGTTATATTATGAACCCCCTCAGAAGTACATAGTACAACCACAATTATCCTCCACAAAGTTCCACAGCAAAAACGTCTTGAAGCCGTGTGCAGCGTTCATGTACTCCGATTTGGTTGAGATGAGAAAGATTCCCGTGTTTATGACTTCGTGTGCGTGGAATTCACTGGACGACTCATGACAGTTGTTTGACTGCAGAGTTGTGGTGTGAGGGTTAAAACTACTGAGCATTGACAATGTAACGCTGTGACCGCCACATTTGGGACAAATTATCTTCAACGACTTTGGCAGAAATGAGACATTCGTGTTTGTTTGGTTTTCCGGCACTTCAGAGTTATTAGGCTGCAAATCTAACTTTCAAAAACAATTGACTTTCCCACTGCTACTTCAGTTGGTAATTACATTTATTTCAATTTGACATGAATGCGGCGTTACAACTTGTTCGTCTTGCAGCTGTCAAACGGCAAAATAGTGTGAAACTGAAATGGACATAATATAACTGGTGTGCAGAGGGACCTACTCCTAAAATCATTGCTTAAAAAGAATGTATTAAAAACATACCGTCAACTATGTGGAGAGATGGGACCCAATAACGTCCTTGAACAGAGGTTAATTCCCACTTTTTTATAGTTAATTGACAATTACATAAGGAATTCAAATGTGTGTGTAGTGAAAGATGAATCCATTTCAACATGACAGAACAACACTGGGCCAATCAGATGACTGTCACCTTCTATCATTAGGCTAATTGCTAAAGGCAGATGAGATGCCGTCATGGGATTGTGTGTGTCGCCTGTCAGGCTGACTGAGTGATTGAGCGCCCGCCCCCCCCCTCACTGAGCCGTTAGGAGCTCCATGCAGCATGAATGGGCACGCTGCCCAGAATGTGCCACGTCGCCGCCCCTTTCCCCGGCACCATGCCCTATCTAACACGATAACAAGAGCTCTCGGAGTGAGCCACATTCCACCGAAGGATGGAGGAGGAGAGAAACACACGCGAAACACAACGCGTCTCACAAAGCTGCATACCAAAACACACACACACACGCACACACACACACACTCTTTTCCTCCCACAGAGGTTTGATACAGTGCAGAGGGAAGTGACTGATAAAAGGGGCCTATTGTGTGCTTAAAAAAAATAAACTGACATTGGCTAACACTCTGATTGACGTGGAGGCACACGGACAGACACAACAATGAAATCATTTTAGTTTAGATGTCAGAGGGCACATGTGATATCAGCTTCAGTCTTCAGATAAAACACAACGACAATAGTTCAAAAATACATTCCAACGCACGAGTATGCAGTTGTGTCGGTAGTTTTCACTTAATGTTGTTATTTATTGAAATATTATTCGATTTATTTTCAAAAAAATGTTACAAGATGAGCATGAAACAGCAACGTGGATTATAAAATAATAAATATAATTGGCAATAATAAAAATAGCTGAAGTGAACGGTGAAATGTATTTGTTTATTGTGGAAATGTATTGACTGACTATTGAATACAAATATTTGAGTAATAAGAATATTAGAAAATATTGTATCGTAGAGAAATCCCAGTTAAACCTTCAAGACAACCTTAAAATACATTAATAATAATATTAATACTGTCAAACAATAGTAATGAGACTCTGTGGTCATACTTTAATGGTAACCTCCACCTAGGAGTTCATGTTTTGGGTTCCTGGTCATCAGAATATTTCTATTTTACAGATTTCAATGTAGTTTGGTGCAAAGTTTGTTTTTCCCTCATGGTTTTTGGAATCATAAGTATATTTATGAAGATCATGCACTTCTCACCTGTGCACTCTCCACTGCTTCCTCAGCTGACGGGATGTCTACTATTCCTTCTCTCAGGGTGGCCAGCCTGGCCTTGAGCCCGTCCACCTGGTTGGATAACACCTGGTTGGCCTCAAGACTGGTCAAAGCTGGAAACAAGGAGGAATTACATATTAAGTTAAGGTACCAGAACCTTTACATCAGGAATAAAACCACAAGGGGGCAGTGAGCAGGTTCAGGATTCCCCGTGTGTGTGTGTGTGTGTGTGTGTGTGTGTGTGTGTGTGTGTGTGTGTGTGTGTGTGTGTGTGTGTGTGTGTGTGTGTGTGTGTGTTTTTACAGGAGGATCCCAGATGTTTGACAGTCTCAAAATACGTTTAGCTGCGCTCTTCTGACCAACTTATGCATTCATTTAATCATCTAACTATCAATGCCACGAGACAGCATGTGTGTATTTTCATCCCACAAAGACATCTTTATCTATGTCGGACCGAAATAAATCAAATCAAACTAAATATTGTATCCATACTATCTCGGACACATTCAAATTCAATCGTTCTTTCCACAATACCAACAGCAAGACGATACGACAGAGCTTATAAAATCGTTGGCAGCCTTCCCCTGTGGACTCCACACTGCACTTTCAGATCCAAACCAACAGCTCACTCACTGCACTTACTGCTGTACTTCTAAGAAACAACACAAGACAGGAACGCATCACAAGATCTAAATTGCCTGCACTTATCCCGGTGCAGACTTACATGTGTTGTTGTTGTCTTGTTTCTGTCTTTATTTTGTGACGTCATTGTGAATGTGCTGCAGTACAGGAACCTGCTAGTTGTAACAGAGTCAGGCCAGATTAACTGTAACACATGAAATGTCACTTTTAATGTATAATAATAACAGTTTGCAGATTAAATACAAATAAACTCAGTGTGACGGATGCATTTTAATAATTGAATTAAAAAATGTATATTGAATGGCTGTATTGTTTTCAGTTCCTGCTCTTCTTACCGTCTCTCTCCTCATCTCCTTCTCTGTCGGTGTTGTAATAACCGGGTGATTTAATGCGTTCATAACATGGCTATGTTTACATACGCAAAGAGCAGAGATGGAACTGGGAGAGAAATAGAAAGAGGCACTGGTGGGAGGCAAACGGCCCTTAAGCAGAGACAAAATGGTTTTCCTTGGCTTTCGTCCAAATCCTCACAGTCATAAAAGCCTAAAAGGCAGAGTGAGACAGACACACACACACACCTGTCATCTGGACTGGAGGGGATCATTCAAGTCTCTATTTACGGACTCACTTTTTGGCCAATAGGAGTGGATGTAAATTCCAGGGTTAAAACAGTGACTGATTTTCAGGACTGCTCCAGGTCCAAGTCCCGTCCTCAGGTAGAGAGATGGAGCTGGCACGGAGGGATGATCTTACACTCGATCGCTCGCGTATACACACGCGCTTCCAGTGAGCTTTTGGAGGCCATATAAGGACATCATTACTTGTGGCTGTCCACAGATTCATATAAAAGCCGATGTCAAATTTACACAACCCCTGTGGGACTGAGCTCTGCTGATCTTAGCCATCGCTCTTTCCGTCTCCCTATGAACCTGAAAGCTTTGAGCCAAGAGCAAGGAAAGAGAAATGGGTCTTTGTTTTAAGGAAGGCTTAAATCTCCTGTACTGCAGCTCTCTGAAATAAGAGGATGCCTCAAGGCTGTCAAGGCCTCGTGAAAAGCACATCCTGTTTATACCGCTAAACCGCCTCAGAGTTTTGAAACGGGTTCCCCTCTGCACCCATTTTGAAAGATCAGTACCTTTGTTGACTTCTTGCTCTCTGCTCTGTAGCCGCTGCAGGGTGGAGGCGTGATGTGCCGATACCACCACCATGGTGTCTTTCAGAGAGGGCATGGCTCCGAGGGACCCCGCCTCTGCAGAAAGCTGCTCCAGTCGGGGACTCGCGGCAGTGACCTGGACAAGTCGGGCCTGAAGAACACAAGAGGGAAGACGCAAGAGAATTGTTCAATGATAATTCAGAAGGGAAATGTTGTAAACGTGGCTCAATACAAGTATATTCTCTTGACTTCTTCTTTAATAATGAAGATGGAAAGTTTATGTTTCAGCGAGTCTTTTCCTTGCATCTGATTTATTTCGTGCCATTAAGAATCATCAGTGTCATCTTAAAGAAATAATCTTTTCTCTGTATAAAAAAGAAGAGGAAACCTGCAACAGACACAATAAGTTATTCTGGGGATAAATTCAGAAGTTACAGGATGAAGTCGTGCTTTACACTGACAGGTTTTCCCTCCCTGCTCAAAGTGAATTAGTCTCAAATTAAATATTCTCAACTCCACACTTCAGGACAGTGTGATGAAGGGTTTTATCTGAATCTGTACACCCTTTACTGACTTTGCAAACATTTGAAGCACTCCGTCTGTTAAAGAGTCTCATCTCTGCTGCGAAAACTGAAGTGTTTATGAGATGCCAGCATGAGCTGAATGTAAGAGGCCTGAGGAAAGGGCTGGAGGTGATATTAAAGATTAAACTCACACTAAAGAGATCAGGGCACAATGACTCTTACCTGACATCCTCCGCTCAGGCTTCTGAGCTCAGCCTCGTCACACTTTTCTCCAGCCGAAGTTGAGTCCAGCCACCGATCCTGCTCCTCGAGGGCTCGGTCCAGGTCTGCCAGCTCTGCAGACAGCGCCCTGACACGGCTTTGAGTGTGAACTCGATCGCGGGCTGCCTGCAGCTCCCTCGCACACACATCCCACTCAGTTTGGGTCAGGTCTATGTCCGCCCTCACTGAGTCCACACACACTCCCTCTGCGGAGAAAGAGAGAAGCCAAATGTACTGAACAACTAATTAAGTCGACTAAGTGGATTTTCACATCATTTAGTCTGTCACAGCCTGAGTTTTTGGTGTGAGTAAGAGACCCCAGCAAGAGTAAAAAGCAGACACGAGGTCAGAAAATGAGTTCTGTTTTGTGGAAAGTTCAGTGTTTGACAAACGTACTCCACTACCCCTCACTGCCTCCAGAAGAGTGTAAACACCCGAGCGCCTCTTCATTTCATTGAGCAGTTATATGAAGTCAGCAACCCACCAGGCTGACAGATTTTACTACTCTGTCCACAAAAACACAATTGTGTAAAAAAAACGTAAGCTTGTAAATACCCAGAAAAATACCAACCAGCTGTGGAAAAGTAGTTACGTCTCATGAGATCTCCGGTAGAATGAATGAATGAATTTTATTTATAGAGCGCTTTTCAGAGACATAACATCACAAAGTGCTGAACAGAGCAGACATTTAAAAGCATAAAAAACACAATGTGACCCTAGGGTCAATAAATGACATACACAGAGAAAAATAAAAAATAAAAATGTCACTAGTCGTGAGCCTCTGAGCAACAAGAAATACGAGCAGCTATCTTGGAACGTGACAAAACTTGGATTGTTTTGTGTGGTGAGTGAGCAAGGAAATCATACCTCTCTCCAGCTGGTCCATCAAGACCCGTCCCTCCTGGATCACTTGACTGACTGTGGCTTCCTTTGCATTGAAGTCCAACTCTAAACCCTGCAGCGATTGGGCAACACATATTTACAGTGTGATTTTAGAAACACGTGCACAGACTTTAAGTTGGAATTGTTTGTTCTTAAGCCGTATCAACCGCAGGTTTACCTTCAGCGTCTCCTGCAGGTCTGGTGTGTCAGACGTAGTGTCGGGGTGCGTGGAGGCCAGCACCTGAGTGGACGTCTTCCATGTTTGAATCCAGCTCAGGACACCAGAAAGCTTATTTTCAAACCTGCAGAACCCAAAACACAATGCGTCTTTAATTCTTACGCTTTTCTGAGAAAAGGAGGCCTAGTGTGTACAGTACACGTCCCAGAACTGTCCCAGTTCTTACAATTGTCTGACTTCTGCATCGGTCTCCACCAGTCGTTTCTTCGGGGGAGCAGGTGGGGCCAACTCCTGGTCAGCAATAGAAGCAGCAGCAGCAACTGCATCCACGACGACCTGCTCCTCCTCCACCGGAGTCATCCCAGCATCCGTCACGGCTTCCATTACCTTAGCAGGGAGACAGAGCAACAGTGAGAATGGGACAGAAATCAACCACGCTCAGCAAGTCAGAACCAATCAGGCTGTGACCAAATTCATTCACGGTGCAATTTAACTGTAAACTTATTCTATACACTCAATAACAATGTACAGCAGTGACATAAATCAGAAATAAACAACATTTTGCACTCTTGAATGTTGTTCTGACTTAGTTAAAATTTTACAACCATAACAGTGGTTTTGGTCATTTATTGTTCATTACTTTACTTAAACAGACTTCTTTGTCTTCAATGAACATCCAATGAACTTCCACCCATCTTACTTCCCCTTTTTGTTTTTCCAAGACCCAGAAAGGCCAAATCAACACATTCTCACTGTCCAGGCGGAGCAAAAGTCTCTTCATACAAAGTAGGTTGAGTTATCTTTAGTAAGTGGCTCCAGTTACAGAAATACATAATATCTCTATTAGCTCAGGTATAAAGGATGAAAAAGCACACACACACACACACACACACACACACCTGGAAGGAGCAGTCCTCCAGCTTCTGCACTAGGTTGTCCCATCGATGTGCCAGCTCCTCTGTGTTTGTCTCAATCTCGGCTCCCGCCTCAGGGCTCTGCAGTAGCGATATCACATCCTGTCCTGCATCAGAGAGCTGGTCAAGAGTCCTCCTCTTATTTTCCATGTCTTCCTTTAAAATCTACAGAATTGAATCACAAACAAAATCAATGGCTAAACACAGAGACCTTACTGCTAAAGTTCACAAACTAGAGGTGGTTCGTTTGTTAAAGTATCTGCAGCAGCAGCAGCAGCAGCATGGCAAGACTTGGCAGACTACTTACTGCTAATCGGCGCACATTGGTATTCATTTCACTCGGGTCCTTAAAGTTGCTGGTCTGTACTTCGCTCAAGGCCTCCTCTTTTTCTGCCAACCACGCTAGAAACAAACTCTACAGAGGAGGCGAGAAAATAGTATTCACTTCAAAAAAAAAGAGAGCATTGGTGTCCTGGAGCCTCGTTGACATGTAACACATTTGGAGTTCTGAATTCGGCGATCGGGGAAAAGAAGACAGTGTGCATGTTTGTGTACGCAGTAGGGAGAGCGTGCTGCATGTCCAACCTGGTCTGATAGAAGCTGCTGCCACACCATGAAGACTTCCTGCAGCTTGTGCCACCTCTCCTCTGTCCAGCGACACACAGCCGCCCAGCGCTCACCCAAAGACTTGAAAGCAGGATAAAGAGAAACATTAACACACGGATGTTCAGAGAAACACAATGTAAAGGAGAGGAAAAAGTTTAATACCGGTACATATAATTAGGGCTGCATTTAACTTTTACTTTCACTGTCGATTCATTTGTTGATTATTTTCTCGATGAATCAATTGGTCAACAAAATAGTGAAAAATGTCCATTCAGCGATGTCCTCAAATGTCTTGCTTTGCCAGAGCAAACCCAAAGGCATTGAGTTTATTAAGATACAAAACAGCAGGAAATCTCCATATTTGAGAGCCAGTTTTTCATGAAAAATTACTTAAAAGATGAATCAATTATCAAAATATCATTTTTCGGGTAGATACACTTAATACAGCCTGGCAATCTATAGAAAATGTGTGGTCAGCTTTTGTAGATGAAGTTCTAAAAACAAAAAGGAGGATATCATTATATATATATATATATATATATATATATATATATATATATATATATATATATATATATATATATATATATATATATATATATATATATATATGACAAATTCACCAAGACGTCTGATAACTCACTTGTAGCTGCTCCTCCAGGGCAGCGGTGGCACTCTCCCCACTGTTCTCATCTACGACCACCACCATGTGCGTTAGCGAGTTGACCTTCACCTGCTCCGCCTCCAGGTCGTTCTGAAGCTCCTGAACAGAAACGCAAATAGTGAATTCAGCACGGTGGCATATTACCCATTAACAGAGCTGGCAGAGAAGCCAGTGAGCTTTATAGTGGCACACAGTGAATGACTCATGCATTCATGCTCTACTTGTCCATGGTCAATCAAAAACACTTGAATGGGAATATTTACTTTGTGCTGTTCTATCTGTTCTTTGTAGAGCTCCAGGTCTTTAGCTGCGGGTTCAGTCTCTATCTTTTTGATTCGCTCCTCTGTTCGCGACAGCCAATCAGAAAGCTGCTGTAACTGCTGCTGCTGAAGATCCATCAGGACTTCATGGAGCCTGGGGAGGGACAGAGTCAGCACAGACAGTGAGGAAGAAAGGACATGAAAGTTATCCGTTTAATAATCTTAGAAAATACAACGACAGCCAACTGGTTTCTAAGGCTGTGTGGATACAATTTTGGAGCTTTGAATGTTTGGGTGAGAAATAATCGAGAATATTTTTTACAAGCACTCGGCTCAACCTTGCTGGTTTCCGACGCAATAAAGTAAAAGAAATCCCGTGATATTTGCAATGAAATGTATTGCAACAGCTCTATAGGACTAAAGCATGTGTACATGTGTGTGTATCGACCTGGCCTGGCGGTCCATGCTGGCCACTCGGAGGCTCTCCCAGCGGGAGTTGAGGAGGCACATCTGCTCCCGGATTTCCTCTTCTTCCTCGTCTGTCAGATTGCCCTGGGCAATCAGTTGGTTACCCGCTTGGAGCACATTACCCACACTGCTCTGGTGCGCTGTCAACTCCATCATGAAGGCCTTTTAGATGAGGAGAAGTAAAGAGTTACGGTAAAATCATGTTTTACTTCATACCCTTAGAATTATGCAGATTCAGTCGAACATGGAGACCTAACATTGCTTATATAACCGGGGGCAGCCTGCTGACAATGTGCTGCCCACATACTAAAACCTGGATGCGTGCCTCTGCCAACCCCTTACCTCGAGCTTCACTAGGTACAACACTTAATAATGCCCCGCAGAAGCACCGGGTATCACCTCTGCACCCTCGCATTAACGAGTGTTGCTGTAGCAACAGTCAGACAAGCCTGCGAGCACAAACTGAAGAGCAGAGCCTGTCAAGCAGCCAACTGAGGCCAATTACAAAACAAAAGAGGGAGGAGAAATGCTTCAAGACGGAAAACAAGAGCAACTTTGAAGGAGTTAAGTTGCTTCTCAGCTGCTTAGAGGAGCTGCTTTTTGCTGGTCCCTGTTGTGAGCAATATGAAGCCTAACGACACACAAATCTACATAACTATGTCACCAGGGGACTATAATCCCATACAAGGGCTGGGTAACTGCATTGAACAAACCAACAACTGGATGTGCCAGAATTGTCTTCAATTAAACAAAGACAAAACAGAAGTAATTGTTTTCGGTACCAAGGACGAACAATTGAAAATCACCGCTCAGCTTCAGTCACTGATGTTAAAACCCACAAACCAAGCCAGACATCTAGGTGTAGTTATGGATTCAGACCTCAACCTGAACAGCCATATCAAGACAATTACAAAATCAGCCTACTATCACCTGAAGAATATATCAAGGATTAGAGGACTTATGTCTCAACAGGATTTGGAAAAACTTGTCCACGCATTTATCTTCAGCAGACTGGACTACTGTAACGGTGTGTTTACAGGTCTCTGTAAAAAGTCCGTCAGAAAGCTGCAGCTGATTCAGAACGCTGCAGCTCGAGTCCTCACTAAGACCAGGAGGGTGGATCACATCACTCCAGTTCTGATGTCTTTGCACTGGCTTCCTGTCCAACAAAGAATTGACTTTAAAATCCTGCTGTTGGTTTACAAAGCACTGAATGGTTTAGGGCCAAACTACATCTCTGATCTGCTGCTACCTTACGAACCATCCCGACCCCTCAGGTCGTCTGGGACCGGTCTACTTTCTGTTCCCAGAGTCAGAACTAAACATGGAGAAGCAGCGTTCAGTTTTTCTGCTCCACATATCTGGAACAAAGTCCCAGAAAGCTGCAGGTCTGCTGAGACCCTCAGCTCATTTAAATCAAGATTGAAGACCTTTCTGTTTGCTGCGGCCTTTAATTGAACCACATTCAATTAATATATCAATCAATTTCCTGCATTTCTGCATTTTACTACTGTATTTTATTTCTTACACTGTTCTTAATTGCTTTTAAATCTCCTTTTCTTTTGCCTTGTGTTTTGATGCTTTTAATGGTTTTATGTGAAGCACTTTGAATTACCTTGTTGTTGAAATAAACTTGCCTTGCCTTGCCTTAATGAATTGAGTTGTCGGTTTTCCGTGTGCTCTCTGGATGAGTAAGCATTTTTGACTGCACCTCAGAGCACATTGTTTTTGATCAGGCTTTGCTGGAGAAGTTGGGAGTACGTATGTGAACAACAAGGCCGAAACAAACTGGATTCATTTGTTTTCGGCCTCCTGAGAAGCCTGGCTGTTAAAGAGGCTTTGGGTCTTGTTGCTCAGTCTCACTACCGGCTTTCAGCTTTGACCTGGATTCCAGACATCAGACTTCACAAATATTCACATTGCAGCCAAAGGGAATCCAGCCAAAGCCCCTTTACACACATGCACAGACACAAACCCTGCAGCTACGCCTTCTCAGGCAAGCAAGCGAGGTCTGTGCCAGGGCACCGTGGGGTGCTGTGCGCCACTGTTCACAGCAGAATTCCTGGCATTCCCAACATGTACGGAGCATGTACTGCTGGTTGTGGGAGGGCTTTATCTCTGGGACACGATATGCAGGCTCAGCAATGGAGAATGACAGTTCTTAGACAAAAAAAACTGGTGATTAAGATAAGATAAGACAAATGTGTCATCATTTGTCTTAAAAACATTAAAATGTTTCATTCTAAACTGAAATATGAGTCCATTTAGACAGTTATGGACTTTTCATATATTCACCTTTGAGAAGCACCGCATAATGTATCACTTTGTCACTTTTTTGACAGTGTTAGAGGTGCAAACAACAGTGTTATTTATGTATTTATTTGGTTGCGTCAATGTATCCGAGTCCTGTCTACATGTGCAAGCGTGTTTACATCTCTGCAAGCCCTAAGCCAGCCAGCGGGTCTCCTCCTACCTCGTGCGTGTGAAACTGCTCCTTGACTTCTTCCACATCGTCCGACACCTCCTCCTGAGTATGCAGGGCATCCTCGGCCAACAGCAGCCAGGTGAGGACCTCCTCCAGCGTGGTCTGGTAGCTGTCCAGGTCCACTTCCAGCAGGCTGCCCTCCATCTCCCCCTCTGTCTCCGTCAGGGTGCTGGGGGTCTCCGGCCGGGGGCTGCTGCCTGCTTCCTCCATCTGCACATTCTGTAAGACATGAGGCGGGGATGAGGGCACCGGTCGACCATATTTTAAACATCTGGGATTCTCATTACTGTGAGAATAGGAACGGTATAATCGTAAAAGTAATTACTTTAGGTCAAAACCTCCATTTGTCTTTTCATCCGAGCACATTAGTTGGTAAGTTTTAAAATAGAGCCAGACATCTAGGAGGGGCCAGTGTTGCTCTGGAGCACGCAGAGCAACCTGCCCCTCTAAGTTAAGAAAAAAACAAAACAACTGCAGGCCTATTATAGGATGCTTAGAGGAGCCCTTTCAACACTGGGCAGGGCAATGCTCATTCTAGGAATAGCAGCAAGTTTGTCCCGGTTAAAGTTGAGTGTACAGTCAGATATAAACGGTGCAGGAGAAACGGCTTTAAGAACAAGAGGGAAAGCGTGTTTGAAATGAAACAAAACTTAGATGCAAGTGGAAAGAAGCTTTGTTGTGTAATGACAGTTGTCTTATCAGTGCAGTGTCCTTCAATAACAACTTCCCGGAATACATTTCTAACACCATAAAAAAAGAGGCAGTTCATTAATACCTTCAACACAGTCTCACTAAATTATAAACAAATTATTCCAGGTTTCCATTTTCTGAAGGAAAGTTGGAAAAAAAGTTCAACAAATCGGTCTGGAGCTGAAATGAACAGGAGATAAAATCTTTGCAGCCGGAGCCGTGCCAAGTCAAAGATGACAGAAATGCTAATGGCTGTGGAGAGACCGGTCCAGTAACGAGTCAAATGGACCTTTGTTCAACAGGCGGAAATCACACAAAAGTAACGTCTGTGCAGCGAACTCAGAAAAAGGTCAGCTGCTGAAAATATTTGATGACCTTTCAGATATTTTGGTGTAAAGTCACAAAAATACTGTAAGTCCTTATGTTAGACCGGTGGAGGCAGATACATCAGTAACAACGTTAGACGGAAAGACGAGGGGGAGGGGGGGGAGAGAGAGGAGAGAGGAGAGAGAGAAAAAACTGCCGCCTGATTTACTGCTTGATTTATTGACTTGAATGGCTGTAAAATAGCTGTGGTCTGGCTCAACAGAACACTTTATTATCACCAGATGATTTGCTCAACTCAATCTCTGCACTCATCACGCTTGCAGTTGTGGTTCTGGAGCATGCAATCATGCGTACGTAAAGTTTGTGTTTGATCGCAAGCTGTCAACATTGAAAACACTTGAAGATGAAGAGCTCCACAGAAACAGCACGATCCAGTAGCATGAACATCAAAAACACAATTACCAGAACAAAACACAGTTATGAGAAACAAAGAGCCTTTATTTTCTTCCCTCCACTCGCTCACTTACCAGCTGCATTACGCATCACTTCCTATGGAGAGAGGAACTTTGCCAGGAAAGTAAACCCCTTGTCGGACCAATCAGGACACTATTTTAAAAAGAGACTTTTCCAGCACTCGTTCCAGGACGTGTGAAGTATGTGCCCACGGGTAATAAAAACCTAAGAGGTGGTTTCTGGGATTTTCTGACTTCTGACAAAAAAAAAAAAAAAAAACTCTGAAACAGCCAAACCAGGGATGTATCCATACAGGGCTGCAGTTTGATCTGCTGTAGCTACTCATCACAAGTTAGTCAAACGGCAGGAAAGTCCAACTGAATCAAGGTGTAGAAATAAGACACCCTGAAATGCTCACAGATGTTAAACATTGAACAGTGTCGGTGTGTGCATGTAAAGCCACCTGCCCACCAGCACGCAGGCATATTTAATGCTCCAATAACCTTCCCTGTCAACTCTCTGCACACACTCCCATTCTCCCCAATTTATTCCCTCATTTCCTCCCCCCCCCCCCTTTTTTTACAGCTCTGTGTTTCCAGCAGCATGCAGTTCGGTCTGTTGGCTAATGTCAGAGGGGTGAGTCATGGCTCTGCTCCCTATTTGCCTCCGCCTGCTGTGCTTTTCATGAGCGGTGCTGGAGAGAATGAAGGAGATGGCTTTTTTTTTTTCTGGGTGGGGGCGACTCCCTCTATCTGGCAACACACACAATGAGACACGTCACAATATTCCTTTTACGCTTGCACATAACGGCGTATGTGGCCTTCAAACTGAATGTTATCAGAAACACAACACAGCAATAAAGGTTGAAGCAGTTATGGGTTACATTTTTTTTTTTTTGCCCCTTCAGCTTTTCAGTTGTTGGTTGTTTTTTTTGTTACCAGGGGGCCACAGACAAGGGGGGGGGGGGGGGGGTCAGACACTGGGGAGCACTGTGTCACTCTTGAAATAACCGAACCATGGGGATTAAAGAGACAGCACACTGTTGTGTATATTTCCTGAGGGGTGTATCCATACACAAAATGATCATAAACAGCTTGGGGTGGGACATCCACTGTGCTGTTTACAAAAAGGTACGTCCTATGAACCAAATATTTACAGTCCAGCACAGTATTTGCAATACATCTTATACTACATCTTGGCATTTGCAGAACATAAATCCAAATATTCAAGTCCAATAAAGTCAGATGTTCGACTGTTTGCTTCAACGTGACAGTGAGGTTAGCCTAGCTCCCTGATGAACTAGCCCATTGACTTCTTGAAAATAAGCTCTGAGGCAAACACGCGTGTGATTATGATAATCTTAACAAATAAACACTTCTATGATTTATTTTAGGCATGAATGCAATCAGCAGAAGCAAAAAGACGTAGGGCTATAATAACGAACTATACTGTGGTCGCATGACGTCAGCCCCCCCTCAGCGAAAGGTGGACTCGTGTTCGGCGTGTTGACGTTCAGTAATCTCCTTTAGCCACTTGTGAGCAACCGCCTTTTTTAAGGCACGTAAACGCTTCAATGTTCGCAAGCGGGGCTTTTACAAGCGTATTTGATTGACCTGGGTTCGTGTATCGAGAACCAGTTCTGAACTGCTTTTTTTTTTTAAATTCCAGTTGTAAATTCCAGAGGTTTGGACTTGATGTGCTTTTGTCTACATTGCTGGTTACCAGCTGTGGATTTTGAAAGTTTGCACATGAAAGAGCACCTTGGATTCCTTGAAAAACAGATGTCGCCATGGACTCAGCAGCTTAAAAGGTTGTGAGAATAGTACGGTGACTTTCCCGTCGGTATGGAGCCTCAGCTGTTGGTGCTTTTTGCATGCTGATATCGTACCCTCCTGTATCATATCACATGAAGTACAAACATGCCGTGTTGTGCGTTTTACCTGAGCACTGAGGCCTGGACCCGAGTCCTCAGACTCCACTTTGTATTTGCGCGGGAGGGTCTCCACTTCTCTGATAGCCTCCATGCTCACGTCTTTGGGCAGCACGGCGAACAGCGATGTTACGTACATGATGATGGACTTCTTATCCGGTAGCTGCACTGCCACGTCTGAGAGAGAGCGGGCAAGATGGTGGGAGGGAGGTGGATGTAAAGGCAGAAAGGTCAGAGATAGAAATTAAGCAGGAGATGCAGGAGGAGGAGGAGAGTGGGGGATAGAGAGGTGAAAATTGCATGTGGAGAAAAGCAGCATGGTCGATGAAGAGAGATAATGGTTAAGGGTGACGGCAGGAGATTAGATGGGAGGGGAGGGGGGAGGGGGGAGGGAAAAAGGCAGGTCGAGGCAAGTTGTGCTAATTAAACAAGGCTTTGACACAGGTCAAGTGTGACTACCTCTCGGTCATGACATAACAAGAAGTGTCTGAAAATAGACAGCTCACGCTTCGGGTGCGCCATGAACTGTAAAAAACGTTCTGCACAAACGCAGCTTCTTAACAAACCTTGAGCCAAAGACAACACCTCGGTATTTGCTCCACCGTGAGCATATCCAACTGCTGGCAGGACATGAAGGCAGGCTCCATGAACACAGGCCATGTTGTAATATGTGGGAATTTTGGACAGTGAAATATAAGTCATTCCACATCCAGCTAATCTTTGAGAGTACTATAAAAGGTAGTTGGTAGGTGCCTTTTCTTTTGTAACCAATTTTTTTTACATTTTCATAAAAACGTTCTGCAGTTATCCATGTCCAAATAATTACAGTTGGTGTACAGTGTGGTTCAGTGTTCAAAGCTGCTCAGTAAGGCCGTACCTTCGGCATCCAGTAGCCTCTCAATAGCCAGCTGGTCTTTGGCTACAGTGAAGGCGTGGTCCAGTCTCTCCACAGGGCTCAGTCTGACCACCTGATCCCAGCTGAATGCATTCGGCCTGAAGACACAAAGAACAGTGGCGATGAGAGAACAGCAACATGGAGACTGTAAACATTTCCAAAATGAAGGTTACGGTCTCAGATAATCCATAAAACACAAACATCATATCCGCAAAAATGTGTAGATTTCTCAAAGCGCTGGTGGTGTTGGAGGGAACAAGTATTTGGAACATATAATCTGTTCTCCGCACAGAAAAGACTCTTCCCTGAGTTGTGCAGGGGGGCCTTGTGTTGAGGCCAGTCGTGTGTGGAATGTGTGTGTTCAGTTATCCACCTAAATCCTGGCCCAGGTCTAAACCAACACTGGCCTTTCTCACTGCTTACAGGCCTGTGTGTGTGTGTGTGTGTGTGTGTGTGTGTGTGTCACTAGTAAAGACAAGGGGTTACAGAAAGCGGGAAAAACAGCCTTAACGCTTCTCCCGCTCTTTCTTTCACACACACACACAGCAGCTTACACACATACACCAAAGCGTGTGTAAACAGTGGCATGGCAGGCGTAAACAGAGCAAGTCAAGCGGTGTACACACACCCGGCAGGCGCTGACCTGTCAACCTGACCTCCTGCCACTTAGCCTGGGTATCCTCACAAGCTCGCCCTCTCTCACACACACACACACACACACTCACATTATTGTCCGTTTCATCAGAACACTGCAGTAAAGTGTTTGTTAACGTGACCCCGTTTTGCGCACCAGCAACGCCCAGAATCTACGATCTCTCCTCACCTGAAGTGATGAAGGATGCCGTTGAGAGCCAGGCCGTCAGCCCAGCTGGTGGTGAAGTTCAGCACATTGACTTCTGGGTAAGAGCGGGTGCACTGACGTACCCAACTCAGCAGGATCTTCTCACTGTTGGTCTGCTGCAGGTTGGACATGATATCCTTCATGATATCTTTCACCTGCACAAACATGGAAAAACACACACATTAATATGGGTGAAGACACAGGAGTGAAAACTTGGAAAGTGATGATTATTCTAATGATCACCTTACTAACCAGGGGATGCATGATGAGAGCATCATGTGACTGGCATAAGAAAGGGTTTGAGAAGATCACAGTGCATGATAAGCATACCGTATTTACATGCTTACACGCACGTGTGCACATCAATGCTGATTTTCCATCATCTGTATTTTTAATCCCTCTGGATCATTAGTGAATTGGCAGTTTACCGTCAGCGCAAACATAATTGAGCCTGTGTGTGTGTGTGTGTACGTGCATGATGTGGGTGGAAAGAAGGGAACAGCCCGTGTGTGTCTACATGTGTGCTCACCTGCCAGTGGAGGATAATACTCCAGATGAGGCCCAAAGTCAGCTTGCGGTTCCCATCCACAATATCTGTCCCTCCTATGTTTACCAGATCGACCTGAGAGAAATGACACACTCATTGAAAATACACAACCAATAAGACAAGCAATGGCACATAGCTGGGTCCTAGTTGTAAAGTCGAAAAGATTCCTGTTTTTTTGAGCAGATGAGTTGAAAAGCCAACCCAGTTGCACACAATATCAAATCTTCTCAGAGAAAATCTTTTGTTTGCTGTAATCATAAAATCCTTTCAAAATAAAGCTGGTTACAGCACGAACCCTAAAACACAAAGTAACATCTGAATGTCTTCATCAAGTGGAGCACATGTACTCTTGCTTTGAATCTTAATGCGTGTCCACACTGGTACAGCTGAACACTTCTGAACCATGCATTTCCCCCCACGCAGTGGATTATACAACCCTAATGACACCCTTCCTCTGAAGTGTGTCTGCAGCCTTGTTAGACACAAATCCTACGAGGAGAGGCCATGTGTGGGCTGATTATATAGAGAGATATTTTGGAGAGGATCAAGGCACAGAGTGGAACATGAGGTCAAGTGTCTGGTTAAACTAAAAAGTGACCTCTCTGTCTACGGCAGAGCTGACCTCTGACCCTTCTCTCGTCCCAATGAGCTCCATCCTGCCACACTGTCCCTTGCGGTTCGTTCTTCATGCACACTTCTGCGAGTGTGCATGTTTCTATCCCCAACTTCTAAACTGGGACATATTGCCCTGTGAACTCAAACTTTCCCAAAAGTTTGTAATAAAGCAACCAAAATCAGCCAGCAGCACTCCATCGCACACCTTTAACCTCTCGTCACATGACTGCAATGAGGGAATAAATTACTGCAAGAACATCTTCAGTTCTTTCGATGCAGCTTTAGAAAGACGCTAAATGTGCAGAGGAATGTTTTTCAACAGCAAGAACATGACATCAAGGAGAACAAAGCACATATCAGTCATAAATTTGGTTTCTATACTTTAAATAAGTGTTTTTATGATTTCTATTTCTTTACAAAAACTTCCAAGGCCTTGTTTCCTTTTCTCCAGGCATTAGACTTTAAGGGCTCGTGCAAACTCTGGCCTTCACTGCCAGCTGACCGTATGAGGCGAGAAACCAGCAGGGGCTACATGCAAACTCTCGCCTCTGTGACTTCCCATGAGCACGCCCTTCCCGTTATCGCCCACTGCTACCATGAAGGCATTAAGACCGACTATTGCACACAGCGAGGAGGAGGGATGAGGGAGCGATGCAGAAAGAAAAATACTCAGTGTTGACAAAATGACACATTCAAACAGGATGGAAATGTACACATCTATGATCATGTGAGACAATGTCAAATGTACCATATAAAGCATTTGTGGATTGTCACTTCAACAACACAGCAGCAGGTACGTTTACAGTTCACTATAGTTCCTTATTTGTGGCTGTGCTATGCTAAAATAAAACCCTGCAGACTCGTTGACCTGGTTAAGAGCCACATGTACGTGGTTTGGCTAAAATCATCCGTTAACAGCAGCTGACAGCACAAAAATAGCCAGCAGAAACACAACAGATACTCACATTGTTTTGATGCAGGACTTGAAGAACTTTGTTGACGTTGTTGAGAGCGTGCACTCTGGTTGAGCCTCTCTCTTTGGTCTGCGGAACAGGAAACACACCGCTGATCAGGTGACAGCATGTTTCAGTGTTATCATTAGCCCGCAGGAATCTTTGGCCGGTCGTTAAATCATCAGAGATGCATAAAGCGGTTCCTCGAAAATTTAGCCTGTGACACATTTATTCATTCACACTCGTGAAAAAATGTGAGGCATTGCTCCAGCAAGGAAAAGGAATGCCATCACTCAGCGGAGTGCTTCTCTCCATACGTTAATCACAGCCATTACCCTATCAGCAGTGTCCACAGGCCAACTTATGGAAAGAATGGCAGGATGAACAGCTGCCAGCTGAAAAGCCTTTTTAAGTCTCCGCATAACTCGATCACTCATTAGCACCCCATTATAGAATTAGTATTGTGGTAGCAGAGAGATAGCGTGTGCACATGCATGTGCCTGCATATACGGCATGGAGACAGTTGGCACTTAAGTGTGGCTGCAGGTGCTAGAAAGCAGATATGCTGTTGAAGGGGCAACACTGAGGTGACACTGATAAAAAAAAAGAAAAGCTAAAATGTGTGCTCGTGAGCACCTGGTTGGTCACTGACGACATACATCCATAGAGAAAAATGAAGATAGTGCTTGTGTTTGTGAGGGGAAAGTATTAATTTAACCCGCTAATCTTCTGTTGAGCAAAATCTCTGTGGAGGAAAAACTAAAATAGCATACAAGCAGACAATACTACAATCAACAACTACACATCTGTAGTTGATGAAATGGAGAAAGTACATTGTTTCCAAAATATCTGCTCTAAATGCAGCCGTTTCTAATCGAGCATCCAAACTACATCTGCTGTGTGGCTCTAATGTTTGCATTCGATTTAAGGTCAAGATAAAGCTTTTGCTTGTACTAACTTGAGTGGATGCAGCAGTTACAACCCTGCCCATGCCCCCAAAAAAAACCTTTGAAAAAGTATTGATAAACCAATGCAAACCTTAATGTACACAGACTCACCAGTACAGTGCCAGTGAGACTCTCCAGCAGGTCCAGCAGCTTCCTCCCATCCCTCAGGTCAGAGAACATATCACTGATGGCCGGCTTCCCCGTCTGACAGGAGAAAACAGCAGAACTGGTAAAGGTCGGGTCTACAATGTGCCGGAATCAAGGATGAGAATTTTCCCTTTAAGATTTTAACTTTGAATCAACAATGTAATCCACTCAAGGAGGATATTTAAAATGACCCCGGAGGCATAACATTTACAGTACCGGTACATGCATTTTAATGAAAAAGATAAAAAATGGGGAGTTCATCCACCCAATGAAGGTCATACACATGAAACATGAGCAACAAGATATTATTAACAGGTAAGTCAGGAGGGAATGGAGAAGCGTGGGACTTTTATTGTGAAGAATTTATGGGAAATTAAATTGCATTGAAGAGACGAGGGTAACCACGGCATGAGAGCATTTAAGAGCTTCAAAGACAGTTTTGGCAGGTCTGGAGAGTTTATAAAATCTATTAAGCATATTGAACACAACTGTGAATGGTGTGCTTGTGAGAAAGATGAGATAGAAAAGCAGGGCCACACACGTAACGCCATTAGCGCTCTGAAGGAAGCTGTTGCTGGGTAGAGTAATGGTCTAAGACGTGCAGTACAACTAAATGCTTAGTTCATTGGTCTGAACATTTGTGCTTCATTTTACCACATTCAAATGAGAAATATGAAAGTAAATCACAGAACAGTAGCAACAACATTTACACAATGCAAGGTTCACATTTCAACGGTTTACTACCCGACTACCCTGCTAGCAGCAAAGCTAACCTGCTGCAATAGCCTTGATGTAGTCCCACCGTTTCAGTCCCTCAAAATAGTTTTTTATTTTAATATCAGGCAGATGAAGCTCTTTTAAAAAGAAACAACTCAGCTGAATGGGCTTCTTTTTTGAATACATTTGCGTTTTCTAATCTGTTTTCAAGCAGTGCAGTTAAAGTCTTTCACGTTACCTTGGAGAGCTGTGCATTTATCCATTTGGTGAATGTTTTCTTCTGTACTGAATCATGCTCATCTGTGGAGGACAGAGAAGAGGGGTTGTTAGAGAGCTGGGCGATAGACACGTGGTTAATAAAAAATGTCCACATCGACGGAAGGTACAGACAGTCTTATGACGACAGCACAGAGCATTGTTAACACTCAGAGTCCATTTTCACTCGTTTATTTATCAGGAACCCACTGCCTTAATTCACTCTCACGCTGACATGCTGGTAAATGGTTACTGAGGCTGCAGGCGTCACGGCTTAGAAGCCTCATGATCGATGCGGCTGGAACACCAGAAAACTACAGCAACACAATGCAGGCGAGAGGAGCGCTGGAGCATTTGTAGAAAACGTCAGAAAGGTGTGTGTCAGTCGAGGAAACCGATCTGCATCTGTGCACAAGTCCTTGCCCATTTAGAATGTTCCCCTGGTCTCCGAATGGACAAATATTTCACATTCTCTTCCCGCTCGACTCCCTCCCTGCTGTTCCATTCTCTCCAGCCTGGCTCTCCAATAAGGCCTTATTGTGTGTCAGCTGCTCTGATGTGCCTGGGCGACGGCTGGCTACTGTAACGGATCACAGTTAGCTCCATACAACGCCTTGGACTTGACTTAGACAGTCTGACAGTCATTTTAAATATCCTCCTTGAGTGGCTGAATGAAATGAAGTGGAAAATCATTTCCATATGCCCAGGAAATGATTAATGCTGATTCATCATTGAACACTAAATTAAACAAAGGCATTTTTGAACCGCAGACTATAAAGTAATGACTCAAAACATGTCGTGATTACAGCTGCTCAGGTCTGAGCATTTCATTCATTTAGGAAACTGAATCTTTCATTTATTTATTTAATATTTTTTTTTACTCTACAGACAAAATAAGCAATTGCAAGTCTTCACTTTGGACTAGGAATGATCCGATCTGTCAGATCAGTATCAGCCCCGATACCACAACCAATACACAGTCAATACTTTTTCAGGCCATAATCATTTAGAGGCCATGGAGTGAATTTCAGTCATCAATTTCCAGACGAGAACATCAAATCACTGCAGACAAATATGACATTCCTCAGCAAAGTATAGCAGCCGTATGAACTTCCAGTCAAACACAGAACAGCATCAACGATAGACTTGTGCACCTGAGGGAACGAGTGTTATCCGTTATCCTGTCAGAGAACCTGCACCTCACATAAATGTGTACGTCGGCCTGCCATGTTCTGCAAGTTCAGCTTGTGTTTAGTTTCTTTCTTTCGCGTGTGAACCTCCTATACTCTAACCTCCCAGATAATCTGTTCATTAAGTTGTCATTCTCCCTCAGAATTGCACACCTGAGGGAGTCGAAAAGAAAATAATTTACAGGACAATACAGTCCTGGATGGAGGTGCAAAAGACCGTGTGTGTGCATTAAACTGCCACTGCCATTCAACTATAGCCGCTGTGTAAAGTACCATGAACTGAACAAAAGGTCAGAGGTTATGATCACCAGCCCCAACAGTCGTTGGCTTCTTTGTTTGGGGGGGTGTGTGTGTGTGTGTGTGTGTGTGTGTGTGTGTGTGTGTGCTGGCTGGGTGAGAAGGGGCATAAAAACAAGAATGTACTGCAAACAGAGGCCATAGGGGTGACAGAGGTGAAGAGATGAGGAGGAGATAAATGGAGGTGGAAGAGACAAGACTCGACTAGAGACAGGATTTTGTTTTGGACCTATGACGGGTCAACGTATAGAAGGCGTTGTCTGCTATACAGATAGTTAAGCCCTTTGAAGCAATTTTTTGATTTTGGGGAAGAAGACAAGACAGAGTTTCTACATCTTCCATGTTATTCTGAAATTCCATTATTTAGGGATACTTTAAACTTTTGGCTGAATTTGAAAACTTTTTAGTTGTCAATCACAAATATTCTAAATTTCCATGAAGACCAGAGAAGCTGATTGGACCAGAGAAGAAGAAGGTGGAGGGGTGTTTCTGTGGAAGGAGACGAGTGGACGGGTGAGGTTTTTAGGTGGGGACTAAAGCAGGAGAGACTAGTTACTCGTATACACTTGCACTTCGTCCTCTTTCTCTGTGCCATTGTCTTTAAAAGGGCTTTGAACCGTAACACTTTAAAAAGGCCCTCCTGAGAGTACGTTGACATATTTTTCCACATAAATCTCAGGCAGCAACAATAAAAACCTAAAGGATTCTTTCTCAAGAGGTGAGGAAGACAAAGAGGCGACCGCTGAAGGAGGTGATGAATCAAAGAAGGTGATGCAGAGAAAAGGATACAGGAGACAAAGACGGTCATGGGGTCTTTGAAAAAAATTAAACGATGGTGTGATTGACAAAAGGGTAGGTGACATAACAGAGGGCGCAATAACTGTTGGCAATCAATCACAGCGGATAACGGACCGGTGGAATGGCTGAACATGTCCTGACAGACACAGAGGGAGGAAGAATGAAAGACAAAACAACAAAGAGAGAAAACAAGGAGAGAGAGAGAGAGCGAGACAAAAAGATAAAGAGAGGCAGCCAGAGAGAGAGAGAGAGAAATGCTGGCAAGAACATTGAGAAAACAACTCACGAGGAGCAGGACAGGTACAGGACAAGCATGCTTTCAACACAATTTACATTTTCCTTTTGTAAAATGCAGAGGCCTCCTGTCCTGTCGGTCTTATCAGCAGCCTGTGGAGGGCCTCTGGGGCCCGTGAGGAGAGGGTCCCCGTGGGCTCGGGTCTCCTCCTTACCACCTCGACAGGACAATACAGTCGATTCATGCCCTGCTCCACCTCAATCTGTCTGCTGCTCCTACTCACCACAGCACAGGAATGTCTTACTGGTGGATGGATCAAAGCAGCGAATGGGCTGTGTGCGCGCAAGTGTGTTCAAGAGGGTGTGTGTGTGTGTGTGTGTGAGCAAGAGAGAGAAAAATACCCTCACCGAGCCTGTATAAACATCACTACCACACCATTACATATGTCCACTTATGTCACTTTGCTTATGACCAGTTACATTTCACACACAAAGTGAATACAGTGTCTAGTACCTGTAAGTAAAGTCGAATTAGTTATGCTGAGGCCATGGAATGATTAGAGAGACAGTCAACATTCATTTTAAAACTACACTAGCTGAGGTTTGTTTATGCATAAACACCCCCTTCCAATGAGCTGGTATGCCAAAGGGATGCTGACAAGTTAAGTCACAAAAACAACTAAATGTACAAGTTTTGTTTACTCTCGTCTCTTTGTAACATTTTGCTATTTAGAGTATTGTGCCGTGTCCTGTTCACGGATTGCACACAAATTCCTGTTTAACTTATAATTTAAACCCACTGCTGTTGCTAATTGAAGCCTGTCAACATATCATCTTGGCCTGGTGTATATTTAAACCAAAGCAAACAAGGCATCAACAGAAGCATGAGTAATGTTAATTATTACTGAGGAAATAGAACCATCACTGAATTTGAGGTCCTACTAGTATTAAAAAGCAACGCGCTTGCCTGGTCCGATTCAAAACAACTGGCAACAGTTGAGTAACGCTTGCACTGGAAACCAATCGTTCTGGGTCACTTGGTCATATGATAAAGATATCAGCCCAGTGAACTAACCCTAACCCGAGCACAGAGGAGCAAGAGTCACAGGCACATTTATTTGCAGCACAAGCAGTCAACCCCTGTCAAATAATCAGTCGTCACATTTCACATTTCAGAGCCAAACACACTCACACACACATTAGTGTAAGAGGAGTCACGTACAGTTAATGTGCTGAGAAACAAATATTTCTCTTCCTCAACAGCCAAACAGGAAGTCGTGATTACATCAGGAAGAGTAATCCCACTGGTGTCCTCTCACAGTCCACTGAGCACACGCATGCTCTCAATATGTTGCGGTGTACACACTTGCACACTCACACCACAGCAGACTAACTGTTTTCTTTCACATTTTGTGTCGGGTTCCCTTTCTGACAAAATACTAATTCTCATACTTATGTACACAGCCTGTTTGCAGAGCTCTCTATTTCCGTCAAAAAGAGCAATACATTCTGCAAACCCCCCCCCCCAAACAAAATGCATTCTGATACAAGTTTATTTTTCGGAGATATTCCATGATCTGTCAAAATTGCCTGGCTGCGCCCACTTCCCTTGACCCAGTGTTGACCAACATTAAAGAAGTACGCTTTGACTGAGAAGTTTGAGAAAAATGAACCGCAAGCAAACCTCAAAAGAGGACATACACACATGTTCTTCAGAGCAGCCAGCTGGGAACACAGAGCGGACACGTAAAATATACAGCTCTGGTCTATTAGTATAACCCCCCCCCCCCCCTCACAGGTGGAGAGAGCCTGTGACCACACAGCGGGGAGAGGGGGGGGGGGGGGGGCACAGAGGTGAAAATCAAACAAACCCTCAGGGTTTCCACGGCAGCATCACACGGTCAACACGAGAACTCAGAGATTAGATAAATAGAGTTATTTACAAAGTTGAGCTGCACCAGTGAGCAGCGATCACCTTTAGCTGAGTTTGACTTGTTACGCTTCGATGAAGCGAAAACGTTTCTCAACAATTGATTTGTTGTTGGCTAAAATGTATGTGTGGCCACTGAATGAATAACTGAGACGCCACACATTTAGCCCCAGTATCAGCTGAAGGAACTGAAGGTTTAATAAGCGGGAAAAACAACTGGAGTGTTTGTTTGAAAGTTGTCACAGTGTTGAAAGTCACTACACCATAGACTGTAGGTGTAACCGGCAAAACGCCATAAACCGAGGTTATCCGTAAACTCATATCTCATATTTATGGACTACTGTTTTGCTTTTGTGCAAGCCCTGTAAAGAAACATGTTAAGTATTACATGCAAGCGATGGAAACTAAGGTTTAATACCATGTAAAACTATGTACATTTGGTTGCTAAATACATACCGGTACTCAAATGAAGATTTTTAACACCTCCTGTTACGAAATCATCTAAAAACAAATTGGCCTTCTTTGTATCACCCCGAGACGAATAACGTGTTTTTATCAGTGAGGTGACCACGCGCCGCGGGGCCCTGATTGTATCATTTTCTGGCGCGTGCCTCACTTAAAATAAGCTTTACACAGATACACAAACAGTCCTACAACAATCACACTGTTAGGCTTTCAGGCCAACCATTGTCCATCACTGAACTTAGAATCCCTCTGACAAATTTTCTCATATACGTATGCTCACATAAAACTGAATCCAGTTGACAGTTGGATGTGTTTTATTTTGACTATGTACGTTGCGAGGAATGCCTAGAATTCCTATCATTTCCACCATGCATTCCTCCCTCCAGTGGTCACTTGTCTAAGCTTGTCCCAGGCAGCGGCGGCGGCGGCACACAGCCTTGTTGACATGCTTCCCCCCCATTAAATGAGCATCTTTAAGAACATACTTATAAAGTCACAACTGTGGTAAACTGTGGCATCTTTACTGTACGTATAATAGTACATATATGACAATACACTTGAATCTGAATCTATACAGCATTTGTCTACCACACAAAACGGCACCACCTGTAAACACACCCAGCTGCCAGCAGGCCATGTGTCACACACCTGTCAAAAGTTCCTACCTCTGAGTTTGAGCCCATACTCTGCCATCATTTACCACAAGCCCCCGCAATGCTGAACCAAAGAAGAAGAAAAAAAGGCAGCGAGAGACAATCCAAGTGTATCAGCACAAAACAGAGTTTGACATTCATGCCTCGCTCTCCTCCTCTCTCTCTCCCTTGTGCCTCTGTCGCTCCTTGACCAGCGAGGGATGAAAAGATCAGAAGAATGCAGCACAGAGAGGGGGGGGGAGAGAGAGAGAGAGAGAGAGAGAGACACTGCCAATGAAAGGGAAACAGATTGGGGGCAGAGCAGAACACGACAGGGCAGGCCTAGCGTGGGGAGTTACAATGCATCGTGGGACAAGGAGGGAACACAGGTGAACACAGCAACACTGTTCGGCACCATCCCTGCGTGCAAAAGGGCAGAGTGCACGAGCCGTGACGAGATGGGAAAAGGAGACAAACAAGGTATCGCCCGGAGATCGCTGCCCAAATATGTAATATTTTTCTTCACGATGAAAGTGAGAAATCTGTCAATTTCATCTCAAAACAAAACCTGATGCCAGTTGTTGACCAGCTGCATGCAGCAAACACCGAGATGCTAAAGATACAGATCAGCACGTCATTAAGAAACGACAAATATCTGGAGGTTGAGAGGTGGAAACACACACACACACACACACACACACACACACACAGAGCGCCTGAACACTTTGTCAAGTGATCGGGCGAGCAAAGTGGATAAACAGCTAAGTTTCCTGTCATGCTTCTTTGAATTCGTTGTTAAACTCCACCACGGATGGACAGTGATACAGATGTGCTCATCCACTTACCTAGATCAGGACTACTTTCAGGCTTTCCTTTCCTCCTGAAAAAGTCACGCTTTCTCCACGACATCCACTTACTCAAATTCATGTTGGAAAGCAAGTCTTTGTACAAAACAAAAAAAAAAGAGAGAGAAAAGGACAGAGAAAGAAAGAGAAACAAATCCGGAACAGGAAGGCAAGAAGGTGGTGGTGTGAGAGAGCGAGAGCGAGAATAGAGAATAGAGAATAGAGAATGAGGAAGTAGAGGTGTTAGAGCACTTATCGAGTACGCTGGGTTTGTTTATTTGGGGTACTGGGCCGGGGGGGGTTGTCAGATGTGACATCCCACACATGTTCACACTCGACAAGGAGGGTGAGGAAAAGTGAGTGACAAGAGCAGCGGCTGCTTCGGCAAGTGAATTATAAAAAGGTAAGTGACAGCTGACGTAGACGCTTGTTGGACGTATATGAAACGCACTGCTGGAACTGACAGCTGATTCTCCCCCCCGAAAAAAAACTAAATCCTGACGGGGACGGCGGCCTCTCGCTCTCCCGCGTCGCAGAGAGCGACAG
Organism: Melanostigma gelatinosum; assembly: GCF_949748355.1. NCBI lineage: Eukaryota > Metazoa > Chordata > Actinopteri > Perciformes > Zoarcidae > Melanostigma > Melanostigma gelatinosum. The sequence goes on along the minus strand of NC_136652.1, from coordinate 13,916,458 downwards.
CAGATAAACACGATCAAGAGCGACCTGAACCCGAAAACATACCGCCGACACCCATCGGCTTCAGCAGCCACTTCCTTTGCTGCCGCTTATGTGAAAGTGTCAAAGAAATGACTCGGCATTAATGCAGGACATGCAGTCCAAAACTGTGACTCGTGACATTTAATGCAGGTCTGCGAGCCAGCGCGGTGGAACAGGGAACCGGGCAAAGGTCCGAGTCCATTTGCTCATTGACATATTTTGTCAACGAGGGGCAACTGAACAAACAAGTCTATTCCCACAGAGAGGGACAGCCGAACAAAAACAATGATGTCGAGCTACAAGGTTGAGAGTTGTGACTGTGTGTGTCCTCTGGCTGACCAACAAAAGCCTCCTCGCCCACAAACTCAATAAACAACATTTAGACGACATCAAAAATAAATCATTTACAATCAAGGAGAGTCACATCCCCATGCCTTCTAGTTACACTAATAGGCTTCACTGTTGACACCCACTCGCCACTGACAAAAACCTCCACTGTGCCGTCACTCTTTGACGTCCAGCAGACATGTGTAATGGAATAATGTAACTCTTTCTGGCAGCTTCCTGTCCTGATTGTCAACTTTCCTTTCCGTTTGTGATCCCCACCCGACACAAAACGGCAGTCAAGAGTCGCACGCCTCACTCAAACTTTCACATGATTTGTTGCAACAAGCCATGGCGGTTAGGGCAACCTGTCCACTTGTTTTACAAGGTGAACAATGACAGATGTCTTTGTGATTATTATCTCAAACGCACAGCAGTTAACAGGGCCACGAAATGTAGGACACGCTGAAAATGCTTGCTTACCAGGAAAATACCTTTCTAGAAGTGGCAGATGTGATCAGGTAATCACACACACACACACACACACACACACACACGAATACATAGATACAGAGCAGACGAGTCAGTGGTCTGACCAGCGTCCAAGAGGAAGAGATGGAAGATGCACATTTCTAAATCATATCATTATATGAATCATTTATATCATATGCATTGAATGTGTTGTAAGATTTCTTCCTTTTTAGGAGTTTTTCCTGTCCCGATGCGAGGGTCCTGGGACAGAGGATGTCGTATGTGTACAGATTGTTACGCCCTCTGAGGGAAATTTGTGATTTTGTAATTTTGTGTGCAGGGTGTGAAAAACACAAAAACAATGTTTCAACATATTCTAAACTCCCCCCAGGGCTGGGGAGTAAAAAAATGAACAACAACTGTAGAGTTTCTGGTATCATTCCCACTTTGAACACAGTGTCAGAAAGATTTATGCACCTAGTTTTAGTCCATCAATACTAGAACAAGTAACACAAACAATTTAGAACCAAAGGACAAAAAAAAACTTCAGCACGATCAGAAAAAAAGATAGAGGGATTCAATCTCCTCACGTTATTTACTCAGTGGTGAAATACAACACAGTAGCTTCCAAGAGTTCATCTAATCTCTCTTTGGGCCTCAGCCTGTTTTCTTGTTTTAGTAAATCCTGTCATGCGAGGGGTCAGAAGGTAGATTGGGCAACATGGCTTTGTGGCCCTAATGAGCTAGGGGAAGGGGCTGAAAGGGGGCGGGGGGGGGGGGGATTTAAACTAGAGGGCTTGCTTTGGAAAGGAGAGATTCACAGTAAAGACGAGACCGGTTTCTATGTGTTCAACAACCACAGGAACATCCAGCACTGATCATTGGCTGACATTTTCAGCCCTCTCTAGAGGAGTTTAAATGTCAGCTGGGCGTGGTGTCTGAATGCTGCTGGGCGCACGCACACACACACACACACACATTCACATGGACCAAAGAGGCAGAGTCTCACAGACAACCACACCCTGGGGAGATGTTTTGGCCACCGCTTCCATTCCCATATTTCCAGCCTGAATTTTGCAGCAGAGCTTGTTTCCTCCCACTTCCCAGGCAGCCAAATCCAACACACACTTGTGTGTGTGTGTGTGTGTGTGTGTACTGTATATACTGTATATATCTAGCTCCATTCCCTGCGGACGCTTTCCTTCCTCAAAGTCAAAAAGATGCTCTTGGAAAATCTCAGTGACCATGGACCCTTACAGGAAAGTGAAGCTCAAACACCAGAGGCAGAGAAACAAAGCAAATTCAGGTCACGACATCGCAGAAGGAGAGGGCGGCCGCAGTGAAAGCTTCTTTGTTTTGATTTGTGTTCCATGCTACCCACACATGCAGATGCACACCCATCATTATGTATTTGCATAATACTGCATACCTCTGACAGAAAGTTGTTACTGTCATGGCTGAAACGCGTATGAACACTGGGTACACCCTGCTACGAGCAGCCACGGCTAGCATTACGCAATCCATGACGTGTATCTGAGCTCGTATGGTGACAAACCTTCAGAGAAATCTTCCTACCACACCCTCCTCCGTTTGGTTCCTGTTCTCTTATAAGACACGAGGGTTAGAAATGACTGCTGGTAAAATATGCAAGTGGATGCTAGACAGGCTGACAATAATAGCGATATAACACTCAAGGAGCTGGAGTCATCTTGTATCGGTACAAAGTCACAGTCAGTGAATAACAGGAGAGAGCGCTGAGTGAGGGAAAGTAAAGACACATAAAACAGCAGAGAACAGAAAGATGAAGAAGAACAAGACCAGGTCGGGTAACCAGAGTTCCCAGTTCCCCTGCAGAGCTCTCAAGTGACAAATAAACAGAGAGGAAATAAGGTCAGGTGAGTGTCCATTACTGTGTAATGGTGGTTAAACAACAGTGGATGATATATGACCTTTCACCTTTGTTTCTGGAATGGAATCACTCTGGAATGGGCAGGGTGAGGGGAAGGGAACGGGCAGGATAGGTAGATAGGGCTGCAGGGTGCTGTGGGGTAATTCAACCAGGAAATGTGTGTAACTACTCGTTAACATCTGGTTCAGCTCTTTAAGAACTGCTGTACCACGACCCGGACCACACACACATCTGGTTCTCACCAGAGTGCAGCCTATTGGGTGAGTTTCAGGGGTACAGGTAATGATCCCTTCATTGCAGTGCGTCCGTAGATGATTTCTGTCGATTAACTGCGTGAGATTCAGGTCTATTTAATGCGAGACACACCTGTCGCGAGTTCCTAAAGCTTAAGGGAAAGTCTTCAAGCTGCCTGGAGGTGTAACGAAGAAAACCAACGCAAATACTCACAGCTGAGGAGCAGGAACCGGTTACTTTGTTTGATAAATGACTCAAACTCTTCACATTATTCAATCTTGAAACGCTTTGTCGTCTTTTTTCAGTGGCATGTGCTGACAAATACTGAAATGCTGCATCGCACCAACTTGCCAAGGGAAAGCAGCACCTGAGAGTCGGGCTTACACTTGACAGGTACATGTTGGGCATATTTCTGTTGAGTGCGTAAACCCGTCAAGCACTCAGTTGAGAGTCACTTTTCCCAGCAGCACTACTTTCTCCAGCTGCGCACGGTTCTACCCTGCACGTTTGTCTCCGTCTCTCTGGTCCATTGTGAGCTTGCAGAACAACTCGACACGCTGGAAAACATGAGCCCCTCAAATCACCTCTCAAAGCCAATGTTTCAGCCCCACGTATGCTACAAATCTCTCTCTCTCACCAGCTACCTTCCTGTCTCCACTTCTTCCATCGCAGCAGACAAACCCACGTTTGTTGGGCTTTCACATGATCCATTCGAACCACCGGCCTCTGAAAAATAACCTTTTTCCTCATTTTCTCATCGTGAGGTGTGCAGCGGTTTTCCCTGGTTTGACGTGGATTTGCAGAGTTCACGCAGCCTCTGACTTAAACAACAGAACACCTCATTTCAGTCATATTTCCGAAAAAGGCCAGAAACAATTGGGCAAAAGGCCTTCGACACACAAGCGTGCACTGCAAGTTCTCTGTGGGTCGTTTTAGTGAGCAGCTAAGCTACGCGCTAAATGTTGCCCCGCTTTGCCAGAAAGAGAAAACATTGCTTTTGGGGTTGCTAGGGGAACCGGAATCTCTGTAAGAAAAAGCACTGTGGTCTGGATACGAGCGCTGTAAATTACAAACTCCTGCCGGCACGGAATCTGCCGGGCCTTCTGGGGCAGCACGGGCGTGGAAAGCTGGCACATGGCTTTCCGGACCACCACTTTGATGGCAACATCAGCATTTATATGATTGATTCCAGCTGCACATTGCAGGTAACATTATCAAACCAACGGAAGTAACATACCAGCGATTTGCTGCTTCAAGTTGATTGAAGCTATAATTTCAATTTACCGACAAGACTTCGTTAAAGGGTAACCATCACCGGACGGCAGTGTTGCATGCTTAGTTGTGTTAAGTTTTTAGGCAAAAGTACAACTCATGGACACAAAGTCACTTCAAGTTAAAGCCTATTCCAAAAGCCAGCGAGAAATCCCATCTTTGAGCAGAGATGGACACACAATATCAGGTTCAACATACTAAACAATGTGCCAGTCCTGAACGTTGACAGTTTGCTCAAGTGAAGCACTGCCTCTGCCAGAGCAACAGCGTGTTTGTTTGTGTGTCTCTACAAAAGATTAACCCACGGAATGGAATGATCCACAGAGAAAGGGATCACAGGGCGCGCCTCTTTAGACCCATCCCTGCATTCTTTGTCTTCTCCGCTGTCATTGGTCACCTTGCCTGTGACTTTCTCCTTCTCCGTGCAAACGCGTTACAACCGACCGTCTCCTGTTCTCTCCGTGGCGCCGTTGCTCTGCTTTCCTTCTGTCCCGTCGCCTCCATGGGAACTGAGGTTAACCGTGCACAACAGGACTTCTGGCTCCGTCAGTGTTTCCTTTCAGCGACTGCTCTCATGCACGTACGACTAAAAAAAAAAGTTCTCCCAATGTACGCGTGAGAAGACATTGTTTTTTAAGGACCACCAAATGATCTGACAGCTTTTTTCGGTTTGGCACACACACTCTGCAAGCGGGGTGTCCAATATGGAGCGTCAGACATTAAACAATCTCAGAAACGTACCAGATCTCCACTTGATGATGTCGTTGAACTCTTCGTTGGCTCCTCCCTCTGCGATGTCGCCGTGCGATGCCATGGTGGCCAATAGATTCACCGCTTTATCGGTTCAAAATCGTGCGATACAGTTCCAGGCTTCTCGACGCACAATGCAACAGCCCTCGTTCTGCACCTGCAAGTAAGAATAAAAACGTGAGCTCCTTTCTGCTTTAACGTGGTTTTAAGCAGAGATAATAATCTCAAAAAAAGGAGGGCCGGGGAGAGTGGAGTCACATGCTTTTGAGCTTCACACGCAAAAACATTCAAACACGGTCACACATAGCACGCAGCAATATCTGACGCAGGTCATCAAAACACTAACAGCTGTTTTGGGACCTCCATGTCCGCTCAACAATCCTGGAGTAGAAACAAGCCGGTTTCATGGCCGTCGCTGGAAACATGGGCCTTGATTTATGTGTAAGGCAAATCCCATTCGTAATTGATGCTGTAATAATGGAAAATGACAGTGTAGGCTTCTGTAGAGGCTCGTAAAATACTAGCCAATAATCTCAGAGTTTGAAACACCCCCAAAGCATTAAATAAAGGTGAAATTAAGCCACCGCAGAGATGTGTTGAGTGTGCTGATTTTCCTTTGGTTGGTCCCCACAAACAGTCAAAGTCTTGACAAATGGAATGAAAGTACTCACGAGCTAATTCGTTAATGCAAGACCCTGACAATGATTTCAGAGGTATCTATTGATATTATGTAGGATGGTGAATGGGTACGGTTGTCATCATGCAACCCTGGACTATGAATCCTTGCAAGAAGTAATGAGATCAAGCGATGGGAGTTTCCTCCAGAGGATTAATCTTATGTACATATTATATTACACTCAACGTCTATGTGTGATATTTTCAAATGGCACTGTGTTTTCTTTTATCATGGGACGTTTGCTCAACTTTCATTCGCTCCAAAAATGAAACGCCATCATTTCCAAAGTTCACTTTGACCTCGTGAATAGATCAGCTGGTGCTGCAGTTGCACAGGTCACTTTTAGTGTCATGCTTGTGGTCTGTTTTCATTTAAGGAGTCCTTTCAGAAAAAAACACTCAACCATGTCCACTCCCAAAATAGCTTGCTTTTACCATGAAAGGAGTGCATGCGCAGTTTTAAAGAGGAGTGCTTGGTGGGTTACAGTTGTTGAGAGATGATGCAAGACCCCCAAAAATAGCAAATGCAAACTGGAGGAAAAAGACAGTCCCATCTATCTGTGCTGGTGGTGGCTTTACAATTTCGGTTCCTCTCAGTGGGAGTGAAGTAACGTTAGTTTTGACAACAGAAACCACTGACGGATACAATCAGCCAGTTTAATCAGAAATCATTGAAGCTGTAAACTTCCACAGGTGTAGTTCAGTCTTTTCTAGACTGCTTTATTTGAACAGAGAGCAGTGTCAATGCTTTGGCTTTGGATCAATACATTTAAAGTGCTCCTGTGTTGTAGTAATCTGAGGAGATTATCAAAAATAAACTCACAATGATACAGCCACACAACACATGAAGGGGACTTTTAAACTGTAAACCAATCGTAGTTAATGTTTTATCTCGGAGGTATTTAGAGCTTACTGACTTGTCATCATGTTGCAATGTACACTAGGAGCTACCTCAGTACAAGACCTCATAGTAAGTAGGAACAGTGGCTGTTTGACGTCTTATTCCAACGTTTTAACTTTTTAAAACACCCAAAGTCTGACTTCACAATAAGCTTCGTATTCCGTTGATACAATGTATCGAGACTCACCTCCGCTGTCAGGAGCCAGAAGACGTGCGCCCTCAAAATAAGTCCGAAGTGTGTCGAGTACGGATCGACCAATGACGTAAAATGTATTGGAAAAGTTAAAAAAAAAAAAAAAAAAGTTTTTTTCTAACGTTACATTAGATAAATGAATCTAAGGCATTTTCTACTCGATGCGAGGCACTCGTCTTCTTAACTGCGTTAGCTGACTAAAAGGATCCCGTCCTCCAGCGCATCCAGTCTCCACAATGTGCCAAAAAAACACGCCTTTTCTGGAACGCAAAGCAAAGCACAGGTACGGTAGTCTTTAAAACACACGGTAGGCTGTGTGTGGGGAACGGAAAGATGGTTATTGCATTTCAAGGGTGACCACCGCGGTAATGCGGGACTCGGGTCCCACAACTTTGTTCCTGTTGCTTACTTGACTCTTTCTCCCTGCTGCTTACAGCGGTGTCAAGCTCGAGAAAGTTAGCTAATCAAAGCGGAAATTCTGGAACAGGTTCTTCAAAGTAAAAGGGTCTGCAGCTGGTCCACCATGACAATCACTTGGAAGTTATTCCAATTGGCAATTGCAGTTTCTCCTGTTGTCTTTATGGATACAATTGTGCAGTTGTTTTTCACTTTTTCATCTTGGTAATGTAACGATAAGTTCCCATTGCAGCTTCAATCATATGCAGGTACCCTGCCACCCCATGTATAAAATGTTAAATACTTTACATGGCATATATTTTTGACTGTAACAACTTGTAATGATTATATTTGCTACATATTTCTGTTTCACTCTCGATAATCCTCAGTTAAGGAGGATACTCCATTCATGTTGCGGCAACTGCATTTATTGTGAAGGATTCAACCGGAACCACCGTGTTCACTCTGGGTGGCTTCACGCTCATCTCGAGTTTTTCCCCTCTGGCTGTAAAAGTTTTCCTGACGCGGAGATGGAAACATGGCGCGGTGGGCGTCACGTGACGTAACATCAACGAAACCAGTGATTCCCACTAAGAAACACAACACTTTACAAGAAACCTTCACTGTGGAATAATAACTGGAATGTTTGTTAGGCCACGGGTCTTTAAAACCATTCCACGTAAAGGCACCACAGCTTTCTTAAATTTACTATTTACACAAAGCCATTTGATCCAAGATATTTGATAAATTGCAATATGAGAAATTATATTTATTCACTACACTATTGCATTGGTGAAAGTAAGTATATTTAGAAAATGCTGTTATTTTGCTAAGTTAGAAGTAATAATATCACAGTACAACAAGCTATATTACAAGAAAAAGTCCTACATTCAAAAGCTTATTAAAGGCACAGTGTTTAGGAGAATCTATTAGCAGAAATGGAATACAACAGCACAACGATTATTCATTTCAGGTGATTCTACACTTTGAAAACATATTCATATTATTTTAAATTTCAGCCAATAGATCCCCCTAATACAAGACACTGTTCCTTTAAGGAAAAGTACAGCAATATTGTCAGTAAAACGTAAAGCATCAAAAATGTACTTCAGCATTTCATTTTGCAAAACTTTATTGGAATATGATTATTGATATATTAACAGGCCATGTTTAAGTTAATTTGAACTACCTTCTTCACTGTTGGGTCAGCTACTTTAATCTATAACGTGTTCTATGGAAACGAGTAGGCCTTTCTGTAGTACCATATTTCCTTCTAAAAGGTGGTGAAGCAGGTGACAAGAAATAAGTACAATTACGTCAAAGGTGTATGGTATAGTTCTGCATGTATTCTAGTTTCAGTCAATACACTTCCCTTTTGGTACTCTGAACACAAGTGTCAAGGTAACGCTGTAACACAAATGTTCATATCACACAAAAAAATGTCTTCCTTAAAAATCCACTTCATTTAATTTCCATTATTTTAGAGTTACGGTATTCAAAACATAAAACATTTCACTCAACAACAATGAACTTTATTTATATAGCACCTTTCATGACATGCAAACAACAACAAAAAAGAGCAGACCACTTGACAGTTAAAATGTGACTTAACGCAGAGGGGAGCAACTACTTAAAATAACATCAAATAACAGGAGCAGTATTGATTACCATAATGATAATAATAGCAACAGATATTATCATTAAACCCTTTCACCTCCTCTTATCTCAGGTTTCACTTTATTGTATTGAGTGATGTGTTGGCCTGAAAAGCAACAAGAGGGGCCTGAACAACAGAGTAAGGCCCATTAGAAAGAGTCTCTGAGGCTTTGGGGATGCAGAGATGTTGATCATCCTTCCCCCTCCCTCTTCTCAGTTGTCGGGGCTCTTTTGTGGGTGCGTCCTCACACAGCTCAAAGAAAGAGCTCAAGTTCACAAATTACTGCTCTCTTAGGCCTCGAACACCTATCAAGTGACAGCATATAAATTGAGTGGTGAGTATGGAGGGAGACAGGGGACAGGTGAGAATGCTCACCTGTGGTTCACTGACATGTTGAAATTGATTATTCAGTAAAATAAGGAGATCTGAAGTACTCCAGTAGGAAACTGCCTTATGGCACATATACCACAATTTGTCACAGGACTGCTACACATGTAAAACATGTTTACATTCATTGTTTGTGAGCACTGCATTGCAAAAGACCTGTATAGAATTTCATTGGGCGGAGAAAGTTTCAAAAGGCTTATTTTCCATCCAACACCTCTTGGATGTGACTACAGTGCAACAAACCTTTGAACACTACTTTAAAAGAGTTCCAGATTTTTCTATTTGTGAAGCTTTTCCTGTGGCAGATGCAGATGACTGGGTTTCCTTGAGCCCAAGGCATCGCCCTTGCTGTAAAATTATAGGGGTTAGAGTGTGTGTAGGCCTTCAAATGAGCCAACGTTTGGACTCCGGCCCAGAGACTACAAGACAGGGTTAGAGTGCCCTCTTCTGCCCCAGAGGTGCAACGACTCCTAAAGGCCACATTCACCTAGAGGACTTTACTAAACAAATACAGCATGAAACGACAGATATTCATAAATGTATAAACACGTTCAACTTAGTTGAAATTAATTTGGTATCATCACACAGACATATTTACCAAATATGCCAAACGTATGGATACTTTACCTGTAGGAGGTGGGCTTGTATTGTTTTGCTTGTGATTATTGGACCATCAGTACAACTTTCCTGCCAATCTTGACTAATCACAGTATAGAAACGATTTGCAATAGCTTAAATGAAAGGAGACTAGTAAGAAAAACGGGAAAGTGTTAAAGGGCAGTTAAAGCGCCTTCGTTGATCACAGTAGATAATTAATAATTACAATATCACAACAGAGGAGTCTTTTCATTAATGTTTTCACTTTTGTCACGTTACCACTATTTAAGCATAGTAACATCCTTACTATTTCATGTCTTAACTGGAATTGTCTCTGATTAGACATGCCATGAATTCCATACAGGCATAAGGTTACAACCGCCTCCTTAACTGGTCTAGGTGTGTACTGTGCGGTTAGGGTGCGGTATCGGACACTCCATATTTTGAGAATGTCAATCTGCTGTAACAGACATCACCAAAAGTAAATACCAGGAGTGGGGTTCGAACCCACGCGGACATATGTCCATTGGATCTTAAGTCCAACGCCTTAACCACTCGGCCATCCTGGTGTATACACCGCGTATCCTGCGCGGTGGTCCTGGTAAATTTTGTTTTCAAATGCCTACGGAGCTGACAATGCAACTATTGTTACAACAATAATCCAACATCAACAATGTCTCGTCCTGGGTAGAGCGCAGCTAGCAGCTAACGGAAGACTGGAGCGTACTTGCTAATGTCACGCTCGTTGACAACTAGCAAGCTACAAGCATTCAGGAGCAGCTAGGCGAGCCTAGCATAATTTGGGCAACTACCCGGATGTGTACTAAAGCGCCACACAGCTCATTGTAGAGAGGCGTGAAGTTGTGTCTTCTTATCTCGGCAATTTTGAAGATATATCACCAACGCCAGCTAACCTCAGTTGGGCAAACTTTAGGATGTTTGGTTCATGAAATGTCCCTATACCGTTAGCTCGTTAAGTTCCATATTGTTTGTAGTTTCCAATATCATGAATATCATTTTTTATGTAATGGCCAACAATGTGATTTCTGTTAGGGCGCACAGCTTCCGGCGTTACCTCTCCATGAAGAAGGCTGATGAAACAACCACGCAAACTTATAATAGGACTAGTGGTCACATTCAGTTCTACCATGTTACCAAGCAAGAATGTATGTGAACTAGTAGGCTATTGGCGATGATTTACAAGTGAAGCCTAAAATGTAATCAGTGATATTCATTATAGACTTTAGCAAAACTAAATTCCAGTGGTAATTCAAGTAGAAGGCAGCGGAGTGTGGAAGTTAGGATGGTTTCTAGTCAATCGGTACACCTGTAAACAAAGGAGAAATATAGGTAGCAGCAAAAATGTAAAATCTGAATAACAATTGTACATAATTCAGTTTTCCCTCAATAACAGATGTACTTGAAACTTAAATTCTTAACCTTCACCGTTTTTATTTGTGTGTCTTTAAGATTACGTTACATGATTCAGATAGTTTTGCAGTTTAAGTTTGGGAGTAGCATGTGCATTTGGTAGCTTTATCAGCTGCACTATACAAAGACCACTGCTGTGAGCTTCCAGACCATCATTTCCATCAGTCAGTAAAGCTCTGCCACTAATCTGCACTATGGATATCTCATCTGATAGACTGCTTGTTGACTCCATCTTCCTATTGCATCCACCTCCTACATCAGATGGTGTCATCAACCATTAGGATGACAGCCCCCCACACACTTTCCCAAAAGTGGCACTAGAGGGCTGCCAGTTAAAGCCCACAGACCGTACATATAGTTGCATCTGAGATCACAGTCTGAAACTTTGTCACGGTCTCACAAGATTGAGAAAGCTTCACCTAAACTTCTAAGCATGCCACATTAGAGGGCCAAAAAAATAAATCAAGTTTCTTTTGATTTCAACACAATATGTACTTGTTAACAAAATACTCTGACACAAATAACAATAAGTTATTTAAGTGTAGATTACATTTTAGACCGCTGGTAACTCCAAACCTTGAACAATGTTAAGCCTCACACTACAATTAGGGAAATACAGTGTGCTGCTCAGCAAAACTGTTTCTCTTGCATTTGTCCTTGTGAGGGTGCCTGTAAGCCTCAGTTTATCATGAATTAAACACATTGTCGAACATCTCTTTTCAGGTTATAATAACTTTTTACACAAATGTTTATTTAATTCTTCAATCATCCATAAAATTGCATACATTTAAAATTTGCCCTAAATAAGTCGGCTGTCTCTCCAACAGGGTAGACAGGGACAACATTGTTGAAAAGGATTCTTCCTCTTGTACTGCAGGGCCCTCTTGATGTTGACATTGATTTTCTCAGTATATTCCTGTGTGCCACACACATTCGCCTCGATGTTATTAACCATGGATCCCTGCTCCTCCACCAACACGGCCATGTCCAGGAACAGTTCATGGACCTCCTTCAGGCGGACCTCCAGCTCCACCAACTCCTTGTGTCTGCCTTTGATCTCGCACATCGCCCAGCGGGTCGAGCGTACATCTTGGGTCTGCAGGCTCTGGGACAGCTCTGCCCATCCCTCACCACCGTTGTCCACCATCACGTCCAGCTGGTCATCTGTGATTTCAGTCCCTATTATGGAGGCCTGCCTCTGGATCCTCCGCCTGCATGAGTTCCTCTGCATCTCCTCTGCCACATTGTAGTCACTCATGGCAGCTTGGAAGCAACGGGACAGTGTGTCATACTGAGATCGGGCAATGCGACCAACAGCAGAGTTGGGACCGTCTTTTTCCTCTAGCTGGCTGCTCTCCTTCCCCAGGGCCTGGAGGCGGACGTACAGAGCCCCGCCGTGACGCTGGATCCCCCTGGCAATGGAGTCGGAGTCCCGTTTGAGTAGGGTGAGACGCCGCATAGAGGTGCCAAAGCGTTCGTTATTTATCTTCAGACGCTCCACCTCTAAGTGGAGCAAGGAGATCTCCTTGCGTATGGAGTAGGCCTCCCTCAGGATGTCGTCAATGGTGGAGGTGTTCTCAAACATCACCGCCTGTTGAGACAGAGTCCCCTTGTCTACATCATACTCGGAGCAATAAAACTCTGGCTCGTCGTCCTCCTGCTCCTCACTAATGGTCTGCAGCCTCTCCAGCATGTCCCGCATTTTTGCCTGAGAGACCAGAGCAAAACAAGATGTTGATTATTGTGCAAATAGATCAAATTCATAATGCTAAATTAGTATCGCATGCGTTCTACATGTTGGGCTGTCGGCACCCTCATTGTGGTATAATCCTCCTCAAATTGATGGCGTACAATGTTCCCCTTTAAAGCATGGAGTACCTTGATGACAGCATGTACAGAGTCATAGTTCATACAGGGAAACTACACCACCCATCCAAAGCCAACATGCCAGAGTTATAAAACTACAGCAACAATAACTGGTCAGTTTATCTGATGTAGGTTCTTTCTGTGGTTAACAACTATGACAGTCAAAACTCAAAGAATTTTTTTTCAAACCAGGAACAAGGAAGACATGATCTTATTGAAAAACAGACATTTCCTTTAAAAGTAGGGTTAAGGCCAAAGATACTGTCGCGCTATATACGTTTAAGTATTTCTTCAGTACATTTAACTTAATCAATCACACGCTGCACAAAATGTTAAAAATTCTGGTACTTGCATAAATCTCTGAGATTGATTATTTCATACAGTCTAAGTCGGAACACAGAAAAGCCATTTCCTCATACCACATTAGTACAAAATCAATATTTCAAAAGCAGTTACAACGGAAGATAAAACAATTCATCTTCTTTATAGTCATTGAATCAGCCCTTTCTTTCTGCGCTGATTAGATCCAATTATCCACTTGTCTCCAGGTGCCTCTGCTCCACATCTTACCTAACAAAATTAAAGAAATAAAATTCACTTTTAAAGTGGCTTACCTCTTGTGACCGGCTCCCACAAAATCAGAAAGCAAGTAAATCTCTTCAAAGTGTTTCAGGCTGATTTATTTGGTCCAAGTCGCTTGGAAAACACATCTTATTTATGCTGATGAAGGAAGTTGTCTGTCTGCTTCGTGTGCAGCGTGTGTGTGTGTGTGTGTGTGACTGCCGCCCCTTCCCAGGTGACAGACGAGGGCCTTCCCACTGCAACACACACGCCATACTTCCTTTAAGGAAGACGTGTTGTTTTTGGTTCATTTTCTCGTCACTTCAGGGTTGACTAAGTAAGAAAATATTCCTGTCAAATGATGCATCCAGGACAAATGTTCACAAGGAAGTTACTGAAGAAATTTGAGGAATTAGACCTAAAGGTCAATCATGGTTAAAAAAAAAAAAGCTCCTTAATGAAACTGCTCACAAGGTGTGTGGATTATAGTGAGTAACCAGATCCTGATCTCTGGAAAGAGATATTACTATTAAGTTTTTATTTTTGGCGTTTTGAGCACCACAAGCTGAGTGCCATGTAGTCCCATTATATTGCAGAGAAGGAAGACATCTCTACTGACAGCATCTCCAAAACAACGCACGCCAGAACAACATAGAGCACTGCTTGTATTATGAAAAACATGTATTTTTGATTTTGGGGTGAACTTCCACTTTAACTATTTGACAGCACTAGACACTGGACTAATGCAACACGAGCTGCTCTATGTTTGGTAAGTGATGACACCTGTGTAAGGAGATGAGTGTGTCTGAGTTGAACCTGAAACATGCCAGGGATTACAGGTATTAAATATGTCACACGCGTGACTGAGCTGTTGCAACATTTTTAGCACTGCCCCTTGTGATCGACAACTTGAATTCAGAAAATGTGTTTCCGTGTACCAAATGCAACCTCAATCTTTACATTTCAACTGGTCTTCATTTTCATAGGTTAATTTCATGTTTAACAAGAATAAAGCCACACTCACATTGATTTTAATATAACCGTTTATGTACTATACATGACACCATCAAAGAAAGGTAATATAGTCATAAAATAGCAGTGAAAAGTAACAGATTAGGGTACAACACATCCGCTTCCGGTGTCCTCATATGAGACGGTAAACATTAGGAAATGGTGGGGGATTTTCAGAATGTGAATGGCTGGTTACTTTCAACCAAAACAATTGTATAATTTTAATGTTCGTATAGTATTGCGGAAAATATGTATAATCAAGAACCACTAAACTGTAGAATTTCTTTGAGCCGTATCTCTAGGACATCCATTTATTTTTGATTGTGCTGCTACATGGAGTGACATGAATGACTTCATCAGACACTAGAAAATAATCTCAGGTAACAACTGTCTGAATGAACTTGTATATAATAGGATTTATGAGGTTTTAGTTTACTGCATCTGAAACCACCAGGTCAGACAGCTTGCCCAGCGCAAACCTGCATCTTCTCTATGAATTTATCTGCAATTTTTAATTTTTTTTTTAAAAGCTATAAAAATTAAAGAAATATTTTCAGATTCCTTTCGCATTACACCTCATGGGGGATGAATTCTGATTTGCGACACCAGTCGTCAATGGATCACTTTTATATAATTTTAAAATACTTTACCCTCGTCTCTCACTCTAGACACATAGTTTGAACCTTTATTTCACTTCCTGGAAAGATATTACGCAATACCTCTACAGGCCATGTTGACAAAGATTTTGTGACAGTAAGAAGTTATTCTAATGATACAGAAAATACTTATTGTCCTTTAGACTTCCCCCTGATCTTTGTGTGGACAGCACATTGCATATTTGTCTGTCCCTCTACCATCTCTGTGCCGTACAGTCATCAGTCGACACATGGGAAACAGCTGCAAAACATCTTTCGAAAGGGGTTGTTCTTGTTGTGACGTTTGGCCCTGATGATTTTGACGAGGGACTCCTTTATGCACTCGTCGGTTTTCTGAACGTTGGTTTGGATGGTGGTCAGCATGGGGCCCTGCTCCTCCACCAGCAGGGCGACGTCCAGGAAGATCTCATGGATGCCATTGATGCGAGTCTCCAGGTCCACCAACTCTTGGTGACGCTTCTCAACCTGGCACAGAGCTGAGCGGGCGGTTTTACCTTCAGCCATAATGTTGTCATTAAAGATGTTCCACTGACCTTTCTCAATCATCTCCTCCACCTCCTCTCCTGTCACCTCACGTCCCACTACCTCCATTTGCCTCTGGATCTGGGCTTTACAGTTCTCCCGATGACTCATCTCGGCCTCATTATACTCAAACATGGCATCGCGGAAACCGTTGCTGAGGCAAGCATACTGGGTTCTGGCAATGCGCGTGATGGCAGAATTCGAGCCGTATTCTTCTTCGAGCTTGCGGGCTGTGCCGTCCATATCCCGCAGGCGTGCCAGCACATCCTCAGCCCGAGCCTTGATATCAGCACCAATAGCGTTGGAGTCCCTTTTGATAATGCTCATGGTGGTGACGCCCGTGAGCATGCGAGAGTTCTGCTCACGAAGCCTTTTAATCTCCAGGCGGATGAGCTGGATCTCTCTGTGGATATCCTGTGACTGGGAAAAGATCCCCTCCAGAGCAGGGCTGTTGTCGAACACCACTGCCTCGTGAGACAGCTCCTCCTCCAGGTCCACGTTGCTTAAGGTGTCGGAGACAGTGGAGTCCGCGGAGTCCGCATACTCCATCTGCTCCACATGGTCGTTGGACATTTCCTGCAGGTTGCTCAGTCTGTCCCTCATGGTTGGGTTGGAGAATAAGCGAAGGTTACAGATGTCAAGAAGATTTTCTCTGTCCGGTTATCTGTCCTCTTCTAACACACATTGGTAAAGGTGACTCATTAAAAGATGGCTGACCTGAAAGAACAAATGTTTAGATTTAGAGCTCATGAATTTAACCTTTTTGTTCATCGTGTATGGCTCGATTAAGCAAAAAGGGAGACAAATGACATTCAAGATCCAAACAGAAAACATTTGCAAGTTTAAAACACACCCAGTGCCTCATTTAAGCCGGCATACCGGTTTCCTTCCTCAGATGTCCTCCACCCAGCACTGGCCTAACAGGTTCTACAAAGACGACTCAAATGTGTTGCTCCCCACCAGACTAGTTGTTTTACCTTGTGATCTGTCTGACGTCTTTATCTAGACAGGCATTTTGACTTTTTAATCTAACTGGAGCACAAGAGTCAGCAGATACAGGAAAATATTGGATCTCCAGTTTGAGTAATACTATAAAATAAGCATTTCCTATCTGAAATGATGAGGCTGGTGACATCATTGGAAGGCTTTTCAAAAGGCTACTCCACCAAAAGTTCCCAAACTTCAGGAACTCCTACCTGATATTGTTGTAGTCTTCCTATTTGAGCTGGGAATAATAGTATTCATGTCTGAACAAGTTAAAATCTAATGAATAAAACATTAAGATTTCAGAAACATTGGCTCAAGTGCTCCTGGTGATCAGGTTGGAAGTCATTATTGTTACAGGACTGAATACTCCTGAAACACTACTTTTATATTAATTATTCAGATGATATCCAACTGCTCAGTCTCACAGTTAAAACATTATCAGAATGAATGCAGGCATGGTGTGGGTACCTACAGTTAGGGATTTATGTATGGTAAACAACATAAAAGCTATGATGTTTTTATGAGATAAATGAATGTTTAGTTCTATATATATATACGAGATATATATGTGAATCTTTCCCTACAAGTCCAAAGGAAAGCTCCTTACCTGTTGTGCTCTGATGTCCACAGATATCAAACGTTGTCCTTTATTGTAAGGCGTAGAGCCACAGCACCATGCTACAGTTGACTGCTCCGGACTGTGGAACAAAGGGCCCTATGCGTAATTGCAGCTATCTTTGGAGCCCAAACTGGTATTCAGCCGTGGATTGCGCCACGCCATGCGACTGTGCTGCCGTGACTTCAGGAATGAAACCCGGTCGGTTTGTCCTTTGGAGTGACGCTGCGTCTCAGGAGCGTCAATTGGATAGGACGAGGTGTGTGTGAACAGCTGCAGTGTATAAACCAAGTGAGTGCCAATTTCAACTCGCAGGCCTCTTTATTCTAATAAAGCGGTATTTTTAATAAAATGTAAAGGGAAGCCCAGGACAAGTGGTTTTGACGGGAATCTCAAACGCGACACTTGTCAATCAGCAACGTTGTCCCTTGAACAACAGCCGCCATGAAAGGATTTCTTTCTGACTTTGGATGAGAGCGATACCAACACATTCTCACCAATGCGTCAAATAACGCAGCCCGCGTGTTGAGGTGGATTGGCGTTAAGGTTTTCCCAGCCACACCCAAATTACTCCCACTTGCTCTTAATTGTGTGTGTGTGTGTGTGTGCGTGCGCGCGCGTTCATGAGAGAGAGATAGCCACAGACAGACCTACCGCACTGTACTGTTTGCCAAATATGTCACACTTTGTTTAATATTGTTCCACTGAGGCAAATTTGAAAATAACTGACGTTTGCTTAGATATTAGCCGAAGGTAGTGGATGCCACCATTTAAATATCGTGGTTTTGGATCAGGGGCCATGCAGGGTGGCACCATTTCAAATTATGGTTGATATGCGACTTGGATTGCAGCAGGAAGTTGTCTATTATTTCACTATAGTAGGCTATGTACCCTATAGGCCGATAGATTATCAACGTTTTCACGTGGTTCTAGATTGACTGGCCACAGTTTTTGAACCTATGTGGCCTAAACTGACCTCGCCTCTTTCTGTGTAACTATAGCACGTGAACGACCCTTTTCCTGAGGCTGCTGCTTTCATGTGTACCTCTGAAATTCGAAGACACTTTTCCATGGTGGATAACAAAACACAGGACATGTGGCAAAATGTTTTAATTCTTTCGGTCTTTTAACAATATACGAACTTTAGAAGTGACAGGAAAGGCAAACATGCATTACATTATATAGGCTAATATATAATTAAATCATTACATGATCAAAATGTTGCTGCATCTGGGTTACACGCGGAGAACGTGGCACCCACATTTCCGCGCCCCAAAGTCAGCTTGTGAACAGGCAGCATCACATTACAAGGGTTGCTCATATGGTAACCTCTGAGTGTTCAAATTTCCGACTGCCCTGGAAGACAGCGTAGCTCCATAAGGACCCTGTATTTGTGTTCCCCCCGCAGGTTGAATCCTTTGCTAACCAACTTCAAGGCCAACAAAGAATATAGACACCACAGTTTAAAAGAAAACGGCCATGAAGTTGTCTGTGATTCGTAGTGCTTGTGGCAGCCTTCGGATACATCCAGCCCGTCCAGGAAGCAGGGTCAGCGGCTTGTCGCGGAGATACCCACCGGTGGGTCCAGTCAACAGCCGGTTGATTCTCCGGGCAGCCAGCGCTACAAGCAGCGGCGGTACTAACTCAAAACTAGCCGTCAATTTTGGGAAACAGTCCCGAAAGGATGATGGGTTTGAATGCGACAGTTCTTTGAGGTAAGCTTGTTGCATGGGACCAAACATTACTAAGTTACTGTTTTCTTTGTGTGTTTTTAACCGGAAATAACGAAACTATCGCGTAGCATCTTGATAAAGTTATCATCGGTAACTATTTCCTGTCTCGAGCTAGCAGTCAGTTCTGCACGTGTCTCCGACACCATCGGATGGACTGCAGCGAGCTGATGTAACTTTTCTCCGTTGTGCTCATTTACATATTAGCCCCTCCCACACCTTATTCCACGCGCAGTAACACTCTTGGTCAATGGATGGAATATTTTATTTTATTCAATTAAAAAAAAAATCAATTTTCTGGTGTTCGAGTTGGAATGTGATATTTTTTAACTGCAACAAATGTAGCCAAATCACTCTCTTTCCAATTATCTATCCGGTAATTGTTTTTATTTTAATTGAGCAGGTGAGAGAATTTGAGGCATAATTCACAGATAAGTTTTTCACCCTTCCTCCCTAGTTAGCTCACAAACACAGAATAAACTATTCTAAATGTTGTGTCCTTCTCTGTTGGTGTTACCTTTTACAAAGCCTTACATGATGGGTGTCTTTGGCTTAAGGTATGTGTTTCACGTGAATCAAAAACCTAGATGACTAACCAGTTTATTTTCCCTCATAGCAAGGTGGTTCAGAGCACCAAGGAGGCAATAGCGGCTCTGCAGAGAAGAAATTCAACAGTCCAACCTTTGTTAGCCATTATACAGGTATTGTCAGCAAAAAACAAATAAATATGTAAGATTTGTGTTTCCTATTGTAGAAGGAAAGACTGTGACAACATGTGCAAGTTACAATGTTGTGGAAGGTTGCCTAAAATATTGTCAAACTTACCATGGCATAGTTGTATTTAATTTGTCTGAATTTACCTTTAACCTGAGGTTTATCTGTTTTTACTGAAGCCATTGAAGATGCTTGTGTTATGAAGTGTGTGTGTTTTCTCATTATGCTAATTGTATCTCAAAGGCAGGTGAAGATGACCGCTTTTTGGAGATCAGTAAGAAAATCGCAGGAAGGGTAAGTTATCGTCTTGCTGTTTCTATATGTGAATTTAAACCATTTTGTCTTTTTTTTCACAAATCCAAACAATAATTCAAGCAGTTAACCCTCTTTTTCTTTGTCCCTGTTCGTCCACAGGTTGACTTAAACATCATACAGATTTGTCTGCCAAAGGAGTGCAGTGAAGATGACGTAAGTGAAACTGACACACATATTTAGTTACTTTCCCTCCGCGCATAAAACATGAAAAACTCTCCCCGCACCCTCATTATTTAGCAAGTCAGTGCATGACTTGCCATTCCCCTTGCTGTGTGTCACTGCAGCATGGTGGTTGTAGTAAACATCAAGGTAATCAGTGCCTCTTGTGAGCTTTTGTATTATTCAAGCTTTTCTTGACGAAGTCATCATATATCCAGTGTTTCATGGCTAAACCGTGACTTCCTAATTGACTTAGTCACTCCTTAGGGTTCTGTTTATTATTATTTTTACTTCATTGTATTTTCCAAAATGTCACTATTGCACCAATGGCTTCTCAATACTTTATATTTGTGTGTGTGTGTGTGTGTGTTTTGTCTTTGTGTGTCTGCGTGTAGATCATAGAAGAGGTGTTGAAGCTCAATGAAGACCCCAGGGTGCACGGAGTCCACCTTCACCTCCCCCCTGCGTCCCTCACCAGTCGAGTGTTGAACACGCTGAAACCTGAGAAGGATGTAGATGGGTAAACGGCACTAACACTAGCTAACTAGGATCATAGCATATAAGACGGCTGAGTTTTCTGTTCTCATGCCGAGAGATAATAACAGCGAAGAGCATATCTCTTCCAAATAGCATATGCTATTAGTCTTTAACTTTGTTGATTTTCCATTGGTTGTTTTTGTATTGCATTCGTAGTCCCTTAGAAATGACCTGACATGTTGTTTAATGTGTCAGCAGTAGACCTTTTTATGCAGCAGTCTGCCAGGTATCAGCTGTGCGTGTTTCTCTGTCCCAACAGAGATACATGTATTTACTCATATGGTACAGTACATTAGAAAGGGGCTGCTCAGAATCAAGACTGTAAATGCAGCTCGTGACTTCAGCACGTAAGTGAATGAGGAAAATGTGCAAGGCACCCTTCATAATCAGCACAAATTGAACAGCACTGGTTGAACTGAGAGCAAATTGTGTAAAAAAAATAAAAAAAATACATTTGAGCGATACGGCCCTTTTGCTTTACTGCAGCAAGCTACTCTATTTATTTTTAGTGTTTGATGAAAATGTGTTTGACCTGTAATTCTAAATCTCTCTTCAATAATATAACTAACTATATACTTTGCTATGTTACTCAGCAGTGTTGAGCTTTACCGTCAACTCAGGAATGATGTGTGCCTCATGTGCATCCAATTTAGAAATCCTCTGAGTGACCGTAACACGCTCATTGCACTTTACAAAATAACCTTAATGCAGTGCTCACACTGCCCAGTAAGAGTTAATTGCTTCCGGGGGTAATACTTCTGGATTTCCTTTGATATGTTTGTGTCCATTTTTTTCTTGTTATAGGATATCTGATTTGAATATGGGCCGCCTGGTGCGAGGAGACCTAAGTAAAGGCTTTGTGCCACCCAGAGCCAGCGCTGTCCTGGATCTGCTGGAGAAACATGGTATACACTTTGATATATGTAGCTGTAATGGTGCTCACATTTACGTCAAAATATTTCCTTATATAGAGAAATGGGGGCTTGGCAGTATGCTGATTGCAAATCGTGGGCACGCGCCTGTCAATTTAGACTGATTCTGATTCACTAGCATACTCAAGGCGGTAAGATCAAAATTGGACACCGCGCACATTTCATAAATCCGACGGTAATTTAACGTTCGCATTTCTACGACCTCATTATTATGTGAAGCCTAATGTGCCGTAAACTAAAATATGTCACAACACCAGGGAGAACATTCATTTAGAGTCTTACTGTTTTTAGAATACATTTTGGGAATTATGTGGGGGTCTGAAACTGCAGTGCACCCAAAACATTTACATTAACAATTAAGAATACACAAACACCTGCTTTTAATTGGTGTGCATTGTGCAAAGTCATTTCCATCCATGTCCAGATGGTCTGCATTTGAATACGCTTGACTATTCCTGAAATATTGACCATGTCTACAGTTTTGTTGCTGAGGCACTTAATGAATGAAAAAGGTTATGCCTTAATGTTGCGTTGAAATATTTCTGCAGATGCTCCTTTGGAGGGGAAAACTGTGTTGCTGGTCGGAGGAGAAGGACCCTTTGGGGTGGCCCTGCAGTGCCTGATAGAAAGAAGTGGACTGGTGGCTCTCAAGAGTCATTGGAGCTCCAAGAGCCTGCAGAGTCAGGTGTGTTTGTGTGTGACTCAATACGTTGTACTCAAAAATGATTTTTGTTTTGTATAAATGTAAGTGTTAATCACTTACTCCCAGTAGACTGGAAAGGTGGATGTTAAAAGTTTGTAGTTTGGTCCTTTACTGTTGTTTTGAGTGTCATTTGTTTGAAAAGACGTAAATGGAAAGCCTTCTTGTGATCCATGTCCTGAAATGTCTATTGACAGTATTCAGTTGCTACAGTATGTGCTGTTATAGTGGCCAACCACAAGGAGGCAGTCTCTGCTTTACCACATGTAATGTCATTGCATTGCCAAATGCTTTATCGATTGTCTCTTTTTTAAATTTCTTTTTTTTAAACACTTTTCTCTTTTTGAAATTCTTCATTATGTAATTTATTCTCTCTTCCTTATTCCCAAGGTGATGCAGGCTGATGCTGTGGTCCTATTAGGAGCTGAGAATATGGATTTCCCCCCCACCTGGGTGAGACCAGGGACTGCTGTCATCCGCTGTGAGCCCACCCTGGAGACAGGTAGTGTGTAACATATTGTGATAGTCATCAAAATGACCCTGTATGGATCTGACCTGTGGCCCCTTTACAGTCCATTTGTTCTGTCTGTTGATTAAAGGCAAAAAAGGGCCAGAAAATGAATCTTTAAATAAAAAGAAAAAAGCAATCACTGTGCATCTAAGTTTCCATAGACATACTAGTGTAGTTTGCAGTAAAAATAAAAGTGTATTTGGCTTTTTTCTGCGTTGTAGAATTAATATATTTGCAGATTTGTCATGCATACAGCCTTAGTGTAACCCTTCTGCCGTAGGATGGGACACAGCATCTGTTTTCTTTCTCCGTCCCACTCCTGCGTAACTTTTTGGTCAGCATGTTTTTACTCAACTTGTGCATTTGTCATACACTTTTTGTTTTGTTTTAGATGAACACGCCATCGAGATGTCCTCAAAGTCTGGGTTCGGATACCTCACAGCCGCTTACAGAACACAGGTGTGCCTCTTTGTTTCTGTCTCCATGCTCGCTCCATGTGCTTACTACCTTTTCTTCGTTACCGACCTACCTCGTTGTCTCTTTGTCTACTAGAATGTGGTGCGTAGTTGTGGTTGGTGGCTCCAGGAGCAGCAGTACCAGCCCTGGCATTTGCGCAGCCTCAAACTGCAGCCCCTGACCCCCGTACCAAGGTATAGACCGCTATCCGAGAGGCTGTTACAAATGTATCTACATCCTTTTCTCATGCCATGTTATTCTTTAAGTTGCACCTCAGAGACAAAGACCATTTGACGCTTTAAAATCAAATGCATGTGAATGATTTGTCATGCTTTCTGTATTTGTTAGTGACATAGCGATTTCCAGAGCTCAGACGCCCAAGCCAGTGGACCAGCTGGCTGCGGAGATTGGTTTGCTGCCAGAGGAGCTTGAAGCCTATGGCAGGAGCAAAGCTAAGGTCAAACTCTCCCTGTTGGACCGCCTCCACAAACAGCCCGATGGGAAATATGTACTAGTTGCTGGGTACGTGTGACTTACTGATAAAACTAAATCCTTTTTCTTAACCATATCTGCCTTCGGTGCCCCCCTAATCCTTAGATTTATGATATAAAAGAAGTAAGCCCGATTGGGCAAGCCGTCACTCAATCCCTGCTTCCTTTATGGTGTTAATGTAAAATTCAAAAATGTTCTGTGTGTTCTTTGTCTAGTATAACTCCGACTCCACTGGGCGAAGGTAAAAGCACGGTGACCATTGGCCTAGTCCAGGCCCTCACTGCCCACCTTAAGCTCAACTCCTTTGCCTGTCTCCGACAGCCTTCCCAGGGCCCCACCTTTGGGGTTAAAGGTCAGTCATGAATACCGGTACTTAAGTCCTCATTGCTAGTTGCACATAATATATCCTGTGCTCCAGTACAGTAGTGTCTTATTTTGAAGTTAATCCTTCCAAAACTCAGTTTTCTCTTGAACTTTAGTAAGAAAGCTGATGTCAACCTCAGTCCCACTCTGTAAGGAGATGTATTTTCATTTTAGAAAATGTTACTGTTTTCTGCAACTCTTGATTTTATTTTGTTCTGCGCATTGAACACACCGAGTGGAATTTGGACAAGGCCAGAGACAGGCGCCCAAGCCGGCAGTTAGGAATGTCTCAAGTAACTGTGTGATAAGCTATCTTTGTCAGCGTGGGGCTCGCGTTTCATACCCTGCTACATTTTGTGCAGGGGTGGTGGAGTAGTTCACTCAGAGTACACCGCTCAGCATTCCTCCTTTTGTGTGCCCCTGTCCTGTTGGTCTGCCTCTGACTGTGCTACCTCTTCTTTGTGCCTAGGGGGAGCTGCAGGAGGGGGATATGCCCAGGTCATCCCCATGGAGGAGGTAAGACACACAGGCGCACTCTCCTTGCTCCCTAGCAGGACTAATGCAGGCTTCAAAGACCTAAGATATGCAGAGACTCACACCAGTTTTCACACACGCACACAACCCCTGGAGCTGTGGCATAATATTGCCGATGACTAAATCACTGTCCGTGGAGGGAGGGAGGGAGGGAGGGAGGGAGGAGTGAGATGGAAGCAGACTGGTTTTTAATAAGCTGCAGACACATTCTTCTTTTCTCATACAAAAACATCAGCTTTTTTTAGCTTTTTCCTTCTACATCCCTTCACTCTCACGTCTTCACAATGTTTTTTTCATTTCAATTGAAGGGCTCTTTTGTCGTAATATTTTTAAACATCAAGTCAAAACCATGAAGATTACTCTGTTTGAAGCCACACGTGATATTACATTTGAACCCCCGTTGTTAGAGGTTTTAATTCCACTTGGCGCCATCCGAACCCACAATGTCTACCGTTACATTACAAGAATAGTACTTTGATTTTCTTGGTTTCCGCTCTCGTTCACATTTTCTCTGTCTGTTCTTCCTCTTGTCAGTTCAACCTCCATCTGACTGGTGACATTCATGCCATCACAGCAGCCAACAACCTGGTGGCTGCAGCCATCGATGCCAGGATGCTTCACGAGGCGACGCAGTCAGACAAGGTGGCCGCGTGATCTCGTCACTCAGTAATAACTTATTCTTACATAAGCAAAAAAATGTCAAAACTGTTGTTTTGACCTGGATGCAAGTATAACGACAAATATGCTATTTAGACGTGTTTATTCATTGTGATTTTAAAAGAGGAAATTGTGAATGATGTTAATATATTATGTGTACATACTGCTATCTTGTGAAGTCATTGAATATTCACAGGGAAGCCTTAAACATGTGTCATAGAGACGATTAACTAATCGATGTAAGAGCATGCTTTTTATGTCCCAATTACATTTAGCAGTCACAACCATAGTGTGTATTTGGAGTGATGCATTCTATTCAAGAAAACGTTTGAATCCTCTGAGGTGCAATTTAAATGTACTTTATATGCATAAACACACATAATGTGATTCCATTTTTTTTCTTTGTTCTTCCTTGAAGAGCCTGTTCAATAGACTGGTTCCTTCAGTGAACGGAGTCAGAAGATTTTCACCCATCCAAATCTGCAGGCTACGTGTAAGTCTAAAATGTTCAACAATCATTCCTCGCCATGAAGCACGTTGTGTTGAGCTCTGATTTAAAAAAAAAAAAAAGAAAAAAAAAAAAAGAAAAGACACTTTCATCCAATAGGGGACCTCAGTGAGCCTACCTTAAAAATTCACCTCTTTCCCTCCACCATGTCCTCATCTCCAAATATGTATCTATGTCTACAAGTAATGCTGTTTTTTTGTGGTATTGATAAAGAAAGCCTAATATCAAGTCTTAATAGATCAAATACGCATGGCACATGTTATGGAGATGAATTTTGAACATAAGCCAACTGAATGTTTGTCTGTCCCGTTGGATGAGAAGTTCAAAGGACGATAAAATATTCATTGGTCTTAATGGACAGAGTGCGAGATCAGAGTCGTGTGTGTCTTTTTAAACGGAGCACTCCCGGTGAACCTTTTGAACCCGACACTGAGTTGATCGCCTCGTAGTCATTTATTCTGGTTTTGTTTGTACATGCTGGGATGATACTGTGTGTCCAGCTGATGTGGACATACAAGGGAAAGTCCCACTACTACACCATCCTAAAATATCAGATAAACTACTGTATCTAGCAGTAGTGGCACAGCTGGGACTGAAGCCAAAATGTTCACCTCAGCATCACATCTCACTCACAGATGATCCACTAATCTTCTTTGTCTCTTTGATTCCAGCGTCTAGGGATCAATAGAGTAGATCCTGCATCGCTCACACCGCAGGAAGTCGGCGCCTTTGTTCGTCTTGACCTTGACCCCTCGAAGATCACCTGGCAGAGAGGTACCTAGCAGAAGCGTAGGAAACTCCTCTGAAGGAGGAAAAGAGGACTAAAGAAGGAGTTAGTCTGTGGAATATTCAGGAGGATTTGTGTTTTCTTCTCGATGCAGAGGGCTGTCATTCTATCAGTCTGATAATATTATTAACATAACGGCCAACGTGATGTATTTATAATAATATGGTGATGATATATGGCATTGGCCGTCCCAACCACAAAGCAAGGTTACAGTAGTTTAGTTTTTATTTTAGTCTTGATTTTTCAATCTCATTTTAGTTTAGTTTTAGATCGTTTGAGTGTTTTTTGCTATTTTCACTTTAGTTTAAAGACGGGTTTAGTGTTGTATATAACACATGGTTACACATGGAAACTGTGTAGGTATGGCCATAATGTTAGATGTTTAATCTTCGCTCCACTTAAATGTCGATGCGATGCAGCGGTGACATAGCGCCTGTGATGTCAAGTTTTTCACGAGAGTTGACTCAAATCCGTACCGTCTCCTCTTTTGTGGTCGGAATATATTGCAGCTAAAAGACTAAAAACCTGGCAATATTTTCACTGCATATTTTCTGTCGCACGTTATATTTTATGCCTGCTAATCAACACCCAGTAAATCATGCACATTTAATTTCTCATGGTCCATAAGCGCTCAAGAATATCACACGCAATCTTGAATTACAATAGATTATTTTGATATAGCAAGTCTTTATGGCCCATCTGTGTTGACATGGATCCAACACATCTCATGTGAAAGCTCTCAAGTCATCAGCTGTGGGAATAGCTACCTCAGTGGTAGCTGTGTTTTGGTTTGAAGTTGTCGGTGAGGACAACCAGCTGGGTGCAGCAGTGACTGATGTGGTATTTACTCCAGTGGCTCCAGAGGGCACTCTTGAAAGACGGACCCTGGAGATTAAGAACAGATTTACAACCTAATGTTATGCGGGTGTGTCGATGTGTTCGTGAAACCATGTTTTTCCCTCTCAATACATCAAACCAACATGAGGATAATGTTTGACTGATGTGGTTTCTTGGCTCATTGTAAAGCCACAGATTTCTGGCCACATTATCAGAGAGTAGGCCGAGTGCTGAGTGAAGGAACTTTGAGTCGCAAATCCCTCGTAACATAAGCACTTTCAGTATGTCATCACCTACCGGTACTCACAATAACTGATGAGAATCTTTCTTCTTGTCAATTATTGGGTTTGTGTGTGTGTGCAATCCGGTGGATATGCATTTGTGTGTAGAAATGGATTTTTACAGTCTGGCTGATTCAGGCTGTAAAAACACAAATCTTTTGTGTGTCTGAGGCATCCGCTTTAAATAAAGTGTGTTCTGTCATTGATGTTAAGCCAGTTTTCCTCCTCAAAGTTGTGGATTTTATGAGAAATGTTGCAGGAAATGAAACTTTTTCTTTTTCTCTTTGTTTTCCCGTTCTTGACACAAATGACCGTTTCTTGAGGAAGATCACAGTCGGACAGGCGAGCACTGAAAAGGGACAGATAAGAGAGGTATGCAGCACTCGTGCCTTCACAATCTTCTTTCCTCTCAACAGATGACGTCCTTTTGAAATATTCTTCATCCACCGGCTTTGTTTTGTGTATTTTTGCGAGATCCAGAATATGACAAATGTGACCAGAAGTTTATCCACTGATCTATATGTTGCGTTCCAGTTCATCGCAAATATTTTATCATTCACCCACACAGTATGACAAAACAGCAGTTTTTCCATTGCAGAGGCTTTGCTCGTGGCTGTCATTCACCTCAAAACATCTGAACTGTTCCTTTAAGATACTCGTACAATAAAACTGAGTTTATACAAACTTTCTAATAGACACACACATACACACACTCTCCCCTCCATTCCCCCCCCTCTCTGTTCGTGATAAAGGCCAGATGTATTCCACCCATATGTCTGTAGTAATGACAGCTAAATGAAATCCTGTAAATAAACACTTCACCTCAATGGGAAGCAAGCAGGCTTAAGTGAAAGCAAATGTTTGAAGAAGGAAAAAAGTGACCCACCCATCCACACACACACACGCACACACACACGCACACACCTGGAACTGCCTCTGAGCTAGTTCAGCATATGTTTACATTTACCGCCATCAGTTCATCCATTCTGTTTCCTTTTTCATTCCCCTGTCCTCCACCTTCCTCCAGCGCTGGATACACTCGAGCCCCTCAGGGCATTATCAGTGGGAGTAGAAATGTGTTCCTTGGTGGATTGACGTGGTTTAAGTTATGTTTCTTTTTTTCTTTTGACGTGGAATGGACACTGCTTTGGTTCCCAGTGGAAATCCCTCATTCCATTATTTGTTTGTTTTAGTTTGACATAAATCAACACAGAAAGTCCCAAAAAATAAAGAAAATAGTTAAACATGTTAATAGTCATTTCCTTTCCCAAATTCATTCCTCCAAAACTAGGCCATAATCATATGACCTGTATTCTCTTGCCCATGTGATAAAGCTGGTGACTATCTTTACACTTTAATATAAAGTGTAAACATGATTTCACACAATAAACATGAAACTGCAGAATTTCTGCTCGTCTGTTTCATGGTTGGTAAATGCATCTGAATGTTCTCCAGGCCGGTGAACTGCTGCAGTTTGTTGCCCTTGTCGTTCACATCGTGTATGATCTTTCTTGTTCTCACTCTGCAGACTGGCTTCGACATTGCCGTGGCCAGCGAGATCATGGCCATCCTGGCTCTGGCAGACAGCCTGGAGGACATGAGAAGCAGACTGGCGCGCATGGTGGTGGGCACCAGTCGCTCCGGACAGCCCGTCACCGCAGAGGACCTGGTGTGTGTTACTGCGTGGTCTTTTTCATGAACGCTGACAATCTCACAGTTGGCGTTTCATCACTACATTTCCGAATTGAAATGAAGAGACTTTACCTGTCATGGCCTTGCAGAGAGAAGTGTGTCCTACATTTTTGGTCGGGGAACCTGCGGCGTTGGGCCCTTGTGGATGTCTTTGGAGAAACATGTTAAACATAATTCATCATCATCATCGTTTTCTGTCAAACTTGCAGTTTAAATGTTTCCAAATTCCCAGTTGTCCCAGATTCACTTAAAGTACCACTTCCCCTCTTCATAACAGCACATCTAATATCGGTGTAACCTGCCGTTAAGACGTTGAGCAGAGTTTTCGCACCTCTCACCGGGTCCTCGTGTGGGGTCAGCTGGTTCTGGTTTCCCACAGAAGACAGCGGCCTGTGTTGTTTCAGAGCCGCGGAGGAGGATCCGAGAGTTACATTAGTCTTCTGATTAGGCTCGATGGAAAAACATCACCACACCCTTTTAGAGCCAGGCCCAGTGAGAATACGCTGTGCGACTGTGTGTACACTACATGTGTGTGTAGTGTGTTGAGATTGCTGTCGAGGCATATTTTGGGAAGCAAGCACAGAGACCTACAAATGGACTGTAGGGCCATTTATCATCTGTAGTGGATAACCATTAAACTATTCTGTATATAAATATAAAGTGTTAGTGAGGTTAAATATTTGTCTTAATCCTTATAACTTGTTATTGCCCCCCGACCTTCATATTTCTTTCTTCCTGCCTGTCAGGGTGTGAGCGGAGCGTTGGCGGTGTTAATGAAAGATGCCATCAAGCCCACGTTGATGCAGACCCTGGAGGTGAGACGCGCACACATAACCCCACTTAAATAGCCATTACCCTCTCAACAGAGTGTCTTCAGGTGAATATCTTGGAGAATAAATATACTGGCGGTCCACAGGGACCTTGAGAGTGTTCACTACATCTACATCTGCTGTCGGAGAAAAGAGAGGGAGCGCCCCACTGAGAGCTTTTAAGAAAGAATGATGAATTGACTTTTTCCTCCCATGGCTCTTCATCTTAACATCAGTGTAGAGGACAGGTGGAGCTCTCACAGGCCATCCCATCCAGATGCATTGTGTCCTAAGCCCTTGTGACGACTTAAACCATAATTCTGCCTCTCGCAACATCTGGCTTTCATTTAGCTTTTGAGACATTACAGTGAGA
The DNA here is from genome assembly GCF_949748355.1 of Melanostigma gelatinosum. NCBI lineage: Eukaryota > Metazoa > Chordata > Actinopteri > Perciformes > Zoarcidae > Melanostigma > Melanostigma gelatinosum. The sequence continues at coordinate 13,885,637 of NC_136652.1, read as the reverse complement.
TGACTGGACATGTGATCACGCAGGAACATAAACATATATATATATATATTTATCTCCCTGTTCTAGAGGAGAAAGCAGAACCCTCAAGGTGATTAATGTGGAGCTGTGGAGTTGGAGGGTTTAAATGTACTAATAACAATCCAGACATTGATCTTTGGCCTCTCTGGTACAGCAAAAGCCTACTTGAAAGAAGCCCCGAGTTTATATAAGACTGGCCCATTAGCTAACTTAGCCACTAACGGATGAAACTTTAAAACCATCACCGTATCCCGGGACTGGTATCATTCCCTTCCTGTGCATATCAAAATTGTTGGTCAAATGTGAATATTTAAATTGTTTCTATACTTTCTATGGTATTTAAATGAATATGTTTGGGTTTTAGACTGATTGTTGAGCTAAACAAGACATTTTTTATTTAAATCGTATCGCCCTTGATATACTGCTAGTTACCCTGTTCCCTGTTAGTTTGTTGCGTTGGTTCTCAACCATAAGTAAAGCTGCGTTCCAGTTGAACTGGGAAGTCTGAATTTCCGATTTCCCAGTCAGAAAGTTCAACTGGAAGTCTCAAAAAGATCTCAAAATCGGTGAGACGGTCTTCTTCCCTCTTTGTCAAATGAGAAAAGACTCATTTCAAAGATCGTGGTGCTGCAGTACTTGTCCGGCGATTGTGGTGCCTCGGCAGTGTGTTGGCGTTTGTACATCCAGGCGACTGCGTCTGGTTGATCTTTGTTCTTGATGTTCTCATGGTACGCTGTTCCAGCTAAGAGCCTGAGACACGGGGCTGTGTGGGCCAAAGTGTTTTATTATTCTCGCCGATTGATTTAAGTCATTAAAGTTAGCAGTCGTCCTCCTGCTAACAGGTTTTTGTTGTGGGACTATTTGTCTTTTTTGTTGGTGTTGAACAGACAGCTTGGGTACACATGGCACCTGGGTGGGGAAAGTAAACACAGACTGGGTGTAGAGGGGGTGGAGTGTAGCATGCAGCAGATATTTGGTTACTTTCAGAGTTGATTTTTTTTTTTTGAGGAAGCATTGCGGCCATGTTGTGTGAAACGGTTTCCTGTGATTCTGGTTGGGGAGCTGCTATCGGGACCGACCGGGCCTCGGAGCTCCATGAGAACTTTCCATGCAGCTTGGCCGCCTGTGCCCTTCATGCCCTCTTAGCTTGTGATTGTTTGTGTTGAATACAGACACACGCACATGAGAATGGAGTTGGCATATGGAAGCGAGTGTGCTTTTTGTGTGTGTGTGTTAGAGCACACGTTTCTGTTGTTTCAGATGGGGTTTGGAGGAGACGAAGCACAAGAAGAAACTACTCCATGTGTACCTTTCTATGAAGCAGACCTCGGTCATTCCGTGTTTTTCATACATCCTGTCTATGAGGCATTTCCTCGAATTGACCGTATGCATCTTCCCCGGCGAGAATCAGTAGACGTAGCATAGACGATCAGACCCGTGACTCAGGTTTGAGTCCTTGTGCTAGACGGGGAACATTTGTATTGGTGTAGCACTGGTCTGCAGCTGGTGTGTGGTGGACTGTACAAGAGATGCACGAGCAAAGGAAAACGCGACATGATCTCCATCTTCCTGTTTTTGTTCATTTCCCTTGTCTTCCTAATCCTCTTGTCCACGAGTTGAAGAGGTGACAGACCGGACTTTTCATGTCTTTCCACTTTCATCAACCTGTTGTGGCTTATTTATTGCCTGAATCTCTTTCCCTCATGTACGTACGGACGTGGAAAGTGTAAACTGGGTCCTGTTAAAGTTCAGGAGTTGAAACACAGATGGGAATTCACGTAATGTGTGACGTGTGTGGACTTCCTTTTGCATAAAGAAAGGAACATGTTATTGAATGGCTACTAACAGGATGTTGCTTTTTGTCTTTTTAATGTTCTGTCTTTCTCTTTTTCCTCGTAGCTGCCTCTCTTTTCCTGCCCTTCTTTTCTGCTGCTGTGATCTGTTCCACTAGTTTTCATTGACAAACAGACAGCGTTTTGTCAGCGCCTTGTTAAATGGCTGATTTACTCCTCTGAGGGGAGGCTGTTTATGCAGGCAGAGGGAGAGGTATGCAAACAAAAGCTTAGAAAACCATGCAAGTCCTTCCCATCCTTCCTTTTTCCCTCCTTCTCAAGGAATTCTCATGCAGCGTAACAATGGGTCACTTGGCTTTCCCCACTTTTCTTCTTGAACAGTTTTCTCAACCATTTTCCTTCTTTAAAGTCTGTCTTGAGTGCAACGGAAGGATTGTTACCTTGAGCAGTAGACCTCTCCTTGTCTTAGCTGAATGCTAAATATCTTTGAATGAATGTTGCAGAGCTGTTGGCTCTCTGGAGAAGTAAGCATACAAACGGGGATATCCAACAGTCAAAGCTCCACTTAAAAAAAAAATTGACTTTTCACATTTATTTGATCTGTAAATGCTGAGCATATAACATGTTCCTCACATGTATTGCACTTTGCACTGCCTCGCTGAAAGGGATTGCAGTGGCCTCTGTGTCTGCCAGAGGCGGTAACTTACACTTGAAGTGCTCTTTCTGTGTGTGTGTGTGTGTGTGTGTGTGTGTGTGTGTGTGTGTGTGTGTGTGTGTGTGTGTGTGTGTGTGTGTGTGTGTGTGTGTGTGTGTGTGTGTGTGTGTGTGTGTGTGTGTGTGTGTGTGTGTGTGTGTGTGTGTGTGTGTGTGTGTGTGTGTGTGTGTGTCCAGTCTTTGAGGATCAGCAGGGGAAGGAAGCTTGGCCCGTAGTCGGGCTGCCGTGCCAGTTGGGTACTTCTTAACTTGTGCCTGCTGTTTAGACAACCACAGTGTCAGCCAAAGTGCATCTACACTTCAGCATCTATTTACGTTTGTGAAAGATATCGGATTTAGTTTGAAAGAACGCGTTTAGTCCTTATTTCAACTTGGTCGGGTGAGTTGCTGTGGGTTGCACTGTTTCCTCATCTCCTCCTGCGTGTTTGTGTGCCCCTCTTATTGCTGCAGGGTACGCCGGTGTTTGTCCACGCTGGGCCCTTCGCCAACATCGCCCATGGCAACTCCTCCGTGCTGGCAGACAAGCTGGCTTTGAAGTTGGTCGGACGGGACGGCTTTGTAGGTAAGAACGCACAATCCGTGCATACAGATCACGCATACACGCACAGGCTGAAGCAGACGCGCAACCGCAAAGCCTTCGGGGATGACGGACCACAAGATGTTCACTGCAGAGTCTAGGAACCCCAGGTGTGGAGGGATTTAAGGCCTAAACTTCCTTAGCAGGGCAGATGAAACTACAATTTACAGTTTCCACTAGTCGTGAACTTCAGCTTGCTCCCCTGCCTTTGCAACCTTTGGCCTACATTCTTTATAGTGCTGGCTCTATTCTGACTTCCCCCGGTTGACTACTCGTGCGCTGCTCTGGTGTCTTGCTGCTGCGTAACTTTCTAGGAAACGGGTGGAAAGATTGCGTAAAAAAAAGAAAATACAGGAGAGAGGAAGGAAGCTGATTGATAATCTTAAGAGCCCCTGGAATGCTTTAGAGTAAACCACACTAATCCCTTCAACGTCAAAGCATACTTGAGTATTCCATTTTTATCTGTCTGTCTATCCCGCTGCCGTCCGTCCTCGTTTACTTTGGCTGCAGAAATATGTTGGGAATGTACTCGTGCGTGTTGTTGAGTCTGTTAGGTGAGTTTGATGTACGCGTCAATCTCGTCGAGGCTTATATTTCTGCGTACGTGGGAGAGTTTTTCTGTGAGAGGAGACGGTTGACTCTTTGGGCATGCACAACATTTACACAAGCTGTCATCTGTGAGCAATGTGTCGGCAGCGTGAGCAGAGAGTTGGGTTTCACAACACTGGAGCAGAGAGGCTCGTGTGCGTTTTACACCCCCCCCCCCCCCTTCCCTGTCTGTGTGTTTGTTACCTGACTCTCAGGTATGCCAGGTCCTGGACCTCCCTCCCCTCTCAGGCCCTTATTTTTCTGATGCTACACACTTTGCCTTATTTTAAATGGCACCACTGTAAAGACTAATTATAGCGAAATTAAGAAAATGAATGTATCTGCAAATGCAGGCTGGACTTGGGTCATTATTTGTATTGGTTGTAAAAGCATTGTAGACACCAAAGTAATTGCTAAGATGAAACACGATGACGAAGTCTGAAGGGTTTAGGCTGGATTATCTGTCCTACTTTATTTGGAGGTGAAAATGTCACTAGTAATCCCTCACTGCACAAGAAAACATGCATCACTACAGCAAGTCCATGAGCTCCACTTTAAAGAAGGATTTACAACAGACTGGGTATTATGGGGAATCATTTTATTGTTCGCTTTTGTCTTCCAAAAAGGCGCAATTATTTTTATTTTAATAATGGATCAACGGACCGTGTGTAATGTGATAGTGACAACCTGACAGACCTCTTCATCCCTGGTTCACTCTCACCGTTCTCATCAGCCTTGTTTTGGACGCAGCAGGCAGCTGTTATTATAGGAATGAATAGGACAATTTAAAGATAAAACAAAAATTAAACCCAAACTGACTGTAATACTGATGTAACTACACCAAAGTGTCTTATAATGTAATATTACAATGTATAATAACAATAATATAATGTAATAATTCACAGTCAAGTTATCTCTGCAAACTCCGCTCATGTGGCAAAAGAAGTAGATGAACTCTGTGTGTGTGTGTGTGTGTGAACCCCTTTATCATGCTCTGTATTATTGCGTGTTTTTCAAGTCACTTTGGGATCTGGACTTAAAATTGGAAAATGCTGCTCTTGCGACGAGGGGGCTGCTGGGGAATGGATTCCACATTCCAGATGTGAGGGATTCCTGTATCATTACCAGTCTGGCGTATTGAACGCAGATAACCCCCTGTCACTGTTTTACTGGTAGAGTTCCCACACCGCACAGCCTCCCTAAACTAAAGCAACAAATCATTTGGGCGTTTAGAGAAGTGGCCGCTGAAAAAGAGAAATCATGATATGTTCCGCATGTGAAACATTTAAAGCTCTGAAACCTTTTCGACACCACTTTAAAACAAAATTGCCTTCAAATTCTCCATCCTCGATTTCTGTATGCATTATGCATATTCATGCACTGGTAAGTAAAACAGAATCACTAAAAATACGTGCATTAAAGGGATAGTACACCCGTAGTTTAGAGAGACAGACGGGAGCACGGACACAGGACAATGATCATTATCCAGTGTGTGCTTTATTCAGAATATCTTTCAACGTGGAACTGAAAGTGAAATGTAAACTGAGTGAAAATATTCTTCGTACACTGTACACTTAGATGGGCATTTATTTTAGGTGGTTAAATATGTTCCCATCCACAGCAGGACATTTCATTGTCTGTACTCCTCGCTGCTTTTACAAACTGGAGGCGTGCCAACCGCCATCGAACTATCCCTTTTATGTAAATGTGCGGTTAATACAAAGCTTTCATCGTGTGATAGTACGCATGAAGAAATGGTACAGAAATTATTAGTAGATTTATCGATTAGTTGGTAGAGAAATAATAGATAAACACATATTTTTAAGATCAAATATTCATTTAAAGGGATATTTTGGGTGTTTTTGAGTGGGGTTGTATGAGGAACTTATCCACAGTCTGTGTATTACCTTAAGACTTAAGTAGATGGCGGTCGGGATGCTGACTATGGTTAAGTACCTCATACAACCCCACTTCAAAACAACCAAATTATCCCTCTAAGAAAAAGGCCATATTAAAAATATACAGGAAATGGGCCTTTTCAAATACAGGATTTCCTGCTTGTCTTATTTTTATATAATTCTATATTAAATATCTCTGGTTTTACAACATTTAAAAGAAAACTGAATAATTGAAAAAATAGCCGAATCATCAGCTTAATGAATAATTTGTTGCAGCCCAACTAAATGCCACAACTCCAACTGGAAATCAGAAGGTTGTGTAGCTCTCGCCTACTTTCCAGCCTTCTCCGTTCGAGTTTTTACTGGCCTGGGTGCTGATACTCATGCGTTGACTGGTGGTAACACCAGCCAGCTCTCTTTACACTCACAACATCGACCTCCTCTTCCCCTCTTGTTGCTGGCCAGTTCAAGGTCCTCACACAGAACAGGAAGCCTGCGAGTGTTTCCTCCTGACGTCCTCCGGGGTCAATGGCTGCTTGGTGTAATGTCACCGTGTCCGAGTGCTTGTTCTCTGCTCCGCATTGTTGTGCATGTGTGGTATGAGTACTACTCCTGTGCTCAGTTGTTGGGAGATCATCACACAATTTATGGAAAACACCCACAAATCCTGATCCTAGGAATGTTTTCATTGGCAGGCTGGTTCAGGAGTCAGAGCCAAAGCTCTAGTCTGGCGCTAACGAGAACCACTACGCTCCCCGTCAGCGGTCGAGGCCACGTAAAGCCTCGTTACATTCTTGCGCTCATCCCGCAGGCGTAAGTTGTTGCTTTGTTTAACATTGAGAGTGAGAGATGCAGCCAAGACCCCCCCCCCCCTCCCCCAAGCCACAATTTCTGCTTAACGCCAACATTGTCATATTCCCAGACGCTGTTAAGTCCGAGCAATACAATGATACTTTTCTTCCTATTGTTCTTGCACCCAGACGATTCTCTCTTCTCTCTCATTTACTGCAGCTCTTTGTCTCTTTCCCCGCTTATCTTCCTTCTCCTCGCCTCCCTTCCTTGCAGTCTTTTTTCTCATCCCTGGTAAAATAAATCAAACATTCCAGAGTAATGCAGAGCACCGCACACAGCAGAGTGATGCATTTCTTCATAGAAACACTTGTTTTCTCAGTAGAGCCTCACTGTAAGCTACATTAAATAACTCCCTTTCTTACTTAACGCTTCATATATACAACGTTCTCTTGTCACCAAACAATGAATTTTAAAATATTTTCTTTCTTTTCGTCTAGAATCAGAAACATAATTAATTTCCTTCCAAAAGGAACAGATCCAAATCATTCCTTCATGACAGCTTTACTGCACTCTATAAAACGGGCATCATTCACTGTATAGATGCATCTTTGCACACACAAGCATGTGAACATCATTTATCACAGACATTGAATTTGTCTCCTTTTTAATTGAATTACATCTTAAGAGGTTTAAGTGATGGTCATTGTGTCCACGACTGAGGCTGCTCTCTCAGAGATCATACAGAAGGTGAACGCTTCTGGTTTGTAGCGTCCAACAACGTACACAGTGAATTCAGGGAAGATGTTCAGAGCGAGTCGAGTTTTGGCCGGCTCCCCACATGCAACGAGCAACTGACGCGGTGGGATAAAAAATTTTTTTAAATGACTAGATCTTGATTACAATAATATAATGGTCACTAAACCTTTGGCTGTTAAACCAAACCAGCCTCCAGAAACACCAGAAGTCGTTCACATCTCACTAAAACAAGTTGGGCTCGAAATCAACCTCAGCCTTCCTGTAAAGTTCTATAGCTTCGGTCCACCACAATGGTGCCACACATACACACACACACAATAAGTAACCGGAAACCTTATCTCAACAAGGCCGTGATTCCAGGTGGACTGTTTGCTTTGTTTGGAGCCCGTTCAAGAGGCCCGGGCGTAGGGGCCGTCCATATCAGAGGCGCTCTGTCTCTTTGAGAGCCCTTCCAGTGAACCCATTACTCAATACAGCATTACTGCTCAGACAGAAACACAGTCAGACTCACCTCGTATTCTCATGATTCTAGATGTCAGACTGTGCGTGCGTGTGCGTGTGCGTGTGTGTGTGTGTGTAAAGTTGGGTTGAGGTCAAAATGGTATCAATCAAGAGGTAAGTGACTGGTTCAAGAGCAGGTCAGCATGTTCCCGCTATCACCGTGAACCTCACTCCCTATTTGGAAGTCTGTCCCAAGTGCTGCTGCTCCAGTTTTGGTTTGGCGCAGAGAATTTATTTGGCCATTCTTAAGTCTTTTCTGAAGAACACAAACAAAAGATGGGATGAGGGGATGATTGTATACTGACCAGAATCTTAAAATGCGCTCAATAGACGGTTAGAAATCTTCATTTTCTTTAAATGGAAATCTGTTTCTTCACAGTGACGGAAGCTGGTTTTGGAGCGGACATTGGGATGGAGAAGTTCTTCAACATCAAATGTCGGGCGTCAGGGCTGAGGCCGAATGTGGTGGTGCTGGTTGCAACTGTCCGAGCGTTGAAGATGCACGGCGGTGGACCAAATGTAAGTTGACATAACGTAACGCTGTCCACCAGTTAAGATGGCCACTTCACCTGCTTCTGTCTTTTATACCGTCCCTAATGCTGCCTTAGAATAACATATACAGCTGAATGTTACCTAATACTGAAGGGTGTGAATATTTGTTGTCTTTGTGTGTTTTCAGGTGTCGGCTGGGGCACCTCTTCCCAGAGAGTACATTGTTGAGGTATGAGCCATATAGATATGCGTGATTGCACACAAATAGACTTAAAAATAAGACTCATAGCCACTGACAACAATATAAACGTGAGGGAGACATAATAATAATAATAAATGTATGTGTGTTTACATGTCATGACTCATTTGATCGGGGGCTGTTCCATTGCTTCCAATCAAGTTAAAAATAATTGACCCAGCCTGTTTTATTGCATTGAGTCCTTAAGGTCAGGATGTTTACAGGAAAATTAAAGCTCCAAACGATCATGTGCTCGTATTCTGCTTGGTTGTTTTGTGTTGTGTTTTGGAGTGGACCGCCATGAGAGCCGTGCCCTTGACATTCCCACGTAAGACTCCGACCTGAGTCGCAGCGTTAACTTTTAATGACGTGTCAATTCTCGCAAAATGTGGACTGTGAAGTGGACATTTTGGACATTGGGAGAGCTAGCACAAACACGGTAGCTATGCTAAACAATTTAATTCTACTGAAAAACGGGACAACCGCTGCCAGCAGCAGTGCTTCCCTGTCCATCAAACATGGGACCAACGTCAAGTCCTGTGTCATGTGAAGACACAAGCCGGCTTTTCAGGTCATATTCCAGTTGAGCTGGATTTTTATTAGCCTTTACACAGATGTTTCAGAGAATGTATGGCTATGACAAGTTGTGGAAAAATCCTGGAAATGTATAAGTAAAAACACATGAACCCTGTTTCTGCATCAGCCAGGAAAAGCTTATAGAGATTTGTGTGTAATGCAATAAATAGATGTATAATAAATCTGCCTTAGTCTGTATTCTCACAGATATGTAATTCCTATATGCATAAATACTTCGGCCACTAACATGGTTAACAGCACTTATTTGATTAACAGCACAAATACAACCTTTGCATGTGGTTTCCGTGAAGGTGGGTCTTAGCAAAGGTGTGTGTGTGTGTGTGTGTGTGTGTGTGTGTGTGTGTGTGTGTGTGTGTGTGTGTGTGTGTGTGTGTGTGTGTGTGTGTGTGTGTGTGTGTGTGTGTGTGTGTGTGTGTGTGTGTGTGTGTGTGTGTGTGTGTGTGTGTTCGTGTTCATATCTGGCCAAATCACTGGTCTTTCAGGCTGCTTCAGCTGAGTAAATAATGAAGCAGTATAAGTTAATTGTGAAGCCTGTAATGAAAACCAGAAGTACTGGGGAAAACAGAGCCATGGAAATTAATTTATGGGACCTGCATGGCCTTACTGCTCTGAGCCTGGGGCTACTCTCTCTCACACACACACACACACACACACACACACACACACACACAGAGAGTGCAAGGTTGGATTACTGCCATCAAACTTGGAGTAGCTCCACAATATGCTATTCATGTACTCTGCACATAATAGTATCCAATGTGAGAGTGATAGCTGGATAACTGCACACAGTAAGATACTACCAGTCTTCTAGGGTTCAGTTGAATTCAAATAATACGTTCCTGACCATTGCTCTGTTTCTCCTCTAGGATCTGAGTCTAGTTGCAGGTGGTTGTCGAAGCAATCTCTGGAAGCAGATCCAAATCGCACACCTGTTTGGGGTGCCAGTCGTGGTGGCGCTCAATGTCTTTAAGTAAGATGCATGCAGACACGCACGTCCTCAAAAACATCACATAGCGTGAATCACCAAGTGTCAACCAATGGGCTTACAGTTGAGATGGACCCACAAAAGCACCTTTTATGTTCCATTCATTCAGTCTCTGAATAAGTAATTTGTTTCCCTTGGTGACCCTGTAGGACAGACACCCAGGCAGAGATTGAGCTCGTGTGTCAGATAGCGAAAGAGTGCGGAGCGTCAGACGCTGTGCCGTGTCACCACTGGGCGCAGGGCGGCCGAGGCTCCTTAGAGTTGGCCCAAGCTGTGAATGAGGCTGCCAGCAGACCCGGCAACTTCCAGTTCCTGTACAACATCGAGGTGAGAGCAGACGCTCGCCTTGGAAAATCTGCATTTTCTTTTACAACTGATGATCATAATCCAAGTTCCCCTCCAGACATGTTTTAAAAAAATATGAAAATACTCGTCATAATTAGCAGAGACCAAACTGTCTGAAAAGGAGGATGCAGCAGAAGCAGACTCGCGGGTTGGACTCTAGTAAACCGTGTCTTTTGCTGGGGACATGGGCTTCAACATGGCTCGGTAGAAAGAGAAAAGTCTGTCAGCTAAGATCTCACCAGGCCACAGTTCTGGCACGATAAAGGAATGCAGTGTCGAGTATGAGTCAACGTCAAACATGCCGCATGAATTAACTCACAGAGTCCATGTTTTTATTGTTGACGTCAAACTGATGTTTATTCACGAAATATCATTTATTAAATTATTCCCTTTGGCCGGACTGCTTGTTTCTTTCCACCTTTCTCTGGCGCACTGTTTTTCCCATAGATGCCGATTGTAGAGAAGATCAGAACCATCGCGCAAAAAGTGTATGGAGCTGATGACATTGAGCTGTCTCCAGAGGCCACGGCCAAGATAGATTACTACAACCAACAGGTGAGCAACGGACGCACAGATCATCTCCTTTCTCTGTCACACTTACACGAACGCACACATATTAACCACGTTCCTTGTGTTGTTTTTCCTATAACCAGGGCTATGGTTCATTGCCCATCTGCATGGCGAAGACTCACCTGTCCCTGTCCCATATGCCTGACAAGAAGGGTGTGCCCACTGGATTTGTTTTGCCCATCAGAGATGTTCGCGCTAGCATTGGGGCCGGTTTCATCTTCCCACTTGTGGGAGCGGTACGTAACTGTCGCTGCAAGAGTTTAAAGCAGTATGTATAGCTCATGATCACAGAGCTTTTTGAAAGTGACTGGATCCACAAAAATGCATCGATGTGATCGATGCATATACTGTCATTTACAGCGTGTTCCATCATTGTTAGGAACTGAAACGTCTGGGCAGAGTAATGTCTGTAGACTACATTTAGTAAAATACTGCAAACTACATTAAAGTACCTCGACCACCTTCATACCAGGCTGTACAGCAGAGATTTGTATGTAAAATACATTTAGCTTCTTATAGCATAGCACGGGCAACTAATCTCTAAAAACCCACTGTACACTGCCAGCTCAGCACCAAAACCCAGGCAGACGGGGTGAGAGCATTTAGCAGCGAAAGAGCCGGATATTTAGCTCAGGAGATGATAAAGACCAAAAGTAGAGCGAACAGGACTATTGCACTTAGATTTACCAGCTGGACAAAATCACAGCTCTCAAATGACTGATAATGTTTCTCTGTAACGGCTTGATGTGTTGATAAGCAGCTGTTTGCTCACAAGTTCCATATCAACTTGAAAGGTGACGATATTTCAATGTTGTGTTCACAAAGTCTTTTCACTGTTTAGGTTTGAAGTGGAATCTGGAACGCGTTAGGCTTCAGCCTGAGGGCTTAATAAGCGTTTTGGCTTAGAACCAAAGATTGTTGCATTGTTACGCCACAGGAGATCACACCGACGTGTTTATGATGAACTTGTATGTTTCCATGTACGTTTGTCTGTACATGTGTGTTTCAGTGGGAATGCTCTGAAAGCGTCAAAGCAGCTTTGAGCGGCGATGTAAGGCGTTGAATCTAATTGTACAATATGGCGCCCTTACTTTTACTGTAATATCCAGTGCAAACACTGATGACTCCAGCTGCTCACTTTGATCTCTCAGTGTCGTGGACAGAATTTAAGATTGACTGGACTAATTAACTTAACTAATTAAAAGCCTAATCTGCACTTGTGGGAAACCATAACCATGTTACTGGGCTGGTTAGAAGAGAGCTGGGCTAGCTGGAGCCTCTCGGTTGATGATGGGCAGGAAGGTAGCAGCTTCCTCAGTGTTTTGCCTCCCGCTGTTTCACCAGAGTGCCCCTAGGTGATGGGCTTTGATACGCCGTGGCAGAGGTGTCAAACACCGGGCATGCTGGGAAGGCATGGCAGTGTCTTGGTGTGGCGCCTGTCCGGTCTCCCAACCTTGCCTTTGATCTGCGGAGCCACTGGCACGCTGACAACCCTTGAACTGTGACTCCTCACCCAAAGGAAGCCTCCAAATTGTTCTTTGGACTCTTTGGCTTCGCCGCCGTCTGCCAGACTGACCCATAGACATCTTCACACCTCAACCAAATAGTACAGCATGTAAAAGGGACACGACTGAGCATCTACGTGCGCTCTACTACTTAAGGCAAATCACTGCGAACTTTATTTAATATCTGGCAAAGCATTGACAATCTCTCAGTTCCCACGAGACTCCAAGAGGAAGACGGATCTCTAAAGTCCTGAGGGCGTGAGAGTGAGAGAGGAGGGGGTGGTCTGCACGGGGGGGGTTAAGGGTCTTTACAGGGTGAAGAATCAGGAAGGGGCTGATGTCATTCTTCAAATATGTGAGGGAGGGGGTCGCAGGCAGAACAATAGATCTCTTTAGAGTTCATATCCCGCTGGAGCTGCCTCCACTGCAACATTAAACCCCGAATGGTTAATGTTCAACAAGTTGTAGATCTGTGATTACGTCTATTAGAGACGGCACACATGAGATAGAAGGCCTTCATTTATTTTCACTGACTTTGGCCCTGTAAATGACCCAAAGACCTACGACAAACTCAATAAATCCAGCCATGTTTTATCTGCGAGACTGACCCGTTCTTCAACTGTAGTTTTGCTTCAGTTACAGTAAAACGGATGCAGAGTTTAAACGTAACGGGACTGGAAATTGAAGCTTTGTCCCTATGCATCAACACTGCATCTGTGTAAATATGTATTTGTCTAATGTGTGACTGACCAACATGTATTTAGTCCTAAAGATGACTTGCAGAGTAAATGTTTGCAACTTGTCACTGTGAAGTTTAAACTACACCCATAAACTCTTCGATCTCACCAATGTGACTCCACCTTTCTAGTCAATGGGTTATTTAATACGTTCATTTTTCAAACTTGTCTCACCGCCAATAAAGCAACTTCACGAGATGAACATACAGCCCAACATAAAGAGAATCCATTTAGCGTGTTTCACACTGTGATTTCCACATTTCCTCCCTCCAACGGTCCATTAATCTTAAATGGCACAATTCCATAATCTCCTCAATCCCTTTGTGTAGCGACTGTGCTGGTGTTGACCGAGACTCTTCTCCAGAGTCTGTGGGGGGTAGCGCTCCGGCTACATTGTCTCCTCCAGGCTTTCCCCTGACAAAGACGCATTGTGTTTGGTACAATAGAGGGATTTATTTGGCTGAGTGGAGTTTCCAACTTTAGCCACGGAGTGTTGTGTCATTTAGCGAGTGCCAACTTGTTCTCAGACTGGCGAGGACGACCAGCAGAACAGCACATCCTTTGTTGCTTTCCAAACCTCGACAGTTAAGACAGTTACTCTTCACATGTAAGCATCTTTTGATATTTAAATGTGCACCCTGATAACAGCAAACAGTAGTTTTGAAAATCAAGTTACTTTGAAGCAGTTTTATTTCAGTTTTTTTTGAGTGAGTTTAAAGGTTTTGAGTCGTATGTTTCTGTGATCTGAGCTTCAAAGTCCACATCAATTTAATTGAGTGAAACCGGTTGTTCAGAGATTCTTCTTTATTGCACTCCTACTTTGCTATTCATAACGGTAAGACGGGTGCATTGTCATGCGTTCTGACCACATTGTATCGTAATTATTGCTCATTTCTGTGGTTAGAAGTGTGAAATACGATACATTTTGCCTTCTTTCCCGTTCAAGAAGCTGCTTCTTGTTCTACATAATGAAGCAATGATGCTTCAGTTTGGACCGTTAGATACAGTTACTATATATAACTGAATGATGGTGTACATGAGTCTACCTCTTGTCTTATTGGACATTTGTAAGAGGGCCGGAGCAGAACAGAATGAAACCGTACATAACACGGTGCCATAATTGCAAAAATGATTCAGAATCCAAAAGTAAATTGTTTTATTGTGTTGTCAGTTTTCTCAAAACTGTTATCTTAAGCTTTCCATGCACCTTTAAGAGCGCACATACAGCAGAATTTTAAGCTCTGCGATTGGATGGTTCTTGGCAAACTGCGCCGTGGAAGTCGTCGCTAACTTCTTTGTCTACCTTTTTAAATACACACGCTTGTACCTTTTTGACTTTTCATCGAAGAACCTGATATATTCTGGCTACTAAACCGCCTGCATCACTATAAGGTGGTTTAGTCTATTAAACTGATGATTCATCAGGGAGAGTTGCATGCTGATCCAAGTCGTAGGTTGTGCTTCAACTGTGAGTCACTTAACATCATCTATGGGAAAAAATTGAAGTCAAAAGCTTCTCCCACTGAGCAATTTGTGATGACATCATGCAATAGTGTTCGGACATTGTGCTGTCACAACTAAAAGGAGAAATGCATGAATCACTCTGCCATCCTTGGCCTTAATGCATCCATTAGATTAAAAGGTGATGCATTGATATCGAACACCTTCAAATCTGCTCGTAGTCCGAGTCATCCGTATTCTAAGCCTTATTGACGGATGTCGTCAGAACAGTTTCGCGTAACAGCGGTCACTGTTTACGTCAGACCAGCGGGCGTCAGCAGCCGCTCTGTGGGATTATGTAAGCGTGTTCTCCTCATTTAGGCCCTTCGTTTAAACGCAGAGCTGCGTTTCCTCAGACAGGAAATTGGCTGCTCACTTCCTCCCGTCTCATTTCCACTAATGGGCCCATAAAGCTGGCCCTGGGTCAGAAGAAAGGAGGCACGCAAAGAATGTCGCTCCCCGTCTAATGAGCGAGATGATTTACTTTTCGGCTCGGATGGGATGATGATGTGGCTGAGTTTTGGGAGAGGAAAAGTGTCGGCCAATTCCATCTTTGTATCTGCCATCCAGCTGGAGTTGCACATTTATTGACTTGAAATGTGGAGTCGGATGAGTTTGGCACCGAAATGAGATGACTTTTTTCCAATTACACTGTTAATCATAGCACATGCTAAGATCTGGTCTCGTTGACTGTACGCATGAGCCTTCATTCACACGCTCTCTCCGCTGTTCACGTCACAAATCGCATTATTAGGAATCATTTCCTCAGTCGGCTGCTTTTGTTTTTTTTCCTCCCCATTCTTATTAAATCTGTCTCAATATAACTCCACATGGATTTCCCGGATGGACGTTTGCTATCAGCTGATCACAGCAGCAGGGATCTTACTCACACGAACAGGATCTCACTCACCCATACTGTGGCGGTGGACAGTCGCCACATTTAAAAGCCTTTTACATGTGCTGTAGATAAATGTTATCTTACTATTTGTCGCAAACACTGCAATTTTCTTTCTGTTTTTATATACATAAATTCGGAAATACTTTGAAAAGTGATTCTTATTATTATGTGGATGATCATCAAAGCTCGACACAAAAAAAATCCCCCTCAGTCGATCACTTGTACTCACTTTAGGAAAAAACATTTTGTGAATGTGTTCTATAATCTATGTTTTTATATATAAATATATAACTCTTACTCCATCAGGAGGAGAACCCTCTTACCACCACAGATCTGTACATAGCCTCCTCTCTTACCGCTCGTATCTGTGAGGTAGCCTTTTGCTGTCTATATTGTGACGACAGCCACAGACAGTGGTGACTTTGTTCCTACGAAGTTCATCAGTGCTGAAGTGTAGGTTGTCAACACATTGATCATCTGTCTGCCCAGACGTAAATGAGTAGATTATAGTCATTAGGGGGTCGGTCTTCTTCTGTCCCATTTACTCAAAGCTGGAGACAGTCTGAGTGAATTGTCTTTTGGTGCAGAACAGCTGTGTTGTGGCAAAATATGAGGTTTAACTTATTATAGGTTTCAATCTTATTTGGTTCTGATGTTATTGACATTTTTATTGTTTAAAGACAGACGAAGAACATGAACCAGCTGCTAATATTACAGTGATTTAGGAATGCTGAAATGTTTCACATCACTTATGAGTTTAATAGTAAATCTGCACACCTTTCTCATCAAGAGCGCTAGATTGCAAATGTATTGGTGAGAAGATGCAACTTCAAAAGGTGTTTTTGTTATAAAGACTATGCTGTAGTCTCAAGTTATTATGCAACATATTTCAGTGTAGCTGTATTGTCCCACACACTGTTACAAGTCAAACAGTCAGGAAGTGTAGACTGAATGCTGTAAATAAACAACTAAAAGTCTCATCGCCTAGAGTCTAGACTGAAAGGCTGTAAATAATTATACAAGCATTCAACATCATAACAGAATCATTTCGTGAACAAATATCAGTCGCACTATAGCACAGTGAAATGGAGCAAAAACAGCAGACGGAGGATCTGAAAAAAACTAATTGTAAAATTTTAATGGATTTTTACTTTTTGTGTCTTATGATATGTATGAATTGAACAAGATAATATCCTAAATCAGCAAACATTTGGTTAGGGGATCCTTTTAGCCTTCAAAATGTTACCAACCTTCAATTGAATTGAACCCAACAACCTGAAACCAAAGCTACATTAAGAACATGAAACCGTTGGACATGGAGAAAGATTACAGCTTGATTTTGACCCTTTGTCTTTTCTTATGTTCCCTCAGATGAGCACCATGCCTGGCCTGCCAACCCGCCCCTGTTTCTACGACATTGACCTCGACCCGGTCACAGAGGAGATCACTGGGCTCTTCTGAGCTTCAATTAAAGAACACGTCAACAACAAAAACATATATCGTTGCAGCCATCTGAAAGAGCATCCATTGTGTCATTATGAATATTTTACAAGCAGCCATTGTCTCTTTAACGAGACTTTATTTCCTTCCTGGAGTTTCTGCTTCCCAACCTCGTTCACGTGGTGCTGAGGCTCTAGTCTGTGAGGCTGCACTCTACTCTCACTAACACACACTTAAAATCATCGTCCGGTTTTTATTTCCAGGATCCCGAGATCCATGCGTGCACCGTCGGACGCATCCACGCACTACGTCTTTGACGGGAAATGCTTTCTTACTCCCCAGCAGCCCAAACTCTCTCCAAATAATGGCAACCTGCTCTGAAAGTAACGATTCCATGAAGCATGAGCTTAATGCTGTAATTGCACATATGTGTAATATGGCAAAGACGACCATATCGTGTGTGTGTGTGTGTGTGTGTGTGTGTGTGTGTGTGTGTGTGTGTGTGTGTGTGTGTGTGTGTGTGTGTGTGTGTGTGTGTGTGTGTGTGTGTGTGTGTGTGTGTGTGTGTGTGTGTGTGTGTGTGTGTTGAAAGGGTCCGTTTAAGTCTTACAACCGTCTTAAAGTTTACTTTAATCTTGTGTTTTCATCAACTTCGAATTTCCTTTTTTTTGTGGAAAATAAACCATTTTAATGTCTTCATATGGTACTGCTCTGGTATACATGTCATAAGCTTTTCAATGGAAATAAGCTTGTTTATTCTTTTTGCTTTTGTACGCACAAAAAGCCATAATGACGATTACAAGTTGGATTCATTTTTTCCACTTTTGAGATATTGTAACATTGTATGTGTTGAGAAAGCCTGAAATTGTTTTTTGCAAATGTGATGTGTTAACAATCGCAGTTTATTAAAAATATGCCATTTTCCGTGTGAAATTGCACCTCTTATTACGTTTTTTATTATCTTTAGTGGAGCTGGTCTTAATTTCCGGCTTCCACTGTAGAACCTCTTGACATTTCATATTCCAGGCTCAAGTTGTGGTTTGCAGCCAGACGGCTGAATGTAGCTCTGGTCTTACGACTGACCACGTTGAACCTTGTTTTGATTATCTGAAATGGGATGATTATCTGATTGTGATTATCTGACCAAATCACAATGAAATTACAGGTCTCACTGAAGCTATTGTTGAAGTTGTGTTGTACAAAGTCTAAAGCACCAATTTTCACTGAAAACAAATTCAGTGATGAAATTGCCAACAGCATTTAAAATGTTTTGTTTCTCACAGATTAAATGTGTGTGTTTTTCAAATAAACCTCTTATTTATTTTTCACAGCCAGCAGTTGACTTGTGGCTCGACCCATCTGTTGTTTGGACTCATGCTCTTGTTGTCCTGTGGTTGTCCACAGAGATGCTTCAATACAAACCTCTTTTTATTACAATAAAAGACGACTCCCTCTATCGCTCTCACTCCACTCGCATTTCAAAGCTTTAACTTTTTTTAAGCATTATTCTTGTTTTCCTACCCAAATACAGCTTTATTCCTCCGGCGGTGTTGGACGCGTGCTTGGAAGCCAACGGTCTGGGCCGGCATCTGTTATTACGAGGTGTTTCGGTTTGCAACAAGGAGCCAACATGCGTGTGTGTACCTGTCATAGCTGGCAGTCCACACCTGCTAAGTGTTATTCTGTGTGTTCACCAGGCGGGATCTGGTACTTTTAACTACAGTCGAGGCTGCAGGAATGCTGTCATTTATACAGTAGTGCTCCAATGGCGTGTGTGTGTGTGTGAGAGAGTTTGAGACTGATCCCTCTTGTTTTGAGCTGATGACAGATCTGAAGACCTGGTGTTGATCAGGAGGGGGTTCGTCATTGCTTTGTAATGTGCTGGAAAATCCCCTTTTTGTCATGTTGGAGTTGTTTATGTTGAGCTTCTGACTTCACCTGCCGAAGGCTCCAGTAGCTTGAGCGCTTGTCTTTTAGCACTCTTATTTAATAGTCTGGCTAATTTCAGTACCAAGGACAGGTCTCTGTGAATGTCTGTGAAAGTGTAACTCAAAGAGTTTGCTGGAAAATGGCTCCGATGATCCGAGCCTGGATTAGCTGCTCCTGGGCCTCAGACCTCCAGGGGCCCCAGAAGTCTCACATTCACTGCGACAGTTGCCTTTTGTCAATTTGATTCAATTGTAGCCCATTCCAGATGTGTTTACTATCAATATTAGAGAAGAATAAGAAAGACAGTAGGTTTAGACTTTACATTGCAGTTGTTGCTTTTTTACCAAAAGCCTGTTTTACATCACATGTCAAATTTAGTCAATCATTATGCAAAAATAGCCGTCCTTTTTTTATCCATCTTGTTTTGGAGCAGACCCCTTAATTTACTACTTGTACCAAAGTATGAATGTGTCCACCCCCCTGCTGTGTCTGGGTGTCTGTGTCTTCGCTCTGTGCCCACGCCAGACATCAACCCTCGGGGGCCACATTCTTCAACTCACCCTGTCTCTGTCTGACGAACGCGGCACTTCGCACCGTTTCACAGTTGCATTTAAAGACAAATATGCAGCCCATGTATCAAGTGGAGGTCCTGTGGGAGTGTTTTCACACAGATACGTACTATCCATCTGGGTACTTGCAGGCTGGAGCTGATGTAGTGATATCTCTTGTGCCCAAAAGTTGGAGATGATCACAGTTTTACCTTCAGCTATTGCTGTAACAGCCGGGTGTCCACCATCTCCTCACATTTAAGTCGAATTGTGATCTTTTGCTCCCAAATACAAGAATGAAAAAGAATGAGCATTTGTTTGTGAGTGTTACTGAACCGTTCCTCCAGATGTGTGTGTCTTTAATGTGCCCTTGCATCACTGTTTTATTGAACGGACACCATGACATATCCGGTAAGGCTTTCACTTTAATGAGAACCTGCTTCCCCCATCTTTTAGTCCACTCCTCCAGCCCCCTCCTCTTCCACATGACATCACCACTGCTGCTGACGGATGGGCCTGTCATGCAGAAGGTCGTTGATTAACGCATCTATCTACATACACTGAACAACTTTAACGAGGTTATCTGTCTTGGTTTCCTGTCTTGCAAGACACGTGCTTGAAATGATATTATAATTGAAGAGCAGTCTGCTGTTGTTTTTTTAATGCCACTTCACGAGTTTGAGATCATTTTGTGCCACACAGGTGAGGATTTGTAGATTCAGGAGAAAGCAACATTCTGCGTCACATTCCCGGTTTAAACACATGAACCTCTGGGAGCAGAGCGGTTTAACCACAGTGCTCTACTCTGCTGCCTCAGTGAAACTATGAAATACAGCTTTAGTTCCTTCAAGTTTTTAATTTGAGTTAAAAGTGATACTGTCTGTGTGTAATTAGGACAAGAGTTGTGTTGCCTGCATCTTCAAGATTTGTATTGTATTCCTGTCATGTTAATTGAGATTGTATGATAATTCTAAAACTATTTTTTGGAAGTACGAGTCTCAATAAACAAACTAGGACCATAATAGAGCAGGATTTACCTCTTCTATCATGTCGACAGAGTGAAACCACAATATATGCAATGTAAGCAGGTCGATGCTCGTTTATCATCTGGCTCTGGGAAGTGCACGTGTGAAGATCGGTGGATTGTAATAACAAAGTAACTCAGGAATAAAGTGCTGAGCGGAGAGTTCTTCATATTCATTGACTACATCAGACATTCCTCATCGTAGGTCTGTGGTTACTTTGATGGTGATGATGCTGATGGTGTTATCTTTTATCCGATTCGATTTCCATCTGATACCACACACTGTGGTTATAATAGGAGCCTGCAGCTAAAAAACCCACATAGTACTAAAAGGAAATCCGACCATAATTTACTGTTTATAACTCACAATGTCAATCAATTAAAAGAAAATAATGTTATGGGGTAAGAAAACACCTGTTTTAAGTTCAACTAAGACCTCAGGCCTTTAGTACTTAGCATTGCACTCCTGTAACATTGTCAGACCCACAATGGGTCGATGCAGCTGAACCAGATATATCGCTTTGACTGTTTTATATTCCATTCTTCTTCTCCATCAAAATCCGCTGCCTACTTTACGCATAATGCACCTCAACCGTTGACAGTTCGTTACGGTTCGGTTGGAGATTCGGTGTGATGCTAGTAGCGGCTAGTAGCATCGAGCTGCTAGCCTCAAGGAGAGATGAGGAGCAGCTTACAGAGGTCTGCTCAGTTCCCATCTTTGTATGTCTCCCAGTTTGACTTTTTCATTTTCAAACTTGTTATCTTCAGACCCTGACGACAATATAATTCATCACATTTTGTAAAGCTCTCTCCGAAGACACCCAAAAGCTTGTTTTCGACCTATCGCGATGTAACGTTAGCACTCCCCAACACCTGTAGCGTTGAACCAACTTTGATGTGTAAAATGTGTGACGGTGTCCCGCGGACAGAACACGGAACAGAACAGGAAACTTGAGCTGACCTGTTCAGCAGGTCAAAAAACTGACATTTGAGAAGATTTTGGTTTTTAAGGCAAGTGAAGTGTTCAGGGAATTAAGTATCAAGTAGCCTCAGCCCACTCTCCTCCAAGTCTCCTCCAGTAAAGCCATTTTAACAGGTAAAAAACGTGACATTTTGGTGTTGGAGCAGCAGCAGGGACCCTCACTCGAGGCGTGAACTTGGCTTTGAGCACTCGGGTTGTAATTTGTGCGTTTTTAAAATTCCAAACAAAATGGTAGATGGCTCAACGTGCAATTAACATTTAAAACTTAACATAATTTCCCCATGAACAAACCCCCCCCCACACACACACACACACACAGAGACACAATGGCAATATGTCCCCTAATGTCCCCTATACTGTGTGTTTATGTCAGAAAGGAATTCGTTTAGAGATTCAAAACTTACATTTTTGAGCGTATAGGCCTATTTAATTGAAATTGAACAACTTGAAATAAAAGATCCCATCTTCAGCATCAATGTAGAATAAAAAAACGTACAAGTGGATAAACTAAGAGGTCCCAGGACTGTTGTGTTTGTTAGTGGTTTACATTTAGCACAAGTAGAGTCTGCTTCATATCTCTCTGTGTAAACATGCAAAACTTGACCCGGGTGTATTTGCATGTCAAAGCAGATGTTACCTGACCGTGTTAACCGCAGGAGACAGATGGGGAGGGATGTAAAAGTAGCTTTGATGTATTTGAAAAGTAAATTTCGATTTAAGTTTCACATTCAAAAATGTTCTGTACTCGAGTGTTTTTTTTACTTTATTTTTCTCTTCATATCTGTGTAAGTTAGTCTTGATGTAACTATTTTCTTATTCAATAGAAAAGTGTTCTAACTGTTAAGAATGTTTAATATCGTGCATTTTTCCTGGACGCAAATGGTGTAGAAATCTTGTAGAAGAGATGGTCTAATGACTCAGACCCACAGGTGAATCTGACAATGCATTTTATAGCATATTGTGTGTTTTGCTCATAAAACTGTTATTCTATTAAGAATACATACAAAGATCAGATGAATGTGAAGTCCTTTTTAAATGAAGTACAGTAAATGTTTTAATTAATGCCTGTACTTCACTTATTACAGTCCAATTATTTTTTCGTACAGTATGTTCCAAACTTGTTTTCTGCTTTCCTTCCCCTCACGTGTCAGTGATTTACAACTGCTCTAATTCAATTTACCAATCCCCCACGACAGATCTAATTCCTGCTGAATACGGAGAAGCGATGCTTCAAGCTATAAGGCTTTTATTACATTCACCAATTGTCCTCTTCTCTCACTCTGACGGTCTGTCCTCCATCAGCACCGTCTCTGATGCTGCAAGGCGTGCCGCGGCGCACCGGTGCCCCATGTGATACCGAAGGGAGGAGGAGGAGGAGGCGGAGGAGGAGGAGGCGGTGGTGTCCTGCAAAAAAGAAAGAAAAGTGAGCTGGTCCTCACTCTTCACATCACTCCAGATCCAGGCCATCCCGGGGCGGAGCTGCACTGTAGAGCTCGTCGTTTGGACGCTTTGGATACTCGCTTGCTGTAACCCAGTCGTGCCATCTTGGAGGGTTGTTGTTGTTGTTGTGTTTTTTTTTTTGGAGCCTGAAGTTCATCTTTGTGATCGTTAACCATGGGAGCAGAGAACTCAGTGCAGCGGGACGGGAAGAGCCAGGAGGAGGATGCCTCAGCTTCAGCTTCTGCTTCCGCCGGGGAGCTGAGTGCGGAGGTGAATACGCTCCAGGAGGGAAGCAGCGTCCTGGACAGCAAGGTACGGCCGACACCTAATCGTCTGCTGACATACCTGCCGTCGTCCTCCCCCCCCCCCCCCCCCCCCCTTCTCCCCCTCCCGCGACACCTTCAATGTCCCACTTTGTGCGCATCCGTAACGTGGTGCAGCGCACTGCCTCCATGTGCGCCTGTCGCTGTTTTTGCTGAGTCATGGTTCGAGTTGTCCGCAGTCCCGCAGTAATAAAAGGAAAGCTGCGCAGCCCGGTGCCTGGGCTCAGCGAGACTTTGAGTCACGATCCACCACAATCACGATTTTTCCTTTCGACCGCTTTGCACGTGACATAAATGAAACATGATTGAAAAACACTGCAAGGCGTTTAACATTTGATTTAATAACAGGCTCACGTGTGACTCGTGATTGCACTCCTTCTTATCGTGCAGTTGTGTTTGTTTACGTAAGAATTCAAGTTTTGCATCATTTTCATAACCAAATGAAAAATAGAAATCATATAATATGTTTCAAAGCAGTCTAACATTAACTGTGTTTTTATTTGCATATAGTATAAAACATATTAACCACACAGACAATCATAAACTGACAGATGTGCAGGGCCAGAAAAGTGTCGTGTAGCTTTTTTTTAAAGAATAAACTAGAAATATATAGAATTCTATGAACATGAGAAAAATAAACAGGAATTTGATAGAAATGTATTATATTGTATGTATTATTATGTGATAAAAATGAACTTCAGACAGAATAAAAGAGCTTTACATCATAAAAACCCTTATCACAACACCCACTTACTCAGTCAGTGCATTTGGGGGGGGACCTTTTCAGTCTACCAATGTGTGTGTGTGTGTCTTGACACAATGAAGAGTCAGAAAGTTGACAGCTGGCAGCCTGTTTAACAGTCCCAGTCGCAGCACAGGACACTGTGAGCACTGTGAGCCTTCATTGACAAAGAACACCAGATTATAAACTTGTTTTATGCTCAATTTAAAGAATACAACAACTGAACTCTTGCATATAAGAGTTAACACGCCCATGGGATCTTGCTGACTCTGCTCTGTTACCTCGCTGTAAATTTGCTCAGCGTCGTGTGAATAAATATTTGGAAGGAGCCTGCTAATGACTCAGCATGTTTCTCCACCTGCTCTATTCATGCCTTATATAACTTATTGGATTTATTGACTGTTTTGTGGGCTGGAGGTCCGCAGGTCAGGTTTCGTGGCCCATCTCTCTTCGTGAAAGGTCAGAAAAAAGGTCAAAATGACACTGAGGGAGACATTAAGAGAGACCGAAGGCACAGCGGGCTTCAGCATTTGGTCAAGATAGTGTTTTGTTCTTAAGGATGAGTTGTTCGCTTGTGTTTTCACACGCTGGCCTGTTTGTGTTGTTTTGCAGTGAATTGGCTGCTTCCGTCTGGCGCTTGGATGTTTTGACAAGCTTTGAGTTGTTGTCATCGCAGTGGCAGTGTTTTCGCTCGTACTTTACCAGTTACACTGGAATGAATGATGTCAAATGTTTCAAAGCTGCGAGTCCGACTTGAGTACGTCTGTTGTGCTTTGTGATTCCAGCTGTGGACGGGGAGATGCAGTTTGTGCGTCTAGACGGGTTGTTAGTCAATGACTGGGCTGTCCTGCTGCCAGCTTTAATAACAGTCACTGTCCTATTGTTAGTCTGTTGCACTCACTGGAATTCACTCTACAAATCAATACAAAATAGGCAATGTGAGGGATTTTAGAGGCATATTGGACACAATTAAGCAATATTAGTTCGGAGGATTTGCCTTTTATGCTACTTTATTCTTCAATTCCTCTGCATTTCAGACGGAAACATTGTGCTGTTGTATTGTGCTAATGGTTCATGGAAGATTAAATCGGTAGTTCTCAACCTTTTTGGTGTGTGACCAAAAAAGAATCAGCGAGTAGTTGAGGCTCCTTGTCTATGAGTTGTTCGCAGTTCCACCAAAGAGACATTTTCCCTCTAAACGTCTAAAAGGTTCTATTTAAATAATTGCTTTGGGCCCAAATAAGTACAATTAACCATCATTAAATAATACAACACTCACGGGGGGCATGTTTCTGAAGAATGTTTTGATGGTGCCAGACAGCGGATGGAGCCTTCCTGCTTGACACACAGTCACTAAATATCCTCCTCACTCCACAGAGGAATTTTAGCAATATCTCTCTCTTCCCCACCGACCCGCCTTCCTCATACCTCTGTCAAGTGTTATCAAAATAATCACATTAACGTGGTAATACAAGCGAGTCTTTACATAGAAACTGAGTTACTTTCCTGAAGGTTGTAATGTTGTGACCGACAGTACATGCAACACGATATTAATGCTGTACAAATACGTTATTTCACCTCATCTAAATATTTGAGAATGTTTTCCAGACATTTTGCTTTCATTCCCAAAATGTTGCCTTTTCCCATCAGCAATAGCTATTATGAATACAAAAGGAGATACATCGCGCAATAATATGTTTAAGTCAATTTGGCCTCAATCAACCCATGTAATCTGTTTCAGATTCTTGAATACATGACTTTAATCTGAGTTTATTCATGGCATTGTTAGATTGTATGTACATACTTTAAACATGCTGCCATGACCTTTTGTAATCTGTGTTTGTCTTTCAGTCTGGTGTCAATACTAAGCTTTTATTTCCCAGACAGACATCTAGCGTCACAAATTAATATCTGCGATCTCTGCTCTCTCTAAGAAACCTGTTGCAGACATGACATGGCACATTTGTATTACATGCCGATAGAGAGGCATGTCACAGTCTTAAGCGTGATTCATGCCGGCTATTTATGACGACACGACATCAGACACGGCGATGTCATTGTCCGGCAGTCATCCCTGCAAAAGGGCTTGATGTCGCGCTTCCAACGTGGGTCGTAAATAAATGTTGAGCAGAGCGATCACAAACTGTAAAGAATGTGCATGCTGTACGCTAAAAGGTCCTTTCTTTACTGGCAGTGTATGGGATGTTACAGACGCTTAAAGACTAATTTAACACGAGGCTAGGTTCCACTGACCCCCACTTTTTGGACACTTCTGAAACACTGCAGCGAGGAGAGAAGTTAAAAGGCCGGCGTTGGCAAAAGAAAAGATTCTCTGCAGGTGTTAAATCGCTCCTTAATCTGCATAGAAAATCTTACGGTAATGTTACTAGAGTGACCTTTACAGGCTCTCAGATAGCCACCTGACTCCAATGATCAACATCAGGTTATGTAATGTGTGCTAATTAAGGCTGGTGCGTTCCTGTATAATGAGCTGCAGCTGATCAGATGCTGCTGTGGCTCTGATTATCCTGTTTAGCAGAGGGAGACAGAGGGGGGGGGGGGGGGGGGCGGAAGGGGTCAAACAGAGAGTCCATTGAGGATGGGCCGGGACTGGGACAAGCTGGGGGCCCCTGTGTGCACCGGCCCAAAACAAGAGGAAGGAACCAACAGGGGAGGGGGTGGACGAGTTCTACAAAGAGAGAGAGAGAGAGGGACCTGCCACGGTGACATAAAGGCAGATGAATCAGCCGATTGTTCCCTCAGTCCTCCCTCCTGCCTGATTCTAAAAGGACACCGATGACAGAGGTTGAGTGACAGAGGGTGCAGGTAAAACAGAAGAAGAAGCTGTCGTGTGTTTACGTGTGTGATGGTCAAGAGACGGGAACTCCTCTTCCCAAAATCTGATTGCAAATCAGAACAAAAATAACCTACAAATCAATTTGTTTCCCACTCAGCAGTCTTATCTTACTGCTTTGTTTACTTTCAATCAGTTATTTCCAATCATAAAGTCGATGACAAGCAAGGAATTGCAGCGTCTGTGTAAGCACGACTTATGTGAAAAAATATTGTAAAGTAAATAGAAAAAGAACGACTTCAAAGGTTGTTGGTTGGCATGCCCTGCGCTGTGTTGTGTTGTATGAGTCCTGGAACGCAATCAAACTAAAATGTTTGTTTTAGTTTTAGTGTTAGCAAAGAATCCCCGTGTGATGAACAGGCCCGAGACTGCTGACAAGTTATGAGGAAGCAGAGAAATACATGCAGAATATTCTAAACTGATTTACTGTTATTTAGCAGCCAATGATAGTTTACTGCTCCAGAGGTTTATCTGTGACGACCAGCACATCTTTACGTTGAGCTCAGTGAGTTTCTGTCAGAGAAATTCAGTTAACAGAGCTAAAGAAAGAAAATGTATGTAAAAGGACAAAATACACCATGAAATACACCAAAATAAAGCAAACTAAACCCCCAAACTGTACTTTCAGTGTGCACACTGTTACTTAGAGCAGTTGTGTTTATTTGGACCGTGAAAGCTTTGTTCATTGGGATAAATTATACATCTGAAGTCACAAAATTTGTAAAAATGTTCCGAAACATACATCCACTGTTGAATGTTCCACAGCAGATCCATTACCACCGCTCTGTAAACTGGAATGATGAACTCTCCATGATGATTATTTTTCTCTTTTCTCTTGTTCTTGTCGAAGTGCAACAGGAAGTAGCTCTCTGCTCATTAATCTGTCCCTCGACCAGCTTTCTATTTTCCATCTCTCAGATTTACTGCCAGTAAAAAACAGACGTGTGTTTGTGATGGATGTGAAAAAAAACGGAGCTCTTTTGTTCCTCTGCCCTACCAATTCCATTTCACCCCAATAATTTGATCTAATGATGAGATCACAGGACAACATAAAATCCCGAAATGGCATCAACATCAAAGTGTTACATAATGTTCCATACTTTCTGGTCTGCAGTGCTTGTTTTTGTTTATACAGTGCCAGTGCTCTGTTCCCAGCTCATCCTTTCCATCTCCACTCAATTGGTTTGACTCCAGTAACTTTTTTCATCTTTCCACAAAACATTAGAAGTTAGAGGACACTGACGACAGTAAAAGAGCATGTCATGTATGTATTAGGTTCATAGACCTTTTGCTTAAAATATCTGGTTCTATCTGTTGGTTTGATCAAATGCACAAAACAAATTATTATTAGTTTCAACTTTGAACTCAGAAAAAATCTTAACGAGTGTTTAATTTTCCTATGACCCTGCAGTATTTACTATATGTACAGTATGTATGCAGTGAGACTATAAACTACCACATTACATCCTGATCCATGTGATTTAGGGCAGTGAGTCTCAACCCGTGGGTCAACGTAAATCCGAGGAGTGTGAGATGACTTGCAGGACAGGAAAGCTTGACCAGACATATTTCTCAGACCATGAAAGGGTTAGCTCTGTATTTTCTATTTCCTCTCCGGACACACTCTGGGTTTAACGTCGTTAAAAGAGGGAACGAGAGACTTGCCAGAGCGATGC
Organism: Melanostigma gelatinosum; assembly: GCF_949748355.1. Lineage (NCBI taxonomy): Eukaryota > Metazoa > Chordata > Actinopteri > Perciformes > Zoarcidae > Melanostigma > Melanostigma gelatinosum. The sequence continues at coordinate 13,857,175 of NC_136652.1, read as the reverse complement.
CAGAGCGATGAAAGCAAAGGAGACTGTTTTCGGATATTGACCTGTTTCCTGTGGTGCCCTGCTCATGTTGAGGCTTTGCTCGGAATTGCATTAACGCAAATTGGAAAACGCTTTTATTCAATTTAGACGGTACACTTTTGCAGTGCACAATCTCACATGACCATCCAGTATCAGTGTTTCTCCTCAGTATTGATGGCGGAGGTGTGAGGAGGGGATTTCCCCCCCGAGAAGCATTGGCTTGTTGTCGTGATGTGCTGTTGAATATGTGAGGTCTGGCCGGCAGGGCTCGGCCTGTTCACCGCCCCCACGGGGACCGTTACAGCTCCTCTGTCCCAATCAATCATTATGATTGGAGGACTCTGCCACATCAGCGTCTTTCTCAGAGTTTTTTGTGTCCTCGTGCAGCAGAGGAGGCTGCAAGGCTCTGAGATTCAAGTGATAAAGGAGGATACGTCTCGCTGCATCAGTAGAATGTGTTTCAGTTAAAGATATTTAACTCAATGTTTTTAAGTTGGAACTGATGAGGCACAAAGAGTCTCGTGGGTTTTGAATGTCTCCTTCTGTCTCTGCTGAGTCCTCCACTGCGCTCAAAATGGCATATTTTTACCTCGATGACATCACAGGCCTCTGTGGACTTGCTCATCCATTTTCCCTCTACTCTCTTTCGCCGGCTTCTATTTTCGCTCCATGATTCATCTTCGTATCTTTCCTCGCACCGGTTAGCTCTTCGCTCTGCACTCAGTGGAAACAAGAGTGAAAATGCACCAGGTCCAGGTTTATCCATTTAGTTTGACGTCACTTCTTGCATCTGCTGAAACAAAATGGCTCTTACATAATGCCCAGATTGCTCCAGTAAGCCAGGTATAACCGTCCAACAAGCCTTCATACCTAAACAACTAAATGGTCATTTGCCTTTAAAATCGACCCCATGTGAGCAATTTCTTATCTGGCGTCATTGTCAGCAGAAAGAAAACAAAATAGGTGTTTTTTCTGTGGAAGTATGAACCGTTACTGTTAATTACACTTACAACCACTTCTGGTGGTTTTGAGCCGTCATCAAACTGCTTCACATGCCAGACCACCAACATTTGGACTTGGAGTATGGCCAATATCCACTTGAGATGTGTATTAAACTGCCCTTGAATTGTATCCGGAAATATGACACTTGATATCACAAGTGCAAAAGGAAATAGATTTTCCGGCGTGTTACTTCCGCCGTTGAGTAAGAAGAGTTATCATCAACAAGACTACAAGAGGTCACAAATCAGGAAAACATCAACATTCAATCTAACGTCTCATCCAGTTGATTCTCTGCTGTCGGCTAAAGATCCTTCTCCTGGCATTGTTGGGTTTTCTGGCTCACGTAAGGTCATTTATTTAGGGCTGGAAGACGTACGCTCGTCCCCTCTGTGATGAACTTGTTCACCTTCTGTTGCTATTTTTCTTCCACATCCATTTTTCATCAGCTCTGGTCCTGATGCAGCACTAACAGCATCACAGAGCACAGTGGAAGATGTGTGAGGTCACGATGTGTGCGTGTGCGTGTGTGTGCGTGTGTGTGTGTGGGTGTGTGTGTTTTGTACCGGTGTGCTTACAGTGCTGGTGGGAGTTGGAGCATTTGAAGGACAAACTGTGAATCAGTGCCTCGGTGCAGCTGCTCTCTTGGTTATGTTCATACAGGACGGTGGAGCCGCCCTGATCTCTACAGTTGAGGTGCCTGAGATTTACTGTGTTGACCAAACGCTTGTATGTCACAATCCCCGTCAAATATCAGTAAAACCCATTGACCTGAAAAACATACAACTGGTGAAAAGCATGTATTCAAGTTCAATACAAGCTGTCTATTTGAGTATTTGCATGTGGCGCTGCTTTATACATATACGCCATCACATTTCAGGGAACACATTGTAACTTGTAGTGCACTACATTTGTCTGAGAGCTACAGTTAGAAGTTACTCTGCAGGTATAATAAGGATATAGAATATGATGCTTTGTGCTACTGTAAATTCAACTACTATATGGTTAAAATTCAACCAGATACAACCTGGAATGCTGTTCACATATAAATGCATCAAATATAATATCCCAACAATATAATATAGAGTAATAGAACACGCACAGGGGCCATTCTGCTGCATAATATGAGAACTTTTACTTTTGATGCAGGTACCTTACATTTTGCTCAGTACTCATACGTACACAAAGGTCAGCGCACAGGATTTACTTTACGGCTCTAACTGGCATGAACAGCAAAACAGATTCCATCTGTAATTGGAAGAGTCGTGACTGACCTCAGGAAGTGAAAGCGCATACTTTACTGTATGTCCTGTTGCTGTTGGACTCTGTAACATGTGTCTCATGATGCCCTGCTGTCTCAGGGTAATTAGGAACATTGAAGTGAATCAGGCGGTCACTGCTTCCTCATTTGAGGGGAATGGAATTGTTGTTTTACACTGCAAACAACTGCTCACTGCTTTATTGAAATAATGACTACGGGCCTAGTTTTCCCTCCTCGAGTCCCACTGTACGGTAATTCCCAGAGAAGCTCAGACGTCAACAGGTTTCATAGCGTACTTTTATACATTTTCTTTTTGGGTTGTCGGTTCTTCTCAGGCAGAACATTTTGTCACAAACATCCACTTGGACTTATGGAGGAACTGATTTGATTTTGGTGGTCAAAGGTCTCTGTGACCTCACATGAGACATTTTTGTCTACAGCTGAAGAATTTACCGGTATATGCTGATAATGATAATTGCACACAAATGTGTAATAGGATAAACTGATGAAGTGATTTTGACTAGTAAGCGAAGGGAAACAACCATGAGGCGGTAAATCTGGTTTGGACTAAGTACTTGCATTAGTGTATTAAAGCCCATACTGTTCCTGCTCCGCTAAACCGGCAAACGAAAGTAATGAGACAAGGAACACTGAGGAGTTGGTTGTTCTGGCAAGAAAACATACTTCTATTTGAAGCTGATTTCTTTCACATGTCTCTCTAACTGTGTTAAAATGAAACCCACAACATGTGAGAAAATAACAAAGTAATACAAACACATGATGAAGATTTCTTCTGAAATTCCTCATGTCTGGCTGACAGGTAAATATCTGCTCCTGTGCTAAAGGCTGCACTAATCAACATGTTTACACCAAGAATGGATCAAACGGCTGCATGTAAGGTGAAAGGGGTTGCTGGTTCCATTAGGGCAAAGTGGAGCACCGGCTTGATTGTGCAATACCAAGGTTTACACTGCAATGATGAAAGAATATATATATATATTTTGTAATTGTTTATACAGTGTAGTTGAGTGTCATAAAACACAGCTGTTGAGAATTGTTGATCAGCTTGTCAGGTTGCACTTGTTTGACGTTGATAATAAGGATTCACTCCATCTCTGTGTTTTCTTTTGTTTTCTATCCAGTCTTTACATTAATCCAGGAAAAATATCACCAACCCTGAACCTTCAACCTTTAACGCAAACTTCAAGTTCGCTAGTTTATTGACTGAAATGTTTCAAAAAAGTATGACTGAAATAAATAGAATTGCATCTTTAAGTAATCAAATACAAGTCCAAACAGTATTTGATCATAAAACAATGCAAAAATACAGAACATGCATCATGTTGCGACATAGTGAGACTTCATTTTCTGTGCTGATCAATAATAACTTAATGGCGCTAAAAGATCTGCAAGTGGGAGCATTTCCATTGCCTCTCAACGGCTCTCATCATGAGTGTTGAATACAGCTCCTTTAAGATAGCGTGTCCAAATCCACTGATGCCAGTTATCTCTTCCTCTAACTGTATTTATTGTATTTTTAACCTAATTTAACGTCCCTCTTGCCACTGATTTACAGCCACGTACACCCAACAGTCCACAAATACCTAAAAACTGTTCTTCAAACTATTTGGACAGCTCCAAGTTGAAGTGACGCGTTTGACCCTGAATGTTGTTTCTGTGCCAAATACTTTAAACATATAGACATTAGTAGGGCAATAATCTGAAAGTAATTTGAGGCCTAAAGCCAGAAATAACAGTCTGGTTTAAATGTCTCACTAATTGAAGCCATGCTTAAAGCGTTTGTATGCGTTCCAGACACCCTCTCTCGCACTAGTCATCTTCTTTTCTCACATATGACTCTGGAGCTCAGATGCTTATCGGGGCTCAGAGATATTTAGAGATTCACGACAGGCGGGTCAGCGAAGGGGGTGGGTTTGTTATTTCAACCCAGTTAGAGAGGCAGGCCCCTGGGGTCAAACGCTGGCCTGTGTGGCCTGATTGTGATCGTGTCCTGGGGGGTCTTTCCTGCGAGCATGCAGGCCGTTGTTGTTGTTTGGCTCCGTTTGCTGTTCAAGTGTAGCAGCCGCACAGATGAAGGGATGGGGGTGATGAAAAACAGACGAATTGTGGGAGGTATAGAGACTTCGGGTTAAGGGGTTAGTGATGCACTGATGGAGGTAGAGGAGGGCAACCTGGTTTGATACGTCGTCCTAAAATGGCAGCTAACAGGTGTGTGACTCCACGGGGTCACTCTTTTGGTTTGTATTTCTTTCTTTCTACTCGGCCTCTTCCTCTCTCACACAAAGTTATCATTGCAGAGAAAGATATATAGCTTTGCATTCTTTCCAACGCGATGGTCTTTTATTTCATAAACCATTTAATACATAATAGGTCAAATTAAGTACCGGTAGTCATCATTTCATGCAGTTTTAATCAATGAAAATGAATCAATTTTGTCAACCGGCATTTTGGGGCGACTGTTAAAGCAAGTTTAAAGCTTTTAAATGCAAATAGCAAGTCAGTTGGAAGTCTTCCACATGTCTGACTGTTACAGTAAAATAACACAGTATTTGAACAGTTGTGCTGTGTTGGAAGTGTTTTCTGAGACTGAGTCCTTTCAATGCATCGGCCCTAAGAGTCAATATATCCAGGTGTGCAGCAGCGTGGCTCTAGGGAAGCCAGTGTCGTGTTGGTGACACGTTGGATGGATTCCAGTGAAATCGTGTGCTTGTGTTCCCACGCAATGATGGAATATATTACTTTGGCAACCCCCTCGTGACTTTCAAGGTGGCCGAAGCCAAAACTCTTTCAAAACTGTCATATTACTGAGTTTGAGTACTCTAATCCTGAGCTGGTAAGTTCTATTTTTTATGATGAATTGCAGAACACCTCTTTCCAGACTGGAAGAAGGACATTCATTAATTGAAAGATAAACTAATAGAGAAGTTGGCAGCCTCACTTTTGGACACACACTCAGGGAGTGTGGGAGCTTTTTCCATATCAAGCTCGTGTTTGTGTGTTCACGAGGGAAGAGTTGACAGATTTATGATTATTAACGTTTTATTTTGCTTCAAACTGCTCTGGACTGCACACACACACACACAGGAGCACGGGTACTTACTGTGTGAGCACCTGAGCAGAGTTAAAGGATTGTGGAAACAGTGAGAGTGCTCTTTGGGGTTCTTGTCAGGCTTTGATCTTTGGTATGTACTGAATGTGGGGGTCAGGCATAATAGATTGGGGGCCGGCAGGGGCGAAGAGACATGAAGGGAGAGCGAGGGAGACAGACATGATGGTCACACAGGCCCCTGAAACCTCCCATTAGACTAAGGTGAAATATGTATAAGCAAATACCGCTCGCAATTTGATTAAACCTGCTTCGAGTAGCTTATTGGTCAAGTTGAGCCACTATAGGCCAAACATCATCCACGTGGGGAAGTTAAAGCTAACTTTACTAACTGCTCTCCTTAAATTATAGATAGAGCTCGCTCAATCTGTTAATTGGAATATTATGTCCAGCATGCAAAAATGCAGGTTAAAATAGATTTTAATGTAGAGCAAAAATGTAATAAGCTGCTGGCTGTAGCTTCATGTTTATCATACAGACATAGGAGCGATATCAATCTTCTCATCCAACAAGATTGCGAAGCCAAATCCCCCAAATGTCTGAACTATTCCTTTAAGTGCTTTGATAGAGTCTCTAATGCCGAATCTACTATGCCTGATTTTTAAAATTTCTTTTTTTAAATAGTTAAAATCGTCCTCGTTAAAAAATGAATAAGAACCAAAAATAATAATCCTTAACAATAGACTCCAACAGGATGATTGAACTTAATATGTCATTAAAATTAGGACTACTTTCTTGCCGTTATTTCTCCTCCTCGCTCTGTTTTTCATCTCCTCTGTCTCTCTATCTTGCCATCTCTGCTGTCGCCTCCTCTCACTCCTGCTCCTCTCTGCCTTTATCTCTCCCCCCTCTCCCAGTCACCCCCTCCAACGGCGTCATCCTCCAACCTCCTTTCGTCTGCTGTGAGACTCTGTCTACACCTTAGGGGTCAGAGGTCGCTCGGTTAACTGTCACGTACAAACCACGGCCCCACAGAGAGTTTTTAAGCCCGTTATCTTCTACTGAGAGTTTACGTGCGTGTGTGCACATGTTCACTTGGGAGCAATCCTGCCGTGATTGCTGGTGTTATTTAAAGTCATTCACTGAGACGGCAGAATTCAATGCGAGTGACACAGCACTTTCTTTTCTCATTTGTGCAAGGTTAAACGTGAATGAAACTTTGAATCAGCATTACACAGTTAAGTTTCCACCATGTGCATTTTCATCAGCACCTCGCTGAGTCATTGCCAACAAACCACGTCGGCCCGATGCAGTGAATTGATGACCGCTGTTCCCGCTTCATCATTGTTGTGCGGCCCTGTGTTATGATTGACAAGTACAGCTAGTTTCATGGTGAGCTGGAAAATATTAGCCTCCTGTATCTGATAGCTGCTTATTTCGACTAGGATTCTCAAATATACTCCATCCCCATTTTTAAAGGCTTTAAACCATCTTGACAGTAGCTTGTATAAATCTCTACAGAGATACAAAATAAAAGGAGCAAATGCGAGCTACAAACCACAACGACCCTGCTGTCTTTGTCCATGTGAGCTCCGAAGTCAATTTCACCCTCAAAAAGGCTATTCTGTTTTATTTGAGCGGATCAGATTTAAACAAAGGTCAACAAAGCGGTTGCATATTAGTTCTGCCTCTTCTCGCTGCCTCTCCTTATAGACAAGAGACCTGCGCTTGAGATGTAATTTGCCAGCTGCGTCACCCTCTTCTTTTACGTTAACCCCCCTCCTCCTGCGTTCTGTGTTTGGTTTAGGGGATATAAATCTCCTCCGCTGGCCTTTGTGGAGTGATTTAGGAGACAGCGGGTCGTCTGTCTCCTGGAGTGTAGAGGTGCAGCCAGGAAGTAGCCTCAACGAGGGAGGCACATGAGAGAAAATAAGAATGAAAGATAAATTCAGGATAAAAGTGAAGCAGAAAGAGTCGTAAAGTGAGAGAAAAGATCATAACAAAGGAGACACTCTAATCTTTCCTCCAGTGCCGATTCTGAAATGGCAGGTCATTGTCATTGTGGACAATCAGGAGGGCAGGATTTGAAGTTTATCTGAAAGCTTTATTGCACAAAGTGGACTGACTAATTCGGCTTTGAAGTATTCTTTTTTGTCATTAATAGCACGAAAGACAATTTCGCACACAGACTCCCCTACGTGGGGCAGCAAGATATGATCGGTCTGTTGAAGTTTGAGTCAGTTTACCAGCTCTTGTTACCCAAATGTGCCTGTCAAGAGATCTTGTTGGTGGGAAATAACTTTGGTGTAGTGGGCTAAACTTTAAGCTCAGTGTCATGAAAACAGAGAAAGTCAGTATTCACATGCTTTTGCAACTGAGAGCAAGAACAAATTATCCCGTTGCTACCTTAGCTTAGGCAGATATAGGAAATGTAATGTTGCAGCACAGGTGGAATCGGTAAGAACACAGCTCTGTCAAGTGACTAACCCTGATCTTCCAGCACTTTCTATGAAGCTAGGTCTATGATTATTCTATGTTTTTCTTATTGTCAACAAATACCATGAAAGGATCATAACCATCAATGCCTGGGTCTGCCTTTTGACGTTCCTGTCTGTGGCTCTGAGCCTAAAACCCGTTGGTTCCTGTTGACGATCTTTAGAAAACGGCTCAGTGATTTTCTCAAACAGCTGGACGATGTAGTTTTTAGTAAATGTTCCTCAAATAGGAGTAAAAAAATCCCTTGTTTGGGACTATTTTCAGTAGCAGATTAATACACAAGCATTGAAAATGAACTACAGTGCCCACATTCATCATAATGAAATAGCATGTCATCCAGTGCAACAATGTGGCTCATTGACGTGTTTGTGGGCAACATTGGAGCTCAATGGCAACGCAGCCAGTAGGATCAATTCATTGTTAATTTTGGTATTTTCGAGCGATTCGTTGACAAAAAGAAAATGATCGAATATCACCAGCCTTATTCTTTCATGTTGATATCAAGGATTTATGATTTAACCCGTTCAAGTATTTGTCCAGTTCGGCTTTACCTGTCTGCCACTCATTGTAATAAGACAAGCGGTGATGAACATGTCTGAATGGTGACACAGCAATTACCGTCAGCGCCACACAAGACTGCTGGCAGACAGATACCAAGTGCCTAATGTGTAAACACTCGAGTGAAAGAGGCTGCAAAGAGGGACGGAGGGAGATACAATCATCCTTTGTGAGTATGTAGCCTCTTGTGATGAATGAAGATGAGACCAAGAACAAACATAAAGAGTTCAAACAGGTTAAAAGAGAGACAGGAGCAGGAGGTGTAGACAGATAGTTGACACTTTAGTGCTACCGGTTAATTGAATAATGAATATCATGTTTACACATCACTAAGCACACACACATCTACACATACAGAAGGTACGTCCTGCACATGAGGGAAGGTATATCTCTCCTGTACGCCGCTCTATCTAGACGTGTTAAGTAATGCTGCAAAATGGAACAATAACAGTTGCTCCTGAATATGAATAAGGCTCTGCTTAAATGCTTTCCAATAAGATAAATCAAATCAGATAACTTTGCATGGAAAACCAGACAGAACACAAAACAATGTTTTTTCCCCTGCTGTTGTTTTGTTGAGCGGATGTTTTGTTTTGTGACCAGCAGGTCTAAGTCTGTCTTTAAGTCTTTGTGGCAAACCCTGCTGACCAAGCAGACGTAAAAAAATGCACTACTGGCAGTGAAACTTCAAAATATTCAGTCTGGGAACTCGCAAAAGGAATTCAGAGCAGCTCAGTCAACGCAGTCAGTTCAGTTTAGGTTCACTACAACTGCAATTCTCATACCAACACAGCCTTTCATGCTCAATCATTTCTCTAGGGTCCTTCCTGTGACGATAAATCCTCCTTCCTTACCTGATTACATGAGAATTAAGAGAATTGACAGACTCACAATGGACAGTTAAGAAAAAGGAAAAAAAAACGGCGTCAGATACCATGCAGCAGAACCGGAGACATTGTCTTTTTTATTTCGATGCATTCTTCTTCCTTGTCAAAACCTGCTGGCTACATTACCCACAATCCATCTTGTCTTGACCGTCGACCAGGCGGCAACCTGCGGTTCTGCCGAGTGAAGCCAATGTGGGAGTTTATAGTATGATAGTAAATGATGGTCCCATTTAGAGTAAAATAGACCATTAAGCAGAGTATGCTTTAGGGCGGGCTTGCTGTGATTGACAGGTCGCAGCAGCTACCAGAGCCGTAAACAGCGTCTCTACGTCACTCCTCCGCATTCCAAATATCGTCACTTCTGTTTAACAGTTGCAAAAAGTCAAGAAGGCAAAGGTCATAACCCATGATGGTGACGGCCAAATCCCAGAACTCGAGGCTTCATAACGGCAGTCCACAAACCAAGGGTGGCGTTCCGATGACCACGTCCACTTCTTATACACTTCTCTATACCTTATCTATGCCGTATACAGAGATGAGGAGCGAGATTCACCACCACCAGATTTGTGTCATTTTCAAACTTGTAGTCTTTCCCGGCAAGTGATCTCACCTGAGACAGTTTATCTGACTTCACGTGTCTAATATGGATGTAATTCCCATGGATCCTGGGTTCCCTGATTATACAATGACCCAGGATGCTCATTCGTCCTCATCCCGAAGCACTCTCTGCCATCGCTCTATTGAACCTGAGTCTTGCTGCGGTGAGAAGACAGCAGCAGCATTTTTGAAGGCCAGAAGAAGGAGTGGCATTATGACGGGGTCAGGGGGGGGGGGGGGGGATTATTAGGTAACTTAGGGACAGGAGTGGTCAAAAGGGTGACGATTTGGGGGAGGTGGGCTGACGGCAAAGAATGCTGGGAATGCCGGTCATCAGGTAGACTAGGGTTGGGCGGGGTTGACACAGGCCTGCCAATGGCTCCCAAAGAATCAGGGGCCTGTTTAACAAAAGCAATTTGCTAGTACTCCTTACATGCACATCTCAAATAGAGGCAGCGTCCTGTTTCACAAAGAACTGTAACTCGCAAATTGCAGACACATTTGCGAGTCCTACAGGGCTCTCGCGTGCTCACGTGCATGGGTTGCAAGTGTGGTGTTTCTTTTGATCAGTAAAATGTGTCAATATTAAAGGCAGATGGAAATGATCTCATGCTGCAAAATGAGGGAAACTGTCCAGAACTATATTGTGACCGCCCATTGAGTTTCTGGAGCGCCTGGAAGGGATTAAACAAGGGTAAAGGGCGTGGTTGTGTTATGTGGTTGTATTGTGTTTTTTGGAGTTAATGTGTCTGATTTACATCTACAATTGCAAACAAAAGCAGACATTGGACTGGATTTAAAATGTAGCTGTCCCTAAATCCCCCCCCCCAGCTGACGACCGTCCCTCCCCCCTCCATAAACCAGCTCTCACCTTTGTTTTCTCATCTTTTAGTACGTCCCTCCCAACCTGTCCCAGGCAGAGTCTCCTCTGTGGTGTCATCTTTCAGGGCTTTCCTGAAGGAGTTGGGGCTGATGGGAATGGAGCCTGAGTTGTCCATTAGTTAGATTAGCAGCTCTGTGGGGAGGCTCTGGTTCCCTCTCCCCTGGCCGGGACAGACAAAGCTCTGGCCTGCCTGCCATTGTACGGCTGTCAGTCGGAGCTGGTCACTACCAGAGAAAGGACCTAGATCCGACTGATAAGGTGCTGTGAGCCAGACACTGTTATTTACTTGTTAACACACCATTCCTATCATAGAAAAAATTACTTTTTGATCATTATTCTTATAATATTCCTTTTTGCTGTGATGTTGTTATATGACAATGTCTGTTGAGGGATTTCTGTGTAGCTTGTTTTTGTCTGTTAAAAATGAATTTTACCGCCTGCTAAAAAACTATTTATGCATTCCATTGCCCCCGCTCTCTCTCTCTCTCTCCGCTTCCTGTCTGCCACTACACACTTCCACCAATGGCAAAAAGTTCATCTGTAAATAAAAGGGATGCAAATCGTAGTGGCACCATTATAAGGATCTGACAGCATTCTGGCAGGCTGCTTCATGGATCATAAAACATGATGGGTCAAAGAAACCACCAATTTACCCTTGTGTATGCTAATGCACTTTTTTTTATAAACGTTTGTATTTTAAATACCTTTTTGAGCGTCTCTTCTCTCTGTGTCTTTTTTAGCCTTTGGAGAAAAATGGACTAATCTCCAGCATGACCAGTCTGAATGGACACTCAGAGGACAACACGCTGGCAGAAGGTGTGTGTATATGTGTGTATCTGTCCCGTCAATACTGTTTATTTGCAGTGTGTGACTTTGGGTGATGTTCCTGTGGTTGGTGGGGGAGGGGATGTTTGTGTGTGTTTGTGTCTCTGGGATTTTGTACTGTTTCTTCAGCAGTGGCCAAAGGTAAGCTTGTTTGTGTGGGGTCAGTTGTCAAGTGTGTGTGTGTGTGTGTGTGTGTGTGTGCGTGCGTGCGTAGGTGTGTGTGTGTGTGTGTGTGTGTGCAGATTCTTGTCTGCAGTTGTCTTGATGGCTTTGCAAGATTTACTTGATCCTCAAATAATCCCTTTGTCAAACATGGGAGACACCTACATGAGCTTTTCTCTCTCTCTCTCTCTCTCTCTCTCACACACACACACACACACACACACACACACAACATACTCTTTATCGCCCTGTTCCCCTCATTATTCCTTTACCCTTCAAGTGATTGCATGTAAATCTCTACTCGCATACAAAAACCCATTTTTTAAATTTGTACTTGGCCTGTGTGTGATGCTTCACTTCAGTACAGATGTAGAAAGATTTTGAGCTCTAATCATATCCATGTGTGTGAGCATCTGCCAGAAATATCACTTTGAATTTATCAAACAAATGTAAGAAATAACTTGATTTTGATCTCTCTCTGAACCTGCCTTTCGAAAGTGTCTTTATTTATCTCGGAACCCATCGGCTATCGGTCTGACGACGGATAAGCCTCTGGACTCCTCGGGCTCCGGTGTAGCCAGCAAATATCCGGGCCATGACTTCCTTTTCCGTGTGCTGTTGTTTAAAGTCCGATTTGCAGCTAAAGCTGCAAGATTGGACATGGAGTTGAGAGACGACGTGTACGACAGGATTGTTTCACAAGTACCCACTTTGCAAGCTGATTTCAAACCAATAAAAAGCGAACTCCTCGTCGGACAATAGCCGGTGGATTTCCAGATTGCATTCCGGTCAATGCGTTCCGCCTCATTTGCTCTCCACACTGACTTTTTTTTTACCAGCATTCAACTAACGCCCGTTCGAACAAATTGGTCACCATTACTGGACTACGAACAGAAAACAGAACATGTCCAATCCCAAAATCTTGTCCCATTGCCAAGAGATTCTGCATGTGGATGCAAAATCTGTTATACCGGTAATAGAGATTACAGTCAAACCTGATGAACACAGAGGCAGCCTTCATTTCTCTCCATGTTTAGTAGACGAGTCTATAAACTTGTGTTTATAAAGTGAATGTATTTGAAGACGTCTTTGGTCTTGTGGAAGATACTCTAAGGACACAATGAACATTCTTTTTAATCAGCAACCTGCGATAATTATTAACCAGTAATTAACTGGCCAACATGTTTTTCTCTGACTTAAATTGATATGTGCCCCAACCTGCAACTGTCCATCTGCAACAGCACCCTCCTATCTCCAGACCTACGTTTGTTTATTTTCTTTGCCATTTCTATAGTATCTCCCTCAATCTGGGAGGGCTGCAGGGGCCTGTACACCCTCCCTAAATATTTAGCAGGCCGTGACCCGGGCCCCGCACAAAGCAAACCTGCGCATTTCATAATATGTTATGGCCCAGGGGAAGGGGTAACCCTACACTACTTAAAACACAGAGATATGTCACATACCACTCCGTCAAATAACCTATTTAATAAGCTGTTTAATGAAGCGATTCTGTCCGTTTATAGAGTAACCCAATACCTTCTCCAGAGCAGAGATACAGAGCGTAGGCGCTGATGTGGCATGTGAACTCACGGAGAGTAATATGGTTGTTGAAATCGTTGCTTCTGTGCACATCTACTGTAAGTTAATTCGTAACGTGGAAAGATATAGAACAGAAAAGAGGGGGTCAGGAATTGTTAGATCTTGTGCACTGACAGGTACACAAGTAAAGACGGCCGACCATTTGATGTCATGTCCACAAAACCAAGTCCTATTGTCTTCAAGTCAATACAATCAAACCTTTTGAACACACAAAGCAATACGTCTCGTTTTTCCTGCCCTTCACAGTTCACACTCCTCTTCTTGCCTTAAAAAGAAGATATTTTTCTTCTTGGCACCACATGATGAGAGCTGATTGTGGATCTGCTGAGATCCATTTGGGTATAACACGTACTCGCACACAGACTCGATAGCCGTGGCATCTGGACCCTGCTCTACCCGATTAAACTGGGAACGGAGTGGACCCTTAAAGTCTGAACTGACCTACGAACGAACCAGCCGGCTGATCATTCCCTCACCGAACCTGTCGCTCTCACAAGCAAGAAGGACTAAAAACTGGAGACAAACAACAGAAAACAACTGAAGTTGAGAAAAAAACGTCAAGGCTAGAGATTAAATGAGAGCAGGGGAGTGAAAGGAAGGGAGATGCCCTTTAGGGCAAAAGAGAGAAGATAGTGAAGTGGAAGGTATGGAGAGGTTTTACACCCCAGCACTTCTCTACCTCTTGTGCAGCCTGATAAAGACAGCAATGCATTGTGGGAGACAGGAAGAGAGGGGAATCTCTCTGATAACAACGAAAAACAACAAAAGACAGACTGCACGTCAAAAGACTGACGCATGAGCAAACGCACACACACACACACACACACACACACACACACACACACACACACACGCGTGCATCCACAGGCATACACAAACACACAACCATAATGTTGCTCTATCAGGTATCCCAGAGTGTTTTCAGTTTGAGGACGCCACACCCAAACACATCACACACCAGCTTGGATAACATGTCAGTCTTGTAGCAACTTGAGGCAACATGAGGCAACATGAGACACCTAACTCACTAAAAACAACACCTGTCGGCTTATTTGTGATATTTTAATGTTATTTGAAGGAAGTAAAAACTCATATCGGACTCCGCTGCAGACTTTAATGGGCATTTTTTTTAGAAGGAAAGTCAATTAGTTTAAGTCCAGTTTGTGCTAAAAGTGAACTGCAGGTATCCTGTATATACGTCTGTCATGGAATTTTGTATTAAATCACAGAAAGTATTTGTTTAAAACGCTATCAAAGTACGAGGAGGGTGTGGAGTTACATTTTCCATTGCGTCCGTCGGTAGTCGACCCCTTTTGTGAAGACAAACACTGAGTCTGTTTGCCGTTGCTTTTGCATAAAAATGGCGAAACAATTTGGCTCAGACACTGTTTGAAAATCATTCTTTAAGTTTGTGTTCACTTTGTTTGAGTGCCAGATGGGCTGAGAAAGCCCAGGCAGCAGAGCTTAGGCTGAGGAATGTAGAGTTAGACAGAGAGGAACTCAATAAATATTACATGGAAGCAGAGTTTTAAGGGGAAATGTTTCCTTTCAGAGAGGCAAGCAAAGAGCGAGAGAAAGGAAGGTGTAAAAATAGAGACGGATGTAGCGAGAAAGCCGTTAACTCACACCCAGCCATGAATGATGCAGCCATTGCATCAGTCTGTAACAAAGTGCACCTACCCATTAAATCAAAACGAGACATATTGTCATAATAGAACCAGTCTCTCCGACTAAATCGTGTGTTATTAAAGAAACCATGTTGATCTTTGAAGACGTTTGTCTCATTAGTAACGTAACATTCATCGTGTGCTGTTTTACCTTCATGTAGATGTGCATACCGAAGCCTGCATGTGTGTTTTGAGTGGCTAGTTTTAGGGGTGTGGGCGTATGAGGTGCAGTGGGAGCCCAAAGGCTGACATCATAGCTGATGTAATTCACTGGCCGGAGCGTTGACAGTCCCTCCCAGATGCCTCACAGGCTTTAAGAGAGGACAGATGAAGTTTTCTGGAGGTTTTGAGAGCGAGAGAGTAGTTAGTGTTGGTGTGTAGCAACACTCGACATTCTTTATCGGTCAAATCCTGCATTTCTGCTTGTTTCATCTTTCATCAGATGGGTGCGGTTCACCATATTAAATACATTTCTTTGCATTGATTCATTCAACTTTGCGCACAAGTCAGTGTCAGAACTGTAAGATGTCGGTCCAAAAGAAGAACAAAGAACATCTGTTGCTCGCTTTACTTGTGCTTGGACGATTACTCAAACCGTTGTAGACAGAAAGAATACATACTTTAATACGTTAGTTTATCAAATAAAACGTCTTCACGGGGAATTTTGCAATGTTTCTCTGTCATGTCATGAGAAACGGTTATGTCACTTTAGGTTTTTCAGTCTCTGGAACTTGTGAAGGACAGTTTTTGACATTTTATAGACTAATCAATAATATTATTCAGTGCAGATGTTTTAATCAGCAATGAAATCAAGGACTGTAGCAGTCCAAGTGTGTCAAAACATCAGACAGATCCCAAGTGTGTCATGAATTGTTAGAAATGATTCACTCGAGTCTCCGTCTCTCTGCTACAGTTTTATTTCTTTTTTGGTTACAGGTGTTAACTTTTAGAGTTGAACAAATTGCAGGCTGTGCGTGCCTGTGCGTGCCTGTGTGTGTGTGTGTGTGTGTGTGTGTGTGTGTGTGTGTGTGTGTGTGTGTGTGTGTGTGTGTGTGCCTGTGTGTGTGTGTGTGTGTATTCATGTGTGTGTGGCCATGATTTCATTCCAGGATGGACTGACTCAGGCTCGGCTCGATGGACATTTGTAGCCATGTTGCCAAAACGTTCGTCATGCCTGTGGAAGGGACCTCTCCCTTCACTTAAGCTCCGTCTGGTCTCTGCCAATAAGGCTACACAGTCATCATAACACTATCCAGCGGCCTGATTCTTCCTCCTGGATTTTTGCCCATATTCCTTTTACATCCCAGCTGACAATACTCATTACAGGTTTGGTGCAAGAGATCAGAATGATTTCCTTCCCTCAGTGGAAGGTGGTGATCCCAGAGGAAAGTGTTCGAGAGGCCGAGTTTTAGATTGGAGTGCTTAAAAGGCCCTCAGTCCCTCAAGATTCATCATTGTCCAGTCAGTAGTTCAATCAGTGCAGCATATTTTATTCACTCATTTGTTATGAAGTGGCAGCTTGAAGGATACACTTCAGGGCAAGAGGGGATAGAAGAACTCTATTAGAAAGCTGTGATTTGTCAACTGCTGTCTCAGCCTCTAAACTGATCAGACAGAAAGCCTTTTTTTCATCCTGCTCAAACACAATGGGCAGACCTTAGTGTTTCTGGTAGTAGAAGCAACCTCAACGACGTTTTAGCTATCCAAATAAGTAAGTTCTGCCTGAACACAACATGGGCAGATCAGCTGATGGCAAGCTAATGAGAAATCTCATCTGTCATCTGACTGCACTCGCCAAAACACTGATGGCCAATCGTCCCATATACTGTTGAACGGTCTTCACCCAGACGTCACACAGTAACGCTCACTTTGCCTCGAAACGTACCAACCATACACCTCCCCTCGGCCTCAGACTGCATAAGTGTGTATGTCATTAATTTAACATCAATTCACTTGTGTTTTGCTCTACAGCTTATTATTGTAGCTGTTATTATTCAACTTTAACAGCATAATAACACATATTGTGATACGTTTGAACAGAGCCCTACCACCAACAACACTTGTACTGTTGTTTCTGGTCTTACAAGACAAGCTTGCATCTCTGTGAGGTTAAACTTGGGCTGCTTTGAGCTAAATGCTAACGTCAGAATGCTAATATATGTTATCGTGCAGCCCTGTCGCAACCGAATCATTTAAGATAACGAAACTAAACTCAACAGTCCTTGGAGTATTAAAAGGAGTGTCCCAGGTACATTAGGGCTAAACATACAGTAATAAGGTCAAACTCATGGTAGACTCCCACCAGGGCTCTCAGACCCCCCCAGGACCCTCTCGTCTCCGCAGGCGCTCCTTTCTCATCTTTCCCGGCATCAAGGAACCTAATCTCCCTCCTCAAACCCTAACCTCCCCCAGGCACATGGTGGATTGAGAGAATGGACGAGGAATGTGACTGACCCCCCCTCTCCTCCTCCTTTAATGGCGTTATGGACCCTGTTACAGTGCAGCAAGTATCCATACACTATAATCATTCAGTTTTACCTCGAAACTAATGATCAAATCTTCTTTATATAAGTGCCAAGAATGTGTCAGTGAGGTGAGGTTTTCCACTTGTCTAATCTAAGTCTAATCTTCTTGGTGCTGGATACTTGATACTTCAGTGATCTTCCTTTATCCGCCCTGTCTGAAGTTTCCCACATTTGTTTCTGGAAAAGTCTCAAAAAGAGTCAAATTGTTGTGGAAACAAGTGGAATTGTCCTCTGACCTTTGCAAGAAAAAATGTGTTTCAACACTCAGTTGAGATGAATTGACTTGTTAAGATGAGCCATTTTTGAGTGTAGCTGAAGCATACATTAATGGATCTCTGCCAAATCCTAAGCAGAGCCATACGAGGGACTGAGGTGAGGAAGATAGATAAGCAGCCAGGAAGAGCGTGAAGGATAAGAGCAATTGTGCTCATGAAACACAGCTGGGGAACCCTCTTCTTTGGCTCAGAGACGAGATGAGCCATTTTTTGGATCGATCTGTTTCTACTATTTGATTAAAAAAAAGCCTCCATCCGGACAATACATGCAATCATTTGAAACGTGCATTTCTTTTGGATCTCAGAGAACCAGAGAACCAGCAGGTTGACAAACTGGTAATTCCTTTTCATTCGTCTCTTTGCTGTCTCGTCTCTTTGCCGTTTGTAAATGTGGACCATTTCCATGGCCTTTTCATAGCCGGGAGGGACTTCTTTAGATCCACACTTTGCCATTTACACAATTCAGTCTGTACTGGAAGACAAGACCATGCATAACAACAACAACTGGAATGCCAAATTGCAATGCAGATATTTCAGGAATGCAAGTACAACAGATGGTAAAAACTTGCTAAACATACCCCTCTGGAAGAAATGCTGCTCTTCACTTAAATGTAAAATAACAGTTTTTGTCGTGGACTGCCATCAGGACCAACAGTAACAGGAGCACACGTACTTGATCTCAAGTTTGTTTGTTTCATGTTGCGTGCAAGATAAGATTGATTTTATGGAACCAACACCTTCTCCCTCAATGCTGAACGCTGTAAACACGATTCTCCATTGTTTTCCAGCAAAACTAAACAAAAGATGTCACGAAATGCTCAAACTTGAGACGTCACATCTACGGTGTTCATCGCATCACGCTGCATCACGTTATGTGCGGAAATAATGTCAGCAAGAAAAAAAAGCGGAAGGGTTGTTGGACAGACAAGAATGGCAGAGTACAGAATGATGTGTAGATCGAGGAAACGGGAAAGAGGAAGAGGAAGAGGAAGCGCGTGATGTCAAGAAATGACTGTGTTTCCTGCCCGACATTCTTATCCATCCCTCCGTCCCACACACGGGTTAGGACGCGGCCTCAAGAGGATAGAAGAGACAGAGGGGAAAGTGGTGGACAGGGAGACGGATTAAAGACGAGTGGATTCAGGAGATAAAAACGAAGTTGTTAAAGGAGCAAAACGGAATATAAAAGTGTAAAAGAAAGGAGAGGTACTGAAAGAAAAATCTCTCTGATCTCGGCCGGTTTCACACACTCATGGCCCTCGTTTCCCTTTCCTCCAATTATTTCAACATCATCCTATCCAGTTCTTGGAAGAGTAGGAGGCGTTTTCTTCTTCGCTGTCCGATGATGTCATGTACTTCTTTACAGGCTGAGAAAAAGCCCCTCCGCCCAACCCCCCACTTGCCGGGCCATTGAAGACCCCTCCTCAAACATTCGTGAACATTCCTGAACGTTTTTTTATTTACTGAGATATGAAGGGCGTCACCGTCCCAGACACGGCGCTGGGTTATCCTGACTTGTTGACTTGTTGCAAAATACACTCTCATTCATTGATTGTTGTGATGGAAATATATTTTAGTTAAATGAGCTTTTATCGAATGAAAGAAAGAATTTTAAAATGACTCGTTGACATTCGTTCCGTTTTATTTCCTCTTCGGCAGCTTCGAGGTTACATTTCCACTCGGTCTAACAGCATCATAATGCAATTCATGTATCAGCTGGTTTTAGCTCTTAATTTAAGCTATATGATGGTTACATTGAGTGAAATAATCAATTAACTGTTAAATGAGTTCTTAAAGCAAAACTGGAAAAACTCCAGCTTCTCAAATGTGATTGTTTTATTGTTTTCTTCGTCTCATATGGTTGTGAATTGAATATCTTTGGGCATTTAGGCTGTTGATCAGACAAAAGAAGACATGTCACAATGGCTTCTGGGAACGTTTTATGAAAAGTTAGCTGCAGCCCTACTTGAATTTGAAATAAAGTTCCAGTTTGAAATGATCCTGGCCACAGCGGGTTTGTAAGGTTGAAAGATAAAGATTTTTTAAATAAAATGCCAGCCTTGTCCTCTAACTTCCCGTTGAACCATATGGACGTCTTTCCCATATGGGCTCAGTGTAGCCTCAAGCTGAGCCTAAATTAAAACGTTTCAGTATGTATGGAAGTCCAGGAATGCGACTGAGTCATATGAAGGAAGTTGGGAGGGAAAGGAAGATGTGGGCCGACCCAACTGCGGTACTCTCATCAAACTCTGAATTCCCTTTGGTCTGACTCACTGTTCACTCAGCATAACATAAAGTACTGTCATATTGGTCTTCATGTAGTATAGTACACATCGTGAAATACCCACCAGATGAGTCACGCAACAACAGAAAGCCTCACTGGTGTGTCAGAATGACTGTGATCAAATGAAAGGGTCTTTGGTGAGATTTCACTCTTAACTTACCGAGTAATGCTTGGATGCATTTTAAATTCTATATTATAACATTGAGCATCTAAGGCCAGAGAAAAATGACAATATGCCAGTCATGCACAGTACAGTTGGCTCTTTGCAAAAGAAAAGCAAATGTTTATCCGTAATGTTATGAAGATTCACTTGATTATCCTCTGGAACTTTATACTGAAGATATTATATGTCATTAGATCTGTAGCTGTTTTCTTTCCTTCCCCCCCCTCAACTCCTCAGTTCTCACCCCTGCCAGCTCAGATAAAAACTGTGACGCCTTCCATTCATGGGAATAGATCTCGGTATCAACGGCTCTCTCAATTCAATGGCTCTGAAGAAACTCACAGGAAGTGGTTTCTAGTAAAGAAAAAAATGCGGCGATTGGTTTCACCCACGTTTTGTCCCAGAGCTTGTCTTTGTTGTCTGTTTGCACCTAAGAAATGGAGAAATTAGGCAGTTAAAGAGTTTCAGGAAAAACACAAACTAAGAAAATGATTTCAAAGACACTAGACATGCTGCTGGTTGTCTTGTTGTTTGCAAAAGAACAGACGGTACTTGATTACTGTTGTTATCACCCGTTTGGGAGCCTTCTGGATGGAATTCACACATTCTTCTGGGACAATGCTGAAGTGTGACAGATCTGATTATGCTGGTATTTACCTGAGGATTTATCTGCATTCCTTCTAGTCTCCCCCCCCCCCCACCCCCAGACAAAAGCTGAATTAAATGTGTCTGCATTGGAGTAATTGAGAGAGGCCTATTAACATTCAGGGGCAGGCGGCAACTCAATGGCACCCCCGTCCATGTTGGGTTGAGGTCCTGGGTATGAACTTTGCCTTTAAAAAGGTATATATTTGGAGAGTTTTGGGACTATAAAGTGAAGTAACAATTACTATGTTTTAAATTTCATTTTAAATCATTTGGGATTGCTAACTCAATTGGTCAAAAACCCAACCATTCTAAAAATCTAAAATTCCAAAGAAGCATCCTGAAATCCCCTCTGGTTTGCCTCTGTCAACATTCCTCCATGACTAGTGGCATGTGCCATGAGATACGGGCGGAGCGTGGTTGCCTCCCGAAAAGGGCGAGTACAGGGGGACAGGGGTGCGGTGGCTGCTTAAGACTGTTTTCAGTTGGTATTTCTTTTAACAGTCAGTGAGAAACTGCCATTTGAGGACACACATGGGCTTTAAAGGCCAGGGAAGGAGAATGTAGCAACAATGTGCATGATAGCGTTGGAATTGATGGGGTTATGTGGAGCTTGTAGAGTAGTTGATGTGGAGGGATGGTTGGCAAATGCTTTCTAGAGAAATCACATGATGAGCTACAGTCATCCCGGCTGGACAGTGAGGTCTGAGGGGGGTGAGGGGAGGAGGAGGGGGGAGGGGGCTCATTCAGAACAGCTGAAGAAAGGAGAGGGAGGTGGGAGGAAGAGGGAGGCAGGGGTGGTCCTAGCATGACATGTGTGTCAGTCTGTTGAAATGTGTGTGGATTCCTCTCTTCTGTTCATACTGGCTGAGAAGCGCTGGAAGAGAGAGAGAGACACACACAGCTTCTGCCCTCAGACTGAGTTAACTAGTGAAGACGGAGCCAAGAAGCAAATCTTACAGACTTAACCGAGTGAAGGAAAACAAGAGAGAGACAGATTCTAGAAATACATTTTTAGATATCTTCAAATTTTAAATCCTTTTTTTTTTTATTTTTGTAAGTTTTTGAAGAAAGAATTTTTGGACTTTTACCAATGCTTGGAACAATAACTCTAACGGGTAAGAAAAATCATTCAATATGGTCTCATTAGTTGTATTTTTTAACAATTTAGAGTTTGTTGATGATGAAATAATGACTGCTTCGCTTTAAAGTGCCACTTTGATTTATTTAGTTGAAACTAGTAATTCAGGATATGTCAAAGCATTGGTTTCTCCTCACGAGTGAGTGTGGCTGAGGGCATTGTTGTGCTGAGGGTGTGGTTAGTTAGCATTGTGGTTTGTAGATGTCCTGGCTTGGTGGTGGGTGATGGTTTTGCTTTGGCTGTAGAAAGTAAAATAATGCTTGAATGCTGTACTTTTCTTATTTTATCATCTTTTATTTGACCCTGTTATGAGCTTTTATGTGGTAAAAACCTGTTTATCTACCGTACTAAGAGACATCACAGTGTACCTCTGGCCAAAGCCAAGTGCTGAGTGCCCTGAAGTGCATGAAGATGCATTTTGAAAGCCTGCTTTTAGCTCACATCGCTGTCTGAGCCAGCTCCTTGTGTCCCGTCATGTGAAGCATTTCATGAGAGAGTGGGATCCTAATTCCCAGTGGGGTTATTCTGCAGCTTAGCCACAAAGGGTAGGGAGGGAGGAAAAGGGGGCGTATGAAATGAATTGCATGCCAAGACCAATTCTTCTTAAGTTCATAATTGGGAGTGATGGTTCAAATTGAGTAATGTTGTAATGTTTTGCTTTGTGGAGACCTCAGGTTTTGGTTTCTGCACATAAATGGAAAACCAAAGCACTGATATGAAGTGATATATATATCCATGTTTACTTGGTTTTGCTGTGGGCTTATTCACATCAGACTTGTACTTGATGTTAATGAGATGAATTGTGCTACAGCGGGTGTTGTTAGTGCTGTTGATGTGTCGGGTTCTGCAGATCCCCGGAGAGACTTTGACCACACCTTTGATACAGACAGAGAGAGAGCGAGCGCTAGTATCGTGTCTGTTGGGGGATGGTGTGGGGAGGCTCCTTGCCCTCTTTTTAACTGACTTCTTTTGTTTAAAGGGCTCCTGCTCCAGACTGATAATTACAATAACGATTTGCATATATTTGGCAAAGTTTGTCTAAAAAGAATAGCTGGCATTCAGCTTCACAACTGCCCCCCCCCCTCCCCAAACAACACATAGTGTTGAAACAGCCACAACAGAAACATCTGATCTCACTGGAGACTGGAGTCGGTTTCAATAGTTTTTATTTGGTTGGGGGGGCTGTGGCGATGATATTTAATATGAGAGCATCATCTTACCACATGCTCTCACACTCACACATGAACAAAGCTTGTCTCCAACGGGGATAAGTATTTCAACTATGAATGTGTGTTCCAGAGATATGTAACACCCTCTAATGTGAATACGGACCCAAGGGCAGAGACCCTGCCCCCCCACAACGCCATCCCTTCATCTCTTAACTGTCCCCTCCTCACCCTCTGTAGCCTCACCCCTCACACTCACACTCACATTCTTTCTGGTACAGTCGTTATTCATATCACCCAACCTCCTCCACCACACATTAACCGCCCCCCCCCCCCCCCCCCACCACAAACCAAATCAATCTTGGGATATTAACAGTTGTGTGCCTGTAAAAAAAAGAAAAACTTGGTGGAAAACAAAGATCAAAAAGACAGGAGAGATGCCAGTAGTCTGTTAAATCAACATGGTTCCTGTTTTATTATCCATGTGGATACACAGGGCCTCGTCTGGCTTTCTAACAGTCGGACCCCTCCTACACACACACACGTCTTCATTCAACAGCTCTTTACTGCACCAGAACGTCATTGAAAACAGCTTCGAGGTGCTGGTTTGATTATGTACACTCACATGAATTTGCTGTTTATGCATAATTGAGCTGAATTTATTTTTGTACTCAGGTTTCATATGACACGGACATAGACTGGTGTTTGTTGTTCTTCTGGTTATACTTTCTTGCTTAACAACCGTGTGACGGGACCTTGAAAATAGCACCTATGTGAGAGAGAGCTCACTGCCATGTGACAATGTTGTGTTTTGTAAATCACTCAGGCCTTTTAAATTCCAGTTAACATTATTTTGGTAAGGTCAGCAAACTTCTCCCAAGCTGTCTTGATAATAGAAAAGTTGACCACCCCCCTTCCTTTATTTTCAGAGGCCAGAGAGGGTTAGAATTCTATTGTGTTTGCATGAGTGTGAGCCTTGGGATGGGGGTGGGTCCCCATCCATCCTGCTGTTGTGGAATTTGGGTCAAGGAGATTGGGACTTTTTTTTTATTTTAAGGAGGGGTAGTAGTAGAGGCCTCTACTGTTTGGTTTGAATCCTACATGGGCACAGTCGAGACACAGTCAAACCGAGAAAACCCCAATAACATTCCTGAAGTCCCCTGGTATTTAAGTTCAGATTATGTTTAGAGCATCCTAAAATAATTTCCCCAAACACAGAGTGAACAGCATAGCTCACATTCCACTCAAGTCAAATCTATACATAAGACATGGGCGTGCCCTCACTAACAACATTAGGGTTTTGAAAGCATGTGTTGATTTTATCATACACATTTAGGGTGAAACGCTGCTGTGTTTGCTGAGGTTTTACCTCATTTCTAGAAATAATATTTTTTTTATTTGAAAGTAAAACATATTCTAGGAATACAGTGCTACTGAGTGAAGCGTCATGCCTATAATTTAGGAAACGGATGTTGACAGATGTGGGCGCAAAGTTTTACATTTTTGTGGACGACAAGAACCACGAGTCATCTTGGACAGATTTATTTAAAATCTTTATCCAATTTTCATAGCAGATATCATGTTAAAAATGGGAGATGGAATCAAATACCTTGTTTTTTACATATCATTTTTGTGAAGGTGGTACTTCCCACAGTCCTGCATGGTTTTAGGGAGTGCATGTGCATCTTTGTGTTTCCCAGTGTGTGTAATCGGGTAAGCTGACAGCCAGGCATTGAAAGTCCTGGGAATTTGTTTTTAGCTTGAAACACTGGCAGGTCGTAATCCCCCTACGCCCTCCTCTGTCAAAACACAGACACACATGGCAGGCAGACGTCTTGTGGATGTGTCACATGTGTGTATTTGTCTCTTATCTCAGCTGATAATACAACATTTGTCTTTGATTTGTACAACTACTTGGGAATTACCCACAGTAATGGTGGTTGCCAGGTTGTGTTATAGCTCTGCTCACATGTTTTGGTTCAATAGTCCACACATTTCCTAAAGCATTTCTCTCATTGTGTAACATTTTCTATGGAACTCCCTTTGGGGACTTCTGTTTTATTTGTTTCAATGTCTTATTTTTCGGCGTGTTTACATAGCACAGGATTAGCTGGGAAAAATTACAAATCTAATTGTATAATAATCAATTGAGTCCTCAAATGCTTACTAAAATCTGCTCAGGGGGTTAGGATCACAGCAAATCCTTTCTATACAACGTCTCTCCTCCATTAGTCATGACATCAATATTTTTTATTGAACACAGATTGATGTCGTAATCATTACCCAAATATGATAAATTGCAAGTTACAAATCATAGCTCTGGCCAAAGCATTTTTATGTGAATAATGTGATCTTTCTGTAACACAGTAGGAGCTGTAATAGAAAACTCATCAATATCTTCATCAAACTTCATCAAATACTTTTTTTTGTCATTTCAGTTGGCCAGCCTGATGGTGTGGCTCAGAAGGAGGAGACTCCTGAGACGATGGACACCATCCAGGGTGAAGTGGCTCCCCAAGTGAACGGCGAGAAAGTGGAGAAAGAGTCTCCTGATGCCAATGACATCTCAGCTGTTGAGGAAAAAGCAGCAGAGGAGAAACCCGAGGATGCCAGTGAAGTGGGCTTCAAGAAGATCTTCCGCTTTGTGGGCTTTAAGTTTACACTGAAGAAGGACAAAAGTGAGGAGAAAGATCCTGTGAAGCTACTGACAGTCAAAGATAAAGAGGAAGGAGAGGAGGTTGGTGTGACTGATGAACCTACAAAGGAGGAAGAGGCTGCCACTGCAGAGGAGAAGAGCTCGACTGAAGAAAAGGAGGCCGATACAGAGGCATCTACTGCTGAGGCAGACAAAGCTGAAACCACTGACGCCCCAGCTGATGACACAGCCGCTGAAGCTACTGATGAAGGAGCTGAGAAGGAAGGAGAGACCACCCTGTCGCCCTTCAGGAAGCTCTTCAGTGGAGGACTTTTCTCTAACCTGAGAAAAAAAGCCAGCATCCGGAAGACAAAAGAGGAAGAAGACAAGGAGGCAGCTGTTGAGGAGGAGACAGCTAAGACAGAAGACGCTGCTGCTGCTGCGGAAGAAAAGGAGGAGAAAGATGACGTTGACCAAGAAACTAAGGAGGAGGCACCAACTACTCCAGAGGAAGTGAAATCAGAGAGTACTCCAGAGGTCACTGTTGAAACCCCTGCTGCAGCTACTACTGATGAGACCAAACCAGAAGAGGAAAAAGCAGAACCTAGTGCAGAAGAGGAGAAGGCTCCGGCAGAGGTGACTACTGAGGCTGAGCTTCTATCATCACAAGAGAAGGCCAAGCCCCAGGGAAGCCCCCTGAAGAAGCTTTTCACTGGAGCTGGCTTAAAGAAGCTCTCAACTAAGAAACAGAAGGCCAAGAAAGACACTGAGGCGAAGCTCACTGAGACTGGGGAGCAGGCGGCTGAGCAGCTTCAGTCCTCCACTGAGTCGGCAGAGAATCCAAAAGCTGACAGTGGGCCCTCATCTCCCGAGGAGTCGGGAGAGCATGTTATTGCTGTGGAGGTGACCCAGAATGAGTCGAGCCAGGAGACTGATGGTGAAGTTGCTTCTGATGGAGAGAAGAAAAAAGAGGGCATCATTGCCTGGTCCTCCTTCAAGAAACTAGTCACACCCAAGAAGCGTGTAAAAAGGTCTTCTGAGAGCGAAGATGAAGCCACAGGTGAAAAACCAGCAAAGTCCGCCACCCTGTCCTCTTCTGAGAGTGCCCCGTTAGCAGATAAGAGTGTTGAGGAGGAGGCCAAGGAGGATAAGCCAACTGAGGAGGAACCAAAGACTGAAAACACTGAGAAACTGGTCAGCAGCACAGAGGAGCCCAAAAAGAAAATGGACACTTCTGTCTCCTGGGAGGCTCTAATGTGTATGGGTGGACCCAAAAAGAGGACTAGGAAGACCTCTGATTCTGACGATGAGGAGACCAAGGTTGAAGAGGAATCGACAGCAGCTGCGTTAGAAGGGGAGCAAGTGGGCAAAACTGAGGCTGCCATTGTCAGTTCCCAAAACACTGACAGTGATGGAGAAGTTGTTTCCTCCCCTGAACCTTTAAACCCCCCTCCTGAGAGAGAGTCCACCTGGGACACACTGAAACGCATGGTTATGCCAAAGAATAAGGCCAAAATTGAGGAAAAGCCTGAGGAGACTATAGAACAAGTCCAGTCAGACAGTGAGGCACCAAAAGATGAGTCGTCATTCTCTTTGAGGAAGCTCTTCCCCGGACGCAAAAAGAAGAAGGCTGAAAAACAAGCCTCCACTGAACAGGGTGAGGAGGACTCTGACACCCCAGCTGTGGTTCCTCTCTCAGAGTATGAAGACCAGGTTGAAGCTGAACAGAAAGCCCCAGAAGAACCTGCTGAAGTCCAGATCAAAGTATCCACTGAAGATAGATCCCCGTCATGGATCCCAGCCCCTGTTGAAGATGGTGACGATAAACATGATCAGCTGAGTGACATTCCAGAGGAGGCGGAGAATGCTGCCACACCAAAGTCTGTCGATACTGACATCGCCGAGGATGAAGCTGAGGACAAGGATAATCTGTCTCTTGAAGTTCCCAAACGCACAGGGCCGAGACTGTCCCTGGCCGAGGTAAAGCCTGTTCCTCAAGCTCCATCAGCAGAAACTACTCCTGTTCTTCAGCAACCCAAGCCGGAGAGCGCACAGGAGGTTATGGAGGGCATACAGGCAGAAATTAGTGAAATTCCACCCCAGACAAATGTGATTGTTGAAGATGTACCAGTAGAAGTCGTTTCTGCTAAAACAGAGTATGAACCACCAACTGAGAATGCAGAGTCAAAGACACATGCCGTCCTGGAGCCACATGCTCGTGATGCTTTGGAGAAACCTGTGATGCCCATCGTAGAGTCTTTGGCCGTGGTCCGTGATGTTGTAGTCACACAGACGTCTGTAGAAGAGAAGTCAGCAATTACAGAGGAAGCCATCATTACAGAAACTGCCATGTTCAATGCCGAAGTGCACCGAGTAGACACCACCGAGCTTGAGCCTGTTGTTGAAAGTTCACAGGGTGAATTGACAGCCATTGAAGCACTCAGTGAGAGCCATGAACCCGAGATTGAGATGGTTGGAATTGTCAGCACTGTTCAGGAGGAGTCTGAAATCATTCAGCCTACCACCATGAGCGAGAACTCTCCTCGGGACGTCATGAGAGGTGATCCCATTACACCAACACTAGAAACAGCTGTTTGCACACAGAGCGTAGAAGTCACTGAGCCATCTGTAGAAACAAAGGAAGTGAAAATGGATGTGGAGCAGCTTGCTGCCATCGAACAAAATATCGCAAAAGAGGTAGTTGAGTCTGTGACTGCAGAGAGAGTCTCCGCCATAGGTGAAATCACAAAGACCACCATCACAAAGGAGACTGAGCCAACCATCCCTGTAGCTGTACCAAGTGACGCGGTTGTTATCTCCGAAACAGTGGTCCTTGTGGCACCAGTCAGTGTGGCAGCATCAGACATGGTTGCCATGGAAAGTACACCAGAGGCAGTCGGCGATGATTCAATCCAGGTGCAGGAAACCAAGGAGGAGGGTGAAGTTGAAGAGACTGTGGAGGCCACGACCGCTCAAACAGCAGCGTCAGAGATCAGTGAGGTCACTGAGCAGTCCAGCAAGGATATGGAGGAAATCCAGGTGGACGTCCAGCAGACCAGTGAAATTGAGGCTCAGAGCATCGTCATTGCCCAGGCTGTCATTCAGGACGCTATGGATAAAGTTTCAGAAGACGCGTCTGAGTCGAAAAAGCCCACCACCCCTACACCAGTCCAGGGTGTAGCAACAATAGAGGAAAAGATTGAGATCACCCCTGTTATCTCTGACACCCCTGTTGCTGGTGTCTGCGAACAACAGGCATCAAAGTCACCTCAGCTGCTCCATGTTTCCATGGAGGTCATTGACCCAATCCAAATGGAGGTTACAGAGAGCCTTGATGCCTCTGTAGAGGAGAATAAATCAGCGGAAGGATTGCTGAAAGCTGTGGAGGTAAAAGTAAGTGAAGTAGAGGAAGAAGTTGTAGAGATAAAGGCAGAGAGTCAGACAGGTGAGGAGCTTGAAGAGGTAAAGGAGGAGCAGAGCAAAGAAGACGCAGAGGTCCAGGAACCAGATGTAGAAGAAGCAGCTGAGGAAGTGGAACCACAATCGGAGGAATCAAAGTCAGAGGCCCCTTCAGAGCAGAACAAAGAGAAAGTGCTTGAGATTCACATGCCAATCCAAGTGGTCCTGCAGACAGCGCAGGTGTTTGAGGAGCCGTCAGTGGAAGAAGAGGCGGCGGAACAGTTTGATTGCAACAGTTCTGTGGCTGAAGACACCGACATAAAGGCTAAGAGGGTTTCAACTGAAAGCAAACTCTCAACGCTGTCAGAAGAACCCCGAGTGACAGCAGAGGCTTCGGCTCCTGGCCAAGTCACAGAGGCAGAGACACCAGAAACACCGTCGGGAAAGTGTGCAGAAGTGATGGCGCAGGTGATCGAGGTGATCGAGGAGGCCGTGAAGGAGATTGAGCCTGTGTCCACAGAGATCACAGCAGCATCATGAGCAGGTGAGACTGATCTTACAGCATTGATCGTGAATTGTTTATGACAACAGTTTTTAATTAACAAATCAAGTAAATGAAATAAGTGATTTTTGGTATTTCAGTATTGTAAATTAGAGATGGAACAGTAAAGGATGAAAAAGGTAGTTTTTTTCAAATTCCTTTGTTGGCCTATCAAACAATCTTCTCTCAGTGGCTTTTTTGAGACATCAATGGGCCCCACTTTTATTAGGGAGTAGGGGAGGGGATTTGCCCACTGACCAGATGAAAAAGCTTTTGTTCAGGGTATGAGCAACCAGGGGACCTTTGATATCAAAGTAGGAATGCCGCCATTGACCCCTTTTTTGTAGGCCGGGGTCTTAAAAGGAAGCGGTGTGTGAGGGGCAGATGAACTTGTGCTGAAAGACTGATTATGAATCCTCCGCTCCCTCCTCCTGTTTTCCTTCTGTCACAGGCTCAGTATGGAGTCAAGAAACCATGTCGGAGTACGCATTTGTTCGATTTAATTACAAAGCCTCAAAGAGCTCAAGTGGTGTTTTTCAGTTGTTTTGATTGAATTATATCTTTACTCGGTAAATGTTTAGTCAATTTGAATGTGCAGCAATGTTTTAGTGACACACTGCTGTTATCTGATCGAACCAATGTGAAGGACGGAGAAACTGGGTGTCGTTCACTTTGATATTTATTAAGCTGTCATGCAGCTTTGCTATAGATGGATAGAAATGGGAGATAACAGCAGGAAAGAGCTGGATGAGTTAAGCAGCTTAATAGCAGCAGAGGAACAGCAGCCATTTCACCGTTTGCACATCCTGAATCAGTACATCCAACTCATGTTCTAGTCACTTTTGTCCCCACTTCTGTCCCTGGATGGATGGGAGAATGGATAATATTATATTAAAATACAGATATTTAATGATATTCTGGTCCTACAACATCACAAAGATGTTTCCAAATATAATGTCAATCTCAGATAGTTTCTTTTTGGTTTCCAGAGAGTCCGTTCTTTTTCCTAATACCTTGTTTTTGTTTCTCTCCACCTGAAGATACTGATGCCTGGGAGACACACTGTACCAGGAAGTGAGTGATGAGGGAGAGAGTGAGAGAAAGAGGCTGCTCTGTGGTAACACACTGAGACTGGGTTCCGCCCAGAAAGACGGAGTGACTGAGCAACAACAGCTCCACCTCCCCTCCCACCTGTACTCTAACCCCCATCCTGCAGCCCTGTCACCACAATGTGACGTCCCACCGCCATATCCTCATCCACTCACTCCCTCTCATACACACACACACACACACACACACACACACACACACACACACACACACACACACACACACACACACACACACACACACACACACACACACACACACACACACACACACACTTAAGCATGCCATGTGCCTCAGAAGCATCCCATCTGGCTTGTGATCGGTGTGATGTATGTTCAGTGTCCCTTTCCATAGTCCTTTCTGCATATGCCTTGAGTCTGCTACCCGGTCAAGTATCTGTTCTTATGTGTTTGTCCGTGTGTAGTAGGGAGAGTGAGATGGGGTCAGAAGGTGAAGAGATGGAGGACTATTATCTTGTATATTGTATTTATATTTGAGTATTCTTTCATTCATTTGTCTTCTTTTTTTTTCTTTTCGTTAGGACATTGTTGCCTTGATGTTTTTAAAATTCCCACATTAAGCTGTGATACGTCGGGTGTTCTTTTGAGCAACATTATGACAATAGATTTAACGGCTGACGCAACAAAACAAATGTGAGACTGTTGCATATACGTGGCCGGTGTATCACAGCTTCTAATCGTCATATCCAATGATTATTTCAAGACTCTAGCAATTGTAACTAAACCATGGTACAAGTGTGAATTCCACTGACAGTTAGCGATGACACTGACTGGAGAAAACCACAAGAGGGCAGAGAGAGTATGATGATATCCACCATACATGCTTTTGACACATTCCCTTGCCACAATGTGTTTTCACTCTGCACCCCAACAAAATACTTAATGAGCTTCATGTACAGTAGATAAGACAAACAATCACTGCCTGATAAACTGTGAAAAAGACATTGTTACACATTGTTTCATGAAATAATACAATAAATACAATTATAACACCCTCATTTGATCATGCGGCAGAGGTAATTGGTTAACAGTGACATTTGAAGGATACATTAGCCATTTTTAAACACCGGAGGAGTCAGACGGTAGAGACGTGCGTGTAAGAAACACTTACAAAGCCATTCATGTGTCACAGTGTTTAAAGGCCATGTTTCTGTGTTACTGTGTTACATACTGTATGTATTATTTGTGTCTGGCAATTTTACATTTCACACCTTCCTTACTACACTATATTTATATTTCTTGATAAAAAAAAAAAAGACAGTATGTTGATGCCCTCTGTTGCCTACAAAAAGTAGTGCACCCTTTAGTCTTCAGTTGATGGCGTCATTTTGGCATCAACTGGGTGATCAAGTATGAAAATGTTCAATCCAGTCGTATGGTACCTGCTCCTATGTCGTGTTCTTCACTCGGCATGATTGCTCAGGGTCATCAAACTGGCACTGGGTGGGGATTTAGAGAGGCACAGACACCGGCCGCATGGTGCTAGAAGTAAAGATAAACTCATTTTACATTCAATTTAAAAGCCAAATCGAGTTAAAATCAATCCGGGAGTCATGTTCTTTCCATTGCTCACAGAATAAGGCATGGGTTGCATCCAATTTAATTCCTAAGCATTTACTCAGCTGCTTTGAGTCACACATTAAACCTAAGTCACAAGATCAGAGTTTATTTTGCGAGTTCATTGGCAAAGCGGCGGATGTTTTCATGTGGAGGAATATCTAAAAACATTCCTGGGGTCCAGTTTTACCACCAAAGCAAACGTGACCATGGGCTACACTGGTATATGTTCATGTCCTACCAAATTTGGCAAACTTGCATTGTGTCAATCATTCAGATATCTTGAGAAGTAACTGTGAGTGTTTCTGTAATAGATCGAGCAGCTACGTTTCACTCAGCTTTATGACCAAACAAGGGAAAGACCAGGAAGTACGGACCCCTGTTAGGTCACCACTTCCCTTTACGTTGACTCTAGAGAACGTGTCACATCAATTCATGCTTTATGTAAAATATAAATGATTAAAAAAAGACAGTGAGCTAAAGACTTTTGCTGTTGTTCATGTAAAGCATTTAGTTGGGGCACCCGCCCACTTCAGCCTGCTTTTTTGTAACACTCTTAACTGTGAACCTGTTAACATTTGTACAGATTGTATACCTACTGTATGTACCTAAAATCATATTGTTATATTAACCAATAACCTGCAGCCATTTAGCATAATATTCATGTAGCATGGTCTTAATGATCTTTTATATTTTGCAAGCTGTTAATAGTGAGGATAGAGAAACTTGTCTATATTTCATTCAATAAAGGTATAGAAAATTTGGTGTGTGCCTTGTATTCATCCCTGAATAATTCATAAACAATCACTAAAAAGACATTAATAACCACTGGGGCTAAAGATATAACTTAAGGCTGACCCATGACCCCACACAGCAGTGTTAAGAAATGGTTTATAACATGCTGCAATGTATTTGTCAACGACTATAAATCCTCTTGTGGAGCACCAGAAAGTGGAGGCTGGATAAACAGACAATGAATGACAACATAGTAAAACAGGTGTAACAATATAAAATACATCTGCATGGCGGAAGTTGCAATTGTTGGCAAATACACTTAAATATTCACTTGTTTTCTGCCTGCAGTTATATTACAGTATATTATATTATATTAACCATGTATTATATTAACCATGAGTTCATTAAATGAATGGATGGACAAAAGCTAATCTCCTGAAGCTGTTTTGTTGAGGTAAAGCCGAGAGAAAAACACCCACAATTATATATAAAAAAAAACATGTCTTTATTGTTCATTCTTCATTGAAAAAAAAAAAAATTGTTTATACAGAAAATTACTCACATTCCTGAGAACACATATTGAAGAGAGATGGGCATTGGGAGTAGGATCATCGGTTTGAAATGAAATAATTGCTTTTATAAACAGTGGACAGAAAAGACAATGACTAACTTCTCATCTTCCTGAGATACGGAGATGTTTCAACACCCACATACACGAACCGATGTGTTACAAGACTGGTGTGGCAGAAGAACAGTTGCAACTTGAAATGAGGAAGGATTTCGACTTTTCATAAAGCTGTGCATATTTCTGTGCATCGATTATAAGCTCTGAGAAATGAACGTCAGTAGTACATTTCAGTTGCCTCAAAAACAAAAAAACATGGGAGACAATAAAGAATCCTTCCATTCGTCAAAACCTCACACGTGGGACAATAAATTCACCGGCATTTGTGAGGTTTTTTTCTTCTTTTTTTTAACCAAAATGTGATGGCATATTAATTTATGGCAAATATGGTCATATGATTGGAAACCACATCACAGAAATACTCGTGAAGATATTACTTCAAATTGGACAGCCGTCTCTCTAGACCTGAGTAGACAAATAAGAAAAACAGCTCCACCTAGCTAATCACTGGGCTCATTGCATCAAAGCAGGATTCAAAGTACAACAACCCCACTTAAACCAAATTAGAACTGGGCCTCATCCTCTCTGGCACACACCTGCACTTGAGGCTGTGTGGAATAGGGTCAAAAGAAAAACATATGCATGTCAAACACACTAGGGATCGGCATTTCTTTTGTATATGTTCAGAAAAAAAGACTAAAAATATGAAAACTCGTCAATAAATCCAACAAAGACTACATTGAACAATACGTTCTACAACATCCACGAATGAGCTTCTGTGTGGCTTCATTAAAAACTCTGCTTTCAAAAACTATTGCAAATTATCATATTATTCGTCCTTTGAATTGTTGAATTGGTCTCTGCTGTGTCAGCTCGAAACTTAGAAGACAAATGTCAGACTAAGAAATCTATTTGGTGTTTTTTTTGCAGTCTGGTGGGCTGGTTAGTATTTGCAGCAAAAAAAGGCAACGTTGTTGCAATAACATTAAGATGCAGAATTTATTTTCCACTATGAGAAACAATAACAATATTAAGACAGTTTTACAAGCCTCCCTAAAATATCATTCATATTAATATTCAGGCTGTAAAGTGAAAAACAAAAAAACAAACAGAAACAACTGAACTGAAGACAGTGATACTTTGAATAAACCTGACCATTAATTGAGAATTCTGTTCCTGCACAACCTGTATTATGCTTCTGTTACACTTGCCATGTTTCAGTATAACAAATCATACGACTGCTTCACATTGACTCAACATGGAACAAAAATGATGCCACTTTTAGTTTCGGGAGTCATCAGTAGTCCTTAGAAAGTTGCTGTAATCCCAAACAATGGACGTCCTTCTAAGTTACAATTACTGGCATCTTTCATATCCACATAACACACGCGTGTCCAGACAGTGGAGTATATAGAGGAATCACCCTGTCATTTCGTATTAAAGCTAACTGTCCCTGCGTCACACCTGCCTGAGTTCACATGATCTCCACACTGACACGTGGAGCATTCTTATTCCAGCACATCTGCATCACAGAAGTTTCAACATGTGCGCCTGCGTTGGTTTCTCCCACAATGTTTTCTATAAATGAATACTGTTGCAACTACTACTTCCTTTTCTGATTTGTTGAAGAACATGCTTTTGAAAATGTTTCCCTTTCCACAAAATGAATAAGGTTAGCAATAAGCACAAATTTGGCAAGGGGAAGAGAGATATTTTTTTGTTATTCTAACCTATTTTAGCCTATTTCTTCAAGAAATGACCACGCCCATTCCTTATACATAACATTTTACTAAACCAAATGTAATCCTAGTTTGTAAGCTATTTGTCGACTAATATACATAAACCTTTGCAATATAAAGAAATCTTTGAAAATATATTGTATTTAAAACTAGAAAAGCATGTCGAGCAAACACTAAGGGCTTTTAGGAGCGGATTGAAGCAAAGTATATAAAGACAACATGTACAACACTGTATAGGACAGCCTCCAATCAAGGTGTGTGTGAATAAACACGCTGCTCCTTCAGTCAGCAACAAATACAACAGAAGTCAAAATAAAAAAATAGAATGAAAAGGGGCACACCTGTAAACACAATGAACACTCTTGCTTGTTGTGACCAATTTTCTTAGGTGGCCCAACTCTATTATGAAGAGCAAATTGTGCTTTAATTAGATGTAAGGGCACAGGAACCAAAAATCACACAGACTGAGGAGGATGCAAGTTATTCATTCTGCTGAGCATAAACAACAACCAAAACATGAATGGAAGACGCACGTACTTTCCTGCATATCAAGCATCTACTCAAAAAAAAACAAAGGGCACAGATTGTCTCAGGTCTGAATATGTTGTGCGCTTTTAGCTGGAATCATAATCTACACCTGATCTGCAGAACAAGCCTCTCATTTGTGACCATGAAGAAACAACCCTTCCGTGCAGCTCTTTCTCCTCCTCTAATCTAGCACAGCAAACTCATCGCACAACACAGCGAGGCCTCCGGAACTGTCTCCGCTTCCTCTTCCTCCGACACTCAAAGTCTGCCTGTGCAGCCTTACCACAACTTTAGCTGTTAAGTAAAATAAAAATAAAAAAAGAATGTGGTACAGCCTGACATGTGAGAGTCTAACACCAATGTACACCAGCCATGAAATGATCAGATGAAACAAAGTCACAGTAACTTCCTCTCCCTTATTGGTAACGCAGCTTTCAGTCAAATGTTAAAGTTATTTGCTTTTCTAGTGATGTTGGACTGAACTCCAGAGAGCTTTAGGGCATTTACTTCACTATTTAATTCAGTTTTTGTCATACCCAGTCCAAAATACTGTAACCCCCCCCCCCCCCACACACACAATTAAACTAATAAAAAACACACAACTGTTTTAGTAGACCGAGGAGCTCAAACATACATACCCTGACTAACTTTGCCTTTAGCTTACCTATTAACCACGATTCAGAAAGTAAACATACATGTTAAAAAGGACAAACAGACAGTTTTGGCACTACTCTACAAGGATATCCTCAGTCTTTATAGGTTCCAGTGCGGTGCCAGAGTTGGACAAGTCGGAGCCGTCATCTTTGGAGAACTCTTCACGCTGGAGCAGCATCCCCACGCCTCCCTGCAGCCCCACTAACCCCCCTTGAGTAAAGCACAGGTGCTTGATCACCTCGTTGGGACTGGAGAAGGTGGTCGCACAAATGTTGCACTTGTAAGGCTTCGACGAGCCCAAGAACATCGCCTCCATCTGGCTGCTGTCGTCGCCTGCAGCGCACAGCTCCATGCTCTGCCGGTCCACCATGGTGTAGGTGTCGGCCCCCTGGTTCAGGCACACGTGGCGGGCTGCCTGGTTGGCCCGGCAGAAGCTCTTGCCACAAGCGCTG
This sequence comes from Melanostigma gelatinosum, assembly GCF_949748355.1. Classification (NCBI taxonomy): domain Eukaryota; kingdom Metazoa; phylum Chordata; class Actinopteri; order Perciformes; family Zoarcidae; genus Melanostigma; species Melanostigma gelatinosum. The sequence goes on along the minus strand of NC_136652.1, from coordinate 13,819,962 downwards.
CATTTGAAGGGCTTGCCCGTGTGGATGTACATGTGTTCACGCCAGTGGCTCTTCTGAATAAACTTGCGCCCACAGGTGGAGCACTCGTACTTCCTGCGCTTCTCTTCCCTGTCCAAGTCGGCGCTCTCTAGGTTGTCGATGTCCGCAATGTCTGACGGAGGTGGCGTGTCTGCCTGAGAATTCAATCCTCCCACCCCCCAGCTGGAAGTGGACACCTCCGCTCGCGGAGAGTCCGAGTTGGTTCCTGAAACGGGCGTTTGCTCGCTGTCACTGATTATCTCTACTCCTGTGGTGGCAGCCAAGGCAACTGACCCGGCCTTAATTCCCTTTAGGACCCTCTCTAAATCTAGCATGCTATGTTCTCCAGTCATGACAGGAGAGAGCGCAGTGCTGGGCTCAGCTGGCGCCTGCTGTAGAGCATGGGTATGTTGGAGGAGATGCTCCCTCAGCAGGCTTCTCTGGGTGAATCGACTCCGGCACAGATGACAGGAGTAATGCTTCCTAAAGGAGGAGTTCCTCTTCATGATGCTGGGCTTTACATGGAGGATGGCACTGGCTGAGGAACCATCCGCACTGAGCATGTCCATCCCCCCCTCCTCAACTGTAGGCTTGGCGCCGCTGGTCGAGGCCTCCGCGTCTGGGGGCGAGGAAGCTAACTTGGACAGTAAGGAATTGGCGTATGAAGCTGTGGCAGCCGGTGTGGACAGATACTTCCCCTCTGAGCTCAGCTGCTCCATGTCGAAGGGAGAAGTGAGCTGCCGTCGAGAGGGCAATCTAGCAGACAGCCCTGCCTGTTGGTCAGAGATCTGGATGCCGTAGAGGGAGGTGGAAAGGTTGATGCTGTGCTGCTCAGCGTGGGAATACACAGACTGGCTGGCCTCCTGCAAGAGCGGATAGGCGTGCAGGAATCTGACCCCCTGCTCCAGCCGTGCAGGGTCTATCAGCTGGGGTGCGAGCTTGCCTGTGTACATCAGGTTGAGGAGGTAGCTGAAGATATCCGGCTGTATGTCGGCGGCCTTCAGGCGCACACAATCACTGAAACGCAACGGCAGTACAGTTAAGTAGTGACTAATGATGTCTGAGGTCTTGATAGTATTAGATAATGTTGTCCATTATAAACAGCTCCTCATTTCTCTACTATGAGGAAAAATCTGCATTTTGAAAATGTAGCGTACGCTTGCTAGTTTCTTAAGATTACCAATCCTTGCATTAGGTGAATAAATAACACATTATCAGGGCAGCAGAGATACCTTGTTTAGATCTTAATGCCCTGACACACACTCCAATTTGTCACCTTAATTCATTCCATTGATCAAACAATGGCATTAGTTGTGGGCACATCACACTAAAAAGATTTAGATACAGTCCAGTGCTCAACTACAGAGAAACAAAACCCTTCAGTGTTTGACAACATGAGAAGTGAGTGTTATTTTGACATGACATCTGTAAGCTTTGACAGCACAATTTGCTCCTCTGATGGGACAACAAAAAGGTATCCGAGCTTGGTACTGCGCTTGTGTCCGATACACCTATTCATACATTCTTCCTTTACCTGTCCTGATGAATGAAGAGCATTCTGAAGTAGTTGGAGAAGGCAGCAAGGACAGCTTTGTGGGCTTTGAAGAAGACATCTCCTATAGCCACCGTGCAGTCGCACAGGAAGCCAAACTCCCTCTGAGCGTTAAGCTGCTGCAGCAGGATAAGACCATGGTTGGCCAACTCCATTCTTCAACCTGCACAGACACACACACACACAAGCAGCAATGAGTTTCCTGTTTGGAAGGAGACCAGAGTTTATTGTGACCACAAAGTGTCAGGCTGACGGGGGTGATCTAACGACCCTGTAAAGGCGAGCTTAACACAACGGTAAAGAGTCATTTTGTGACGTTGGAGACAATTTATCGAACACTAACATTTTGCCAATTAATGGTGCGACTCAGCAAAACAAAAAACACCCCAGTCTAATTTGTTTCCCTGTATTGTACAAATGGGAATTTTGGACAGGAGTAAAAAAATCAATGACAACCAGAGTGGTCAGAGAGAGGGTTCTCTATTGATCTCTTATTATGACACTGAAAACCAGCAGATGAAATAGAGTTTGTTATCACTACAGCTCTTGTCTCTTTGAGGGAACATCCTTTTGCAGGACATGGTCCAGATGGTAGCCCAAGCCGTCCAAACTCAATCTCAAGGGACATTTCAGAGCTCTGTGCGTTCTGCTGACCAATAAGATGGGTGTCGTTGACCTTAAAGGTCACTGGAAGACTAGAAGGGCTCCAGGCCATCACATGATCAGAGTTTTGGGTGTTGACACACATTCCTAAAAGCAGAACTGGTTCTACCCCCCTTCCAGTGAAGGATGAAAACAGCATGTGGGCAGGGTGACTCTCCTTTCTCCAGACTTTTCTCCACACCACACAGCCTAAGGCATGAAGCTACCAAGACAGAAGATGATGGATACCTCACCATAGGGCTGGGCGATAAATCGATTTAATCGATTAATTCGAATGTGTGCTTTAAGGCGATGTGTTTTATTGAAAATCGAGAAAATCGCCCCCACCCTCCCCCCCCGTTGGGTTCCCGTAGTTGAGTGCGCGCGCATTGTTTACAAACGAAAACAATGGCGGCCAGCAGTGAAGCTCTCGTTCTTAAGAGAGGGAAGAATGTGTCTTCGGTGGTCTGGAAATGGTTCGGGTTCGTGTCATCTGACACAGAACAAACAGCCTCAAACAGAGGCATGCCGCCGAGTGGGAGAAGCGGTGCACCCTGAGGAGGGAGCAGGACCGCGGGAGCACAAGCGACGCTGTCTTCCTGGCAAAAAATATTTCGAAAAAACATGCACTACTGTTTAATACTGTTGGTTATGTTGTGAATGCACTTGATTTTGTTTACATGCACTTATTTACTGTGCAAAATATGTTATGTTGATGTTAGATCAGATGTTGCACTTTTGAAAATGTGAATGTTAAAGGGTCACATACATTTTATTTCATGCTGTGTTTGTATCAGTGTATTCAGTTAGAAAAGCTTACTGTAAAAAGTTACATTTGCACAGTTGTTTACAATGGAAGGCTACTATTTAATGCCATTTAATGTTATGTTTAATTTAATTTTATATTTAAATGATTCAGGGAAACAAAAGAGTGACCAAATACTTTTTGTATACTACAGGCACCTTTCTACAATGTTCAGGTTTTGTTTGCACTTTATTTTTATCAACCTACGAGGGAAAATCATCACAAAATAAAATAAAAAATTGTTTTCAACAGCTTCTGTCATCTGCAAAAATTTGTGGGGGAAAAAAATCGATTTAAATCGTGAATCGGATTTTTTGTAAAAAAATCGGAGATTTTTTTTTTTGGCCATATCGCCCAGCCCTACCTCACCAGCCAATTCACCTCCAATAATCAGAATTAATACCTCTGCATATTCGCTGCTGTTGACTAAAGCACCGATAAAGCCCCCTGCACATGTGTATTTCATCAGAGGGGTCAGAGTGCAAAGGCATTGGCACTGCAGCGCTTCAGGAAAGGGCTAGGTTTCCGGATCTTGTGCGAGGGGGATACAGCAACAGCAGTCACTCAAGATGCAAAGTACGCGGCATCAACCATGCTCTTGTCACACTTAACTTCTATATACCTGCAGTCACCAGGTTATTAGGTACAGCTGGCAAATAATAGTCTATTACAACAATATATTATATATACTGAGCCGAACACTCCCTGCTTCTAGCTTCTTAAATGTGAAATGTGCTGCTTTGCGGATACATGACAGTAACGTGATAATCTTTCGGTTTTGGACTGTTGGTCGGAGAAAACTATTGAATATATCATGAATATGTCACCTTAGTTCCTTAGAAATTATAGTAGGAATTTTTCACTATTTTTTGGACATTTTATAGATAATAATCCAGAGACATAATTGCCACAGATTGCCATAGACTAGATATTAGAAATACCGCTCAATATAATTCAGATGCACCACGGCCTCTATAATGAGCATAAAGCTGAACCAACACCCCTCGAAAAACAGTTTAAAAAACTGAGTTTACTCATCTCGTTTAGCTCACCCTCTCTGCAGCATTCCCAACACCTCTAATAAACAAGACATATTTTTATTAATGGGCACACTGACCCCTTTTCCCTGCTTTTACTTCTTCATCACAACTTGTTAGCAGTTCCAGTCCTAATACTTAACTAATTATGTTTAAATTATAGTGAGCTGCACAGATCTTTTTTTTTTTAATCCAGATCTGAAGTCAACACGTGACAGTAGTACAACAAATATACACATTGCCATTGCCAGTTAATCCACATCTAAACAGCAATATTTCCTTTAATTTACAAATATAACAATTTATACCATTGAATACATTTTCAACAATATCAGATTTACACTGATTTCTTGTTGAAGCTTTTTACCAGTCTGCATCTCTTCCTGGTGTAGTTTGGATTGTTCCTAGTTGTTTGAATGGATTTACATGGACCCAGAAAGGCTTTAGTTTGTAACCTGTAGTATGGTTTGCCTCCAGCTGAGCCTCCAACATTTTGGTTGGTTGGTGGCTCCACAGACCTTTTAAGATGTCTTAAAATAGTATTATGAATGTGTGACTGATTGCCAATACCCCTATTGATCCTGTGAATTCAACTTGTATTCACATGATCCGGTCAGTTAGCCACAGTAGCCTACCATGTGTTAATCAACACCGACTTGTTTGCAACAATAAAGCACCGCCCCTGATGTGATGTAGACACGTGGAATAGTTACTTCCGTAGAGAGATTTACAGTTACTCTGAATATACACAGTTTAAACGGCCCGCGAGGAAGGTAAACACAGTACGGGAATAAAACAGGAGAATTATGCGAATAAAATAACAACATTTAAAGTACACGAGGCGCTGTAACAGGGGGAATAGCCTCTCAAGCGAGCGCGCCGAGACTGTTCCTGCCTCGGGTCTCTCGCGGCTGCTATTGCTAGCGAGAGAAAACGGACATGCACGCACGCGAGCGCGCGCACACAACACACACACGCGGGGAAAGAGAGCAAGGGGGATGGGGTTGGTCACGAACGCGTTTCTTTTAACTTCCCCGTGACAATTACAGTGAGTCGAAGCGCACACAAGTAACCAAATAACGTACCACTACCAGCACACGAATGAGAGAGCGTGTAGGTACGAGCAGCCGTACCTGCGACTCCGGTGTAAATCCGTGGAGTTTGCCGTGTCGCCGTTGTTTGTTTGTTACCGGGGACTCGTCCGTCTTCTTCTGGGCTCGCAGCGGCTTGTACTGTTGCTAGCAGACGCAGCATTCGTTGGCGGCGGAGAGGGTCGTCCGTCGTTGTTTTCCGGTTAGGGGTTTTACGTTACAATCACATGACTGTGGGTAAAAAAACAGCCGTTGCAAAAAATCCGTTGAGCAAGGGGGCGGTTGAGTTAACGTTAATTTTCCGCACTGTGTAACCACCGTGAGATCAACCACCGCTAGCCAGTTTTTTTTTTGACAGCCGGTGAGTTTGAACATTAACAGCTAACGTTAACAGCTACGCTGACTCACCGTTGTTAATCGGCCCGTCTCTGCCGTTAACGACACGCTAAACACAACACCGAAGTGTGGCATACATAACGTTACGTGTGTTGTTGACTCTCATCGAAATATTTCCACTTTTTGCACACAGTCGTATCATATTTGGCATTTTCGGTTGAAGCTAAGCCAACACCAGATTTTTAATAAGTTACAGGTATGAAAACAAGTAATGTCAGCGTCTACATTTTATACATATTCAGTGGATATTATTACATATCAAAGCAAGGCTGTAGCTTTAATAACATGAATATTAAGATATCCTCATAGACTATCAAAATCTATATATGGCCATTATTAAAGCACGTTTCCCCTTTGAATGACTGAGTAATGAACAATTATGATTCTGAATGACATTGGGAGATAAAACAAAATGCTACAAAGTAATAGGTCTCACAAAATAATTACAAATTAAAAAAAATTACTACATGTAAAAAGTATATGAAACAAACTGGTATTAAAGTACATTTGGCTGAGAATTAATTCATTTTATGTATTAAGTATGTTTAATTATTTTATTCGCAGACGTTTTGATCTCAAAGACTAGTATTAGTAGAGACTGACGAAAACAGACAATACAAATAGATTTTAAATATATCGTCAGTTTTGAGTGTAGAGTGTAATAGAGTACAGTAATTTACCTCTGACACGAATAGAATATAATTGTTAAAGCCTTGTTTTGTGTTTGTTTAGTTGAAAACCTTGAATTGTAATTTTCCTCTGAGGCAGTTGCAAAGTGTTTTATATAAACTTGAGATTTATAAGGATAATTGATCAAGCTCAATGTTTTTTAGTTTTTAGGGGACTGAATTCCCCCGTGACATGGCTATTATAGGTCTATTTATGGAAACAGGATGTTATTCCCACAAAACGTATTAACTGTATGACACAAGATATTGAATACAGGTTCAACAAATGTTCATACATTATTAACTGTTAAACACTGGTTTGTAGTTTGTATGTGTCACTATTAGATTATTATGTTTTGATGTCAGAGCAGTTTGGCCATCCCCTTTCTCCTTTCTTTTATATTGGTATGTTGCACTCATTTCCAAGCACCCCATGTGTAAAAGAAATCTATAAACTGCCAATATCTACAAAAAATACTTTTATTCAACAGCATTTAACAAACCTGCGCATATTATCCTGGGTTCCCCCTTATATACCGTAACCAAACAGTGTCACAACTGCGTACGTTTTAAACAGTGTCATTAAGTCGAATAACCTTAAAATCACAGCAAACAGAATTTTTTTGAGTTGTTTCTTTTGTGTGAAAATAGTAATTATAGCCGCTTCCTGTAGCCTAGAATGGGGTCTTAAATTACAGCTGTTTTTTTTGTTGTAATCCCAACAAAGGGTTGCCTGCCTGTGAATTGGTCAACTCAAATGTCAATGGAACACCTCTTTTATTGTTTAAATAGAAGGAAGTACCAGAAGAGGGAAGTAGTGGAGGTCTTGGAAATAGATTTCAACCACATCACACATGGCCTGCACAGTAAGAGGAAGACCTTCTCGCACAAACGCACTTTGGATCGATATTTTGTCATCAGATGTTGCCCCAGAGTGTAAAGACCAATTTTTTTTTACCAGACCTGTCATTACAGAGTTGCTTTTTTTAAAGCCTTAGGACAGTGAGTCCACAGGAGGACCAGATTAAGCAAGTTGTAGCTTTGTAAACGCTTACTCTGCAGTCAGAGGAGAGAGTTTATTTGTTAAGGTTACAGGAGACAGGATACTTCGGAAGGGGGCAGAAATGTCTCTTAAGCAGGCCCTGGGGAGCTTAAAGTCTCTGTCCTGTCAACAAACAATAGACCTAGATCTGATCCTAATTAGCTTATAAAATGATAGGCCTGTGGGGGTACGAAATGTCTCACAAGAATCACAAGCAAAAGATTGATTGATGCCACTGGTAGAGAAATAGTAGATGGTAATGACTACAGAACACAAGCATGTTTACTTTACTGAAAGGCCCACAGCAGGGGTTTATTGAAAGAAGCAGATACACTGTTACCACATGGCTCATTCTTTTTCGTAATCATTAAAATATATATATATTATTATCAATAGCTTTTTTATTTTTTGTAATGCTCCACCATTAGGGGAAGTATGTCCTGTCTGCTTCTGTACATATGGCATCCTTATGCCCTATTAATCAATCTCCTGCTTCTTTTTCTCAGAGGAGCTCCTTCAAAAGAGACGCAGACTGGACTTTCACATGACTGCCACTGATTTAAACTAAATTGATTGTTCCTGCATAATGCATACAGTAAGTACACAAGTACAGCAAAGACTGCATTGCTTTAACGTGAAAGTATGACGAGATTTACTCCGATTTGGCCGTTTCCTGGCGTCAGGGAACAATACACACGGCACGTAGTTGCTCAATCCTCCTGTTGCGTTAGGACTGTGGTGAGCTGAAACACCTGTTTAAACAGCGCCTTTAACGTTAGCCCCCCCCCCCCCCCCCCCCCCCCCATTCATGGCCTGTTTTGAAACCGGAGTGGTGAGTCACTCCTTTCTCGGTTTAGAAAAACAGATCCGGCCAGGCTGGGGCCCCGGTGGGGGGATGGGAGCCCGGTGGTGGATGAACACCGGAGGTGGACGCAGCTGGACTCCCACTCCCATGGACCCCACATCCTGACAACGGCCCGCTGTGTTCCCATAGTGACCGGGGCTGATCTGAAAGTGGAAACACCGCCAGCATGAATTGATGTGCGTGTTTTTACCGGCCTAGCAATGGTGGGTGCAGCGAATCAATTGGTCATGTTCTGCAGAAAGAACACACAGAGTGGGGAGACCTTCTCTAAAAGCGACTATATTCTTAAAAGTTCATATATCCACGAATAGTAGCCTAGTATTGAATCAGGGTCTCCAGCAAGAATCGTTCTACCCCCCTCCTTCTTTTCCCGCCAAAAGCCTCAGGGGGGGGGGGGGTCGAATTCTCCTGATAGAGCGAATCAATGTCTCCATGACAACCGTTGCTCTGGACGACTAGGGATGCTCGGGGTGCTGCTGCTGCCGCAACAACAGGGGGTCATGCGCAATGCGGCAGCGCGCGTACCCGTCTGTGATCCCCCATCCACCCCAGAAATATTAATGTTGAAGTCTTTCAACGCTGAAGGCTCACGTGGGCTAAATTAAGTGAGTTACCCTCAATTAAACAAGGCGCTAGGTATCATTTATAAGGTTTAATGGCAGCCTCAACGTGCACGGGGGACACACAACTTGCCAACTTTGCAGTTTACACATTAACCGCTAGATGGCAGCATCGCCTCCTAAATAAAACACAGGTCTACAAGGAACCAGGAAATACATATTAAAATGTAATACACTTGTTTCCAGAAACAGACTTCAAGCTTGAAACGATCTGCTTGGCCACGTAACGTCCATAGTCACACGTCGCGTTGGAGCCTAAAGCGGACCCCTAAACTTTGTACCTGTCCTGGAAATTATATCGATAAAGTTTGAATTTGAACCGACTCCCACTGCTACAATGATGGCGGCTGATCGGACGGTGCACAGAGTTCCGCCTTCACTGTCTGCTAAAGTGGTCGGGTATGTCAATGGTTGCTCTAACAACTTCTTCACCATGTTAAATAATGTGGCTAACTAACGTTACACTGCTGCGTCACAGCGGCTACGACTGTCGTGTAGCAGCATTAGCTTATTGCTAACAGACATGCACGAAGTTAGTATTTAACGCTATAACTTTACTGAGTGTACACATGCAAGCATATACCGTTGACTCGGTGAACTTGAATGTATTTTTTGGACGGTTTCGTTGTATAAGCAAGTATGGTTTTGCAGTAGAAAAGTCTACAAAGTAAGGGCTCACGTTAACTTTACGTCTTGCTAGGTTCATTGGCATGCTAGCTCACTAGTGCATACAGTAGTGAGCTGCTAATGTTGAAATGATAATATCAGTGGCTAACTCATACCGTTTCTCTGCAGGTCATTTGCCTATTTGACTGTGAGAGACAGATTGCCCACCATCCTGACTAAAGTTATAGATACAATACATCGCAACAAAAACAAGTTTTTTGAAGAATATGGAGAGGTAAGCATTGTTATTGATGAATTGAATTCGAGTTGTTTTTGATCAACTACTTGTTTTCTTCAGCTGTGTGTTTCCTCTTCCTCTTTATTTTCACACAGGAAGGTATCCAGGCAGAGAAGCAGACAATAGGTCTGCTGTCTAAGATGAGGAATGAGCTGCAGACAGATAAGCCAGTTCTAGAGCTGACGGACGGCCTGCAAGACACGGAGTGCTGGAATCAGTACCTGCAGAGACAACAGAAGATGCACGGAGACGAGGATTCTGTCAGCTGGTTCAAGTCTCCGTGGCTCTATGTGGAGTGCTACATGTATCGCAGAGTACATGAGGCCCTCTGGCTCAAGTGAGAATATATGCATTTTACAATGGTATCTGTTGCTGCCCTACTAACTGCTTTTGAGTAGATTTCTCTGCAGCTATGCATTATTTCATTATATTAGTTTTGTCTTCGATCGAACCGCCGATCTTCAGTTTTTCTGTTCCTTTACAATCTGTTCTTGTCCTCTAGTCATGATTCTATTTGTTTTCTTTCAGTCCTCCCATCAGTGACTACGACGTCTTTAACGAGGGAAAGACTCAGAGCTTTTTTGAGTCTCAGCAGGCTATGATCGCCTTATGTACATACTTGGAGGGCGTCAACAAGAATATGGAGGAACTCACCAAGAATCAGCTGCATGAGCATTTCAACAAACTGCTGCAGGTAAGTGTCTTTTATACCAGCCTAATACTTAACAATCAAGTGAGTAAAGGTAAAAGCCGCAGTATTCATCAGTATTATCGATGAACCCATCGATTCTTACTACCATACTCTGCAGGTCCTTTTTATGGAAGATTTTAGCTTCTTTTAGGGTAGTTTTGTGTTTTAACCTCCTTTTCCGGCTGCCATTTTCAATGAAAAGACTGACAAATAATACAAAATACTCTGTCCATTCTCTCATTTATCCTATTCAGGGTCACAAGTGGACACATTACAATTGGTTTGTGTTTAACTTCTTTATTTGACTTTTCGTAGGTTTCTCTATGGGGGAACAAGTGCGATCTGTCCATCTCTGCTGGCCAAGACAACTCCCAGAAGACCAGTCCAATAGACTCCCTGAACAGCCTGCAACCCTTCATCTTGGTGAATGACTCCAACATGGTGTGGTCTACTCTTCTTTCCGCTCAGAGGCCCGGACAATCTGAGAAAACCACTGCAGTCAGAGTGGACATTGTTCTAGACAATTCTGGCTTTGAGTTATTCACTGACTTGGTCTTAGCAGATTTCCTGGTTTCCTCCCACCTTGCCAATGAGGTCCATTTTCATGGCAAATCCATCCCATGGTTTGTCTCTGATGTCACAGCCAACGATTTTCAGTGGACCATCCGGCAGACCACGGCGGCCAATCACAAGTGGATGTCAAAGACTGGTGTCCAATGGAAGAGCCACCTGAAGGAGGGCGCGTGGTCCTATCACGATCATCCCTTCTGGACAACGCCCCATGAGTTTTGTGACATGGAAGCTGATGCTCCGGACCTGTACGCGACCCTGCAGGGGGCCGACCTGGTGCTGTTTAAGGGTGATCTCAACTACAGGAAGCTCACTGGGGACAGGGAGTGGGATCACGCGGTGGGCTTCGATACTGCGCTACGGGGTTTTGGGCCTGCACCGCTGTGTAGCCTGAGGACTCTCAAGGCCAACGTTCAGGTCGGTCTGCAGCCGGGCCAAGGAGAGAAGCTCGGCTCCCAAGATCCTGATTGGATGACCAGCAGCAAATACGCCGTCATTCAGTTCTCCAGCTCAAAGTGTGAACAGAAAGACTGACCTCACTGGGAAGATGTTGGTTCATAAGAACATTACAGTAAGAATTACCATAAGAAGGAGTTCCCTTTAAGGCAGAACACCAAGTCTTTGTTCCTCCTTGTCATGGTTGACACAGAAATATTGAGTTATTATCACAATATATTTGTACCATGTCATACTGAAAATGTTAGCACTTTAGATCTTAATGTGTAATGATTTGAACACAATTGTTTACGGTGACAAATGAATCCTCTGAGGTAACAAATCAAATTATTTTTTTATGGCAAATAGCTTATGTGTTGTGCACAATGTATTAAGGGAATATGTTTACAGGTTATTAGATGCTGTTCACTATTTTTGAGTAAGAATTGGGCTTTATGAATCTGTCCTAGAGCAGCAATACCTTTCCTTTTGCATGCAGTTGATTAACTCGGTATGTAGCTTTTCTTTGTTCTAACTCTGCTTAGGTTGCGTTTGGTGTCATTGATATGCACGTATCAAAACATGCAGACGGCCATTTGAATTCAGCTTCAGCAGATCATAACGTTAAGTGTGAAAGCTGGTAGACTGTTATTGGGGCCGTGTAACAATAACAGTGACAGTGTGTGCTTGTTTTGTTTAAAATGGCAACCCAGACCTTCATAGATGAAAGTGTACGTCATGTATATTTTCAGCATCGGTACCTCGGAGGTGATGTTAACTGGATTCTTCTGCTGGGTGGGGTGATATCGTTTTCATTAAAGGGTTTGATTTAATAAAGAACTGCAGAACTGGTCTCTTCTTCCCCCACTGTCGTACTTTACAAACATAGATACAACATGTGAGACAAGTGAGCAGCTGGCGGTTTGATCTAGTACATGAAACCGCTTGGTTTATTACTACTAAGTGCAGCGACAGTATTTTTAGCCAGAAAATGCATCTGTACACAGATAATACTCCACCAGTAGATGGCTTAAATGTTCACCAGTTGTGTGACATTGTTCATTGATATTTTATAACAGTTGTTGACCTTTTCATGTACTCTGGGTTAGTGTGGACCCAGAAAAAACAGCTGTAAATGCTGCAACATGTGCATTACAATCCCAGAATGAGCTGGGAAAGCTGAATGGCATCATTAAGGCTGCTGACGCACTTTGTTAGTGTGCTCTGTAATGAGGATTAGATGAATCACGATGAGAAGAAGCCCATCTTCAGCCGTTTAGGAGATTTTAGCCATTTCATTTCTAACCCATCATCTTCTCATTCAACGGAGTTTTCATTTTATTCCAGGGGAAATGCAAAAAACGGAAAATCTATCATCAGGGCTACTTGTTTTCCACTTGACCTGACATGTCCTGAAAATTGGGCTGTTTACTCAAGAAAGATGTTGCACAGAGAAGAGAAAATGAAGTCCCTGTGACAAATGTTCAGCTTGTCCTCGGGGGGGGGGGGGGGGGGGGGGGTTGTTGCTTCTGATCATCTTTATGAATTTCTGGTATTATTGACAGTCTGTCAGCTGTTTTCACCAGTGGTGTATAAAGTACCCAAAAGCCATACTAGAGTAAAAGTAAAGAATACTACTTGAGTAAAAGTCTTAAAGTATCTGACATTTATTGTACTTAAGTATCAAAAGTAATTTTCTGATATTAAATGTACTTAAGTATTGAAAGTAAAAGTACAAGTAAATGCTGTTAATAAAAAAGCAAAGGGTCAGAATTTTGAGAATTATGAAGTTTATTCTTTTAAGTGCTGTGGCACCATGACCAAGGACATGGAGCTGTGTTGACAATAATTGGGTTGGCTGTGATCCATCCAGGAGCAACAATGTTCAACATATTGTACATAGTATACTTTTGCATCTACTATGAACTTATCATAATTCTCCGAAAAGCAATATGACACAATGAAGGAGTTGTAACAGTGCGTTTATAAGTCTGCTCATTTCGACTAGAGGATGTAGAGGGCAAATGCATAATATTATGTTCAGCAAAACATGAATGAATGAATGAATGAATGAATGAATGAATGAATGAATGAATTTTATTTATATAGCGCTTTTCACAGACAATAATATCACAAAGTGCTTCACAGAGCAGACATTTAAAAGCATAAAAAACGCAATGTGACCCTAGGGTCAATAAATTATATACACAGAGAAAAGTAAAAAATAAAAAATAAAATAATAAAAAATAAAATAAAAATGTAAAACATATTTTAAGAGCAGGTCTAGGACATGGGTTTACTTTTACACAAATGCCAGCCTAAACAGGTGGGTTTTGAGCTGGCTTTTAAAAGTATCCACTTGATGCATCAGTTTAGAGTGTTTAGAGAAAGGACACCTGCCTTGTAAACTCCTATGGGCCTGATTTGAACACAATAAAGGTTTTGCTCAAGCTGAATCTGCAATTGGGCGACTGCTACCATCATAACTCCATCTGATCATCCACAAAATAACTCAAATATCAAAACATGATCAACACTAAAGCAGCACCGAAACAACCCAGTCATTACTTGAAACTGAAAAATGTCCTGTTCATCTTCAAAATACAATTCTATGAGAATGTAAAGAAGTTACATTGTATTCTAATACAATGTAACTTCTTGACATTCTATTAGAATGTCAAGAAGCTACAGTGTATAGAATGATTCTGTTGAATTTATTCCTTTTTTAAATATTTTAGACGAGTCACCAATCACTTTAAAAGAGTGATTACTGCTGATTTAACTTACAGACATGAGATTGATCTTCTCATGTCACTCTCTTTATACAATGATATAAATTCATCCCCGTTTTATTGATATCTTACGAAAAGTTACTCCTCATTTCGTGCGTTTTTCCTGCAAAAGTCCAGCAACATGAGTCTGTTTTGGCTTGTTACATGCATACTGTCTTTTCAAAATAAACTTCCATCTTCACAGGAAACTATAAGGTTTAGGCGATGAAACTACTTAGTTAGGTTTAGGAAAAGATCGTGGTTTGCGTTAAAATATCTACGGAAGTGGCGTTGCTTAAGTACGGAAGTCACGTCACAAATAAATCAACATTGGCTTCTCGTTTCACACACGGCACAAACTGCGGCCTCCTGAAGGAAACACAGTGTTAGTTTGACCCGTCCACCTCTCCTCATCCCACCCGTCCTGTGTGGAATGCTACGTAGGTAGTCGCGCGCTAGCTTATAGCATGTAGCATCCTGGGCATCACTGGGAATCAAAACACCGCGGCTTTGAGAGCACTTGTTTGCAATTGTGCATTAACGTGATTAACCAATGATTTAACTTGCTGCTAGGACCACTGATTCACCAAACCTGCTTGCTTGCAGTCTGTGTTCCACCACAGTCCCCGACGTTGGTCTCGTGATTCATTATGTTTCTAAAGATCGATTTGATTTTGTAGCGAGTAACGAAGGTTTCAGGGGAAATGTATCGAAGTCAAAGTATCAGTTTTCTTTGCAAACTGTAGTGAAGTAAAAGTAAAGGTCAACAGAAATATAAATAGTAAAGTAAAGTACAGATATCCAAAAAAATGACTTAAGTACAGTAACGAAGTATTTCTACTTCGTTACTATACATACACCACTGGTTTTCACACAGAAATAAGTATTCAAGATGTTCATTGATTTTCAAATAATCATTTGAAAATCATTTTTTGACATTGAGCTGAATTGTTTGTGGTTTTATTTCACGCTTTTCATGAATGTTGGAAATGAGTTTATTAGTTTTATTAGCATTTAAGCTCACAAGCTTTTCTTGATGCCTGGTCCCAAAACATGCAAGGACGAATAGGATCCCAGAATATCACAAAGCTGGGTCTTCTGTGCAGTAAACACGAACATTGATTTCTGAAATCCTTTATTTGTTTATGTTCTGTTTTATCTTTGACTTGACCTGATGAAGTAATGATTAACTGCTCCGTGTGGTGGTCTTATAATACCTTTCAATGAAATATCACCAGGACAATAGGACTTCTTTTAAATATTTGTCTTTTTTTTCTGTAATGTTCGTTAAAAATATTTAATTTATGTCATGCACCATCTGTTTAATATTAGTTTAATTCCCTCATTTGGGATTGATTATGCAATTGTTGGCTGGAGGAATGAGATTTGACCTCCTGCTCTGTTTGCTGTGTTATGGTGACCTGGCACTAAAACACACTGTGGTTCGGTTATCGATTTGGCCACATCTTTAATTTGTTTATCCTCTTTTTTAACCTTTCCCATTGTGTTCAATGAGCCCAGCTAGGTTTCTGAGAGTCAGCGATATCAGAGAGAGGCGAGCAAAGAGGGAGCGAGACGACTCACAGAAGGGGCTATGAGAATGATTCATGAGTGAGAGGTGAGTAGTATATCGTGATGGATTTGGGCTTTCTTTTAGCCACCACTGTTTAAATCTATTGTCCGAATGTCTCTCATTTCCACACTGATTTGATTTACTGCAGTCTCAGGTGTATTCAATAACATGGCTACAGAAATAGGCCGCTCATACGTCATGCTGGAAGCTTGCTGAGTATCTGGTAAACATCTCCCTGCTACTTTACAGATGTTTTTCCTCTGGGTGCCAGCTACAACAAAAGCAAAAGCTTTTCGACGTAAGAGAAAGGTGAAGTTGGAAGAGAACCTTGTTATTGTGGGGTTGTGTGAGAGAGGACAGGGGAGTTATTTTGGAATCACTAGTTCTCTGTCTATCTGCCTCTTTCTTTATCCCACTAGTATGGGAGGAGTCTTTTTGGATGTCTTTTTGTTTTTTCTGCGGTGGGCGGAAGCTCACGGCAGATAGGGAAAAGGGACTGGAAGAATAGTGGACACTTCAAGTTGCCTGATGGGCTTTGTTGGACTAAAGGCAGGAGAGCGAGAGAGAGAGAGAGAGAGAGAGAGAGAGAGCGAGAGAGAGAGCAGCACTCGTCTCCCCTCCCAGCAATTGGGAGAGCAAGTCTAAATCATGTTGCATATCAGTGCTGTTGTGCTGTGATGTTGCTCAGGCAGAGCCCGACGCAGAGCAGACAGCCTTGTGGACCATTACTCAGACCCAGGATCAGCCCAGCCCTTTCAGAACTGGAGACCCTCTCCCCGCAACATCCCTCGCCTGCACCACGTGCCCACTTCAGTGACATGTACCCCGAAGAGAGCCGGGGGTCTGGAGGGGTAGCCACTGTGGACTTCCTGGAAGGAACTTACGACTATGCCGCCCCCACCCCTGCCCCGACACCTCTTTACAGCCACTCCACCCCTGGCTTCTACTCTGCTCCGCTGGACTCCCACAGACCACCCTCAGATGGCAGCCTTCAGTCCCTGGGTAGTGGGCCTACCAGTCCTATCGTGTTTGTACCCTCAAGCCCCCGACTCAGCCCCTTTTTGCACCCACCCAGCCACCACTATTTGGAAACCACCTCAACACACGTCTACAGGTGAGGGAATAACATTTGTCCTTCGACAAAAAGTGTTTGTTGTGTGGTTGGGAAGAAGTTATTTTTATAGGCTCTGCGTCAACAAGTATGAATCACTGCTTTCATTAAGGTCAATTTTGTGATTACCTCTGCTTGAGTCAGATTGTTTAGTCAGTTTGTGCTTTATTGATTATTTAGCTGAAAACATAATTGCAATAAAAACACATCAAAGTCAGATTTGTTTCTCCAGTTTTGTTTTTGACCAATCTGTCGTGATTCCAGCACAAAGTTAAAGAATAATATCCATGAAGGGGAAAAAAAGTATCCCCTTCATTTTACTGTATTGCCTCCACTGAGTGGTTTTAGGTCATGTTGCCACTTGACTGTATTTAATATCTTTCGCTCACAAATGATGGCATTGCCATTCTATTCAGTCCTCACAATGCAGTTATAAACAAAACAATTATATAACTGCATTGTGGGGTTTTTTTTGTGTCTTTTGCTTCGAACAAAACATTGCCACTATCTCAACAGAAGGGATCAAGCTTTGTCCTGGTTTCTAATTCCAGAGATTAAGGACTTTGTCAAAGGCCTTGAGAAAGGAACAATACGTAAGAACAACCGCAGTACACGGACAGATTGCTTCCTGGCTCAGGTGGAAAACAGTACTCTGCTTTTCTCTCTGCCACTGTCAAGTTAAAGTTCGTACGGTAAAGGTTAGACTGATAAATAAGTATTTGCTGGCATAAAACATTTATGGGAGCAATTTTTGACAAAAATGTCCTTTTATTTATGTTGAGATTATTTCATCTGCGTCACAATTTATTGTCAATGTCTATGAAGGTTCATGAGATAATTCAACTGATCTGAAATCCACGTCCTGTGACATGTCCAGTGTACCATCCAGTCAGCAGTCGGTTTCCAGAGAGGACCAGTGCGGCACCAGCGACGAGTCGTACAGCCTGGTGGAGACGGGGGCCGGAGCCGGGGCCGGGGGCTTTGAGATGGCCAAAGAGACGCGTTTCTGTGCCGTGTGCAGTGACTATGCCTCTGGGTACCACTACGGGGTGTGGTCCTGTGAGGGCTGCAAGGCCTTCTTCAAGAGGAGCATCCAGGGTAGGTACTCTGTCGCCTTCATCCAGTTGTGACCACTGGATTCACCTGTTTCTGAGAGATCATGATGAAGAAATGCTTAGACTTAAGTACTGTGTCTGTCATGTTGAATTCTAATTATAAGAACACAATTACCAGTACAATAGCCGACTGTGTGATTTAATCAGGAACATCTGGGAGTCTTAAAAACATCCATATCATGTCTTTCATACTACAGGATGTACAACCTCCGTGTACTGCTGCCTCTGTGTGCAGATAAAAACATCTGTTGTCACTTGTAGCCATGTTAGTTTGTGATATGACGCTCTGGCATATTGAGAAGTCTTGTTATGGAAGACCGGTCTGAAAGAAACCAATAGTCTCCATGGCAATGACGGAGACAAGTTTTAATTTTCTCCATCTCGGATCCATTTAAACTGGGAATAGAGTGTTCCTGGCTACGAAATAACATAAATCTCAACTGAACACTGGAGTGGGAGTCTTGAAGTAATGGATTTTTTTCCATTTCAGGTCACAATGACTATATGTGCCCAGCAACCAATCAGTGTACTATTGACAGGAATCGGAGGAAGAGCTGCCAGGCTTGCCGTCTTAGAAAGTGTTATGAAGTGGGCATGATGAAGGGAGGTGGGTTGACACACCGGGAGATTTCCCATCTTTTCCAGGACCAAAGTCTTTGTTTAGTTTGTTTTATTTTGCAGATGTACTTTTTTTTTTCTCCAATTTGGTGTCATTTACTAAACGTAGTTGTGTTGTCCTGTTGTTTTTACTTGTTTCATTTTGGTTAAATTCTTTGATAAGCCTGCTACGATTTGTTTTCTTTTTGCAGAACTTAGCTTTTCTGTATGTTGTTTTAATTCCAGCAAATTAAGCTAATTTGAATGCCTTGGTTTTAACAAATTTCAAAATTGCCATCTATCAACCACAGTCTTCTGCTGAGAGGATTGGCACAAATATGAGAGTCCTGGTGGATGCAGATAAGCTTGAGACTAACTTTAACATGGCCTTGAAGGGATTTCCTCTTAAGGAGTACGACTGCTGATTAAAACACACCCACATTTTGTTTTCATACTTCTTGAATCACACAGGCATCCATGCAATCTTCACCGCTGGACTCTGTGGTGGCAACAGGATACAAAGTTGTGTGTTGAGGAAAAAGCCCGGCGAGTTAGTTTGGCACCGTGTGCATGTTTGTGGCTTTTTTTTTCTTGGTTTCTGTGTGTAATTATTATGTATTAATGATACCCTACTGTTCAAGGTGTGCGCAAGGACCGTGGGCGTGTTTTGCGGCGTGACAAACGACGGTCTGACCTCAGTGACAGAGACAAGGCCTCTAAGGACCTGGAGCACAGGACAGTGCCCTCCCAGGACAGGAGGAAATGCAGCAGCATCAGCAGCGTTTGCGTTGGAGGAAAATCAATGCTGACTAGCATGCCCCCTGACCAGGTGCTTATTCATGTGGAGACACTCGTTACCTTGTTCTCAACAGTCGTCCGTCGGGGGCTATGAATATTCATATATCCACACATAATTACATAGCATGCGGCCAGTGGATGTTGAGATACGTTTGTCGTCGCTTTAACTCGTTGACGCTTTGATTTTTCTGGTTACGTTGTTTTTCGGTTTCTCTGCTGCTTCCTCAGGTGCTCCTCCTGCTCCAGTGTGCCGAGCCCCCGATACTGTGCTCTCGTCAGAAGCTGAGCCGACCCTACACCGAGGTCACCATGATGACCCTGCTCACCAGCATGGCCGATAAGGAGCTAGTCCACATGATTGCCTGGGCCAAGAAGCTTCCAGGTACTGCTTAGACCGGCAAGGTAGCCACACCACGAGCTAATACGCTTCAATAGTTTTCAGTACTACGTTGAGTACATAATGCGTTTTCAGACCCATTTTTCCAAATACATTTTTTATTAAAGATTACAACAATCTCAATTCAAAGGAGCAATAACTGAGATTCTGCTAGCCCTAGTACAAAGTTACTGTAACACAGTATCTATAGGCTGTTGATGGAGACAGATTAATAACAATTACTTTACCAGATGTTGATATTAAGCTTTCATTTGGAGCAAAAACCTAAAAATAAGTGGAATTGTTAAGACTCTCTTGAGCCTTGCCAGGAGTCTGGCTACATTCATGGCTATTAACATCAAACATATCCTGTCTGCAATGTGGTCTGTGGGGAACTGTCCTTTTCCCACCACGGTTTTAAATACAACAAATAACTTGTTGTTGTCGAACAGATTGTTTCTGTAAATGTTGAGGGAATGAGATGTAGCTTCCCTGAGACTGAATGGTCCATAATGTAGTGGATAACATAATGACGTGCGAGCGTAAAGTGAAATAATAAGCTCTAAACATGTTTTTGTTTTTGTTGAAGTCTGACTTCTGTATGCCAGGCTTGTTGTGAAGCTGTGTTTTTGGTGGGTCATAATGATTGAGAGGGATTATGTGAACTATACTTTGTTTTTTGTAAATTGCTGCATATTATACCTTTTAACAGGCCTCTTTGGCCCACTTCCACAGGCGCCCCTACACTCCAGATACACTGCTGTCTGTTGCTATCGACAAGGTACAAAAATGTTTAAAACAAATAGCCCGTTAAAAGATTGGAGATACAGTTACTGAAAACATAATAAAACACAGAACGCTGATGAATGTCAAACATTAGCGCAGAACATTAAGATTATAAAAGAGTTGGATTGTGTGATAGATTGTGTTTGATAGAAATGGGAGACATTTATAGTGGAGGCACACATGGACACACGCACACACACACACACACACACACAAATGCAGAGCCATTACAGCGACGGTTATTACAGTCAATCACCTTTTGAGAGGATTGTTTGGCCAATCTCCGAGCACCCCACAGAGCTGCAGGATAGAACACATCACCCTTTTGCATGTACACATAAGTATTACAGCTTTGTGCGTCACTAACAGCCCAAAGGCACACAGTTTTAATTGCGCGGGGTCCCAGACAGGGTACAGAGGGGGACAATGGGAGTGAATTGGCTGTAATTATGAATTGAGACAGCTGAGTGCCGGCGATAA
Source organism: Melanostigma gelatinosum (assembly GCF_949748355.1). NCBI lineage: Eukaryota > Metazoa > Chordata > Actinopteri > Perciformes > Zoarcidae > Melanostigma > Melanostigma gelatinosum. The sequence continues at coordinate 13,799,019 of NC_136652.1, read as the reverse complement.
GGCGTCATAAGAGTGCAGAGATTGCAGGTGATTTAATTTAAGTAGCCATTCCCTGCCAGGTAACAAGAGCATGCATTTTTTATTTTTTATAGAAGGGATGAAGGTCCACACCATGCTGCAGTGAACACCCACCGCTCCAATTCATCAGCACTGATGCAACAACTCTTATCGACACCAGAGTTTTGTCTGTTTGGATTATCTGGACTATTTGGTCTTTATTACAAATAACATCTGTGGATCAGGATTAAAAAACAAATATGGGGTCTAATGCAGCAACATTCTCTTGAATTTCTCTGATATTTTCTCTTAATTTTTAGTTTAAGACAAAACTCCAGATGCACCAAACATTGTTGACCATCCATATCTGCTTCCACCCAGGTGTGCTGAATGAGGAATCCCATTTGATCGTAAATTGGAGGTGTGTGGCGGATGGTTCATTATCATAGTTAACGCCCTTTAAACACTCTATAAGGACAGGCATTGTGCCGAGTATAAATACTCTGACACATGCCCTAAAACTGGAGAGATGCCACCAAAAAGGATGGAAGAAGAAGAAGACGAGCTTAACTCGTATTGAAATCGACGTACTGTTAAATCAACTGAAACTAATTAAACGTGTGATTTCCCAGCGGGCAGTAATGGCGTTACAGGAAAATCTGAAAGCATTGAGGAGCATTACTCTAAAACAAATAATGTAAATTCAATTTTCTAAGTTTCAGGCATTTATTTATGTTCCTCATCTTGAAAACGTATGTTTCCTTGTGCTGTATGAACAATTTGTGGACTGTGAAAACAAGATGTCTTTTTCCTTATCTTGAGTACTCTCAGCCACTCTTAAACCAAACAACAACGAATTGTGAATTCCTACAGGACATTTGTTCTGGTATCTCTTCCTGGCATGGAGCCCAGAGTCCAGTGTTGTTAAGAGCTGATTTGGCTTCTGGACGGCTGCTATAAGAACGTGTGTGAATCTACTTTTTCGTGTGGATCACCTTGGTCCTTTCACCAGAATACTTGTACAAATGCACGTGTGTGTTGTTCTAGGTTTCCTGCAGCTGGGCCTCCATGACCAGGTGCAGCTGCTGGAGAGCTCGTGGTTGGAGGTACTGATGATCGGGCTCATCTGGAGGTCCATCCACTGCCCCGGCAAACTCATCTTTGCACAGGACCTTATACTAGACAGGTAGCCAGGAATACGCATCTACTTTTCTCATACCCTATTTCTCTGGAACTGGTTTTCTTCCCTATTTCTCTCACTCTCACACAAATCTCAAGAGTGACACATCAGCATTTTAGATTTCCCATTTCACACCTTTCCAGCCATTGTGCCACCCTAACACGCCCGGCTTTAGACTGAAAGACTAATTACATGCCCCCCACGGAGTAGAGAACAGCCTCTCTCTCACCTGAAATACCCCTCATCATTACTGTGCTGAGCTGATAACCAGGACAGAGATTTAATCAAGGAATGATGGAAAAGGAAGAACGATGGCGGGGGAGAGGGAGAAAGAGCTAAATGACGAACAGAGAGGACAAAAACCTAGAGATGCGTACATGGATTTCTGCTTCGCCGGCACAGCCTGTACCCTTTTTTGTGTACATTTCCGTGATTTTTAATACAAAAAGAAAAGAGAAATAAAACCGTTCCGCCGTGTTCTCTTTCATTCTGCTCTCCAGGAACGAAGGCGACTGTGTCGAAGGCATGGCTGAGATCTTTGACATGCTGTTGGCCACTACTTCCCGCTTCCGCTTGCTCAAACTCAAACCTGAGGAGTTTGTCTGTCTCAAAGCGATCATCCTGCTGAACTCAGGTGAGGCTGAGCGTCCCTGATGAAAACAAAGGCTCTCTGCTGTGATTTTGTAATCCCACACCACTAAACATTGAACAGTGTCACACTACACCCACAGAGGTGTAGCTCTGAACGCTGCCCGGGCACATGAGGCGAACAGAGTGTTCTGGAAAAGGCCTGCACCCTCAATACACCGGATGAATGTTCCCATGACAACACGAGGCAACAAGAGGCCCGTGTTTGTCCCGGAGATTGAGATATTCTGTAAGGGAAACAGAGTAGACCGAAATACCAACGGGATGACACAACTGGTACAGCTGCTAGAGCCAGATGAACGTTTGATTGCTGTGTGGGCAATACTGCGTCTGTAATTAATGCTCTGCTCTTATATCCATGTGTGAGTCAGATCTTTCACTTGTTTTTAGCTTGAAACGGTTGCAAGTTGAGTTTTTTTCACATGAGCATGTCTCTATGAGATGTATTACTCCTGCTGAAGTCTCTTTTTAAGAACAGAAAGGTCCATTAACTTAACAAATGATGTGTTTTTTTCTTCGCTTGTCAGGCGCCTTCTCTTTCTGCACAGCCACGATGGAGCCCCTCCACGACACCGCAGCAGTTCAGCACATGCTGGACACCATCACTGACACTCTCATACATCATATCGGCCAATCGGGCTGCTCGGTTCAGCAGCAGTCGAGACGGCAGGCCCAGCTGCTCCTCCTGCTCTCCCACATCAGACACATGAGGTGAAATTAAATTATAAAAATGTCTCTTTTGTTGTTACCGTGTTAACGGTCTCGCTTTCAACATATTGTGCTGAGAACCATGCTTCAGTAATCCACAGTGGTTCTTTGAAGTGGTATGAGCTTGAAAGATGAATGCTTTGAAAGGATTTGGGCTCTTTTTTGGCAGGCAGATGATCTGTCTCATCTCCAGACTTTTAAACTTATCCCTGTTCACTGATGAGTTGTTGCCGATTTAACCATGGTTGTGTCTGAAATCAGTCACTCGGTCACTACTCCCTACTCACTGTCCAGGGAGTTCTATATAAAGGACTATGTTGGGGGTTTTACGGCAAAATGGTAGAAACACACTCGGACACTACTCGCGTCATTTCCTCTCGCCGCCGATTACGTCATTGCTATCGCACAATTAAAACGTGCCAGATGAACGTCAGCCAGTGGACCATCCGTAAAAACACATGTTTTAAGCTGAGTGACCATGGATTGAACTTGGACTTGGAACCATGGACTTGTCACAATGCATTGTGGGATACTTTGTGTCCACTATATTGGGTAAAATAATTCTCCCTACACATTCGGACAGCACTAAAAAATGGCACGCTCACTATATATTGGACTACATATATATATATATATATATATATATATATATATATATATATATATATATATATATATATATATATATATATATATATATGATATATATATCTATATATATATATATATATATATGATATATATATCTATATATATATATATATATATCTATATATATATATATATATATATATATATATCTACATATATATATATATATATATATATATATATATCTATATATATGATATATATATCTATATATATATATATATATATATGATATATATATCTATATATATATATATATCTATATATATATATCTATATATATATATATATATATATATAGATATATATATAGATATATATATCTATATATATATCTATATATATATCTATATATCTATCTATCTATCTATCTATCTATCTATCTATCTATCTATCTATCTATATCTATATCTATATACGATGATATTTAATTTCTTTTTGACATACCATACTACATACATTTTTTATGAAATTTTCATGATATTCTATAAGATGACATTTTTATACTATGACTTTTTTATGACATATTTATGACACACTACTATCCTTCTTGGGTTGTTGAAACTAGCTTCCCCCATTAACCGACTGATTCCTAAACCGCGTATTTCCTCATCTCCCTTTTTTTTTACTCTCTGCAGCAACAAAGGCATGGAGCATCTCTACAGCATGAAGTGCAAGAACAAGGTGCCTCTGTACGACCTGCTGCTCGAGATGCTGGACGCTCACCGCCTCCACCGCCCAGACAAACCAGGTGAGCCGTGGTTCCCCGCCGACGGAGACTCTCTCTGCACCACCATCGACAACTTCTCTTCAGGCGGTCCCAGTTCAGGACCCCGAGTCAGCCATGACAGCCCGAGCAGAGCCCCCACAGTCCTGCAGTATGGAGGGTCCATTTCTGATTGCACCCACATCCTATGAGCCAGAGCACAGCAAGCATCATCTGCAGGTCATAGATATGTGTAGTACACAATGAGAGGGGCTCGGGAATGATATACAATCGTTGTATTTTAATTCATTTCATGAGATAATTATTTATAAATTAAGTGATTTTATAGTTGTAGCTTTATATTTTTCCTTTGCACTACTCTAATTCACTGCAATATGAGCATCAATGCAGTTAATCTTTTACGCTGCCTTTCATAATATCTGTGATTTTGAGTCCAGCTTATTGTTGTCAAACGGCAGGTGTGAGGTCGTTGTGTGGCACTCTGTTGGCTTTGAAATGAGGAGCAGCTAATTCTTTTTCGTTTGCCTAGACCAAAGTGCACTTCCTCTGGGTTTTAAGGGGCTATTAGGCTTTATTTTTACTTATACATAATAAGGATGATTATGCACTTGACTATGATAAAACTGGTTAAAATAACTATAATTTATTTTGTGTTTAAATTGCAATATTGTCAATGACTTAAAATCAGGTATTGTGTTTTCTGTTCACACACAATTTTAAAAATTCGATATATTTTGAAAGAAAATTATTCAAATGGTGAAATGATCAGTGCCGAAGGATACAGCCGTTGAATTTTGAATCGCTAAAAATTGCAGGATCAAATCCAAGAACACTGGTTACATAACGAAGGAAGCCAAGCTTTGTTAGAAGCGTCCCCCTGTGCACAGCTTCTTGTGTGTAGTTGGTTTCATCTTTATGCTCACCTGCATCAAAGTTGTTGTTTTCTTTGTCTTAAATATGTGTTTGTGTGGCAGAGAGACTGAGCTAGGAGTGGCTCCAATCTGATTTTATGCAGTTGTTCAACACTTCAAAGCTACAACCGGTTATTGTTCATCCACTAATTCAGTGATTACATGTTGAGTTTGGCTGGATTTACACACACCTCCAAAAAATGTTTCCTAATGTATGTGCACATATGCAATACGTTTTTACTTCCGTTTAAAAGGACGGCATTTGATCAGATTGTTAAGACAATATCTGATACGGACACGATAAGGTCACAATTGAGAAGCTGCAACCATCGGTTATTTGGCGTTTTTGCTTGAAAAATGACTTATTGTTAAAGCTGTACTCTTTAGCACTCAAGAAATACAGGCAATCAAAATGTATGTTGCTTGGAAAAAAAAAGCGAAACAAAAAGATGACGTAGTTTCAAGTAGTCAAATCTGGAGTCTGTGCCACGGAGACGTATGGAAAGCCTCCATAAAATACAAAAACATAAATGATTTGGCCTCTTGAGTTAAGTGTAAGTCCAGTCAAACCTGAACTGACATATCATTTGTTTACTGTGCATAAAAATAAACGTATTCATGGTAAAAAATATTGTTCTTGTATCCCAAAGTCAACTCCAAGAGCACACGGAGTTAAATATTTCATGTTTTATTATTCGCAAAGAGTATTCTTCATGAAGTCGGCATTAGCAAACTGTACATACATAAATAACATTTTCATATTTCATAATTTTTTACAGATTCTCATCCGCAGTTATTACAAAGCTCACTATTTGATGTCGCAGCCGTCTACTAAAACACTACCGGTGATCGTTTGGCTTCCTTAAAAGCGGAGGACTTTCAAGTGCATGCTCAAACGGAAAGATACAAAAATAACTGCCTGTATTCAAAGGCATGTCAACAAACATACTTATCAGTTGAGAGCTGTCTTTTTGTTCATATTTGCCCCAAATAATTAAATACTGAAATTAAAAACAGGAACAAATGCCGTGGCTAGTGGGGAAAGAAGTCGGCCATCTTGGCTGGACGGCTTCAGAGCAGTATGCTGGACAGCGCTCATGTCAGTGCTATTGGGTCAAATTTGATCTTTACCGCCATTTGAAGACATTTCAAATCAAATGTTTCAAGCGGAAAACGTTAAGTTCATCCTTCAGAAAGTTCTCCCGTTGAGCTGGTTTCGAGTAGCTCTTCAAATGTGTCTGTTGGAAATAAAGTTCACATCAGAGACTCAATGATTGCTACTCAAACTGCAGGTCTACTGTACAGGTACAATATCCCACTCAAGGGGGTTCTTTAGCTGAATCAATACTAACAATCTATAAACTGATTGAACGCTAAATAAATAGTAGCAGCACTGGATATCATGGACTAAAAAGCACGGTCAACTTTGGCTCCCAACATACAGTATATAAATAGTGCTTTGATTTCTCAGGTTTCTTCATAAACCTTAAAAAATAATATACACATTTGGGTTAAAACAGGAAATATCGGAGAGGGGTTCCCAAATGAAGGTCCATATATATATACTGGAGAGTGGACTTAAAGGGTTGAGGTGATTTCAGGAGAGTGGGTGTGCAATATAACGGAGAGAAGTCTTCATATCACTTCATAAAGCATGACAGCGCCGCAGCAGGGGAAGAGTTTGTTGCTTTCGGGCACTAGGTGAAGAGGAAACATTCAGTGGAGTCCTTGGCAAAGCAGTAGGTAGCGATTCAGCTGCTTCTCATATGGGCGGAGGTCCATTGGTGTAGCGCAACATGGGGTGGAAGGAGCGGGCAAAGTTGTTGGCGTGGTGGCAGCTGTAGTCCTCCGCGGTCATGGGCACCAGGCAGGCCAGGCCGATCAAGAGCAGAAGGATCAGCTGGACGGGAAGCGCAGCCCTGAGGACACGCAGCAGGAAGGACTGGCCTTTTGAGGAAGAGGAGGACGAGGAGGAAACGTCATCCCGAAGGTCAGAACGGGAGGAAACGAAGCCAGCGGCGCCTGGTGATCTGCTCCGGCTGCCGGAAGACACAGAGTTTAGTTAAACACAGCAGAGGACAGACCTGAGTTCACTAGTATGTGCAAATCACGTTCAGTCAAAATCCCTTGGTATTGTTTTTTTAAAGGTTTTTGTAATTTTAAAGCAATTTTGTAATTTTACGTCGTCATAAATTAAATGTTTTCGGGAAAAAAAGCATGTTTTTAAAAACATGACACTGTAGAATAGTTTAGAGAATTGTGGAATTTTTCACCATTTCTGACAATCAATGGACCAAACATGTAACTGACAAAATAATTGTTGGATTAATTGATTATCAAATATTTTGTCATAAAAAGTCATAGTATAGTGTGTGTTACAAAAAGTCATGTATTGTATGTAACCCATAAAAATGTCAGTCCTCGTATAGCATGTTTCATAAAAGTCATAGTATTTAAAGTAAAACAAATCATTAAAAAGTAATAGTATGGTATGTCATTGTTATAAAAAGTCACATTATAGAATATCATAAATGTCATAAAAAGTAATTGTAAAGGCATTGTGTAGTTTGTCATTAAAAAGAAACTATTTTATGTCAATATTTTTTTTAATCGAATTTCATTGAATAGTATTCTATAAAAAAATTACTTCTCCTTGTATAGTATATAGAAAAATAATCTGTGGTTGCAATAAATCTGTCAATTCAAATAAAACAAACGTGTTTGCAAATACTACTTTACCCACGTCTGACAAACGAGCGAAGACTCAACAAACACTCGGCAGGAAGGAAAGTGAAAATGCAGCAAATAGAACCAGATTCAACCGTCGGACAGATTGAGAGAGTCACAGAGTAGAACACAGAGACGCACGTGTACAGTAGACCTGCATACAGACACACACACACACACACACAAAACAGGCATAAACACACTAAGAAGACCACAAACACTCGTAGACAGTCGGCTGGGGGGAGGAGAGGGGGGGGGCACTCCCAGTGAGACGAGTGTGTAAGAGTTCAATGCCACGTCTCATTCCAAACAGAGGAAGGAGAAATGCCAAATGCCTCTCTGCAGATTTCCACGGTTAGAGCCAAGACTCGAGGGAAGTCACGGCATGTTCTTACTGCAACTCTTCCTCGAAGAGCCTCTCTAGCCTTCCAATACTATTTAGTCCTCCTGGATGCTACAATACGGCTGCTGTAAGCACGCATGAGCAACATGTACTCCGTGTGCGTGTTCCTATATGTAGCTCATGGTAACCCCCCCTGCCTTGTTTCCAAAAGCCCCATTCATGTGAGATAAAGAGTGTTAAACACGTATGGAAAGACTTGTTTAGGCCGAGTCTTCACCAGTGTTGTTGTCTATTTAAAATCATAGTACGTTTGATCAGAAATGACAGCGAGTCAGAGGTGGGTGAGTTAAGATGTCTGGAAAGGAAACACAGAAAACAAGGTGGGAGTTAAGGTAGAAGGGGGAAAGCAGGAGTTATTGGATCATATCCTCCTTTCAACTATGAAGAGAATAAAACAGGAAGGAAACAAGAAGAAAGAAAAACAGAGCTAAAGGAAGAAGGGCTGGGGGGTCACCGGGATTCAGACAATGACATCTAGTGGAGGAGAGCGCTACAGCCACTCACAGAGGAAAGACAAAAAGTACGACACGGCAACATTTCATGATGCCATTCAAAAAGCAGCAAAGAGATGCAGTGAAGTAAAACATTTAAAGGAGGAAGGGAGCGGCCTGACGTAGGCGATTCCCCACTCGTTTAAGAGCTGATAACATGTTCTCTAGAATAAGGGAGGATCATGGAACGCAGGGTTAAAGCCCGGAAAACAATCAATTAAAGAAGCCAAAAATCAAAATGATCTCATAATCTCGTATATTTTGCAATGAGTAAAACATAGCTTCATGTGATTAAATGATTTTCTCGTGGGTTGATTGAATAGAAATCAGGTTTGCGGGCATAGCTTTGGTTCCATCATCGTCCCGTGTTTCTGGAGTCCAGGAGAGAGGGTACCTGTGGCGCGGGCCGCTCTTAGGGTGTCCTGGGTGGGCCTGACTACTTTTGCCTCGAGGCTGTACCACGTAATGAGCAGGGAGGGGTAAAAGAAAGAAAAGAATGTTTCAGTCAAGGGCAAATGAAGACAAAGCCTCAGATGAGAGCAAAAACAAAGAACACAAAGAGCCATAACATCGCTGGAGAAGGAATCATTAACAACAAAAGAGCAGCAACATAATCAATGGCGGTGATTGACTTTCAGAACCAAGAAATCTGGCTTCTCTAGACTAAATTAGTTCAAGTCAAACAAAACTAACAGAATTAAATACGCTTGAGTCGTTAAGTTAAATAGTTATAACAGAAAAAAAATGTGATTTCTTTCAGACATGAATTCCAAAATGAGAGCTGAACTAAGCTACTACAGAACAGTTGTATCGTGTGAAGACGAAAAGCCAGGTTTTCTTGTACATTTTTGGCAGATCAACACGGTGTGGGCAGCAAAAACATCTCAAAAAAGGAGGGCTGGGGGAGGGGCAGCAGTACAGCAATTGAAAAAGGGAAAACTTTAATATTATCAATAAAAATAAAGGGGTAGTCGAGTGAGAATAAGGAAGTAAGTTGACTGTGATGTTGTTTTATGGAGGCTAGCCGGAGGGGAACGTCACGAGGGGAAACATTACCGATGGCTTGCGACTTTGGACCTCTGACTCAGGACCAGCTGATCCACAGATGTCTGATTTTCCAACAGGCAACGGTACGTAATCCTGAAAAATAAACCGAAACAACAACAGTCACCCCAACGTTTAGATCTAAAAATAGTCCAAATGGAGACGAAGCTTTGGGATTTTCAAGATAAAGCGACCCCTCGTTCATTCGCTCTATATTCAGCGTTTGTCTGACCTGCCGCGTGTCCGTGGTCTCAAGTCTCCTCTCCAGCTCCTGGAGGTCTGAGCTGACCTCCCTGAGGAGCAGTCTCAGCCTGTTCAGGATCACGTGCACCTTCTCCCGGGCCTCCAGACACTCGCTGCCCCGAGCCCGGCTCTGCTCCGAGGCCTTCGACTGCAGCAGCAGTGTCGGAGGTTTGGTGTTGACCAGCAGCTGAGCCGACAGCTCCTGAAGAGACGATACCTTCTGCTGCGAGTCCAGCAGCTCACGCCTGATTTTCTGCAGCAGAAAAAGAAAGAGAAGAGGAGTCAGCAATGTGGTCAATAAAGACATTTTATTCATGCTCCTGTTTAATGGCGAGTCTGCTGCTCACAAACCTCGTGTTAGAAAGACATACCGTCAGTGTTTTGTGATGAGCTCGTAGTGTTTCGCGGTCCAGTTTGGGGGGGAGAGGCACCACCTCATTCCTCCTGCGGTCGATGTTCTCCAGCCACAGCAGCAGACCGTGGCTCATCTCATGGAACTCCTGAAATGGCATAATTGATATGAGCTTTGTGTTTTGGCATCGTTATGATATAAAGTCTAGTGTGTCATAAGAAGTCACAGTACAGCATGTCATATAGAGTAATTAAAAAGTCAGGATGAAATGTCTCTTCATATAAAAACTATATAAAACTATTTCTTTGCAAAATTCTACATATAGATGGCTGAAAGTTATAACAAGGTTTATTTTTATTAATATATACAAATGAAGGTGCAACATAAAATTAGATGAGGGTGTATGTTTTTTTTTCTTTTTCCGTACCTGGCACTGCATCAGCGCCCTCTGTAGCTCTTCCCTCCAGTCCTCCAGGGAGGTACCGAGCCGGTCCCAGCGTGTGTTCATCTCTTTCAGCCTGTCCCTCAACTCCCACGCCTCCTCAGAGTCAGGCTCTGATTGGAGGAGCTCTGCACTGCTCAGATTGATGGACAAGACCTCTGACTTGTGGGCATCCACCGCTTTCAGCAGCTCCTGAGGGCGTGAGTCAAGAGAAGGAAAGTAATCGAAACAGCATCTACATGTGGTAGATTATTTATAATGACACTGAACCATGAACCGGGCCAGACTCACTGGCTACAAGATATAAAACATGAGGTACCAACAGACATGAGTGCAGAGCGATTAGGCTGAGTTTGATCTTCCGTCATTAGGATGTGTCATAGAATAGTGATATCTGGACTAGGTATTAAGGAGTGAGTGTGTGTGTGTGTGTGTGTGTGTGTGTGTGTGTGTGTGTGTGTGTGTGTGTGGGCGTTTGTGTGTGTAAGAGTGAGTGAACAGATAATTGTCAGCACCCTGCACGTGAAATAGAACATTATGAACAAGGCCAGTGGGGGCAAATTACTGCAGACAAACTGTATTTCATGTACAGTTCCTAAAAGTACACTGCACAGGCCAAGGATGTCCAAAAGCTGATGCTGCAAAACTGATGGTTCCAATTTCCAAATGCAACCAAAATGAGTTCATAACAGCTTCCAGGACATCTGATTATTCTTCTACCTTGAGCTTCTTGATTCTCTGCTGGATGGTGTGTATGTCGGTGCTGAGCTCGAGTCCTCTCAGCTGGTTGAGTTCAGCCTCAGACTGACCCAACCAGCCCCGCAGGGTCTGCAGGTCTGAGATCAGTTGCTGCCACTGCTGCAGGTTCTGCTTGTGCTTGTGCTTCTCACTCAGAGTCTGAGCCTGGATCAGCTCCCAGCGCTCGATCACACCTGAAGGGAAACGGATCACACAAACTTAACATGGCTCACACGGTATTTATGGGAAGGTGTAATCTATCATTAAATGTCTGCGTTTGTATGTAACTGACCTGCACTTTGAGCGTCTGTGCTGGTGGGGTTGGTGAGTCCTGGCATGTCATCCTCGTCTTCAGTCAGCTCTCCCTCTGCTCTCTTCACGGCGTCTATACTGCCTCGACACTCTCCCATCAGACGCATCTGGAGGGATGATGTCAATGACATACGTTTTGGCTTGAAATAAAACGTATTACTATCCCATGTGCATGTGGTAATGTGCCGGACTCACGTAGCCCATGTATGTGGAGTCGATGTCGGGGCTGGAGCTGTTGACGGTGGACTCTCTCTGCTGGAGGTGGTATCGACCGGCATCCAAAGCCTGATCCAGCTGTCTGAGACTGGCCTCCAGCTGGCCTGGCTCACCTGGACAAAGACCACAACAAGGTCAAGAAAAGTAGGAGGGCTGATGACTTTTATATTGGCATGCTGTCGGTGTGGAGACGGAGTCTGTGATTGCATGCATTAGTCTGAAACGCAAAATGAAGAACACAGAAGTCAGGTTTTTATCAGATTAATATACGATATTAGCTGTGAAATGAAAAACCAAAAAACGCACAAGTACGAATGCAATGGCTGAGATTAGCATTTAGTGATCTGGACTTCGGCATGCAATAATGTCATCTTTGCACTTTTAATATGCCAAGGTTTCTCTGGATGATGGGACATGCAGTCTGAATGATGCTTCCTTGTGTGGTCCAAGAAAATAACAAATAAACGGTGTTTTAGTCGATGTTGATGGCGTGCTCTCATATGTCATGCTGAGGCATTCCTTATCAGAACCAGGGGGCTGCTGTTTCCTACCGGAGGACGATTTCAAAGTGTTCTCAGTCAGTTTTATATAGGCCTCTGGGCTCTCTGGGATAACTACATCTGGGAAGAGAGACATACAACATATACTTACAATGTGGGCATGAATTTATAAAGATCTGTTCATGAGTCGGCACTGAGCTGGATGTTCAGCTCAGAACTCTCGTTTAAAAAGATGTGCCATTGAGAGTAACTGATGCCAGATCTATAGAAATGACTGGACGTCATTTGAAGACTTTTTGGTTGAGATTCCCCTTCTTTGAAAAGACTTCCACAGCAACATACAATACTGGAAAGACATGTTTGTGTAATAATTGATTGCTTAATGATTTATCATCTTCTAGTGGCAGACTGAATGTCTTGTTGTTTCCCATATTCGAGAGGAAACAATGATTATTTCCTCAACCATTTCTACCTGATCCACTCTATTAAACATAAATCTTTATTTCAAAAGACATCAATAACGTTATATTAATTAAAAAAATACTCCAAATCAGCACATGACTGTTGTGGCCATATAACTAACAATACATTCATGTTTGACTGCTTATCAGCATTCATATACTCTATTTGATTTCACCAACCTGACAGCACTGTGGCAGCCGTCCTCAGGTACTCGTCTTCCTCCTCTTGCCCTCGGCTCCTTTCCCCGGGGCCTCGTCCTCCAGGGCTGTCCAGACCTCTGCTCAGGTCGTAGTCGTGGTCCCACTCTAACGGGATCGAGTCCACGCTGGCCGGGGTGTCACGTCCCGAGCGTTCTGCCCGGATGAGGGCGGTCGTACCCGAGGCTGGACGGCTGGATGTCCGCGGCAGAGAGGAGTCGCCCCACTGCAGCTCAGAGAGCTCGCCGCCTTCCTCCATGTCCAGCTCTCGGTCCGAACCGTCGAGCTCGTCGTCTACCAGCTGGGAGACACGCAACTATTAGTAGAAGAAGGGAAGCGAGATGGTAGGATGTGTGTCGTCCGTTTATCTTTACTCACAGGCAGTCGTGTGAGTTTCTTGTAGTATCTGTCGACTCGTCCAACAACCTCCTGACAGTATCTCTGCAGCTCCTCCAGCTCTTCCTCGATTACGGCTGCGTCTAGAGGTTCACTCTTCTCAATCAGAGCTTCACCCCGTCTGAACACCAGGTCAATCTTCCCCGTGTTCAGATAGATCTCCTGCTGGAAAGCCTGAGAAGCACATACACGTAGCAGAGGTCAGAGAACTGCATCTAACAATAATGCAGATTATCTCACACCGGTATGATCATTTGAAGAGTATTTAGTCAGTCATGTACACAATTAAATGTTTACATTTCAGAAAGTTCCCATCACAATTTAGCCAATCTAAAATGAAGGCCTCAAACCTGTCAAAAACAAAGATTTCATCAATTTACACTGATGCAAACAGAAGGAAAGCATCTTTGTATTTGAGCAACTTTAACCAGCAAATATTTGGTCATAAAATCCACTTATATGACCATGTTTAATATTAATTGTAATTGGCTTGTTGTGTCATCTAACAAGCAATACTTCCGTCTTACCCTGAGCTGTTTTATCTTGGCTTGCACGTCACACTCAGAGAAGTGCTCTATGTTGGTCAGCTGGAGGTCCATCTCGGTCAGCCACACCAGGATAATGTCTCGTGCCGTCTCAAACTCCTCCCTCTGGCTGATGAAGTGCTGAATAAACACAGAGAGACAAAAAAACAAATATACTTCATTGCTTCTCTTTATCTTTTTAACTGAACTAAAATGTAAGAAATTCAGTGAGTACAGAAAGTAAGTGAGTGGCGTCAAGTACGAGGATATTTTTGGATATGGACATCGTTCATTGATGCAGCATGTGGTCAGACAATGTAAAACAAACGTTACCTTGAGTCTGCGCAGGATGGCGGCCACCCTCCTCTGCAGGTTGTCCCATCGCCTGTTCCCATCGTGTACCATTTCCCTGAGTCGGCAGGACGAGTCAGTGCGGTTCTCCCGGGCCAGGCGGCGGTACTGTTTGTTGATGAGCTCCAGCTGGGTCAGGCACTCCTGCACCTGACGCTGGAAGGCCTGCAACAACAACAAAAAGACACACACACACATATCCAAACACACACAAATTAAAGCTCTGAACAGGACACACGCATTTGGAAACACACATGCAATTGTTCTCAAAACTTTTTTATGTGCATGCACAAAGAATACAAAGAATAAACACGGACTACAGATGGCCCCGAAATCTGTAAACATGTTTTCTGTTTTGCAGTGAGAAGGAAAATGCAAAAAAACAAACAAATATAATATATAAACAAACAAAAAAAAGTTACAATAATTAATAAGAGGTCATTACATTTTGAAGCTCAAAATCCTGAAATATGTATCAATCTGTAACTAAAATGATTCCAATCAGGCACAAACAGTGCAGATCCAAATGGTGGCAGCAGGAATGTGCACGTGCTCAGAGACAGACTGCAGCAGCTGAGCAGACCAGACGAGTTTGAGCAACATGACACTCTTCTCTCTTTTTTTCTATGATCTATTGCTCACATGGAGAAATGTAAATGTCTGCCATGAAACTTAAAAAATATCGAAGCATGCGTGTGTAAAAAAACAACGACAACACAACATTTAAAACAAGCTACCAATTCAGCTTGCATACATGCAAACACTGTGCAACTGTCACAAACCTCAAACTTTTTGAGCTCTTCTTTAGCGACAGTGTACAGAACTCCGGAGGAGTTAGGCAGGGCTGCTGTTCTTTCTGAGGTCTTCAGCCAATCTTCAAATCTGGAGTAATCATCCAGAAACCTCTGCCACAACCTCCACGTTTCCTCAATCCTGCACCGATAAAATTGCAGAGTAATGTCACGTCAAATTTCTTAAATACGAACACATGATTGTATGATTAGTAGTAGTGTAATCCACAAGATCATAGTATACTATAGAAGGCAGTGAGATCTGGTTGGTATCAAGTTCATTTTCATATATTCTCATACACCTAAAATACTGAATTGCCCATTCACAACATAGTTATACAGATAAACATCTCAACTCATTCGAAAACTCTTCACCCACACAAAAGATGTCCCCAGTGCATGCATACGAATGCAGACATACGACAGCTGAATTTATCAAAGAGGCACTGACTTGAGCCTCCTCTCCATGGACATGGCACAGATGTTCCTCCAGCGTCTGTCCAGCCCTCTGGTGGCCTGCTGGATGGAGTCGCACTCCGTCTCTGTGGAGCAGGCGTCGCAGTCGTGGAGCAGCACTTCACACAGGTTCAACACTGACGCCACTCCGGTGCTGTGTTTCTCTATGTCCCTCTGCAGCTCCTGCAAGTCAGTCAGAACAATGGCTTACATTGTTGCAGTAGTTAAAGGCTGTATATGTAGCGTTCAGCATTTCTCTAAATGCTGTTAAATGTTGCGTGATGTTTCCTGACCCTGCTTCTTGGTTTTGCTCCACATGCGTCTTTTATGCCATAAATGAGTTCAGCAATAGTGTACAACATGAACACAGTCGGCCTGCTTTAGGTACAGTAAATGTCTGCGTTTGCTAACTCTGCAGCTCTGGAGAGGAAAGAGGTCAGCGGGGTGTCAGAATTAAAGCTAGCTTTAAACAAACAGCCAGAAATGTACGCATGAGTCACGCTGTGATTTCCTCCTGTGATTCAGTGCCACTCATTTTCCACCAACGCAGTTTGAGTCATAATGTCCTGCTGTTGTTTACTTTTTTTCAGAAAAGTAGATACTCACAAAGTCCACGTGTGCTTGTTTGTGTCTGTGAAGGTGCTTGCCCATCAGAGTGAGCATATGTCTTGTAGTATGCGTGCAAGACATGATGTCATTTCCTTAATCAAACATTTTGTAACTCTTAAACAGAGAATGTGCTGGTTAATTTCTCATTCCTTTAATTTAGGACATCAATAAACTCTTCTGCTTAGCGTGTGGTCCCACTTGCCTGCTGCTGGTTGAGTTTCCTCTGAATCTCCTGGTCGTCACAGTTGTCGTAGACGATGGGCCTGGACAGCTCTGTCTCGATGTGAGCCAGCCATGAGCGCAGGCTGCTCATGTTTTTATCCAACTGCTGCACCGCCACGAGGGTCTCCCTCAACTTCTTCACCCTGGTGGACAAACGGATTCAGAGAGCGAGTCAGCGTCAAGAGATGGTACAACTGTAAACACTGAGGCATGTCATGTAATAAGGGAGGACTTGCTCAACAACAAACCATAAAACATGCTGCAAATATATAACTGGAAAATCACTGATCGCAGCATCAAATAAAGGAATATCAGAAGAAATATTGGTGTTAACGCCATGGAAAGGTTTTTAAAAAGCACGTTTTCATCTACAGACAAGAGATAAAGAGCTAAAGTGTGCCATGTTCAGCGAAACAGAGCAGAAGAGGAACATGAGGATGAGGAGGAGCATTTCTGATCGGCACAGATAACTAAGTTGGAAGTGATGAATCCTTACTTGACCCTGCATAACAAGTGGGAACCATTTATTATGGAGTTGTTGAAAAGAGTGAAGGCGTTGCCCATTTAATGTTACATAAACAAACCAAAGTCCATGATCTGGTAACAATAGACACATTCAGCAGGTCTACTCTTCTTTCACTGCAGCTCTAATGTGACGCGGCATGATGTGCTGCATGGTATCAGCTGCACACCACATTCACAACATTCCTAAAGCTGCTTTGAGGCGTCCCACAATATGCTGTAGGAGACAGTCATTTCACTGGTTACATTATAGGATGATATATTGCATAGCATCACACAGTATCTACTGCACACACTGGTCCAAATCATGAAAGTGTAAGCAGCGTTTGTTTTAACTTATTGTATACGGTTGCTCAGCTTGACTGGGTCAGGTTTATTTAGCTGTCAATCAAACAATGATTCTACACCCTCAGTAACAATGAGAGGAACACTCCTGCTGTTGTCTGAACTATCTGTCCTGTGTAGTAACCTCCACTCTATGCCAGAAACCAAGACTTGTTTAAACAACATTTAAGAATATACTAGTTAAACCAGATCTCCACTAAACCATGAGGCTAAAACAAAATAAATATAATAAACATTGCAGAAAGAACATGTAGCACTATGCAGAGCAGAAACATACTGAAAATATTCCTATCTGGATGCTGCAGCACTCTTCATAAATAACGCTGCAGACAGCAGGAGTTTGATAATAACACAAAACATAATCTATTTTAAGAGAATGAGAAAAATAGGCTTTGCATGAGGAAAGCACACGGAGCTCTTTCAAGACTCTCGTCGTGTGCAATGCAGTCTCAAAAAAACAGTTTCAACACAAATTCTCAAGTTTGTCCTGCCTGTTGACATCGCAGTCACAATCCGGCAGATCCTCACTCGGGCATCCTGCCATATTATCCGCCCCTAAATCCAAAACCATGGGGGGGGGGGGGTGAGGTATTCTCAAAGACAACGTTGATGTCAGGAAGCGTAACGGTGTTGATCCAAACACTCTTCTCTTTTCTCTGTGTGCTCCACATGGAACTTACTCTAAACTCTGTGCAGAAGGGGAGGGCAAGCAGGTAGTGGTGGGCTGGCACAACTGGGACTACTCAACTGTTGCTCTCCCAAGGTTAAAAAAAAGAAAACCCCAACAGTCGTGTGTGTGTGTGTGTGTGTGTGTGGGTGGGTGCCTGAGAGTGACAAGTGCTGCTGTTTCTAAAAACAGACTTACAGTCAGAGGCATGTGCCACAGAGCTGGCCTGTGTCTGAGTGTCATACACCGAATACACACAAATGGGATGAACAGAAGCAAAGGCTGGAGGCTCCGTGCATGTGAGCAAACCTCAACGGATAGTGCACATCAAGAAGAAAAGGTTTCCTGTGAACCATATCCGCTGGAGAATAATAGATCCTTGTTTCTTCATGAAATAAAACCTCCAGAAGATATCAATAAATTGATCCACAAGAAAAAAAAGTGTAAAGAAAACCCGACATTGTAAAGTATTCTATACTCTGAGACAGCTACAAACTGTCTGTCCTGTTGTTTAGTAACAGACTTCTATTAGAGACAAAGAGAGCACAGCTGTCTGCATGAGGTCAGACACTGTGCTCCCCTTTATTCCTTCATCCACTATAGTCCCAGAGGATAACAGCCGGAAGACTCAGGAAATGCCTCAGCAGCATTGTGGGAAAATGAATTCTTCCACCATGTGTCACAAACCGAGGTCAAGGCAGGCCTTCCCTGATAAAAAAAAAACCTCCTCTCCACTGGGAGGAGTGATGCAGCAGAGGACCAGAAGTGTGAAGAGTAATTACCTTTCTCTTTTCGTCCAAATAATTACACTGCGACGACTCTGTATACATATTTTTCATTGATCAGACCACAAGCTACAGCCAAACGTGATGGCGTGTACATAAACTTGTCTACAATTGTTCTAGTACACACTTTTTTAAAAGTCTTTCCTCTCCAACCTTCACTTTACCCACCTGGCAGCGATGAGGTCCAGCAGGTGTTGCCAGCGCTCGCTGACTTTGCTGAGTTTGTGTTGGATCTCGGCCGCCTTGCTGTCTTGGCTGGACCTGGCCAGGCGTGCGCCCATAATCTGCAGCTGCTGCTTGTTCTCCAGAGCTACACTGATCTCTTCCTGGTAGTCCTGGTAGAGAGACATCAAGGAGGTAAATAAATAAACAAAGTAAACAAATCCATCTGTGCAGAACGGCGGCCAAGATCTGGAATTGTCAAAACAATCTGGACTCAACACTGCGGTTGTACCGAGTGAACGTCTTCGTGGATAGAAGTGTCGTGTTTCGTTCATTTACACACTTTAGGTGTGTTGCTTTGTTGCGTTAAATCACCTTGCGCAGCTTTTCGATCATCTCTTCAATGCTGATGTCTCCATTCTGAGAGACCTTGCTCTCCATCTGTGTGAGCCACTCACACAGCTCCTTGTTTTTCTCATTGAACACTGCCCACTCGTTCAGCTTCTCGCTCACCTGCTGCCTGCGCAGGGAAAGCTGAGGGGACAGTGGGGAAGGGAGGATGTGAGAGAAGCATCAACGAGAATATGCCCAGTCCTGGTAATCATTCTGAACCTCTCAATCTCCACTTCACAGTAACACACCGCTCACAATGAACAGTAAGAAGTGGAAAGTTAGCCACCACTGAACTCTTACTCTGACAAATGTACCACGGCTGACAGCACCGTTGCTAAAGGCACAAGTTGAATCCACAAAGTGAAGAAGGCACGACAGGTTGTAACACAAATGAGTCTGAGATTACACAGCGAAAGCTCTAAAATAAAACATCAGCCTTTCAAAACACCCAAGAATGCTTTTAAAAAAAAAAATCATGCTCATGTGTACTGTGTGAATCTACCTGGTGGCAGACCTCCCCCCACTGGCGCTGTAGCAGCTGGAGGCGTTCCTGTAGGACTGTGATGTCATCTGCATTGACCACGCCCTCCAAGGAGTCCCTCAGCAGGAACAAGGAAGTGAGGTCATCGGTCCAGCCCGCCACACTGCTCTCCAGCTCCTGCAACCACATGACATGAGAAGAAATGATTTACACAAACGCCGAGAGGTGACCCATAATCCTTAAAATGTGAAGATACACTCAGACTCGCCTGCTAACCAACAAGCCAAAGTCTAAAGCAAGAAAACCCACAGAACAGGACGACTGACGCTCAACTGCAGCTGCTGCACCCTCATAAATAGTGATGAGGAGGACCAAAACAGTAAACTGACATAAAATATCACAGCAAAAAAAAAAAAAAAATTCACAATTTCTTCTAAATGCAATGCAATGCTCTTCTGAAATAAATAAGAGTAACATGTTACATTCACATACAAAACAGCTCCATCCAAGGTTAAAGGCTCGATAAGGTAACAGACATCAAACCTCGTGTCGCCTCCTCGTCCGTCATTGTGACGGTTTTGCGGCGTTGTAATCATTTGTCGACCTGGAGAACGTCTCCATTATGCAATACGCACAAAAGGAAGCACACACACATGCAAGAATATACCCCCCACTGCAAGCAGGGATGCTCTCTCACTCTCATGCGCACGCACCCTCTCTGTCCTTCTCTCCCCACCCCCCCTCTTTTCCCTCGGCTGACTATGTGCAGCTATTCTCAGAGCCCTCCTCCTCCTCCTCCTCCTCCTCCTCCTCCCTGAGGAGCTCAGGACATGTCATGCATGAAACATGACTGCATACACTGTACAGTGGTTAACAACAAACTGCAAATTATTATAATGACAATTTTCACACAAAAATGAAAGGACTGCTGTGGGAACAATACGCGTCCACGTTTGCTCATTCCAGCAGAATCCTATTTTAGCATCATTTGAGACATAATAATACAAATTAAATGTTTGCTTCTGGTTGGTCTGTTTATCTGTTTGTCCCCATAGTCAGATTAAGGTAAAGGGAGGACACGTCTGTGTCTGTTGGTGGGTGTGTGAAAGACAGACAGAGACAGAGAGAGAGATTTCCCGTGTGTCTTGCATAGATGCAAAACATAAACCAGGAAGAAAACACAATTTAAATGTGTGTATATTAGATTCTTCTCACCTTGCATCTGATTTGCTCTAAGTGCAGCTCCTCATGGTGGTCAGGCAGTGACCCAGACAGCTTCCTCTTGAAGGCCCGCAGCTTCTCCAGCGACGCATTAATGCCCTTCTCACATCGCTCCCAGTTCTATACACACACAAACACACACAGTAAGAATAGGAGCAGAAAACACACACACACGCACAGATTGCAGGGCTTCTCGTTCTTGGGAAAGTTGTTTTAAATTCTTCCTGCAGCTGCAGAATACATAATAAACTGACACACACACACACACACACACATCAACGCAAGGTTTAAGTCAGGCCACATCAACAATCATGCCGTTTACAGCTCACTGAGCCCTGAACCTCCTAAGCAACCCCATGAAAACAGTGATACAGCAAAAATCCAAGAGCCAAAGAAGAGAATTAACGAATGAGAGGTTCTGCTCCAAAGGGTGCGGATTAAAGCTATTCTGAATAACGGTCCCATTCAGCATAAAACAGGGTAATATTTGGCAAGACATGCTGCAGCAAAGTGGCATACCCGAAGCAAGAGTCATGGTCAAAGAAGAGCCAGGGTCGGACAAAAATACCTTCAGTCGCTGCTATTCGTAGAAGAATATGTTCAACAAAAAAAGCCAAATTCCCGGATGCATCTTTTATAGTGCGTCACTCAGTCCAATTTAAAACACAGTCTGCAAAATCTACCTCGCAGAGTTCAAATCATTACAGCTCACTGCGCAGTGTCTGCACTCTGCATGTGTGTGTGTGTGTGTGTGTGTGTGTGTGTGTGCCCTGGCCTGACATTTAATTATTTTTGTGCCATGTTAAGCCATGTTGTACTGCTCCAGCATGTGCGCAATTTATCTGAAGACAGAAGTGAGTGGGCTCCGTCTTTGTCCTTCACTTCTTTTCAGGAGTTAAGATGCAGCGTTGCATAATTCATGTGATAACTTGGTTTCAGTGTCCTGCATGTACAACGGAGCGGGCTCATTAAGGGCTCAGATGCCCTTCGGCACCCTTCTCACTGCAGCACGGTAGAGACACAGCTTCTAGCCAGCCTCGAACACAGACTCTGCTCCAATAACGCTTCTCTCTTCCCCCTAAAAAACTGCCAATCTACTGCATGTATAATGAAAATAAATAAATAAAACAGACAGTCTTTATGTTACGGTGTCAGATGTTTTGCTGTAGCTTAGACAAGAAAAGACCAAGAGAAAAAGTATGAAAACATCAGTTTTTGTCTTACCTTGAGCAAGCCGTGCAGCTCCCTCCTCTGCTGGTCCAGGCGGTGGTGGGCGTGCCTCCACCTCTCCTGAATGTCCATCAGCTCCGTCTGCAGGGTGGACTCGGCCCTGTCATCGGCCGACAGCAGCAGGCTCCGGCCGGCCTCCACCGTCAGGATGTAGCCGCCCTGCCGCCTCTGCAGCACTCGCTCCCTCAGCTGGAGGAGCAGAGACAGGGAGAATGGGCAGAGAGGGTACAGGTTAACTAAGGGAGTCTAAAGGCCGGAGAAGAGGTGAGGGTTTGTCAGTGACACGTTTAGAGTTGCTTTGGACAATTTAGTGGTAAGTTTGAAGTGTTTAGAAGTATTTTTTAAATCGGATACATCTTCCAGTGACCTCGTAAATAATGAAAACTTTTAAAATAAGCTTCAATAGAAAGTAATTCGTTTGGGCGAAGTGGGAGTGTGAGTGACTGAATCCATTGGATTTGTGACTTGCAGAGATAATAAAGCATAAATATTTCAGAAAAAGTCACTTCAGAGAAGATTAGAAGTTTGATTAAGGTTATAAGTGAAGGACTGACCTGAATCTGATCTAATAGGTTCCTGGCCTGCTGCAAGGCGACTGGTTCTCCCGGCTGATGTTCATCTGGATCACAAGTCACTTCTTGAAGCCATTGTAGCAGCTTCTCTGCCATCTCCCGGTAGTTCTGCCACTGCCGGACCAGACTATCAATAATGCCCCTTCGTTGCTGGGCCCGTCTCACTACACCTTGCCACTGATTGCTCAACAAGGCCAGCTTCACACTGAAATCGTCTCTGTGAGGGGGACAAGAGCGAGAGTATGTATGCTCCTCCCCACTGGATACATTTATATGAGAGAGGACATTTCCATATATAGGATTGTGTGCGTCTGTGTGTGTGTCTTTACCTGTCATCCACTTGGCCCTGGTCCAACATATGATGGCCATCATTGATGATGGAGTAGAGAATCTGTTGCCTGCTAAACATCTCTGCCTGGAACAACTGCAAGAACACACACACACACATATATATACATATATATATATATATACATATATACAGCAACACACATAGACTACCTACAAAGACAGCATTAGATGCACATGTAAATTCAATGCTTCTCTGACCTCATGGTCTCTCTGCTGCTCCAGCAGATTCAGGTAGTTTCCTGAAATGTCAGCGGCCAGCTTGTGTTCAGTCTGAGACAGGAACTCCATCCACAGCTCACACTTCTGGAGGAAACTCTTCTGTTGGAGCAACACTGCCTGCAGTTTACTGGAGATGGACAGAGGAAAGTTGTTTGGAACACAAACAATATTAACAGAAAAAGTTGGTTTTTTTGGCGAAAAATTACACTCTTTTAAGGTATGACATTGTAAAGATAAACAATACAAAAAGAGAATTAGTCCGAACATTGAATTTCAAAGTAAAAAGCATAGACTGTATATAAGAAGGTTTACTTTTTACTTTCTTTATTCAAGAGCATGGCCTTTCAATTTGAGACCATGACTCATGGATTTCATTGTAACGCTTTCCTTTAAAACCTCCCACTCAAATAGCCACTGCAAGGAGGGAGGGAGAGCATTACAAAATCTAAAGTGAAATCAACAAGTCATCCTGTAATGTGAGAACATTACAGGAACACTCTATAGTTCACATTTATAGTTCCGTTGTTACACCGAAGGTGAAATTTGAATTATTTAACGTTTCAACAACAACAAACATAACTAATCCTATTTAATATGTATTTAAACACGGGAAATCTGAAGGTTTTAGGTACCTGAACCTCTCAGTGAGGTGAGCGGAGTGAGCGGCCCATGCTCTGTTGAGACTTTGCAGCCGTTTAACATCTCTGTCACTGACGGGCAGTCTGTACACCGACTCGTTAACACGCTCCAGGTCTGGAGAGAGACTGCTCAGCTTCAACAGGTAAACCTGGGAATGCATTATTATCTTAAGTAAGACCAGCTTGATCAATTTACACAGACTTTTTGGTGAAAATGCAGCAGATGTTTCAACACAGATAATACAGCAACGTTTTTTGTACCTTCAGTTTTTCCATCTGTGTCTGGACCACAATGAGCTCTGGTGAGCCGACTGGGTCAGACTCCTTCAGCACCTCCTCAGCTTCCTCAGCCTCACGGACCAGTGTGTCCAACTGCTCTCTGAAGCCCTCACAGGCCTGAGATGCAGACTGCAGTCAGACAGAAACAGTGAGAATACAGAAGTGATGGCTTAACATATTCATATATTGAGGTTTTACATGGAAAACAGTGATGTGTATGTCATTCTTCCTATGCCCAACAATCCCTGCTTTCCTACCTGCAGTACTTCCTGCTGCCTGTGAAGGGCGTGCTCCAGTGTTGCTAGACGCTGTGTGAGTGACAGGTGGTCAGACTGGAGGGCTGCAGAGGAGGAGGCGTCAACTTGGCTCTTCAGCTGCTCCCCTAAAGCCTGCAGCTGCTTGAGGGACTGCTGCACTGAGGCTTGGTCACCAAGGCACGCCTGCAACAGTAATGTCATCAGAGAGAGGCAGGTTAGGAACAGAATGACGAAATGTTTCGAGAAGTTGGAGAAAGTCATGGTATTTATTTACATGTACACTAATGGCACAGGGTAGACTGGACTGTATTTTCAATGCAAAAGCAATGAAAGACTTAATAAAGGAACTCTTGACATATCCAAAACGTCAGAATTTAAGAGAAGCTGATGCATGTTTTCATATTTAGGTGCTTATTCAGTGAGTTTTGAAAAGGTTCCAGTCCCAAAGAGGGCCATGTGATCCTTTTGCTGAAGGTTTGGTGAAAGGCTTTCTTGTAAAAAGCCTTTCCAGAAAGCTCATGTACAAACAACAGTTAAGAGTTCTCAACCACTAATTGTCTACTGTAAGTTTGAATCAGCGATCCTCTGTCCTAATACTGTATGCAGACCGTTATTTTGACAGTCTTTCTCCAGACATTGCCCAGCATGGCCCTAAATGCTCAGCGTGACACTGTGGGACCCCTGTAGTGTAAATCAGGGGCCTGTCTTTCCCTTTGCGGTCTCCTTTTCAAAGGGCTTTTGTTAGATTGTGCTGTGAATCTACATTCAAGCGGACAATAGAGCAGGGTGCAATTTGGTATTCTGCAGCGGGGTTAGAGGCTTTGTGAATCCTCACAGTGAGCTGACAAGCCACTTTGGAGCTTATTCACAACATATCAGAAAGGAGGCTGGGGGTAAGCTTCAACTGCTGACAGAATTAGTTTCACGTAATCATATCGTGGACTGTGTTACACTGTCCCATCTCTACCCACATCACAGTCCATTATCCAGGCGCTGCTCTCCTCCTCTGTGATCTCCCTGTCTGTGGCGCTCTTCAGCAGGCGATCAGCTCGTTCTTCCTGTTTGTGAACCGCTGTCACGCACTGGCCACACGATGACCTGTAGCGCTGCCACAGCCCCAGCAGGGCTTTACTGCTCCTCAGCTGTTCTGAGATCTGCTCGAGCAGACTGTTCCACCTGTAACAGAGGAGGAGAAACACATTGCTACACATTGACCTCAGCTCAGAAGTTGCTGCACTTTGATTTGAAGTCACTTTTGTTACCCTTACCTGATGTTGACGTCCTGGAGGGCTGTGTTGAGTGTTTCAGCCACAGATGGGTGGCACTCTGTCAGTAGCTGGTGTGTTACAGAGCCAAACTTCTTCAGGCTGCTCTCCTGTTTATCCATCTCGTACTGCAGGTTCTTAAAAACACAGAGGCCCACAAAAGGTTAATTTCATCTTCAAAGCTTGTAAAAAATTAGCTTAACACATTCTATTCATTATCTCAAAAAGAGACATCACTGCCAATTGTCTTTTGGGACACTGAGCAGATGTTTCCGTTCACACTGACCTGCAATAGTTGTTGCAGTAAACTATCTCGAGCATGACTTTATGTACTAATAACAGACGCAAAGTCTTTTCAGCGGTGTGCCACTCTGCACACATCTGCACTCCTCACCTCCAGACTCTCCACCTGTTGCTGTACTGCCTCTAGAGACCCGTTTAGAAGACGCAGCCTGGACACAGAGTACCTCCCCTCCATCAGGTAACCATTAATCTCCTCTGAAGCTCGCCGGTACAGCGTCCACTGCTCCAGCATGGACCGCAGGCTCACCTTCATCTGGCTTATCTGATAGGAAAGGTGGGAGACAAAACGTGTAAGCATCTTGAAAGTACAATGGGGAGATCTAGGCAACAATCATGAGGGTAAGGGTTCCACAAAGCTCACCATGTGGTCCAAATGAGCCCAGGATTGGTTCAGTCCTTTAAGGGTCTCTTTGACGACAGAGCAGGCGGCTCCTGTCTTATCCTGGATGAGAGCATTCCCTCGTTCCTCAGCTTTCTGTAGATCCTTCTCTTTTTCCTTCACTAATTCCTCCAACTCCTGCAGCAAACAAATCCTTTGTTTTTACTTCCTAAAAAATAAAACTCAAACTGTGTGTTGCATCCATAGCATCGGTGTATGCATGTGTACCTGACAGTCTTTAAGTGCATTCTGCACAGACGCCACATCCTCTATCCTGTGTCTCTTCTTCAGTTTATCCTCCTGTAGTGTGAGCCAGGTATTCAAGGCCTGAACTCCATTTTCATGCTCCAACCAACCTTCCAAAAGTCCTTCCAAAAGCTGAATCTAAAATATAGACGGAATTCAGAACAATTTTAGAACTCAGAAACTGCAAATATAAGAAGAAAACAGTCAGGTCTGTGACACTGTAACTGAAACATTACCTTTTCAGCAATGAGCCCCTGTAGTATCTGCCATCGTCTGTTCATAGCTCCCAGCTTCTCAGCAAAGTCTGTTTTGTCACTGCGCTTTCCCTCCACATCTTGACTGCTGATCTGCAGCACTGACTGGTTCACAAAGTCCACAGTCAACTGCTTACAGGTCAGATCTATGCGGAAACCCTGTGAAATATAAAAGAGACACTGTGATGAGGAAGAGGGGATAAGAGAAAAGACACAACATACATAACTACTGAACTCTTTGGTTGTTATCAGAAAAACAAAACAGTTTTCTACCTTATACTTCTGTAAGAAGTCCTGGACCAACTCTGAGCCTACAGCTCCCATGATTTTGTTCTGGTCCTCCTGTATGAGGTTTTCCAAGAGAGAGATCCAGCTCATCAGCTCTGTGATGGCGTGCCGGGAAGCCAGCTTCTCCATCTGCAACTAAGGGACGACAGCAGAGGGGTTACAATGTATACAGCACCAGCTAGGACAAAAACCTCTTGGGAAGAAAAATTGTGCAACAATTGACAAACATTAAAGTTGAACGGCTGCTGTTCTCAGACCTGGTGTAGCTTCTCTTGTACTACAGGAATACGAGTCAACAGCTCAGCCCACTGAGTGTCAATGTGGCCCAATGCCGTCCTGAGACCAGCTGTATCTACTCTTTTCAGTCGCAGAAGCTGGTTGCCTGTGCTCAGCACAGACGAACGAAGGGACGACTTAGCATCCACCTCTTTGGAAAATTCCTGTCAGAAGCAAATATGGCCGCGAGTTCAGTTGCAATCTAACCATGCGTTCATGAACAACAGAGACGATATTATTTTAAGTGTGCGGTACATTGTTGCTGCTCAAACTAACCAGGAAGGCATACAGGTGGTCTCTGACGGTCTCTAGCTCCTGAGGCACTGTCACTGACTGGGTCGTCCAGAACTCCAGCTGGTCCAGAGCCGAATGCAACCAGTGGCTCAACTCTGCTGACTCACTCTGGTACCTGAAGGTGACACACAGGACAAAATGTGATATTTTAGTTTCGACAGCTTCTGAAAGGAATATTTCTTTCTGTATTGAGCCTCAGGGTATCACAAACAGGATCGGTGACTCACATAGCTACAATACTGATTTGATTCTTGGCACGCTGTCAGACAAAACAAACTCAGACTATTGTTAGACACAGACCTGCTCCAGTGTTTAAGCGTGGAATCAAGGCGGTGCAGCTCCTTGTTGACCTTGGTAGTGGAGGAGAGCCAGTGATCTCCCAGCTGGGTTAGCTGGTTCTCCAAGTCTGAGCAGCCAACAGACAGAAGAAGCCTCTTGCCCTCCTCCAGGACCTGGTACAGCTGGGACTGATGCTTCGTCAGGCTGGCCTTCAGACGCTAGAGGACAGAGGGATAGTTCATATTATACCAAGCATGCTTGACTACAGCTTTCAGGGTACGTCAGATGACATCTTGATCGCGTCGTGCAGTATAAGGATGTATGTATTTGGGCATCTATGCGTGTCCAGCCTGTTTACCGTACTAACCTGGAAGAGGCCGATCCTTTCAACAAGTCTATCCTCCGTCTCCTCGACCAGGCCTACAGTAGGGATGCTACATTCCACAGCCTCCAGCTGTCTACACACAGCCTGGTAGTCTTCCACAAGCCTGCTCCATGACTGTTAAAGAGAGGAGGCAGAGGAGAGTGGCTAAGTTAATTCATTCTACATGTTATATTTAACTTTGTACTGTTCCTATTTGTTGTCACTCATTCCCACCTCAAGTATGCCCTCCAGCTCCACTCCCCTCCTGTGGGCCTGTTTGAGCACACTGTGGGCTAAGGCCATGGTCTCCTCCAGGGCCTGGCTTTCCCTCTGCGCCACCAGACTGGACACTTTACTATAGAGTGCCTGGGTGAGGATCATATGGCACTCCAGACCCTGGAAAAACTCCTGTATTTAAGGAAAACATGTTTGAAAGACAATGTTAGAAAAGAAAGAAATAAGTCTCCAGGTGAACAACAAATATACTGCGACCCCCTTTCACCACCCTCCTTACTTTGTGTTTCTCCAGTAACATCTGGACCTCTATGACAGAAGCCACTGTCATCTTCTGATCGGCAGCCATCTTGTCCTGGGCGGTGTCCACCAGGTCTGTGAGGTCATGAAGTGCAGCTTCATACTGAGCCTTGAGAGACAAGCCGTGGTTCAGGCTGCTACGTCTGGAACCCACCATCAGAACCAGCTCCTCGTATGCATCCTACACGAAACCATCAACATGTTATCACCAGCGGGGCACAGTGGAAGAGAAAGAAGAAAAGAGCTCCATAGGGAATCTGATATTACCTGTAGTTTGAGAAGTTCCTGGTTGGAGATCCTGTCGGATTGGAGTCCCTCTGCTCTTGTCTTCAGCTCCGTCACTCTCTGCTCAAACTCTCTCAGACTCTCCTCTACCTCTGACAATGTCTACAAAAGATGCAACACATTTAATGAAGCTACTGCCAATTCGCTGCATCTGTGGGATTTCTATATTTTGTATGGTCGGTATTATACCTCTATCTGTTTGGACGCAGGTCTGTCCACAGTTCCAGCCATCTTCTGTAGCAGCAGGTGTTTATTTTCACCCAGAGCAGTGAACAGCATCCTCAGTTCATTCTGTCAAGTACAACAGAAACAATGTTCTCACTAAGCGAGGCAACTTCCCTATTCACAAAAAAAACAACGCTTTTTACTTTTACAAGTTGAATCAAACGGACTGGTGTATTGATAGAGTTGCCATTGCACCTGGAAGGTTGAGTATTCCTGTAGCCTGTCCCTCATAGCATCACAGTGTTGCTCCAGGGTGGAGTCAAGCAGCCCCATCCTCTCCTGCAGGCCCTCCAGTGTGTCCTCCATCAGGGCTTGCTCCTCTCCTCCACACAGCCGGCCGGCTCCTCCACCCAGAAGGTCTCTGCACTGGTTTACCTCCCCGGTCATCGCCTTCAGCTGTTTATTCAGACCCTGAACAGATGAGCAAAGGTCAGCGACATGGCAAATATATTCCATCCAATAGAGTTAGAATTGTGTTGTCTGTTTATTTCCTCCTTTTGTGTCTATAACAACACAAGTGTCAAGAGTACCTCTTGATTGGAAAGTTGTGTCTCTGTATCTTCAGACAGCAGCACAGGACCAGAGAGCAGCTGATTCTCAGCAGCATCCAACCAGGAGGAAGCTGCTGAAACTGCAGCGTACAGGTCCTGCTGGACTGCTGTCCCTCCTAAAGACGCCGCCAGGTTGCTGCCCCCATCCCCCGTCTGTGAGGAAGAACAAAGATTATTTACTCAGTGCATGAAAAGCTGTCAGTGAGAATGTTTTTGTTAGTCACAGAAACCATTCCCACTTGGAAACAATAAGTAATGAGAGATTAAAATAAGGAAAATCTGTGCTTCACCTCATTGGCGATTCTTTCCAGAGTCTGACTGCAGGCCTCAAACAAAGCTTTGAGAGAGCGAGAGTCGTGGCTGGCAGACATGCCTCTGAACACCACACTGGGGCTGGACAAACGGGACCGGTGCAGCACCTGCTTACAAGAGGGACGAATGAGACATATAAAAGGTCAGACTGGCAGCAAGCTGAAATTACCTACAGAATGCAATCAGCTTTAAATAATGAGTTTCAGACAACTCAGAACAGGGGTCGACTTAACACTATTTATGAAAAACATCACACTCCGTGATGTTTGCCTTGTGTACCGGGCTAAGCTGATCCTGTTCCATGGAGTTGAGGGAGAGCTGCAGCTTTGTGCTCTGATCTTTATTCAAGTATTCCCAGCGCTGTCTCATCTGGTCCAAAGGAGACACGGCCTCAGGCTCCAGCAACACTCCTCCTGGGATGGACACCTCGCTGTGGGAGGTAGAGGGGTGAGTCGTGGTGTTTCACCAGCAAGTTCCAATGTAATTAAATGTTTACCCTGCTTATTCAAATAAACATAACAAATAAACAAATACATCGAACTAAAATCACAGAAGCTCCTCATTAATGTGTGGCAGAGTAATGTTTGTTCCCCCTGTGTAAGGAACAACAAAGTAAGTGTGAGAAGAGTAGAGGGAAAGTACCTGTCCCCATTGGGTGTGGTCTGTTGGAGTAACTCCTCTCCAACGCTGGCTACAGACTGGAGCAGCCTCTTCTGTTCAGCTACTTGCTCCTGCAGCTCCTTGGAAGTCGACATACAGCATTTAGGCCATTAAGAATCAGAGTTATATCAGATGTATCTAGAAGAACCACTTCCTTTCTTAATAGGTTCCAATTAGCTATCAAGAAGAGACTTGTTCTGCCCGACAGCACTAATTAAATTGATGAGCACCAAACATGACAGCCGTTTGGCACTCCAGGCAATCAAGATGGAATCAGCTCAGGCCCGTTAGATATACAACTGTACAAAAGTTCATCTTCTTACCCTCTGTCGAAGAAGGTTGTCGTGGTACTGCTGGGTGCGTGTGGTTCTGGCCTGGGAAAGCCAATCCTGGACATTGGGACTCTGGGACAGAGACGAGTCCGGCTCACTGTCCTCCTGCTCCTGCAGTGAACCCTGGGAGAAAGACAGAAGGACGTCAACACTTGTCAAATGCTCAAAAGCATTAACAGAAGTGAAAAAAGGACGGGAAAAAAAAAAGATTTTCTTTCTGAGGAAGAGGTGATAAGGTTTGTGAGTTTGTAAAGAACAGAAAAGGGAACAAAGATTGCAGCCTATTTTTCAAATAGACTCAGATAAATGAGCTATTGTAGATCCTCTGTGTTGTCGAGTCATTTTGTGAATTAATGGATCTGATTATTGACTAAAAGAACACATTAAGGGAGGTCAGCAACAAGGGAAAAATCATTTTCAGTGGAAATTCAGTGATTTTTTACCACACACAGAAAATGTAGTTGGTTTTTTCCCCCAAAGGGGCCAAAGCCAAAATGTTGTGACATCAGAACCACACCTGCTGCAGTACATGTAGTGTTAGCATGAGATGAGGTAGCATCCTTTTGTCCGTTGTTTGAGGCCCATTGTGAGACACACAGGCTATTGTTGTTCCATAGTGGGAAACAGTGGACTTTTATGAAGGAGCATGACACGACCTTTAGTATTTACACAATACTTCCATTGATGCTGTTACACAGTGTCACATAATGCAACACAGCACAACAAAAGTCACACAGAGGCAGGGAGGAAGGAAAAGCTGGGAAATTGAAAAAAGTGTGGTAACGCGGAGGGGAAGGGAAATGAAGGTGTGGAAGAGGAGAGGTCCATAGACCACAAATGACCCTTGACCTCACCTGTATGCCAACTTGTTTGTCCTGCAGCATCTTCTGCAGCTCCATCAGGCTGTCTTTGAGGGAGTGCAGTTTGAAGGTGAGTTGCTCCGCCTCTCCTTTCGTCTCGGCCCGGCCCTCCAGCAGTAAGCTCTCGCTGTGGACGGACAGCTCTGAGAGATACGACACCTTCTGCTCGATCTCAAACAGCATATTCTGGAAAGACGTAAACACAATTATCAATCTCAACCTTTTTGGTTTGTGACCCAATGAAATGATGCAACGTTTACTTGTGGCCGCTCGTCACCAGACGAGAGGTAAAACCGAAGAGCGATGTTTTTCTTTATTATATTTAGAAAAAAGGTAAAATTATACATTAATTCTGGTGGTTTAGTGGCTTCCACTAAACATAGTGAATGACCCTATTCGCTTTTCATAACATGCACTGTACACATGAAGCATCCTTCAGCTCGCTTGTTGTTTCTGCCTCTAACTTGTCCCAGACCTTATAAGATCCAGTTATTATCACATCAATTCTCATTCTCTTTTTCAAACTGTTGCCCGCCAAATCCTTTTCAAGATATCCCATTTACATTTCCTAACAAGGGAAATAACAAACAAAAAAACAGACTCTCCCGTTTCACGTCCAGGCTGTGTGAAAAGAGGAACATTTGTATGGAAGAAGGGGAGTTACAACCTTAATCCCCATCTTTCACACAAGGATACAAGGGCCCTTGACAGAGATGGGGAGGTAATTCTCCCCAGAGAAGTTTTCCCAACACAGAATGACGTCATGTAACTCTTTTCCTTCTATCCGGTGCTGTCATTGTGTGATTCACTGGGAAAGTGGGGAACCTCCGTTCTCTCTACACTTTACCACAAAAAAGCCTCTCTGTGGCATTCTAACCCAAATTCCTCTCGTTTGGCCCAGGATCAAATAGCTTTTGCAAAACTTGTAATGTTTCAAGTTAAAAGACAAAGGAGTTCTTTATATATTCCAGTGAGATACAATGTGTGCAGAAAGTTTAGACTCTGCAAAAGTATTTGATTAAGCCTCTGACCCGCTTAAGTGGTTTCTGAGCTGCTTACTGTGTGGTGAGTGTGTACGCGTTAAAATGAACAGACTGTGGTTGTTCTGTGAAGAGTTTACTGGAAAGTTAAATGAGCCACACAAAACTGAGGTGCAAAAATACCTAAAAAATAATACTATCCTAATGCAGAACCCCGATTCATCCGATAAAACATTTTAAACACAATGTATTTGTAACCAAAGCCTTCAATATACAGGATATTCTTTTATTCCTTTCGGCTCCCTTCCTGCCTGAGATAGTCCACTTCAATTTCCTCCCCTCACTTCATCTCTATAACCTCACATCTTTTCTCACTTCTTGCTCTTTTCATTGTATCAACGCTCGAATAATCTACGCTTGCAGACAGTTTTTTCCCCCTGGAGATGAGATGGACCGGACCGCATGGACTGGACCTTTAGACCTGAGCTCCACAGGGGCCATATGTGAGCTATAATCGGCTTACTGTCTCCCAGCTGCTCCCCCCCCCCCCCCCCCCCACACACACACACTGATTTCCTTTGCCTGAGTAACAGAACTAACATTATTACTACTGAGTTACTACAGTACATCATAGGATGAATGTTTAACCATCTGATTGAATTAGTTTTGCTTTTAAAAAGTTAAAGTTACATGCTTCCACAAAAAACTGTCAAGGTACACATACACGAAATATTGTCAGTGACAGAACTGTCTGGAAACTTCCCCGTATTCAGTGCAGGTTCTGTAAAGTTATTCTTGTTTTTGAGTATGAAGTGAACAGTGTATGCGTGACTAAAATAGTAACAATAATGTAATACCAAGGGAAGGAATCCACAGATAGTCATTATTTCTGGCACCGTGAAGCAGCCAGATACTTCACTTTGGCCTTTGATAACTCCCTCTTGATGAAACAGTGGCATACACACTTTCATACCGCGCCTCAGGCAGTGGTAGGTTTTTCTTGACTGTGTCGGTTGAGGACAACTTTAAAATAAAATCTGCACGTATCAGGACCCATCACACCATCTACTGCGGGCAGCATTGTTGTCCTTGGGAATCTAAGCAAACCAAGCTCAATATCTTTCAGCGCTCAGTCAACCTTCGATGAAAGCAGAAATGTCATTCTCACCTGACAGTCGATGAGCTGCTCCTCCATGTCCAAGTCCTCATTTTGGGCCTGAAGGGCAGAGCTTAAAGTGGCTCGAGTGCTGAGCAACCAATGGTCGAGCTCCTCGGCCTCGCTGTGGTAACGCTGCAGCGCCTGTTCCTGTCGCTGCTCTTCCAGCTGTTCACTTAGTTTTTCCTGTTATGAAGACGGACAGACATTTTTAGATTCCACAGGTGAAACAATTGTGACACTATAGTTAAGTTCAGTAAATAAGAATGAAAATATGCAAATTTGGGAGATGTAAATGAATATCATCTTTAAGCGCCTCACCTCCAGCAGCTGCCGTTTCCCAGAAGCCTTCATTCTAATGGTGGCCATCCTCTCTCCCAGCACAGTGAGAGTAGACTGGAGAGCCAGTTGGTCACCAGCCTCCCCATCGCTGTCGCTGTCTGCCAGCTCCTCAGAGAAA
The DNA here is from genome assembly GCF_949748355.1 of Melanostigma gelatinosum. Classification (NCBI taxonomy): domain Eukaryota; kingdom Metazoa; phylum Chordata; class Actinopteri; order Perciformes; family Zoarcidae; genus Melanostigma; species Melanostigma gelatinosum. The sequence continues at coordinate 13,764,296 of NC_136652.1, read as the reverse complement.
CACGTCTGCAACTCACCAATCTCATCTTGCAACATGAGGATCTCATCCATCACAGCCTGGACAGATGGAGATAAAAACAAGTGCACTGTAGCCAAGTGGGGACAGCCCATGCCCTATAACAGCGACGTCCCAGGTCCAATTCTGACCGTAGGAACTTTATTGCGTGTCACACTCCTCCCTCTCTCTCCACATTCTACTCTCCTCTACAAGAGATGTCTTCTGTCTGTCTGAACATGTTCTATTACTTTCAATGTTGTCAATATTGACTCCTCCTCTCTCTTTCTCTGTGACACACACAAACATATCTCCAGACCTCTCCACCCCCCCCCCCCCTCTCTTACCTGGTGTGCAGCCATCTGGCTCTCGGGGCTCTTGTTGGGCTCCAGGCCCTCATTGAGCGATCCCTCGATGGACTCCATCTTAGTGGAAATGGACTGGAGGGACTCCTGATAGTGTTGCTGCCGCTCCAGAGCCTCGTACAGACTCTTCTGCTTCTCGCTGATCTGTGGTCAGAGTAAAGAGGTGGAAAGAAATGAATGATGGCAAAAATCAAGATGGTAACTGGAGAACAAGAAGTCCACTGTACCATCATTTATCTTATGATGTGTGGTAGAGGAGGAATATTATGATTTCAATTTAATATCAGTTTGAGTTTCAGTTCAGATTTTGGCAATAGTGTACTCTTGCTAAAGATACACTGATCCCTGATTTTGTCATAACTGTCCAAAAATGTCCCAAATACTTCAACTGTGAACTTCACAGTAAGCAGGATTTCTTGGATCAAAATCTTTTACTGCCCACGTCATACTTTCTTGGTTTATATTTCTTAATTCATTGAGTTCATTGTAGCTGATGATGTACCACGTTCTTGAGTATTTCCCAGGATCTCTGCAGGTCGTCCAGGTTAGCAGCACTGGTCTCCATAGACGGGTCGTACAGCTCCCGGAGGGGCGCTCGGCTTAAGGCACCTCGACCCTGTGGCACAACAACACGGTGAGTGTAGGCCTCACTAGTGTGTGAGAGCGATGTGGAGCAGATGGTTGAAGAGGGTGTGTTGGTTCTCACATGGCCTTATGTCCTCAAACATACTGTCAACAAGGAATTTGAATTGCCACATTTGGAGGGAATATGCCCACATCTGCTGTATGTACAGCATAGAACATATAGATATAAACTAATATAGAGAGTTGAGTAAAAATATCTTCAACCCATTGCAGTTCTAGGATAAGGTAAATCTGAATTGAAGATCTGGCTGACTGAAGTCCGATCAGGTTAGTTTGAAATCTCTCCCAAGATAATTTCCTTCGATCACTTTCCAACTGCCTTATTGATTTTAGTTCACTTCCAACAGTTGGGCTCACATGACATGTCACAAGACAAACATACTGTATTTACACACAATGATGTAAATTGCTGTTTCTCTCAGAACAAAAAAGAGCTTCTGTTTCACTGATGCATCATTAGAAGTCATAGATTACACACAAAAAAAGATACTTTATGCTAATTTAGCTATATTGAGAAAATGACAACTTTTTCATTCACTCATTTAATCTCAGCGAAAAAAGCATGTGGCAAACAAAGTTTCTTTAGCAAAAATAAATCTGCAAACATAATGCTGATAGAAAAGGGAAAGCAGGGACATCACAGCAGCTCTCCAGCTGTTTCAATCATCCACTGTGTTGATGGAGGTGGTGATGGGGGGGGGGGCATTGTTTGGTGATGGGATGAGTTGGCATGTCCATCTTAACAAGTCAATTTTCAGTCTTAAAATCTTACATTAATTGAAACAAAAACAAAAAAGTCTGACAAAAGTTCATTATTATCATAATTCCAACACAGGCTCACTTGCTGCATTCATATTCAGTGTCTTGATATTAAATACGTAATGAAAACCCTTGCATCCAGCAATGTCATTAGGTACAAAAGCCTCTTTGAGACATGTTCATCTGCATTGGAAAACAATATCATAATCTCATCCTAGTGGCACATTGTTTTCTCATTTCAAGCAGAAGATGTTAAGACGAAATATTTGGTTGACGACTCATTAAGATGGAGATTTTTGTTGCTGCAAAGGTTAAGGTCTCTTATGACTGGGAACTTTTTTGGTGTAAAATGTAAGATAAGACAGTGGTAGTATGGACGCTGGGCAGGTCAGGTAATGCTGGAGGGCTGTGGATGAAACCAGGGTGGGGGTTTGCAGTACCTGGCTAAGAGGAGCGTCAGCGTTAGCCCCTGGGGAGGGGGAGCGGCAGGTAGGGGGAGAGGAGACCTCGCTGTTGGTGCCCTCCTCCCCCGACTCCTCCGTCACAGGGGAGAGAAGTGTGTGGCAGCGGCCGGCTGTCATCTGACCACGCATACACACACACCGCACATCAAATGCGCACATCAAAAGAAGCAGGTATAGGAAACGGGAGGCGGATCAAAACAGAAAACGCCCGGATGTGAGGGGTGAGGAGACAGAGAGAGGGAAAAATGAAGAGAGAGCAGACAAATTAATGGGGGAGTGCAGGTTAGCCAGATTGCAGTGAGTACATTGATGATTAATTAGACAGTGAGAAATCAAATAATACTGAGAGGAGACCAGATCACATTACTGCTATCGACATCAAACACTGCAACACTTTTGCCACAGCACAGCATGTTAGAGACATCGTTTACTGTTCTGCAGCATCGCAATGCTGGAGATCTCGGGCAATCAATGAGCCACTCAGATTTCTTTGCAGGATACATCAGGGGAAAGGAATGGCCATTACCAGGAAGTTGAAACGCACACATTGATAAAGTAGTACACACACAGACTCTGGTCACACCACACACACACACACACACATATACATACTGTATAGATGCTGTTTCAGAACCACAGTAATTTCCTTTCCATCGCAGACACACCTCCCTTGTAAATGACACCCAGACATCCATATCGTAGATTTCAGCTATATTTTACCAGGAATATTTTTCTTTGAGAACTAGAAAAGAACCACGTGTACCGTTTGATGCATGAGCACAATTCAAATCAAACTTTACTTACACTATATTAACAGTAAGAAGAAGTCCTGAGAAATCCAAACTTAAGGCCCAAACTTAAACAAAGTACAGCTCAAGCATTGCCTAGCTAACGGAGAATACAGCAGCAGCCGCTGTCCTAGAAGTAGCACAGTTGTCTGTGGGCCTGCATGCTTCAGAAGAGAGGCAGAGCAGAAATGTGAGCCAAGCCCTACTGGGCTGCAATTTGGCAGTTAATGCAGAACTTGGCCGACTGACTCAGGAGCTCGTTATATTTGGTAGACTTTCCTTCCCGGGCTTTATGATGCAATGCAACGCAACGACGAGCATCAGCACACCAGCACGTGTGGGAAAGAGATTACTTAGAAGCCGAGTAGTACAGTCCCAACACTGTGGTAACAATGACACAGTACTTATACTGTTAAAACAACACCAAATCAAGGATATCAGCAGTCCTAAGCAATGCTTTTATGACACACACACACACACACACACACACACACACACACACACACACACACACACACACACACACACACATCCTGTTTCCTGGCCTGCTGAGACCAAACACACCACAAACAGCACTAACAGAGCAAGCAGGCGACGAAATCAGAATACGAACGAAAGACAGAGAGGAAGAGAAGGTATTGAAGCGAACAAAAAAGAAAAAGCACATGAGGCGGACAGAGTCAGGGTAATAAAGTAAAAAAGTGAAGTGAAGTGACACAGCACAATATCAGTGCAGCGATACACAAGAGGAGAACAGTCACACTTGAGGTGTATGGATGATGAGGGGAAAACTCTTGCAATTCAAAACGCAGAAATAAATAAAAGAAGAAGAGCACATTAATGGACAGAAAAAGCCAATTATGAATCTGAATTATTTTATATTTATATGTCATGGACCACTGAATAGATGCGCATGAGGGCCTACAGCCCAATTTAAGCTTAAATGTCATCCCAGGGGTCCACATTTAGTTAACTAGGAATGTAATTGCACAGACATAACTTTGTACACAGTAAATGGGAAACAGTAACCGTAATCATAACCGTCACCCACAGACATCCTCTAATTTGGGATAACTTTAAGCCGATTACAATTATTGTGAAATTAACCGTAAACACTCTCTAGAAACTCCAAAAGGCTCCCTGGGGTTCCCCGTTTTGCAATTTTGAGAAGCAGTAGTCTGGACAGAAAGGCAGAAGGGATAGAAGCTACACATGCAAACACACACACACACACACACACACACACACACACAAACATTGCCATGCAGTATGTGTCATGTGTTAGTTTCTGGCTGATGGTGTGTGTGTCCAAAAAAGGGTTCGCCACTCACCATGACGACAGAGGGGTGTGCTGGAAGCTGCTTGTTGGCGGCGGCACCAGTGGTTGCCACAGAACTGGGCAGCTCCTCATCACTCAGCTCGTCCATGCCGTCCGAAAGGCCGTCCACCTCGTTGACCGTCAGCAGCATGGTGGCGTGTTTGGCTTTCACTGTCAGCATCTTACACTTGGAGTGGAGCGAGGCGATTTGCTCCTGGTAGCCGCGGATCTTCTGAGCCAGCTCCTGTCAAAGCATCCCACCCCAAACAGAAAAACACCAGCACCCCCAGGGTCAGGAGAGTGTGGTTCAGTCCACAGTGGAAGATCAATAGTTCCTGGTTAAATGGGATCCTGGAAAAAAGGGGGTGGATGAGTTGGTTCAGCGTTGAATGTGGTGCCGGTTTGAGAGGAGTAAGTGGAGTTGACGCATTCTCTTCTCTCTACGGTCTCTTGCTTTTGGCTTCACAGAGTGTAGGACTAGAAAAGAGAATAGCACAGCCTCTCTCTCTCTCTCTCTCTCTCTCTCTCCTGTATCTCTTAGCCAATCAGAGCAGCACAGAGGCGGGTGACTCAGAGCAGTAGCGAAGTCAACAGACAGGATGTTTGGTTGAGAGAGAGACCCTCGCAGAAATAGTTAAAAAATCCCTCACACTCCCTCTCGTACACATACACGATTGGCAAGGAAAAACAGGAAGTGATCTCACTGACTGCACCCCCCCCCCCTTCCTCTGCCTGCCGCTTCCCTCCTCGACCAATCCCCGAACCAGATTCCTTTCAACAAAAGAGAGTCGTAAGGAGAGATGGAGTGTGAAGGGAGGAGAACGACAGACATGGTGTCAAATTACAGCTATGGTATGAGCCGGCAGGCCGGGTCAAACTCCTCCTCCCCCTCCTCCGCCTTCCACTCCCCCTGTCCCGCAGATGGTCAATGCGCTGATGAGGTCATCAGGTCATGTGACTTACTGGGCCAGTGGAGTTGCAGCTTTCTGCTCAGCTTAGAGATCAAACTCAGACATAAACACACTGCCACGCCAAGCCACTCTGCAGCACGGGAGAGATTGCAGTAACAAGAAAACATATCTACAAAACAGCTGGGTTCATACACTCCCCGTCAAGTAGTAGAAGTAGATACAATTTCTTTTAACCCCCCCCCCCCCTCCTACTCGAGCTCTCTCTCCGCAGTGGAGACCAAACGCACTTACTCAGCAAACTGCCACAAAGAGTACCGGCCTTACTAAAGCAGATAAAAAAACACATCTACACTGCATCAAATAGTAATGTGTGCATACTATGTTTACATGTACCATCAGATGCTGGAGGGATGTTTGTGAGTTGGGCTTGTAGAGGCACAACACAATGCTTTTTTCCAGACCTGCTGTATGTGGTGGCGCTGCTCTGGTAACACAATGGGATTCATTGAGCAGTATTTATTCTAGAGTTTATGGTTTTATAGAAGCATCAAATAATTCCCCCTTGTTTATATTTTGAATCAAGACATTAGGGGAAGAAAATCCATACAGAGCAAGGATAGCAAATATATATACACATTGCTGAATAACTGAATGAATATCGCTCGGTCTGATTCTGTCTTAACGGCTGCCCACAATTACTTTTAGATATACAGCATGAAAACTTCTATTTGTATGATGTCTTACACTGTTACTAAGTACAGGAAATATATAACGACTCAAACCTCTGCCCTTTGATGTTGACGGCGGCCTCATTTTTAGACAGCAGCATATTATCGTCTGTGAATGTCAAGTGGCCTCTGTTCTGTTATCCTGGTTTGTTCGATTTGATGTGACGCTGATCTACAGTACAGTCAGTCTCCAAAAGCTCTTTACGTCCTTGTTGCTTTGCTGTTATTTCACAGGTCATTCTGTCATAACAAGCTGTGCATTAGGTGAATAAAGACTCATCTTTAAGTGCACTATATGGCCGAAAGTGTTGTTCATGATTCAGTCGAGGCACCTCATGCTACAGCATACAATGATATTATAAACAATAGTGTGCTTTCAAACTTTGCGGCAACAGTTTAGGGAAAGTCCTGTGGGATGTGGGAAGATCCCTGCAGCCAGGTTCCAAAAGTGAAGGATGTTATCGTGGCAAATTATTGTCCCTAGTGTGTGCTTTCTCTGACCTCATGGTGGTGTATTTGAGCCTGAAGTTCTTGTATGTTGTTGGTGGAGACGGGCCGGTCCTGGATGATGCGGTGAGCCTCCTCTATTAATCTCTGGAGGTTCTTCACTTCCTGTTCATACTGCTCATACTGCACCACAGCCTCCTGGGAAAGAGAAACCATAACAAAGAAAGGTTGAAGCGGCAATCAAACAATTATGAAATGTGACACGTATTATTGATCGCTGAAGGGAAGGGATCATTTCTTTTGCCTCTCCCTCCATGGAGGTTTAAACACCTCTTCTGTTCATTGTGTGATTCTAAAGTCTGTGGAAGCTAAACCCCCGAGATAACATTTATAATATTGCAGTTATTGTGTAAATATGTATACAAGCAGTTTATCTCAGATATGATCCCCAACCAGATCAGACAGACGGACTCATTGTTCCAAATCTTGAGTTTGCTTTAGATGTTTGTGCTCCACATTGTCACAGAAGGTCACTTGCTTCTTGGTCCAAAGGCTAATCTTCACTACAATGAGCTTAAAAGCTAATTCAGCCCAGAAACAAAGGATAGGAGGTTTATAGTGGTCTGATGGCGGCTCAACAAACACAGACATTCCTGAGATGGCCTGTTGGGACACTGCAGCAGGATTTTGAGCAACCAGTGACACGTCAATGTAGACCGATAAAACTCCTCAAACAGGGTGACAAATGACCAACTATACACCTCAACTGCTTTGAGGCCTGACAATTTTCAGTTCTACAGTTTGTATCTTGACAGATAATTTGGTAGTTTTAGGGGGAAAAAACAAAGAAACAAAATGTTATACAAACGAACACTTCTAAAGCATTTGTAACATGAGGACTGCCCTCTACCTGCAGGATGTTGCACTGCTGGATGGTGGTGTGCTGCAGTTGGCTGGCTTCTTGCTGCAGAATCTGAGCTGTGCGGCAGATAGGCAGGCTGGCCACTACCTCCTCTGGCAGCCGGAGGGCGCTCTGGCACTGCTGCACTGCCGCCACCTGCTGCTTGAAGCCCTCCATCTCCACCAGCAGACGCTTATGAGGGAATGAAGGGTTGTTGAATAAATGCGTTTAAGTTGTTGTAGTTAATCAATTAATTGTAATTGTTTGTGGTTGTCATATTGCAAGTGTCTGCATGCACTGTGTGCATTTGCAGTATTCTCTAGATGTTTGATTTCTAATCATTAACAAAGCCTTTTAAATGTGCGTGTTCACCTGTCTCTGTGTGAGCTGCTCTCTGAGGCTGAGCCTGTTGAGGTCTGGTGAGGCAAGTGTGATCTGGATCTGGTCTACAGCAGCATGGAGGATCTTCACCTCGGCCTCCAAAAGCAACATGTCCTGAGGAGAGACAACACACAGATACAAAAAATAAAAGGAAAGCACATACGGGAGTAGGAGCAGCTAATAATTTGAAAATGGATTTTTAAAAACTCTTATTTCTGATGTGGACCTGCTTGCAGTAATAGATACTCAAACACCAGTCTGCAAAAACTAATTCTTCAATTAAATTCCAGCTACAAATAAAATGGTCGGTATCTCTTCATTTGCAATTTCTAATTGAACAAGATGAATTTCATGTTATATTCCATAACCAGTTGTAACAAAGGTTGTGCTGTGTCTACACTCTAGACACTCACAGGAGGAATTGTAAATACATTTCCAAACACACAATATTATTATCAACAATCAGCAACAGACTGTCATCTGGGAACCAGGTGTTTGGCAATCAGATTACCGTAACAGATTACTGCAGCACCACCAGCTAACATACAGTACAGTGCATTCCATCACGATGGTGTAGTATTCAATTAATGCCCATGGGAGGGCACTGTCGTAGCTCCAAAGGGATGCGCACGTCTTGTTGTGCACCAAAATGTTTCGATGAAAGAAATCAAATTAACTACGACTCTTAGCGCAGATAATTTGATCAGAGATGCCGTTTGATGCCGTTTACCTTTGCTGCATCCTGCAGACTCTGGAGGCGAGTCTTGGCGTTTTGCTGCAGCTCCTCTGTGTGTCTGCTGAGGTGTTTCACCTGCTGGATCCACCCCTCCGTCTGCAACACCTCCCCCAGCTGCCCCTCCCTCTCTCCCATGGCCTCCAAGTCCCCATGGAGACCCCGACACTCCCGCAGCAACGCCTGTCACCATAGGAACATAAATTAAAAATCGGAGAGAGAGGAGTCTTTTCTGTTGCGCAATTACACTAATTGAAGCCGGCCAACACACTGAACAGTACATGACATTTCCCCGAAAGTCAAACAAGTGCGTAAATCTAATTAGCTGTTCATTTGTGGGGCGTCTTCAGATTTACGAGGTCAATGCAGGGAATATTAATATTTATTTTTGTTGACAAATAAATACAAAATGTTTCTTAACCCAATTCTTTTGTAGACGTTTTCAGACATCTTAAAGCCAAATCGCTACAGTGCGAGACTCATTAAGACTCACCTGGTGTGCTCGAATTTGCTCCTGCAGCTGCGACGCAGACCCCCAGATGATACGACCAGTGACCAGAGCTTCTGCTTTTTCTGTCCAGCCCAAAATTAATGCCTTCATACCCCGGTATTCCTCCACCTGTCTCTCTGCCTGCTCACAGAAGAAAGACCAAGAGAGAAGAATTAAAGCATAAAATACAATGCATTCTCCTGATTTTGGCCACACAATTCTGATAACTATATAAAAGATGTATTTTTGGTTTGTTAATGCAAGCAATATTGGGAACTTAGGGAAGTCGACATGACATGTTGAACTGAATGGAAATCCCACCTTCTTCAGTCTGTTGGCTCTGTCCTGGACCTGCTGCGTGGAGTGCCGTTGCACCTCTGTCAGTTTGGCCACAGCGTCGCCCAGCTGCTTACACAGCAGAGGGTTCTGCTCACCAAACTCCTGCACCGCCACTCCCAACTCGGCCACAGAGTGACCACAGCATTCACATTCGTCACAAAGAGCCTGCGAGAGAGGACGGGAGAGTAAGAAGGTGAGGCAAAAAGAGAGGAGAAAGGAGGCGATGTCCAGTCGAGGAAAATACAACAGGAGTGTAAGTGTGTGTTGTACTAAAAAGTGATCAGTAAACCTTACATCCCAGGTGGCAGGTGTTTGTTTAAACTAAAAAAAACTTTGCTCAATGTGCTCAACCCCAGTCTTGCCAAGTGTTAGAAAAGAAGATTGATACCACTCTTATGTTTGTATGATTAATATGAATCAGTCAGCAGCAGGTGAGCTTAGCATAAAGACTGGAAACAGGGGGAACTGCTAGCCTGGCTCTGTCTGAAGGTAACAAAATCGGCCTCCCAGCACCTCTAAAGCTCACTAATCTAATACATTATATCTTGTTTCATTAATCTGTACAAAAATAAAAAGTTGTGGTTTTACAAGAGAGAAGTGCGTAATTATAGAGCGTCAGAGCCGCTGGTAGACGGACGAGTTGAAAAAATGACAAAGGATTGACTACACGCACTCCAGGCCTGGTGGGTCAACAGATGGTCAGAGGAGGGAGAGAAGGAAAAAAGTTGGGTCGACAACAAGGAGAACAGGAGGAAGGGGCCGTGTCTCCCATCTGGGATACTCCTCTAAGAAGTGGGTCATCGTTGAAGGCAGATTTCAGTTCATGCCATTCCAACTCTCCCACACTCATTAACCTCAACATCTGCAAAATGAATAGCCAATTTAACAAAGGTTAATTGCTTGTTAATTAGTCAATCTGTCTAGTTGATTACTTTGGTCTCTTCTTTTGCCTCCTCCAGGTCGGCACCCTTGTCTTCCAATTTCCGAGCGATGGTCTTCAGCTTTGCCTCGATGTCCTGGAGTCTGAAGCTGAAGTCCTCCTTCACATCTCTGGTCTGCTGCACCTCCCTTTCTCTCGCCTGGACCTGAAGCAGATGGCATAAATACACAATACTCTAGACATCAAAATCTAACATGCATAATTTAACAATGCTATATGGTTATGGGTTTTTCAGCATTCACTCTCTGGACACAATAAGAGAAGTAAACAATGGTGCATACTGTTAAAGGGACACTGCTTCACTTTTTTGTTCAGTGTTTTTAACGCAATTAACTTACTAAACTCACATTTGAAAGCCCTAGTTAGTTAATGAAACCACTACATTAAGTAAAATGTTAAACTCTAGCGAAGAGAGGTCACCTGGTCTTCAGCGGATCCCAGAGCCAGAGCCACCTCAGCCAGCTGCATGCTGAGCTCAGAAGGCAGACCAGCCTGGAGGTCCTGGTACTTGGACTGCTGCAGCTCCGTCATGCGCTCCACACTCTGACGCCTGCTGATAACCTCACCGTGTGCCGTCTACAACACAAACAACATATTTGCTGTTATGATGTGACACTATATTTATGTCCAAACAAGCCAGAGAACTTCTTCACCTAGTTGTCGAGGATGTGTCAGTTTGTCCTGATGTGTTAGATGTGTGTGTGTGTGTGTGTGCCTACCTCTAGCTCTTGCAGCAGTGAATCCAGGTCTGCAGTGGGACTCAGCAGTAAACCACGAGTATCTTGGATCCAGCCTTTGACCAAGCCCAGCTCCTTCTCCACCTCCTCTCTCTCCCTCAACTCCTGGTGTACCTGAGCCCTGCTGGCTCGTACCCGCAACACAAGGCTAGACAACACACAGTGGTAATGAATCAAGGAACAAATCAAGCATTTTAGAAGCTGTTATCACAGTGTATATTTTTAGTTCATACAAAGTCATGAGGTTAATCCTGGAGCGGCCACAGCACTGGGTCACTCACCTGTCATATTGCTCCTGCATGCTTCTGATCTGTTGTAGGCAAGGCGTCTCTTCAAGTCCATTCTCTGCCTTTCTCTCCATGGCCTCCTCCTCCTCTCCTCTGAGGCTGCGGGTGTGTTGCCCTAACAGGGCCAGGATGGACTGCTCCCTCTCCACCTCCAGGCCGAAGGAGTCGTGGTACTCCAGGAGGCTCTGGAGCGCCGCCCTGGTGGCTGCCTTCTCAACTGTGCAGTCTGGGACACGACTGTGAAGGTCTTGTGACACGGAGCGCACCTTCTCCATCTGAGGGAAGTTTATGTGCAAAGATTGAGGTTCAGCTGATGCAGCAGATTTAGGGTTGATTATTTACTCTTTACAAGCTCATAAACATGGATGTTTTCAATGTTGAATTTGTTGAATGTGTGTATATATATATATATATATATATATATATATATATATATATATATATATATATATATATATATATATATATATATATATATATATATATATATATATATATATATATATATATATATATATATATATATGTGTCACACCATCTGTCTGACTACATTTCACAAATAATCTTTCAAAGTGTTATCTGCAGTATTCACAATGATAGTCTGACAGCAAAAGCCGAAACAAGAGTCTCATTCAAGTGCAGTGAATGACATCATGTTCAGTTGAACAAAGGAGCCATAGAAAGTTGCTGAACAACAGGAAATGTGCCATATATACTGAATAAGGAAGTGGCCACCATTCATTCCTTACAGTTTGACCTAATTTCCCTTTTAGAAGCAGTGCTTTGTGGGAATTCTTGGGAGCTGACAGCGTCCACATTTGAAATAGGCCAAAAGGCGGGAAAATGCTTAATACACAAGTGTTTTGGCAGGAGAAAACAACTGGCCTGAGGCCTGTAGTTACATCACAGCACACCAACTGGTATTGAGCTGTTGCTGTGTTTGACCTAAATATGTGAGAGCAAGAAAAACTTTCCAGATGTTTGTCAACCGTAAGTGTCCTCTGTGTAAAAACATCTGTGGACTGTAGGCACACCGATGGTTCGTTTTACACGGTACCTGCGTATCATTGAAACACACTCACCATACATGCAATATGCACCTGAACATGTGAAGCACACAGGGAACCATGCACAGTATCACCAACACATTTACGGTATCTTCTCCTACCTTGTCAGTGAAGGTCCTCCACTCCCTCGCAGTGTCCTCCAGTGCCCTCTCCTGGGCTCGGGCCACACTGCGGAGCCTGGTCCACCGCTGCCACAGTGACGACACAGAGTGGCTGGTGACAGCTTTGCTGGACTCAGAGACGATCTGCTCCAACTCTATTGAATTCTCCTTCAACGCATTTAGAGGCAACTCGAGCAGATGGATGTGAGCCACAAGAGACTACAGCCAAAAGATGACAAAAGATACACAAAAGTCATTTAAAAAAAATGCAGTCTAAAGAAACATTTGTTCAATGGAAAACTAAAATTCTCCCCTAAAAGAAACAACTCTGCAGACACACACGTGAACAAGGAATAATGCATAAACACTCCACTGTTTAAATATTAATGTGCATCTGCTGCCATGACAAGAACTTACAGCCACGTGGGACACAACACATGCAAGTTAGACAATTTCTATGAACATCAGATAACTCTTTTCTACAGTATCTCTGTTTCATGAGTGGAGGATAGTGTCCCACCTTATATCTCTGACACTTTTCCTCAGCTTGCTGGATACTGACGGCTTTAGCTGTAGTGAACATGGCCATCTTGCCCTCTGCGTCATTCATCTGTTCAACTAGTGTCTCTTTCTCATGTTGGAAGGAGGTCCATAGAGCTGTGCAACTGAGGAAATTATACAAATTACAGACTGCCATTGATGGAGATATATTATTAAAACATGCATCATATGGACTGCCCATGTCAGCTGTGCATGGACATATTACTTGGCTCCCCATTAACAGTAATACACACCTCTGCAGCGTCTCTCTGTAGACATCCAGTTGCTGTTTGACTTCTGTATTTCTCAGCAGCATTGCCTCCACCTTTTCTCTAAATTCACCCATCGCTTCTGTTTTCATAAAATCCTCGAGCAGAGGATCCAGAGTCCTCAGCTCCTCTAAACCAGTTGTAAAGTTCTTCTCCTGGGCTGAAATATCGTCAACGTCCCACACACAATCTGTCTGGTTCTCAAGATCCACCCCCGAGCTGGCCCTCTGGAGCAACGCTGCAGCAGAGTCCAGACATTTCTGCATGGACTGCAGAGATGAGTGTTGTCTCCGGACCAGGGAAAGCACTTGATCCACAGCCAGCTAGAATATGCAGAAGGTGATTTCATTAACCTTTTTTTTGAATTTCTTCACACAACTGAAGTTATAAATGCATGACTACATCTTTACAACAAGCATGGTCCTGTCAGGGAAAATCAGTTAAGTACATTATATCTGTAAAGATGTCCTGTTCCCAAGCTTTACTTTCAGCTTTAGTGACTAAACTTCAGTAGTTTTTAACTGAAGTATTATGCAGAGTAAAAAGGGTCGTCACATGTTGGGAAACTAATTTTGGTCAAAGGTCAAAACTCTCCTCAGTGGAGAATGGAGTGAGGGGTATTGAGATATTTTTCTTTGTAAAACGTTGCTGATTAGAAACGGCTCTGCTATGTCATTCTAACTTTTACTTATTACTTATTCAACATAATGGAATCTTTGGGATATGGCATTTACCACATTATATCCCCCACAGTTTTAAATATTAATAATAACTTAAGTACTTGTTCAAACTTCATGGAATCTCTTGAACTGTCTTTTAAATATTTCAGCTTCCCTAAGCCCATTAATATTAATAGAATGAGCGACCAGGAGATGGAAAATAATATTCAGTAGGTTCGAGCCACAGATGATGAGTTCAGGGTATCAATTATAAGAATAAAAGACTGGAAAATGTCTTCACGACTGTAATTTCTGAATAATATAGACACATACCTGTTTTCCGCTGATTCCTTGTTGAACTTCAGCTCCCAGCTTTGCCAGCTCCTGTAGTTTCTCTTCTATGTTGGCAGGAACTGTTTTTTTCCGACTAAAATACCTTTGCTTTTCTCTGCTACCTAAGGCATCTCCTATCCTACATCTACTCTTCACTTCCTCCTCTAAGATCTTCAGTTTGCGCACTTCCTCATTTACCCTCTCAATCCTGACCCCTGAAAGAGTCAGAGGCTCTTCCAATTTCTCCTTGATAGTCTTAAGCCATTCCAACATTTCCACAGTTTCTTTTGTGAAATCTTCATTCTTCGTGACTGTTTCACTTTCATCAATAAAACATTTGACTTCACACCGTAAAGACTGCAATGATTCAAGCTGCAGCTTAGTTTCCTGAAAGGCATTGGGATCAAACTTCAGACCAAGGCCTTCAGTTTGATGGTTACATTCTTCAGCCTGAGAGTTCACACAATCCAGACTTCCAAGCAGCGAGTACAGACTTGTGATTCTATCCATGGCACCCTGTTGCGTGTCCGACGTCAGTCTCACCAGCTTCTCTTTCACAGACTTAAACTCTGAGTACAGCTTGGTGGATACTCTGTTGTGTTCAACCAGTGGTTTCAAGCAATCGTCAAGGTGTTTCATTCTCTGATCATTCATCCGCTTCAGCGTGTTATGGAGATTGACCAGCTGCAGTGTCTCTGCAGCTCTGAATTGTTGACCCCAACTGAGAAACCCCTCAGTTTTGCCATGAAGTTCTCTCACAGAGGGGCTAATATGGAATAAACTTTCCTTAATATTTATGTATTCATTAACTAGACAAACGATCACTTCCTCCTCACTTATACTGATAGTCTGCTTCTCCAGATTGTCAAACTGCTCCTGAAGCTCCTCCAGTGCATTACGAGTGATTTCAAAGAAAGTGCTGAAGTCTCTTCGCTCTAAGATTACTTGTTGGACTCTGTCTTTTTTCTCTTTGGCTAGAGCTAGGATGGCGTTGTACTGCTGAGGCAAGGCATTGAGCCTCTCATCTAGGTAGCAATGATCAATCTCGTTCAGTGTAGGGAGGATCTCCTGGCCTATTCTTTGGACGATAAGAAGAAGGTTCTCGTACTCTGAAGCTTGTTCTAGGACATTCTGAAAGTTAGACAGTTGTGTTTGCAACTCCGAGCTGTCGTCAATGTTGCTGAAATTGATTTCAGGGAAGGTGACGGCATCGGCTCGTCTCAACCAGTGGCAAGTCTTATCCAGGTCAACCTGGAAGTACTTCCTGGAAGTCAAGGCTTTCTCCAAGTCTATGAGCCGCTGGGTTGTCCTCTGGAGAGCGGTTTCAAACATTGCCTGCAGCTTCTCAAGTCTCGCCACAGTTTCTGCTCTCTCTTCGTCAGTGGCGTCTCTTTCTATCTCTCGCCCTTGTAACCAGAGAGACGCCAGCTCTCTCTGGTACGCTCGTAAACCGCACTGGACGCCTCGACAAGCAGCAACCTGTTTGGCTAGGTCCTCAGGGAGAAGCGCTATGTGGTCATCTATCAAAGCCTTCCTCTCCTGTTGCTGTATCCAAGACAGGGCTCTCCCCAGGCCTTGGAGGAACTGTGTCCTCTCTGTGAAGGCCTAGAGAGAAAGATTTAAAACATTTCAAAGTTTTAACAGCGTGAATATTTTATTGTTATTTTACAGTTTACCGGTTTCTTGTTTTTACCAGACTAACAGTTTAGAAGAAAGTTGGGTCCTTTAGGAGATAATTAAAATTCCAGCTGTTTACCTTACTGAGGTACTTCCTCCGTTGGGCCACTCGAGCCCCCAGAGCCTCCACCTCAGTCTGGGCTTGTTCAACGAGCTCCTGTAGGAATCTCTTCTCACTCAGCCCCAGTCTGGAAGCCACAGCCTGGGCCTCGCTCACTGCCTGACCCAGCAGCTGCTGACGGGCCTCCAGTTCTACGCACACACTCAGGTGGTCGAACAGGAAACTCTGGGCCAGATCGGGGGGTGGGCTGGTTTTCAGCGCAGAGGTAAAAGCAGGCCGCTGCTCCTCCACCCACTCCCGGGCCTCCTTCAGCTGGGTTTCAACCCGGGCAAGATCCTCTAGTATCTGTGAGGAGTCCTGGATCTTCTGCTGAATCAGGGTTTCAAGCTGGGCCCAGCGCTGCTCCAGATGACCAACCTAGTGAAAGGCAGAACACCATATAAAACTGGACTCAATACCTACATATACTAGATGATCATAACTTTCCAGCTGAAGAACTACAAGAACGGAGCCCCACCTGTTGCTTGATCAGCTCCTTGTCGAGCAGGCTGAGTCGCGGCATGATGGCTTGCCTTTGTTCTCTGAGGTCTTCCAGAGTTGCTCTCTGCTCTTCTAGGTCACTGGAGAGCTTTCTCAGAGCCTCTAGATGCTCACTAGTACTCTCTGTGTCAGCCCTAGGTACACACAGCCATGGGTTGAGGGATATCAGGTCCATACAGCGGTATAGTAATTAAGTTATAGTAAATGTCTTGGCCGAGATAAAGAGAAAGCAAAGATTGTAACACCAGAGGAAATGTGTGTATATATAGTAAATACTGTATCTATAGCCGTGTCAATAAATAAATACATCTACTTGTAAATGAATGGGCAGTATGTTTATAGATTGATACCTTGCGAGGTAGTCCCATTCCCTGGATACTTGGTGGAAGAGTTCCTCCACAGCGACAACAATCTCCTGGTACTCCACACTCCGCTGCATGTCCTCCCCCCGCTGAGACTCCAGGTCTTCTGCCTGCTGGCCCAGATCCATCCAGCTTCTCCTCAGTCTCCTTATCTCCTCCAGGGCAGGAGAGACCTGTCCATCTGTCATCTTACCGACGGCGTCAATCAAATGGGTTACCTCAGACTGTCTCTCCCTAATCTGCTGAAGGAATTCCTGTGGGAAAGAAAAAGGATTTTTTTTTGTCTAGTTAAGTAGTTTAAAAGTTCACCCAGACCATAACATATACAATTTGTTCAACAACACAGCATTGTCATTCAAAATCACTCATCATCAGCATGCAAACCAAACACAGACCTGTGCCTTGTCCAGCTGGTTCTGCGCAATCTTGGGCTCCAGCTCCGCAGGTCTTCGGATGAGGTTCTGAAGTTGCTGCTCTGTCTCTCTCAGCTGGACCTCCAGATCTGCCTTCTGCTCCTCAACGTCCCTCCAGCTGTCTGCTACCTCCTCACAGAGCAGCATGCGCTCCTCAACCTGGACTCCAAAAAACACAATGGAATCAATTCACGAGCAAGTATTTTGTCAAACAATGTATTCAAAGTGAAGGCTTGCTAAAGCTAACTGACCTGCAGTTTGAACTGCTGGATAGCTGCTGCTGTCCCCCTGACCCTCAGCTCGGACAAGTCACATGCTGAGCACACGAGCTGGAGGTAAGTGTTGGCCTGTTCCTGGAGAGCCCGTTCCTGCTTCACCTGTCAAATAAAGAGTCTGTTAACGGTCCTATGGTTTAATGACTCATCATATTATCCCTTCAGGACAACACAGCATTGGCCGCATTCATAATTTCAGGGGGAAACAACATGTTAAAAAGAAATCAAAGCAAACAATGCCTGTACCTGCTGTAGCGCCTCCTCCAGGCTGAGAGGAGGATGTGCAGGAGGCTCTGGTTCCTCTGAGACAGAAGTCAACCAGTTCTGGCACTGCAGCAGTGTGTCTTGGAGACTCACATGCCTCTGTAACTCATGGTCCAGACTCTGATACACCTATAAGACACAAACAGATATATATTTCAGTGCATTACATCTGGAACTAGGCAATGAAAAAGTGGACGGAGGACAAAATGTTTTTAAAAAACAGCAAAACACACATAAGCAATAACACAAATATAAAGCTGAAAACTGGTAGATGCATAGCTTTGAAGCCACTATAGCATGGCCAAACATAAAGAGGCATTCAATTCTATAACCTGAACAAGTAGGTAGTTACGCAGCGTTGTATTTGACAGGTGTTGAATGTGGAGGCGTCCATACCCTCCAGGGGAGCGTGAAACAGCAAGGTCTGATTGACAGTGTTAATATGAGAGCCCGAAAGAAGGGGGGGCATGTATTGGCGGACCGCCCGGGGTATTTGGCAAAGGCTTGAAGGTTGGCATGGTGGCAAGTGGCAGGCAGGATATTAGAGCTGTGTTGTGCTGGGACACAGTTGGCAGCCATCGTAACACTGGAGGCGCAGTTGTAGAGAAGCCAGCAGCGTAGTGGTAAAGTGTGGCTGGATCACACAATGCCAGATTGGATGTGCGAGTGCTGGTGGAGGTGGTGTCTTGGGAGGTGAGCTATGATGACAGAGTAGAGGTTGCCAAAATGACAGAGTGGGCCTGGATTAGAGGGCTCGCCAGAGCTACTGAACAGTGGCGTGTGACCACTTTTGGCTCAGTCATGAAAAAGTGGAGTTGACAGGGCATACGCAGAGATTAATATGGGTAGATTGAGTTGGTGATTTTGGCTGGTGGGGTCCGTCGGAGTATGGCTGCTGTTGAGCGGCACTTTGGCAGCCTTAGTTGGTTGTGCCCTCTACACTGGCAGTGAAGGGCTGTCTTGAGAAATGGGTTTAAGTGTCAGAATGGGTGAGGATTAAGTGGATGCCAAGGCTGTTGGAATATTAATAGCACTGATATGTAGAACTGTGAGTCTGTGTGGTCACATCCATGGATGCCTCAGCAAATGTGCGCCAACAACTCTAATACTTCTTACATTATAAATATGTGAGAACCATTTCACTACTTCAAATACAGAATACATCTCAGCTTCCCATCTCTCGCTCCTCCTCCTCTGCATCCCCTCCCTCCCTCTTTCCATCTCCTCCTCCTCACTCACTCTCTGTGCTGTGCTACAGATGGCTGAGTAGCTGTCTCTGGTGCCTTGCTGGTGAGCCTGGACCTGCTGTCTCAGCCTGATCTGCACACGGTCACTGCAGCCTTGTACCAGGTGGTCTCCTCGCTCCTTCAGGGCTGCCAAGCGATCCTCAAAGCCCGCTATTTCCTCCATGAGGGCCTGCGGAGGACAAAGTACCAAAGTAGGATCATGTAAGGAAGAGTCTCCAGTGGAGACGCATTACAGAACGAGTCTGTCCACTTGTCAATGACACAGGAGGGCGGAGCAGACTGATAGCAAACAGTGATGTCTCATGGTATTAGATGGGACCCAATGGATGAACTCTAAAGAAGATTTAAAGAAGAACATTTGTGAATGACAGTTAATTAGGACTCAGCCCTTCTGATTATCTAACTTCAAAACAGAGGTCTGTTTGACTAAATGTAAAGGATTGCTAATTTATTATAATAACACCAACAGTTAGATAACAATTACAACAACGTCAGTCTGAATATTTGAAATTTCCTCGTAAGCGCTAGTGAGCACTTTTGCTCTCTAATCAAGGCTAATTGCTCAAGCTCTATGATGTGCCACAAACTCTGCAAACAACAGCACAAACGATCCAGAGATGTGATTGGTCACCTTGTGCCTGGACAGCTGTTGCGTGGCTGCCTCCAGGCTGCCACCCACAGTGGGATCAGGAGTCACCATCCTGCTGGACATCTGGAGCAGCCAGCGCTCCACTTCCTGGAGCTCGTTGTGGTAAGCTTCCTGTTCCTTTACCTGGCCTTCCAGGTTCTCCACATGGGCCTGGACCGCATAATTCACAAAAAGTGAGTATACACAGACAAATTATACTGATTAGACAAAGCATATGCCACAAACCATTACAAACCCTGTCCTCAAGCAGAAGTATATGCCCTGTATTTGTGTTTGCATCAACTCATCTGCATGGAAAGAGCTATTATTTTTTCCTTTCAATGTATCGAAACTACCGTCACATGAGCACAGGTTCTCACCGTGGCAGTGTGACAGAGTTCAGTGTAGTCCCTTTGCATCCTGTTCATCTTCTCTCTGATGGAGGGGTAGTGCACAGAGGCCAGCAGAGCATCTCCTTTCTCCACCACTGACCGGATGGATTCATCATGGGACTGAACCATCTGCAGCAGAGCCTGGGGACACAGTCAACATGTATTGTTTTAGTTTCATCTTCTATCGAGTAGAGACCATCCTCAGTTGGTTTACTACCAATGGGTTCTACTATACCGTCAATTTTTCAAAGAACACATCACTATAAAAATCAATGGTATTACTCAGGAAAATGCTCAGCAGTTATGGAAAGTATATTCAATTATGTAGCTAATGGATAAAGACAAGCAAGGACACTCATGTGGTCCATTACGCTAATAACAATCAGTAAGGTCTTGCTGCCAAATGTACATATTGTACATGTGATTTAAATTCAAACTTGTTTTAATGACATAGCTGCTGCTATACCTTGTACTTAGCCAGCAGTGCTCTCCGTTGGTACAGTTCAGCCTTGGGCTCCAGAGGGGATTTGAGCAAAGCCCTGGTCTCCACCAGCCACTGGGCCTGAGCCTTATATCGGTCCTGAAACTCCCTGGCTAGCAGTAATGCCCGCTGTAGAAAGCTGTGCTCCTGCCTCAGCCCACCCGCGAGCTCCTCCAGCTGGGCAAGACGAGCCTCTACCTCCTCTCCTAAAATCTCAGCTCTAGCCTCGTCCAGGAAGCCCGCTGTCCGCTCTGCCCGCTCCCTCAGCGATTTCAGGAGACAGTGACCATGTTGGAGCTCGGACTGGAGAGTCTAGGTGAAAGAGAGAGCAGAAATACAACTCAGCAAGGCTGCTGCTACCGCTCACCATTGCTTTATACTTAATGACTGTCATCCAAGGCATTTTACACACTGCTAAGTTAAAGAGAAAAATACTGTTCTGGTCTACCGAAACTGTAGCATGCATGCTCGAGGATGAGGGAATCCTTCTATCATAGTTTTAATGACTTTGAGGTTAACATTCGAACACAGTATCACTGATTTCTTTGTCCTTCACCTCCAGGGTCACCCAGACCAGGCATTGTGTTTGAAAATCTTTGAACCCATCAGGTAGGCCGACACCTGCGTGGCGAGATGTGGAGAAGACCTGGAAGTCATGTTGTGGTGAAACCACAGTGAATAATATGAAAGGAGGACCCCAATTATACGGACCCTTAACAGGCAGCAGTAGCTGCAGGGGTTTCCAGGGCAACCTCAACACACCACACACACACACACACAGATAGACCTCCACTCGATGGGATGCCATCTAGCTTTCATCATAGGCCTATTATTGCTTGAGTGGAGAGAAGCTTCACACTGCAACAACCCCCAGACCTCCAGCTACTGCTGCTGATAACATAATATAACCAGACCTGTGTCTGTACACGCACGTTCTACGTTTGCTGCTTAATACGAAGCTTCCGGCACGATCGTCATTCCGGTCACCGATGCGCCGACCAAAGGACCTTCATAGGAGACACTCGATATATCTTAATTCCATACAATCATGTGAGGTTGGACATGTGAGATAAAAGAAGTAAGTCTGCTGTAATTGCCATCTGCGGTAGATTTTGTTTTGTATGACTCATTACCTCCTTCATATTCAAACATCTGCTGCCTTCGCACAACTGGCATCACGTCAGGTTGTCCACGTGTTGAATCAAACTCATTTCATTACCAGTTTTCCTGAATTGGTCCAAATTGTGCATTTTACATCCAAGACTGTTTGAGGAACCTTCCAAACCTCTGAAGGATCTTCATTTTTTTTTACAAGACTAAATACTATTTCAGTGGTCTTACAGAGTTTGGTCTCACAATCTGTATGAAAATAGCCACCGATGGAAAGCTCATTGAGTTGTACTAATACTTTGATACAGTAGACAGTTCAGTCTGGTGAACATTATACACGAGGTCCTGAACACAGTGTGCTTTATGCATCGTGTTATATTCTGTACAGGCAGACATCTTGGGGAAAAATTCCCTTTAACATTTATGAAATGCCAGTGAAATAAAAAATTTGGAAGAGGTTGGCAGTGGGGGGGGGGGGGGGGGGGGGCTTAATTAGGAGCAGGAGAAACCAGTTCCTCTTTTGCATTTTTTTGCATATTGCCCCGTATTCAATTCTTTAAGGAACCAGCGAATGGAGGAAAACTATTGAATAAACTAATTAAATACAAATACTGTGCACTGGATGGGGACAGTGTAAAATGTGAGGAATTTTATGATTTAAATTACAAAAAAATTCTTCTGAAATGCATCTGTCTGACATTGGTACATTATCACAATACTTTCATTTTCAGAGCTCTTAATGAAGTTACAGAACATTTCTAGCTAACACTACTACTGTATGACTTTACAGTTGCAATCAAATGAAGTCTACATCCAACTAATGGCTCTTGACACAGGCTATTGACTACTGGTCTTTGTGTCAATGCGTAATCATCGCAGCTCACTGAAAAGCCCTGTAGCTCTTACTTACTACAGGAGAATGAGTAAGTGATGGAGAATGAGTAAGCGATGGAGCGCTTGCGTATTATCTGCAGCGCTGGAAGGACTCATGTGGTGACAGCACGTCTTCAGTCCCGATGCAGAGACAGAGCATCGATCCCAGACAGGGATTACTGCAAAGCCCACACCAGATGATGTATTGTGAATGCCTACGTGTGGGTCGGTAAATGCGATTCCGGATGTGTGTGTCAGTGTGACGACGACAAAGAGAGATGTGATGTAGTGATACATAAAGAAAGGTAGTGGAAAAATGAGTGAAACCACAGAGGGATCATGGGTTAGAAAGTTTGATGCAGCTTGTTCGTACTTTGGAAGGGATCTTGTGATATGAAGTGAGTGTGAGAGGAGAGAATTGTGTGTGTGTGTGTGTGTGTGTGTGTGTGTGAGATGTGAAGCGGTAAGGGCGCTGCATCAATTACAGTGTCTGTGCCAGCAGGCTCCTGACACCGGCGCTTCTTCATCCTCTACTTCACAGTGGGAGGTCTCTCCCTGCTACCACGCTTCCTCTAAAGCGGCACCCACTTTGTCTTCATAAAGAGCGGATCGATAAACACACACACACACACACACACACACTCATCCAATCCTCGACACACTCGATATGAACTATGCCAAGCAAACCATGTTTTCTCTTTACTGCGGCCTGTACAGGGCTACTTTCCTCCAATGTCCATTTGACAAAAAGAACACAAAGACAAACTGTTACAATTGTTCCACGACAGTGAGATTGTGCAGCTATATCCATGGTTTGAAAACTCCATGCATATTTTACTGGCCGAGCATATTGTAGCTGCCAAAGAAATCTGTACACTTCATGTTCCGAACAGGTTTTTATGTCACTTGGCAGGAAAAAAGATTGCACAAGGACATTTTTTGCTGGCTTGGATATTGGACTCATTATGAGTTTGTGCTCAAATTCTCCACTATAAACAGGAGTCCTGCTAACTCATCAGTTTGCCTTGGTAATACCCAACGTCTGTGCTGATTTATTGCAACCTGTTCATGGAGGTATATTAAGTGCACCGTGTATCTAAATGCCTTCCTGACAAATTGAGGTTCAGAACTGTGGCTGTGAAACCATATAACCACACAGGTACAGCACACATTTTGGTAAATAAATGGATACCTCTAGTTTTTTCATCTTCTTCTCCATGGCGACTCGGTCAAGAGGTTCAGAAGTGTCGGTTAACGCTGTGAAGCTCTTCTGAGTGGAGCTGAACCAGTCAGTGAAGGACGTGCACAGATTCTCAGCCTCTTCGATGCTCTTCAGCTCCTCCTGAAGATGCTTAATGGTGTCCTGGAAAACGATTGGATGAGAAGTCAGAAGTGAAGTTCAATATATATATATATATATATATATATATATATATATATATATATATATATATATACAAACATTGTCATCATATGACATGAAAACCCACTTTAGGTTTTTTTTTTTTACAAGTTTTTGTTGTTGTGGACCAATTGACTATAAACACACTATAAACACACGTATATGTGGCTGAATATCTACAGTATGCTGGCATTTAATATAAAGTCAATGTTGGCCCAATATGTTCAGATTGTTTTAGTTTACCATGGCAATTAACTAGGTGTTAATGCTACCCTACCATATTTACATTACAATTGACAGTATTAATATGAAGGTGAATAATACTCACTTTAACAACTGCTGCCCTTTTGTTATTTGTAAGGTTAGAATTCTGTATTTGGTCAGGGAACAATTCAGGAAACATGGTCTGTATCTCTTCCTTTTAAGCTGTGAGATGTGCCTCAGCTGTCTTATGTTGGCCACTAAGGACCAAAAGCTCTCCGATCAACCATCAAAACAGAAAATATCTGCCCCCCCCCGCCCGCCCCATTCATCTGCAGAATGTCAATAGCTTCACTCCAAGGTGAAGAGGGGTTTTGATGTTTTTGATGCATTATCCACTTGACTGAGATTTTGAGTCAATAGCAGCATGAGGATGGAGAGGGTTTCTTGCAGGTTCGACACATTATTCACTCAGCTTGCAAATCCCGTGGTGTTGCGAGAAGCTCCAATTAGCAGATATTGCTGAGTGCACACCTTTTCCGACCAGACAGAGGTAACAGCTTCCCACCTCAAGCCCATATGGCCCCAACTTCACACAGTATAATTACAGGCATCCTTGGTATGAGCGGGATGTCGTGTGTCTGCATATGTATGTACCGGCATGACTGTAAGTATAGGCATACTTTAGTCAATTTTGAGAGGGTAAGGAAGGGGTGTGGGTAAAACAAAGTGAGGGAGAGACACGCACACACAAACTCAGATGTGTTACTGAAGGTGTGAAAATCAATGCCGTGCAGGCAAAGCTTTTACACTCCCGGTGCCAAGTGTGAGATTGCCTTCTGCAGCGTTTAATTACGGCCTTAGCCCCAGACCAGAGGAGCCCCATTGATTTTTCCTTGAGTCCCCCCCAGAGGAGCAGACAAATAGAGAGGCTGGATCTGAGTATACAAAGCAACACAGGCTGGGCTCACAGGCATCACTCTCAAAGCAACTTCAATGGGGTGTTACAGAAACAAAGTCCAAACTCTCACTGGAGCAATTTCCATGGTGAGAGATACGCATGTGTGAGGAGCCCACTGCGGGCAGAGACCCCAATGGCAATACACACAGTTTCACATTTTCTTCATCCATTATTGAGACAGTATAACACAAAAGGGTTTAAACCAATACCCAGCCCATTACGGCCTTATGTTTTGCTATTCTTGACTCATAATGACAGGTAGGTACCTTCCAGCTAAATCTTCTGGTGGACAGGAAATGAAGTCATCTATGTGTCCGGACTACCTGACCAGCAGAGGCTTTTTAACCCAACTTATATATACAGTGAAGGTATTGTTCAGCATGGACACTAAACTAAGGTTAGGCATCTGTGAAACTCAACAGGGTAAAGATATGATGTATGAATAATTGAATAGCATACAATAGAGAGTGCCTAACCTGTATGTTGAGCAGCAGGGAATGGTAGCGGGCAGTGAGCTGGGTGGCAGTAACGCTGACACGACTACTGATGTAGGTTTCCTCCAGAACCTGTTGGGCCAAAGAGGAAAGGCCATCGACTTCTCCCTGCCGTGCAAGCGCTGCCTCAAGACACCCCTGTTCAGAAGGGACACAGAGAGATGTTTAATTTGCAACATGCTAGAGAAATCCAGTCAAAAATATGAATGATTTCAGAGTAAATTATGTTTTTTTTATGAAATGAAAGGACAAACAGAGGTGAAAGGAGAAAGAAGAAATAGCAGATGACATCACAAACAACATATGGGGCCAAGGGGTCTGTCTCTCGCTGTGTGTTTGTGCGTGTGTGTGTGTGTGTCCCTATAAATGCAGGGAGGGAAAACACTGCGACTGTCTGACATTCTGACACTGGCAGGAAACCTGCTCCAAAGGGAGTTGACCCTGTCGGGAAATGTTCTGTCTCCTGCTGTTTTCTTTCATGTTGTGAGTTGAGTGTATGCAAATGTGGGAAAAGTAATTTATTGTAGAGCAAGGCCCTGGGATGCCTCATAACTTATATTTTCAAGGACACAATTGTATTATTGGCTTGGATATTGTTGTAGCTCTTCCAAAGGATTCATGTAGCTCTTTGCTACTAAGGGTCTAAAATGAGTACTCTCTTGTTGAACAAAATATTGAATTAAAGTAACTGTTGTCTACAGTATAACCAGGTGTTTGCTGACTGAAGTCATTTGTTACTGTATGTGCATACCAGACACAGATATAATATTACAGGAGGGGATAATGAGTAAAGAAAGAAGAAATAATTCAGAATGTGTGTTTCAGATGCAGTTACAGTACTTTGCTGTTAATACAATAGTGTTTCTCTGACCTTGAGTTTCTTCAGCTGAGTCTCCTTGGTGCCTCTGTCTGACTGCCGATGACTTCTGATGTTCGCCGCCTTCTCCATCTCCTCCAGCCACTGGGCCAGGCTCAGGAACCTTTGGCCCATCTGCCTCAGTCTGGTCAGTGTGGAGCTCAGCTGGGTCTGAGTCTCCTCCAGACGGCCCTGGTAGGCCCCCCACTCCTGCTGAGCGGTGTCCAGCACTCTGTCCTCAATTTGAGGTATACCCCAGGGGATTACTCTCTCTCTGCTGGTCAGCACAGCGGAGAGCAAAGACTGGCCATTTGAGCAGCATTCCTGCAGGAGCTGTAAGGGAAGTAAAAAGGGAAGAACAAATAAACTATGTGACTGAAGATCCGAAAAGTCCAGCGTGTCCAAGGCCTTGTTAGGAAAATGTAATACCTGTAGCTGTTGCAGTGTCTTCTCTAGTGTATCCACGTTTCCCTCTGGATGGGACAACGAAGCCAGAGTGGCCTGTTCCTGCTCCAGCCAGTCCTCAAACACATGCAACTCCCTTTGATATTCCTGATGGACCAGCACCAGCCCTTTGGCCTTACTGACCGCATTCTGTAGACAACAGTTTGGAGACATTACTGGAAAGAAGGGGCGTGTATTCATTGAACATCCCAAGAGCAGTGGGCAACACATAATTGCCTGACGACTGACTTCAACTCTGAAAAACAGTGAAACATGTGTAAGGAATTTAAAATGATTGTTAGATAATTGACTAAAATGCTCAATGTACGGGTCACACTCACAAATATTTTGTGGGAATATAAATATTCTCAAACAACTGATTTATTATTCAAATGCCTGTAGAGGAAAAAGTTACACAATATGTTGTGTGCACTCGAAGTACCTTGGTCTTTTCTTTGAGGGTGTTGTATCTACGCTGCAGCTGCTGCACCTCCTGCTGGGTAGTGTAGTGTTCGGCCATATTGGACCCCTTTGTGGCAATGGTCTCCAGAGGACTGCTGTGACTCAGTACTTCTTCATAGAGAAGCTGGAATGAAACACATGCACACACTCAGTGTAGTACATCCAACGCCACTGGGAGGCTCTGGGGTATGAATGTATGTAACTGCAAGAGTTTAGAGAAGGGCATAACATAAAAAAAGGATATCTTCAAATTGTGGGAGAAAACGGGAAAAACATGGCAGCTGCTCTGCAAAAAAAGTGTAAAAGTTCTCCAAAAATAACAAGAAACAGGTCATATAGTTGCACATGCTTCATCACTCAGTGTATGTTAGCGTAAGTACGTAAAAATAAGTTTCCAAAACAGATTCTGGCTTTTTAAGGTGAGACATTATTCGATATGATGCGATACCTTGGTCTTTCCCAGGTTAGCGGTCTTGTCTCTCATCTCAGAGTACTGTCTGTCTGAGCAGCTAAGTGTCTCCTCAACCCGGTCCATCCACATCACAAACTGACCCACGTCCTCCTGATAGCTGGTCCATTGAGACAAGGCGCCCTCCAGCTGGCTGTTACATCAACATTATAATGTTAACACGCAGTGAACAAACGTTTCACCAAAACAGACACATACAAAGTACACATACATTTTAATCTAATTGTCCCCGTAACCTTTCAACCAACTGAAATCCATCAAGTTAACTAGACAATTCCCAGTCCCATTTATCAACTGACTGACAGATTGATTGGTTCGTGATCACAACCTTTTACACTGAATGGAGGCAGAAAGCAAGGAGTCCCAAGAGTCTTTGAGGTCCTGGATCTGTTTGCGAATCACTGGGACCCCCTCGGCTGAAGTGTTCCTCTGGACTGCTTCTCCCCGCGTCAGCAGCATCTTGAGCTGGATCTCCCTCTCCTGACGAGCAGCCAGTAAGGCCTTACAGACAGAGATGAAAGGGACAGACTGAAAATAACCATCCGAAGTCTAAAATAAAGACATTTATTTTGGTTTCCACACAATGTTCTCCAGATGGTTGTATTCACAGCAAGGTTCCTGGGACATAATTTGGTCCGATACACCACCCTAAAACCTAACTGAATTATTCCTCTGCGTCTAGATACTGCCAGATTTCCCTACTAACTAAATTTGTATTTGGGGCTGAAGTTGGACAGAAAACTGCCAGACTTGGTTATTTACCTTTTAAGTGAAGCTGCTACATGATTTTCTCACTTCTGAGATAATTCTAGTTCCCTTTCACTAAAAATATCAGCATGAAATGAAGGAAACATGGACAGTAGTCCAGTAAAATCAACAACTAGCCAAATCTCTAATAAATTGTGTATTCCTTGATGGGATCCCGCAGCCATCTTGTCTCCACTTACTTCCAGCTGCAACATCCGGTCCTCTAACACACCCTTGTCAGTGGTGGTGGAGATGCATGTTTTGAGGATCCTCTGAGCTTCACACACCCAATCCTGGAGCTCTTTGAGGCCCTGAGAGAAGAGGCGATGCTCTCCAACAATAC
Organism: Melanostigma gelatinosum; assembly: GCF_949748355.1. Lineage (NCBI taxonomy): Eukaryota > Metazoa > Chordata > Actinopteri > Perciformes > Zoarcidae > Melanostigma > Melanostigma gelatinosum. The sequence goes on along the minus strand of NC_136652.1, from coordinate 13,735,398 downwards.
GTTCAATCCTGGAGGCCTTGTCCTGTAGAGATCAGAGCACAGCACTGTTAACACACTCTTCTTATAATGGATGTGAGAAACAGGTTAGCACTGAGTTGAACACAATCGTTTCCGCTGCACAACAGTGTCTTCATATATTTCTGTTTGCATTTTTTACAGACATCTCAAGAGACGCTACCACGGCCCACATTACAGCACCAACACAAAGTATTTTCTTTGCAGTCATCACTCGTAAATCTTGTGTGCAACTGTAGACGGTAGAGAGGCAGAGCCACAATAACTATCTACAAGTGGCAATTTTAAATGATTTCATTCCTGTTTCCATGTCTGGCAGGGAAGAGGACCTAAAAATAGCGCTCCACTCGCTAGCCGGCAAAGTAAATACATCTCATTCATCATCGTTGGAGCACTGTCGTTGTCCTGTGGTAAGAGAATGGTGCTTTGCGGTCAGTGCAATGTTTTGCTCTACACTGAATTCAAATTAATCAAAAGAGCGTGCCCATTCTAATGAGAGCATCAAAAAAGGTCAGATTCTCAAGCACTGACACATTTCAGCTCTGGCATTTTAGAAGTGCTTCAGTGGATGAAAGCTCCACGGCCGTGGCCTTTTGTTTTGTCGATGAGTGCAGCGGCGTGGACCTTTTGGAGGTGAACGATAGATAATTGAGCTCAGGTAAATTACTGTGGATTACCGAGGCTTTCTTGGACGCAATATTTTTTACCAAAAGCAAGCTGAGTGCAGCAGCCATGACTGCGACTGGGGAAATAGCGCATGACACAGCAAATAACAGAGAACAACGATAAACAACATGGCTGGACACAAGGCTCACGCAGTACATGAATCAAGCACAGCATGCTGCAGCATTTCTCAGACAGAAGCACAGATATAAGAAGGGGGGGGGGCAGTGTTACCTTGGTTAAGTTGCTGAGGGCTAGGTACTGTGCTGACAGCTGGGATACACGGTGGACGAAGCCCTTGCCGGCTGCTTGTCCCTCCCAGAGACGATGAGCCTTTTCCTTCAGCCTGCCCAGCTCTACTTCCCGACCGGCCTTCTCCTCCAGTACACACTGGGCCAGTACGAAGCAGGAGGAGGAAGACACGGAGATGAAATTGAGACAAAGGAGCAATAGGATTCGGGTAGCACAGTTGGGCAGGAGAAGAAATTAAGTAGATTGGAGAGGATGGTTGCATGTAAGCACCATTACATTTTGAGTCAAGGGAAAAAAATGAAATAACAAAAAAAACATGACAGTGATGACAGAAAAGGGAGGTGTGAGAGGAACAGAGGAGGACATAAAAAAACAGCATCAGCAGTATTTCTCTTGATGTTCATTTTTAAATAGAAATGTGGTTAGACACCGCAGCTCAGATCAGGAAAAAGAGAAAAGCCTTAAATAGCGTGATGGAGGGGGGTATATACATGTGAAAAGGTAAAGAGGATTTTGCCAACACAGGTTTAGACACTGAAGCCTGCATGTATTGTATTGTACTTCAGGTGCTGGGGGAAGAAATGTAATTGCTTGCTGGGCCAGACAAAAGGCAATGAGGAGGGGTGCAACTGTGGGCGACAGAATAAATAAAAAAATAGCAACAACGATAAGGGCAGCGCTTTGAGATGGGCTTGATATGTTTTTTCTCTATTGTCAGTTTTATCTTTTTAACGCTCAGTGCCTCTCTTCCCTTTTTGTCTCTGCCAGACATGGCAGAGGCTGTTATCGCATCCTGAAAAGGGCCTTTTAGCCACGCAGCGCTTCAGCTGTGACAGAAGGAGAATTAATTCGATTTCTGGACTTTTCCTCTGACTGTTGTGTCAAGACGCTGCTCTATTTTGATGCGGTGGTGCTCGACAAATGTAATTAGTCCCTTCTCTTTTCCCAGCAGATTTTAGATTGTGCTTTAGGGATGCATATCTGATGGAGAGCTACAACTACTAAGTATCCTTGGAAAATCAACTTAATATTCAATTTATGTTGTAACGATGGGGCTTACTTGAGTCAGGAGAGGAAATGAGAGAGTGTCACAGTGAGAAGAGAAGTGTAAAAGGCACACTCTCAGTATGACGTAATGCAATTAAACAGAAAATGGATCCTACATTGTGAAATATTGCTTAAGTAGTGGCTGTAAAACACTGTATAAACTAGGAGACGGCACCATGAATAACCACAGTAATTAGAGACTAAATCATGCCTACATGACTCAACAGGGATAACATTAAATTACACAAGTTGATCTACAGCAGAACACATATTTGAAAGTGATACAGAATGACAGAGACTTACTGGATTACATTCTATTATAGCTTCATGTTTTGAATTCTCACATGGGGCCTGGATTTGGTGTTTTCCTTTACATTAATAAAGACGTTTCCACCATACATTGATGCAGAAAAGGCATACATTGGTAAATAAACATTCACCAGAATGCAGTATATTGGTGTAGCTGTGTTAGGAGCGTGACTTTGGGCTCCACCATACCTGTAGTTTGCTGAGCTCCTTTTTCTTGGCTGGAAGGTCGTGTAGACGAGCGCTGCTCTCCTGAACTCTGACCTCTGTGCTGTTCAGCCAGTCCTGCAGAGGCTCAGCACTGGCCTCAAACTCCGTCATCTGGGACTGCAGCTTCTGCAAATACAACATTTAATACAACAAGAGAAGTTTTCATATACACTGAATTTGCACAAAGTGATACAACTCAGTTTATTAGATGAAGTCAAATGAAATAATAAGACCATTATCGTCTGCGTCTGGCATATCAAATCCATATTATTATCCCTGTGTATATAAAACGTATGTGTGTAAACTGTTAATAAAGTGGCAGACAGCAGGGAAGCAGACACAAACGTATAAATACTCTGCATTCATTTTCACATCCAAACTGTTCAATCTTTATTTAACATATATCCCTCTGAGATCCAGATTGTCTGTGTTTCAGGGGAACAGCATCCAAACAAAAGTGAATGTAAACCAACCTTGAGTGCATCCTCCCTCATCTGCAGATTATTCATCAGGCTCTTCCAGTCTTCTCTGGCGTTTGCCACCTTGGCCTTGACTCCCTCCACTCTGTCTTTGGACACCACAGCCATCAGCAACTCCCCACTGGCCCCTACTGTACTCAGCCTGGCCTGGCCATGCTCCCTGTCACTCAGGAACTCCTATGGGGATACACAGACAAAGACAAAGGAACTGTGACTATTTAACACACACACACACACACACAAAGGGAGGAGTGAAAGGAGAGGAGAAAAAAAAGAAATGGACTGAATGACAATCCCAAACTTCTTTTTGTCTTCCACTTCAGATGCAATGGCTGATGGGTAACTGAAAACAATGCGGCCGTTCTCTACATAGCGAACAGATTTTTTTTTCAGAGTCCCAGGATCTCACTTTACATTGTCAGAAGCAGTAATTAGACCGAGCCATTGCTAATTCCATATGCGTGGGCAGAAGGAAGGGCTTGACCCAGGGAGGCAATCACAGATAAGGACAGCACAGGGAGGCTGAAATGTGTTGGTTTTAACATAGCTCACAGAAAATATACACACACACAGACACACACACACCCACGCACACACCCACATACACACCCCTCCTTCAGAGCTGAGTCGATGACAGAAGCGCAGCAGGGACCACTCCACCATCTGTGCAGTCAGCACATCACTTACACACACTACTGCTTCAGCCCCCTCAAAACACACACACACACACACACACACACACCTACACACACACACGCACACACTTGGTACAGTACAACCACACACAAACATAGAAAGTCTTTCTACATCTCTGCATCTCGGTATTTTCTCTCTCCTCTGTTCATTCACAGTTTTTTTTCACACTTACTACCATTCTCTCCCTGCCAATGTTACTATATACCACCAATTAAGCGTGACACAATGGATGCCCCTGCCCCTCCCACACTCGCCCTCCCACTGGAGGTCAGCCATGTGGAAACATTGTTCCACATTCCTCCCCAAGCCAATAATAAATAAAACATGCTTTGCCTCTCTATTCCTCTCCCCTTCACTGCCATATATATATGACATTCCCGCTCATCCTCAAGGCGAGAAACTTCTGAAGGAGGGCAGGAAAACTCCTGCACAGCACTTCCCTTCTTTGACAGTCTTCAAGTAGCACAATGTTCATATGACACTCCACATGTGACTGCTGTCTAAATAACCTAAGTTCCACGTGTTCTACCTGCACTAGATACAAAATATTATTAGTATTACAAGATAATAAGTTCTGTGCTTCATGAGTGCAGACTTATCATCTCACTATTTAGGCTCAGCTCAAAGCAATAAAGGTATAGTAGTTCCTTGGTGGTAATGTAGCGGTTTGCATGGTCAGGTGTCTGACAGGACTGTCTGGTGCAGAGATGTGGGGACTCTACCTTAACTGATGAGCAGCTGACTCTTGGCCAGGGCCCTGGGGTGCTTAAAGAGACTGCCAGACTGTTACACCTGCCAGCTTCTCAGAAAAAGACGCAGACTTCTCAAAAAGAGATATTTTTGAAGAGAGTGGCACAGAGACCCCGCTGTGGAGCTTTCTCTTATCCCTCTTGGCTATGCGCCCACTGCCAGCTTATGCAGCCAACAAGCCCACCAGAGGACAGTCAACAGTCGGCATGTCAATACAGACATCCCCCTTTGAGCAATCTCCCATTGAAAGTGGATTGATTCTTCAACTATTGCATCATTTCAACTATTCCTTTGTGTTAGCAATATTTGCTGAGCCTGCCCTGTCCATGCAAATACATTAAAATGAGCACTAGTAGGCAGCAGTGGCAACCCAAAGGTGGAAGAACACAAAATTACTTTTCTGGCAAGAAGATCGTTGATTTCATTTCCTCAACAGGCGAATTATTTCTGGTTTATGGAAGTAGATAAATTACCCTTCCCTACATGTAACTCCACCTTCAGCAGCTACTTGCTCTGAAATCATTACTGCTTCACTGCAGCTGGTTAATGGGCAATAGTGTGAGACTATAGGGCCATTCTGTGTAGCAATCAGACATGACAGTATATGCAGGGGTGTTATTACCGATTCTGCCACCAAAGTTAATAAAAATGTAGCTCTTTTTCAAAAAGCTGAATTGCAAGTTATATTCAGTGACATTAAATATCAATTCTCCTACTTTCTTTCCCTGAATAACATGACAAAATGTGATTCAATCTGTTTATTTGCTGTTCTGTGTCTGGTAGATCTGCCCCGGGGAAACTCCTCTGCTGCACAGGAGGAGATGCACTTCATGTTTCCAGCAGCAATAAAGATAATAAAAACTGGGTAAGTAAGCAGCAATAGCTGAAAAGGCTGAACAATAGTGTGATTTCCAAATGATGTCTGTAACGGAGAGTGCAAAAACACCGTGGTGAGGACTGCACAAGACCACAAGTTCATCTCACCAACGTCTTAAGAACATTGTAAGAATTTAACAGACGTCGAGTCTAAATAAGAGCTTTCTCTTACTTGGATCCTCTGCAGAGCGGTGAAGGCCTCGGCGACACTCTGTGGCACGTCAAAGCATTTGGCTGTGCTGATTTTGGCGTTGACCAACCACTGCTGGAAGTCTCTCAAGGCTGCACGGAACCTCTGCTCCAACAAGCGCTCCTTATTTTGACACTCCCTGGATGCACGAAGACTGAGACTGGGGGACAAAAGAGAAGTTAGGGACTGATTAAAACATGTTCACAGGTTGAGATCCATCTTGAGAAATGAACAAAGAAAGAGAGGGGTTACAACCAGAGGAGAGTTTGCCGTCTACTGTCCATGTGCTCATCAAAACAAAGAGGATGCATGTGCAGATGCTCAGATACTGTAAGTGCTGTCTTCACGGGAGAGATGAGTGGAGTGGGAAGCGGGCAGGTGGAGAAATGGTAAAGCGGGTGAAGTGGAAGGAATGAGCATTGGGGCAAAGAGGGAGAGTGGGGGATGGTGGTGAGGGGTACTGCTTAGGAGGGGGTTGAGAGGCAACATATGAGTGGGGTAAGAGTTCACAGGGGCGACAAGATGGAGAGAACGAGGGTTGACAGATTGATGCTGTAGGAACAAGGGTGAGATGGAAAGGATATGGCAGGGAGAGGTTACAGTGACGGGCGGTGTATTAAAAGGGACAATTTGACATTTTAGTCGGCTGTATTTTATCACCACGGACGAATCAAATGCTGAAAATTCTTTGTGTTGTTGACATATCCATCAAAATCTATAGCATCAGAATCTATAGCAATATATGCAACCACAGAATACAGCAACAATACAGACTTTGTGATAATAACAAGACATTTATTGTACATTTATTGCCTCACTATATGCTGTACAAGACACACTGCACTGGTTCAGAACTGTACAATATGGCAATGTGGGGATACTGGCCAGTGTAATGTATGAGTAAGATAAAATCCCTTTCTTTATACCTCAGGCAAAATTGGAACATTAACTGCACAGACAATATTTATTTGGTATGCAAAATCTGAATGCGCGTAAAACCCAAATAAGGAAGATGAAGGACAACAAAGGAAAAGAGCCATTGGGTTTCATACATATCGGGCAGTGGGTGAAGGTGAAATGGGTGAGTGGAAGAAGGGATGGAGAGGATTACAGCAGGGAGACAAGGTGCGCAGCTGTTTAAGCAAGGGTTACTGTCCAAAGGGAGGCAAGAGCACACACAACCTTCTATCGACACACACTTTAACGCACACAAACACCCTTGAGTTTTAATGATGCGATGAGAGCATGAAAGGCTTGTACAGTGGGGATGGTATGAGAGTGGAAGAGGCACTTTTTTTTCTGCTGTGACAGACAAAATCTGGCATGTGCTATGGAAAGGATGGAGTAACTACCTTTTCCTCTTCTATTCACTCCGTCTCTCTCTCCCTGCCCTTCTTTCTGCTGTGCCTAATGCGGGACAGGTGCGAAGAGCACACAGGCCAAGTCTATTACAGAGTAAAAAGCCCAGTGAATGAGGAAGGGTGCTGGTTTTGCCAATCAGCAGCCAAAGTCAATTACCCGCCAAAGCATCTCCAACAAGCTGACCTCACTCAGGTTGTCTGCCAACAAATGTTACAGTGTCACAGTGCCCTACAAACAGCGCCCTCACTACCGCACACTAGCTCACTATGTCCTCCATGCAAATTAAGGAGATCATTTGTGTTCATACTTGTGTATGCATGTGTGTGTGTGTGTGTGTATGGTTGTATGAATAGGCATTGCATGGTGTGTTTATAAACAAGCACTAAATGAACACAGGCTCACTTGTAGAAATTAGAGCGCAAGGATAAAAAAGACCATCCAAATGTATCTGATTTCCTTCAAATCACACTCAGCATTACATACAATTGAACTTGAGAAAGACACAAACCAAAACAAACAAGCAGAGGCAAAGGGAAGGTAGTTAAATGTTGCATAGCAACTGGTGGCTCTGGTGCGCTCCGTCGCCTTTAAGACTTCCTTTAGCCTGGCTGACACATGTCACAAGTCAGTGTGCAAGATCACCACACACACAAACACACACACATGCCTCTAATACAAATGAGCTTGTAAAAACGGACACTGTCCATTCGGACATGCAAATGTTGTTTTTGGGGAGAATGCTGTCCTACTTCTATTTTGGTTGTGGTGCCGTGTTATGGAATGAATGCGCATATAATGCATGGTCAGTTTTGTGCATGTTTCTTATTATGTACAAGACACTGTCCCAATTAGGATTATAATAGAGCTCTGCAAAATCTCTATCATAATGTTATTAAAGATGTTATTAAAGATGTAGTGCCCGATATTAGGATATAGCAAAAACATGCCAAATCATATAAATGATCTAACCAACATTCAAAGAAATTCTACAATTATGCAAAGCATAAATGTTCTACTGTTATGTATTGAATAAAATTATTCTATGTGTAAAATTAAGCTGGTTTTAAGCACAGCTTGATCTGAATTATTCAACCATAAAGTGGTAAGATCATATCCAACACGATATAAATCCGTTGAAAATCCATGGATGACAATATGATGCATCACTCAGCCTAAGCAAACAGCTCAGTTTAATTTCAAATCCACATCGAGAAAACAAACACCAAAGTATTTTCCACCACACGCTGTTCACTGAAGCAGAACACTCTTACCTGTTGTGCTGTTTGATAAGCGCGGTGACCCGGTCTGATTGTGAGCCCAGGTCCCTGGAGTATCGCACCAGGTCGTTAAGTTGGCCTTTCAACTTCTCCGCCATCGGCTCGGCGCTCTGCAAGCCCTCCAGTATCTCCTAAAACAACACAAAACAGACACCAGCTGGCTCAGAGTGTGTGTGTGTGTGCGTGTGTGTGTTAACGAGTGACGAGCACCCAATGGATCTGCATGACACCCTTCAATAAGTGCACTCACATTCCTATTCACACCCTGGCTTCATCATCTCAGCTCTCTCACAGACACACACACACACTCCAACACATACTCACAGTGCTGCTTGTACAATAGCATTTCTGTTCTTCACGGAGTGGCGGCAGGAAGGAGCTGCGGATAACGTTCTCCCGCTCTCCTCAGCGTGCCTCACATTCTGCACTCACACAGTCATCAAATCCTGTCCCATGAAATATGTACAAGCCCTATCCCTCTCTCTCTCTCTCTGACGCTCGCTCGCTTGTTCTCCTTCTGACGTATTACCAATAAACAACTCTCCCTCCCTCCTTCTCCGTTCTCCTGGACTCGTTGCTCTCGTCTCCTTCCCTCGTCCAAACGTTCTACTACTTTCTCTTCCCTCCTCTCTCCTCTTTCTTTCTCCCTCCTCCCACTCCTTGCACTCTTTCCCTCTCACACATTTTTTTCCTCCTTCTCACTCTCTCACGCGCTCTCCTGGTGGAATTCAGCTGTCAGCCCTCACAGATGCAGGATTGGTTCAAACGCACACAAACGAGCGCGTAACGAAAACACGGCTGTACACAGGAAGCAGGCTGGAGGAGGAGAGAGAGAAGCGGAGGAGGGGGAAAGACTCCTCCTCTGTTCTTTGACAGCCCCAAATTGAGAAAAACCAGAGGAAGGCATGGCCGAAGAAGCCGGGGAGGAGTGTGAAGGACAGTACAGTGAAAGTTTCACACTGTAAACATCCTGTGGATGTTAGAAACAGAGCAGCAGGGGAGGTGAGGAGCAAGAGCATCTAAGAATCAACCCCTGCGGTCAGGAAATACATCGCTGTACACTGGAGTTCAAACAAGTCAGTACAGAAAGGGGAAAGAAGCAGGAATTGAAAAGGGGAATGTTTGCGAGGGAGAGATAGTGGAAAATAATGGCTAACAAAACAAAAGGGGGAGGGGTAGAGGGGACAGAAGACAGACTGAGGAGAAAACAAGAGAAACTGATGGGATTGTAGCTGTCACTCCTTCGTCTTCCCAGTAAAGCTGATTTACAAACTAATCTGTTTTTAGGATTTACAAATGGAATGGACAATTACTGACAGAGAAAACATAGCTGAATGCAGAGGCTGTAGCCTATGCCTGCCCAGGGTGTGTGTGTGTGTGTGTGTGTGTGTGTGTGCCTGTGGGTACTTCCCATTAAACAATGCTAATCACCTTCTCTAAAATTAACATAGTACGGTGCTGCACAGTAGCCACTCTCAGCTTTTTTTACACATCACAGTTCGCAAACCCAAATCTCAGTCGAACAGAGTTTTTATTATCCATTATTTTTTGAATAAACTATTGTGAGCAGATGAACAGTGAATAATTCAGACGGTAAACTGTCATTTATTTAAATGCTCATATACCTTAGCCAGCTTCCATCCCTCCACTGCTTCCTCGCCGTTGCTCCGCCCTTCAGCTTTAATCAACTCCTGGCTCCACACCTTCAGCCGTCCATCCAGCTCTTTCAACTCATCCTCCAGCCGGGCGGTCAGACGGTGGTATTCTTCCTCCGAGGCTGCAGCAGCAGCCAGGGCCCCCTCCAGGTCGTCCCTGGCCCTCAGGGCGGCCCCCTCCCACTGCTCCAGAGCCTGGGACAGCGCCCCCAGCTGTCGGTCCATGGCCTCGCAGCCACCCGCCGCCGTGTGTTCCGCCGTGGACGCTGCACTCCGACGCACCCGGCTGAGGCGCTCTCGGCCCTCCAGTAGCTGACACTCCACACGCTCCTGAAGAGATGGGGAAGGTAGATAGGAGACGAAGTTGCTACGGAAACTGTGGCTCCGGAAACTGCAACCTCCGATTCTATTTAAAGCGGCTTATGTCTCCTGCTCACTGTCTTTATCTCTTTGATTCTGTCTTTGAAGCATTCGTTTATGATGTCCTGTGTTTTCATTTGCTACCTCAGTATACTCTCCCTATATCTAATTTCATCCTCCGCCTCCATCTCTCATTCTGAGTAGACAGGTAGCACTCGGAAGGCAGAGAGTGTGAGAAGCAAAACGCTCCAGTGTGATGCAATAGCATTGAGCTGATAGCCGGATTAAAAAGGGGGGGAAAACAGCAGCCGATCATTTTAGTGTGTGAGTCGAAGGATATGAACATTAACCTTGAGACCATGAATGGGAAATGAAAATGGCGCAACTCGCTACACAACAAATGATATTTCCTCCTCTCCTGAAATGATTCACACCATGACTCTACAAACACAACATAATGTGATAATAAGGGCCCACGTGTGAAATTTAAATGCAAATCAATATCGCCTCACATATTCTCTCTCTGTAATTGCAGAATTATTGAACAGGGAAAAGCTTAGGCATTAATTGCACTGCTCTTCCCTTTTTTTTACACAGCAATAGACCAACATAGTGGCAGTAAAATGTGTCAAGAGAGATTGAGATATTTGGCTGTGATATGGGAACAAACTGAGAACCAATTCCAATTCCCCACATAGTTTGGCCTCCTTGATAGCAGGAGTCCATTACGATTAGATGGGTTCAGATAATTCAGCAATCAGTTACCTTAGCAACATACGACACACATAACATCTTTCAACGAGGTGTAGTTTCACCAACACACTGCACATCCTTAAGGCATGCTGTGGTGGGAATTCAGAGAAACATCGCTTGCTGTTACACTCATAGAACATCAATATAAAATACGATACTGCAATAAGGATAAGGTTAAGGATCCAACATTTCTCATGTAGACTTATGGTGTGGAATACGGATTTATATAGAAGTACTATTTCAATGCACACGTAATTAGTGACTGCTTAACATCATACAAAAGGGCCAACACATATGGTCCAAAGTAGAATTAATCAAGAGTTTCAGCTGAAACGCCATCCTTGAAGTGCCCACAAAAAATGTAAATTTGAACATCTGCAATTCCATGACAACAAACTCCATCTGCCGATAAAGATTATGTAAAATGATTGAAAACTCGAGGAAAACTACTTTGACGGCACAGCTATGTGCACTCTACAGCACAATAGGCTTGTCACCTGTCAGATGTGCCACGTTATTATCTGTCAACGTATAGTTCTGATTCAACAAGGGGATTTCTTTGTATGTTGACAACCTGCCTTACCCTCACTTCTGACAGTTTCTTCTTGATGGCGGTAGAGTCTCCTGACGTATCAGACCAATGATGTAGCTCCTCTCCAGCACTCATCAGCCAATCAGTGAGCTCCCTAACAGCCTCCAGGTATTCTTGGTGTTCCAACACAACGGCCTGCGCTAGACGAACTCTCTCCTGACGACAAAGACAATGGACACAATCAGTCAACAACTACTCTAAAATAACAACGCACTTACATTAGTTGGTGAGATAGGTACAATAAGTTGGTACGCTCGGGAGGTTAAAGGTTTTTAACCAAGTACAACGAAAGATTAAGTAACGTTATACCTCCACCAAGGCTGTGAGGTCATCAAACTGCACCTGCAGCTGGGTGCGGGCCCCGTGATTAAAGCCGGCATCGCCAGTCTTCTTGAACAGTTCTCTGGCTTTCTCTTCTAGGCTGGACAGAGCCACCTGGTGGTCTTCCAGATCAGCCAGCAGAGCTCTGAGTCTCTCGAGCTGGGATGCCTTTTCTCTGGGCCCTGGCTGCGGGGTGAGAGGGGCACACATCTCTCTCTCTACAGCCTCCATCCAGCATCCCAGTTGGGCAGCACCTTCCAGGTATCCTCCCCACTGCGACACGGTCCACTCTAGTCGACTGGAGGGACGACAGAAGATCTAGTTGTGATTGTCTGTGACTGGCACATGTGGAATATACATTTTGAATAAACAGAGAAAATCTGAATCAAGAAAAAAGTGCCCAGAGACCATCTTACAATGGCATCACTACATCAGCGATACCAAATCGAGCTAGGGGCGTACAGTGGAGGCACCTTCCCTACTTCCTACCCCACTTCTTTCTGCACCCTTGCTCAGACCACACCCTTCTTCAAACTCTGGCAAAATAATCAAAACCGCCTGTAGTTCCTGCTACAGTAGATGTCTCTCGGACCACATATTGCCATGATGACTCACACACAGACTCACAAGGAGAAACCAATTCCAGCGTCGCTGTCGCGGCTGGTAATAATCGTAATTGCTTTTCGGATTTATATATATATATAAAATATACAAATATATATGTAGTCTGGTTGCTTTTAATTAAGATAATTTTGGTACATAAAATATGTACATATAATGTTCTTTTGTATACCTTTTCACATATACAGGTACAGTATATCATACTCATGATATGGCCAATAAATCTAAATACTGGCTGTAATACTGGCTAAGTGCCTTTATCCTCTTTATGCTGTGGTTCAAACACACACAGGCGCAGATACACACAATTTTCCTTGCCATCTGTTATCCCTGCATGTACAAATAATGCCAATATCACACGCACACACACACACACACACACACACACACACACACACACACACACACACACACACACACACACACACACACACACACACACACACACACACACATCACCTGCTACCCCATGCCTCCTGTTATCCCCTTAACCTTAAAACAAACACAGCCCATGTGTGACCCACTGATGTTTGCCATCCACCATTTATTCCCTAATGGGATAAATTTTATTCTAGGAGGGGCCATAATTGCCCAATTAAACACCAACACGCATGTGCATGCTGTCATGCGAGCGCACAGACACACTCAAAAAAAAAACGCACTAGATCAAGTACATCAATCAGAGTTACCAAATGAGACAAATACTGCTCATTATGTATTTAACCTAATGGTAATTAATGGCATTGAGACATCAATCTAGCATGGTGAAAATAATCTGGTCCAAAGAGGGGTTTTTTTTGGCACACAGGTAAATGGCCTCTAAAATATCCAGGGCTAAATGTTTTAAAGGCAAAATAAAAACAACAAAAATCAAGAATGGTTTGCAGTTCACAGTTCTGCAGTTTCTGTAAATGCAAATCTACAATGAAATGATGACAAAGAATGTTAAGTTAAAGGAAGGACCTCCTCTACACCATCACATTACATTTTAGGTGATGGAACAAGGTGAGCAGTCTACCTGTGGCAGCTCATGGTAGTCACAAGCAGCGTGGCCCACGCATCCTCCACTTCCTGTAGCTGAGAGCGAACCACTTCCTGTCCGGCGGCTCCATAGCTGCGCAGGGCCAACTCACCCTTACCCATCGCCATATTCAGCTTGACCTCCCCTTCCCCCTTCAAAAGCAGGATGTCCTGTGCAAACAAATAGGGGTCAGAGTGAACTTTTGATGAATACATTCTCAAGCGAACAGCTCCCTCTTGTGTTTACCAGAACTACTGTAGAAAAAGCACTGTTATTGTAGAGTTATTAAGTAAAGAACAAAATAGGTGTGTGCGTTCTTAAAGATTCCAACCCCTTTATTTCATCGTGTAAAATAATTCATGTAAATTACAGATATGCATAGTCGACTAGTCAAAAGCCCCTCTCACCTGCACAGTCTCCAGCCTCTGCTCTAACTGCTCTTTGGTCCCCATGGTGCTGTCTACTGTACCCAGTCTCTCCTGGATCTCCTCCAGCCAGGCCCAAAACCCTTGGAGGGTCTCTCCAAAGGCCTGGCTCTCTTGGCAGCCTCGCAGCTTCTCCCTGGCTGCCTTCAGCAGGGCCTGGTGCTCCATCTGGAGCTGGCCTGTCACTCTGACCTCTCCTCCTGACCCCCGGCCTGCTTCAGACAGACACTGGGCCTCCTGGCAGAGATGCTCGATGGAGTCCCTTTCAAGAGACAATGATATTGTTCGGAATATTTAACAGCCCACGCTATGGCATCAATAACATATGGCCTCACACACCCACATATATACACACCTTCTTGCAAGCAGTTCCTCATAGAGGTTTTCTATCCTCTCCAGCTCTTCTGTGGCGTCTGGGGCTCCTTGCTGGCACTCTGCCCCAAGAACAGGTTCTCTCTTGAGGCTGAGATCCATCTGCTTCAGCCACTCTCTTATACCCTCCACACAGTCATTAAAGCTGGAGAAGAGGTGCATTTCCATTTAACTCTAATTGCTTTGCATAAACACACGACACAACAAGAATAATGACTTACTTTTTCATTAGGTCAATACTCTCTTCTAAGTCTCGTTGGCTCTGAGAGCAGCAGTTCAGGTAGCCCCTCCACTCTTTCTGACAGGAGGAGAGGTGCTCTCGGATCTGTGCTGCTCCAGCTTTAGGCAGGTGGACTTGTAGCCTCTCGGCTTCCACACAAACCTTAGAGAAACACTCGTCACCCTCAGATGTCCGCTCGACTGACACCTGTGGATGTATAAGGAACATGTTGCTCATAAAAAAGCGATATGTCTGCAAATTTAAAGAAATAAAGAGCCACAACCCTCAGAGCTCGACTTATAACACTCGTTATACCTTACCTTGAAATATATATTATTACTTCTTTAATCCATTAACTTTGTTCTCATGACGATATCAAATTATTTTGGTTTGTCAAAGTTTGATAGCGTGCCAGTATCAACAAGTGAAGTTACTAAGAACTGAGAGACTTTAGGTTTAACACGATGCCCTGACAACTGCACCAAGAGAAAAGCACAGTAAAAGTACGACATATAACAATACCTTTAACCGCTGCAACTTAGCTCCAAGGACGGCAGCGTCTCCCGACAGGTTCGAACATTCTTTCAGCTCCAACTTCAGATCCGTAAGCCGGGAGTGGAAGTCTTGGACGAGCTCTGCTTGGAGTAACATAAAGAAGTGGTAGACTAAAGGCTGAAATAAATATATGCTGACAAGTTCAGGAAAATTGACGTGTTAAAAATAAATGGCACAGAAGATTTAAAAGTGAAGGCACCCCAAGGAGGAGAGCGAGAAGAGGAGAGGCAGATGCTAAGTGAGGGCGTGTCCATGCTGCGCTGGGTTGCCTTGGCAACAAGCCCAAAACGAGTCCCTCGAGAGCAGCTGTGACAAGAGCGACATTAGTCTCCGAGGCACAGGTGTGTGTGTGTCTGAGCGACGAGAGCGCACCAGCGTACCAGACAGTGTGTCAATGGAGTGTGGGCCGTTGTGGGCGGATTGAGTGGGCCATGGGGAAAGATGTCGGATAAATCAACAATAAATCTGTTGCACAACTAACAAATGACTTTGCATCATGTAGTTGTGTACTGTTTGATTGAGTGATTATGAGATTTTAAGTGCTATTACAATCTATACTTAGAAGTTATAAAGCATCAAACAGAGACGATCCAGATTAAAATCTTACTCCACAAAATCCAAACCACACATGTATATCTTTTACCGTTGAAGTGGAACTGTAGCCCATCCTGCAGGCTGCCCTTGGTCTTGGCACAGCGCTGGGCGACAGCCTCCGTTCGCTTGGCAATGGAGGTGAGGTCAGAGGAGAGGCACGACAGCTCCTGGGAGGGATGAGACCGGCACAGGGCACTCAGAGCATCTCTAGCTGAGTCCATGTCTGCCCTCTGTTGCTGCACAACGCCCTGCAGGTCCTGTAAATGAAACGTGAGGAAATAAGAGGATGTGTATTCATAATTAGGGGTTACAGGGTGGTGGAGAGGGCAGAGGCAGTGACATGTGCTGCATCCACCTTGCAGATGTGAGCTACAGCTGGAATTACTGCCAGCTTAGAGTATGTTCTGACCTCTGATCTCCTAAAGAGGGTCATAATTGAGTACAGAAGTTCACCCTCAGGGAACAATAGGGTCTCACGCAAAAACGTCCTCATCATTACGCCTCTCAGTTTGTCTTTATAGGCAATTGAAGAGTACCATACCCAAGGTGACTGCTCAGAATTAAATTTTAAAGAACTTTTAATTGCCTCTGTGTTTAAAGGTGCGATATAAATAAACTTGCCTTAAATAATTAAGGCATCACCGATTGAATATTGTATCATTGTGTATCTTCATATAGTGCATGATCAGTAGAAATATGAAGCGACAGGGATAGCAATAGGAATAACTTTTGACTTGGAAGTAGAGGAAGACTTGTTTACTTTAAGCATTAGTATTATTATATTGAATATATTTACTGTATAATATGTATAAGAATTGAATTGTTGTGTTCTTGTATCACATTGAGGGAAATGATAGTGTCATACCTTAACTGTACCGATGTCTTCAGCAGAAGTAGCTTCAGTGAGGTCAGATAAGGAGCCCTCAACTGCCACCAGCCGCTCGGCCATCTGGGACATGAGGTCCTCCAAACGCTGCTTCTGGAAACTGAAGTAGGTCAGAGTGTGTTTGGCCTGGTTGTACACCTCTCGCGCATGGGTCATTTTCTTCCTCAGGTCTGACTCCAGGACCTGGTCCAACAAAGAAATGAAACAACATCATAAGACCAACATCCCACATAAACAACATACACACAATGTGCTTCCAGGTGCTCCTGCAGCATTTCCCAAATATATATGAGAGATCTGCATCTAGTACTCCAAATGCTCTCAAGCTTGGAAGATTTAGGTTTAAATGTTTACAACTGACCTTGGGAGTGACAGTTGAAAAATAAAAATATCATTAATATCATATAATTCCATATCTGTGAATTGATGTTTTGCCATTCGTCAACCAAAATTCTTATGTTGTTGTTGGTTTCCATTTTGCCTTTATACATTTAGTTGAATGCTTATTTCTCTTCATGTTCCTTTTAAGGTCTTGTGGTTTTGTTAATGAAATGAATTATAGTCGTCATATACATTAGGTACATATATATGAAATGTAACTTCTGCATTCAACCCATCCCTAGCTTATTGGGAGCAGTGGGCTGCTGAAAAGCACACGGGGAGCGGTTAGGGGTTTAGTGTTTTGCTCAGGGACACTTCAGCAGAGGACTCGGAACAGCCAAGGATTATTCTCTCTACCCAATGAGCCACGGCCGCCCCAAAGTGCTGTACCATTTGGAGTTTTGTAACACTGTTTGAAATCCCTGGCCTAAATGTCAATGGAAAAAATATTATTTTGCTGTAATAATGTCAGCAAAATCTTGCCGAATTTCACTGCGCTCCATAATCACCTGCATTTGTATCGGGGTTTCTTGCAGTTTGGCTCGCTCCTTCAGCTCTGTTACTCTCTCCTGCAGGGTATCCAGCCTCTGCTCCCTCTTTTCAACCTCAGCCTGTAGATCAAAGTGCTGGACATTTCAATTAAATCGCACCCACTATGAAATCACTCTGAATATTACACCACCGTAATCATTCATACACTTTTTCATGCAGACTGTCCAGCGTGCTCTGACCTGAAATGTGGCGAGATGGACCTCTGTCTGCTCTTTATCACTGAGATTGGAAACACTGTCGGTGAGATCAGCGATGGAGTTGGCAGCCCATTGGTTAATGTCCTGCTCCATGGACTTGAGGTCGCTCCACAGTGCAACACAGTAGCCCAGTCTCTCCGTGTTGGTTTGTATTCTCTCCGAGACCTGCAGGAACAGAGAGCAGCAGTCTAAGTACAGAAGAGGATACGTCTCAATCAACAGGAGACTGAGGAGAGGTAGGATCTCTCTCCCTCTTTGTGTTGAGCTTTCTCTCTATGTAACAGGGGACGGTAAGCTTTACTGGGAGACGGAAGGACAACGAGACTTAATTGGTTTGACAGATGTGTGGATGAGAAGTGAGAGAGAGAGAGACAGAAAGGCAGATAACGTGTCTAGACGTGTTCATATTTCTGTCTCATTTGTCACAGCTGAGCAGCCAACTAAATCTCTCAAGAGGTAAAAAGGGAAAAAACATAAATAAATATCATTAAAAGAGGAACAGAGCAAGTGTTTGGCAGAGCTGGAATGTGGAAGTCAGAATTGATTTTCACATAAAACAACACCACAAATCCCTTCATAGTCGTTATCACGTTCCAGCTCCAGACAGAATTCATGAAGTACCGCGTGTCAGGATGAGGACAACTCATTACTGTCACAAAACTCAGAAAGTATTACTTCACCATGTTTGACCAGGTAGCTCAAGTGTGTCAATATATCATGCAATGAAAAACAGCCCAGTGATTTCAGCTGTCAGGGCTTGTGTTATATCAACTACCACTCACCACCAGCCACTGGTCTCTTAACGTCTCCATGTCTCTGTGGATGGAGCTTGCATCAGAGTTGGGAACCTTCTCCAGCTCTCTCTGCAGGTCCTCCACTGCGCTGATGAGCTGGTCCATCGCTTCCTGTTGTTCTCTCAGCTCGGCTTGGACCGTGTCATGCTGGAGGGACAGAGAAGAGTGCAGAGAGAATGACAACAGACCACCACTAGAGGGAGAGATACTGTACAAACAGGAGGGGAAGAGATACGTTTGTTGTAAAAACATACACATTACAGTCTGATACTTGTAAAACAATAGCTGCAGAATTACATAGTGCAGTGATCTTAAGAAAGGAAAAAAGCAGCCCAATGAAAGCTATGAACCTTCAACTCTGGAATATCAGGATATATACAAGTTATGTACAATAATCTGGACAATGGATGTTCTGTCTTGACGACATGTGTTTTGATGCATGAATCTTCACCATAAATGTAGCTCACCATATTCATCATTGGAAAAGGAAAAAAACTGAAAATGTAACTGTTAATCATTTTCTGGGAAAAACAAAAAAAAGGTACTGACTCGTGTTAAAGTCCTTTTGGCCTCCTGAGCGTTATGGTTGTGGTCGGGCAGATTGTGAGCAACAGCCTGAGCATTCTCAACGACAGTGGTGAGGGTTGACTTCAAGTGGTGGAACTGGCGGAGAAGATCTACTACAACTCCACTCTGTTCCTGACTGCATGAGAAAAGAGAAGAAAAAAGTCAAAGACTATTATCACGTGGCACTGGATTCAATTATAAAAATACAACAAACGCTGCAAGTGCTGTATAAATAGGACCAAAAACAAATAGAGCCAAGGAATTTAAATGAGATGAATAAGTCAAAATCCCTTTGTCGTCCTCCATCCCTACCCATTGGAGATCAGAGTCCTGACGCTCTCCCAGGCGGTCTTCACCAGAGCCACCTCCCTGAGAGCCTCCCCAGCCAGCTCGCGGTCTCTTTGGGCCAGCTGGCTTCCCTTCTCCTCTAACCACCGCTGGGAATGCTGCAGGGACTGGAGCTCATCATCCAGCTGGACGAAAAAACGCAACCTGGGAGAAATAGATGCAGAAGAAAACAATGGGGATTACTAGCCTGACTCCAACGGGATATATCAAGATTCTCAGTTTCAACAAGTTTAAAAAGGATTTGGATCTATGGTTTGGCATCATTCAGATATTAAATTCTCACACTTTGGCTTACAGTAGGTCTCAGAGGACGCATTTGAAAGTATATTCAACCACATATCTTACAAAACAAAGCTGGTATAGGAGCAAACTAATGTTATGTTAAATATGATATCATAATAGATCCAGGAGCCTGATTATCATTTACGTACCTGTTTTGAAAAGCCTGTACAGAGCTCTCTCTGGCCCCCTCGTGCCGCGCTTCATTCTCCAGTTTCTTCAAATTCTTCATCACCTCCTCCCTCCTCTCCCAAAAGGAGCTCCATAAAGCCCCCAGAGCGTCTGCTTCACTCTGCCTCCATCCCACGCCCCTCTGCACCTCCTCTAAAGCAATCGTGAGGGCCACCGCCTGCCCCCTGCAAGATGTTTTTTCCTGAGGATGGCTCGCGTCTTTGGAGCCCCGCTGCCCCTCTGCCCCACTCAGGTTAAGGTGTGCTTTGCTTAGCTGCCCATCTAACCCGACCGCCTCAGCCTCAAGCCGGGCCACGTCTTTAGCCCCCTCTCCTATTCCACGGTGCAGCTCTTCAGCTTTTGAACGGCCCCAGCTCCCTCTGCCCTCCACTGCCTCGTGAAGGCGGCGAACAGCCTGAGCTGCCGCTCCATGTTTCTTCAAAAAAGCTTTCAACTCAGTCAGGCATTCTTTACGGAGGAGTAGGAGACGCTGGGATTCATTGAGGGGCTGCAGGCAGTCCTCTCTCCAGGCTTGGAGCTGCTGTTGGGCCTCTGAAGTGGAGCAGCGAAGCAGGCAGGACTCTCTCTGCTGAAGAGTGTCTCTCAGCGATGCATGTGCCTGCAGTTGCACCTCATGCTCCTGCAACAAGATAGTTAAATTAGACAAATATTATATATTAGCTCCTACAGTAACCAATGTAAACCTGCTGACTGTAACAACTCTCGTATACAAAACCCATAAAGGACATAATTTTTGACAGCAAAGTGCTGATTTCTCACCTTCAGCTTACTAATTGAAGACTCAAGATCAGTGATATCAACCTGGGAAGAGCTTCTCAAGCCAAACAGGAAGGATTCACTCATTTGGGTCATAGTCAGCAGGGCCTGATCAAACTGCTCCAGCTGTGACAACTGTGTCTCCAGCAGCTCACGCCTAAAAGAGAGGAGAAAGGCAGTTTAGATTAAGGGCATGAACATGATTATTGTTTTGACAGATGTATATTTAAACAAAACAAACAACCTGGGGAAAAAAAGCTGAACCACACAATTTCTGGATGCCATTTCTGGATCGATAAATGAAGTTAAATTATCTGTATGATATGTGTAACAAGATAATTGCCTGTGTGATGTGCAGTTCTTCACAGAGGTGCATCTTTCCTGTAGTTGTGCGAGATCGTCGCTGAGCTCTTGGATATGAGCTTCAGGCGCTGTGGGGTACAGACACAGCGCAAGATTCACAAGACCCCGTAGGAGAGCCTCATAGGATGCCGTCTCCCCCTGCATTTCCTGGAGGGGTGAATAAGTATTTAAAAATGATGCCGCACAAAAATAGCCAAAAGCCCGTTATGTAATTGGCGAGGTAAAAATATAACTGAGAAGGGAAAATAAACACTCTACATGCAAATGGATAACAGTAAAGTTACTTACCTGTACATTTAGTAGTTCATTCCTCAGCTTTATTTTGTCTGCAGAAAGCAAGTCTGAGTCTGGACAGCAAACAAACTCACACCTGCTCAACCAGCTTTTCATGGACGAACTCTCCTTTTCAAATCTGTGGATACAAAAGAAAATAGCATTCAAATGAAATATGATTTATGCAGCACTATTCTGAAAATGAATGAAATAAATACTGATCTAACAATACGTTAGTTACCTGTGACCTTAAAGTATACACACGCAATGACACACACACACGCACACACACACACAGTGATACAGTCTGTGTGTTATTGTGTTATTATCTGACCACGCCTCAGTATCAGTGACAGGGTCATATTGTGACAACCTATTTTGCCAGAGCACCCAGTGCTGTAAGTAATCCCTCATACACACACCTGCAGGGGAGAAGATTGACTGCAGAGAGCCACACATAAACAAACAGACCCACACATATACACACACACACACACACACACACACACACACACACACACATAAAGAAAATGTACTTCATCTAAAAAGAGCCACTGACTGGATAAATACAATGAAACAAGCACCGAAGCTTTAACTCTATAAACAGCCACCATGTGACTAATACAGAAGAGTGAGAAGCAATCGCTCCAGTCTATTGTCCAAGTCTATTGTGCGATCAAAGGAAGTGATAAGAAAAGCCTATTATTAGAATAGAAAGCCGATGGCTGACTGGAGGACAGACAGATTGAGTCAAAGACAAGATCTCGCTCCTCTTCATCGCACTAGGACGAGGGAATGATTCGGGGAATAAAAGAGGAAATTGGCACAGAGAGGAGGATTCAGCAGAAAGAACACATGTGCAAAATGAAAGGGGAAATAGCATGGTTTTTACAATCAGGATAAGATGCGCGTGTGACGCAGGGACCAAAGCAGTTTGTGGTAAAAATGTTATTGAAAAAACATTTCTGTGTGTTTTGTGACAAACCCCTGAAATATTGAAACATACGTCTTCTAGGTGTTGGAGGGTCACACACTCATAAGGTTCAGAGTCTTTCTTTTGCCGATTTTCAAAAAATAATTCAAGAACATAACTTTACCTCTGCCAAAGTGCTAGAAGGCTCTGTAATGTCGATTGCTTTTCTGTTGCCTTTCCCAAAAAGTCTCGCTGTTGCTTCTGGAGGTTAGCCACCTCTTCCTCCAGCTGGCTGCCCTGTCCAAGCCTCTTCATGGCCGAATACAAAGCCATCAGCCGGGGGTTCAGCTGCTCAACAGCCTGGCAGACCTCCTGGAGGAGACGGATATGTACTTGTCATCAGCTCCGCAGAGAACCGTAAACCTCAATGGCGACAAACTCTTGAACATAAATCCCACTAACATGACAAGTAACAATGTACTAAAATAGTTCAGTCTCATACTGGAGATTACTGCACAACCTGAAAAATAGTCATAAGAAAGAATAAGTTGATTAAAATACTGTTTTTAAAAAATCATACAAAAGATACCCTTCAGGTCCTCAGGATTTAGTTGAGTCAACCGAAGTTAAAACCATAAATCCATATAGTGATGTCACATGAAGGCATTCTTTGTGTTTTTTTTCTTACCATATGATCCTGGAGGCTTTTATAGGCTTCAGATGAAGATGAGCAGTATCTGACCGGAGAGTCAAGCTTCTCTTTCAGGTCAGCCATTGCTTTCTTGACCTGATAATGACAACAGCTTCAATTATTCAAACGAGTATTTAACCGGTGGCCCTGCAAAGTCTTAATTACAATTTCTGCACCAAACCTTTCCGTTATGTGTTGCTGTATACCTGTTCTAGGTTGTCGTTGTATCTCTGCCAGTACGAGGCGCTCTGGTTGAGCTGTCCTCCCAGCTGCTCTACTCTCCCCATCAACTCTTCCCAGCAGCGCCTCATCTGTGCAAGACGAGCCCGGATACGTCCAGCCTCTCCGGGGGTCACAAACCTCGACAGGGCCTCACAGTCCACCTCCATGTGGGCCAGGGCTGCCCTTCTCTCCTCTAAACCTTCTGCCACAGCCTGTGGGACAATAAACAAGACAGAACAGACAATGTCACGTGTTGTCTTCAATGAATTCCTTTGTCTATGATAGATTAAAAAAAACAATGTCTCTTTAGGTTCATAGAGCACAGAAGTTAGGTCGGAAAGAAAACTGACTGTGCCGTTTCTAGAAGTGTTTTCAAACTCACAGCTAATCAAATGTCTGCCGCAGGACTTCTTAAGTCCTGTTATCCCAAATGTTTTTGACATTTTTTTCTCCTCTTCTGCACCTCCGTGAGATTAACAAGGCTGAGGTCTGGAAAACCAAGATTACATTTTTTTTCAATATGATCAATTTATTTTCTATATCCTAGTCTTCGCTGAAGCTCCTCTGACCCAATTTCCCCCTCAGGGTTATGTTCAAATGTAATCTTATTTCATCTTAATCTTAATAACCCTGGGGCCTCACTGATACTGTACACTCCGGGCTAAAGGCCAGACAGCAATTTTGACAAATTTTCTTGGGAGCTACTCCAACAAAACATGTGGATGATGCATATTTATTCAGATGATGATGATTGAAGAAGCTGTGACATAGCTATACAGTGTGCAGTCAGTATTAGATATAAAAAACCAAGGAAGAGAAAAAAAGATATACCTCCAATGTGCTGATGTGTTTATCCAGAGGATCTAATGAGGAGGTGGACTTGATGGCCTCCAGCGCCGTCTCTTTCTCACTGATCCACAGAGAGAAAGCCTCTGATTCGCTGCAGAAGCGCTCCCACCACACACACATCATCTCCAGCTGGACAACACTGGGAGACGCAAGATTAGACGAGAACAATTTTGTCAAATATACTGCATGGCATGCATATCTAGATATACTGTGGGAATGAGAACAAACTGGCACACGAGTAGACCATTTAACAAATTGCTTCGTCAATTTTCCACATCAAACCTGAAATCATGACTTTGAAGTTTGAGGAAGTTACAGTGTACTCCGTTATAATTAAATTGGATGGGAAGCTGGGGATGAGGACGGGACATACTTCTTGTTGAGGTGGTCTTGAAGTTGTGCGAGTGCTTCTCTGGTTGACTCGGCCTGCTGCAGAAGAAGAGTTTGATTCTTCGGACCAAGCTGAACTTCTTCCGCCTTCTCGAGGAGGAAAGCCGCACGCACAGAAAACTCCTCAACCTTTGTGAGGAGCTCCTACAGCGAAAAAAATAAATATATTGTACGAGAGCAAATACAGAGCATGCTCTACATGCATGTACGCTTATTGTATATACACACCTCGTTCTGCTCCAGTTCAGTTTTCAGGCTGTCCAGACTGTTGAAAATCTGTTCTTTGTGCAGCTCTTTGCTGGTATTACTGATAAACCTCCAAACTGTTTCTCTTTCTGCTTCAAAACTCTGCCAGGAGCTCAGAGTTGCCTTGAGATGATGAAGAAACAGCAGAATAATATATACATATCACATACATATTTACAAAAGCACTCTCTGGCCTTAATTGAATTCTAGATTATTGGACTAAATCGTTACCAGGAACAAAAATGTATTTTCTATCTCATTTTTCAATGCATAATCATCAACTGCATCAATCTCTTTCTCTTTAATTATTTAACGCTGGCATAATAAGGTCTGTCTAAAATGGATCTTCAGCTTTGATTTATTCAGAGGGACAGACACCAAAAACCTTTAACATTCATCCCTGAGTTTTGATTTAATTCAGGTGCTTGATAATTAACTTGTGCACTCCATACATCTTGGACATTTTCATGCGGACACATGTTGATTTTCTGGATCAATTCGAAGACAGTGATAGAATAGATCTAAACAAATCCCAAGACAACAGACTCAAACTAAATAAACACACCACATAATCAATACCTGGTTGAACATGGAGCGATCAATGATGACTGCAGGGGTCTGTGTGCACACTCACACATGCAAACATTAGCATACTGTCATGTGAGAAAAATCCAGACTTGGTGTACCTGCAGGTTGAGCTCTTTTGCCCCCGATTTGTGGTCGACATCTCTGAACGCTCCCTCCAGCTCCCGCAGAGACTGACTGAGCCCCTCCCCTTTCTGCAGCTGGCGGCAGTGCGCCACCAGAAGCTCTGCCTCTCTGTTGTTAGCATGCAGGCGCTTTTGGTGGTGCTGGAGCAAACACAGAGTAAAGAAAACAACATGCCAGGTGACAAATTTGTTTTTTGCCGCAAAAAGAGCATAATTGAAGTGGAGTGAGAAGCAGTGTTTTCCTGCCCTCTCCGGAAGGTTTTACCCCTGATCCAGAAGTGTCCTTGGTAGCATCTCTATCGACACCATTTCGTTGTTCAACCATGTTGTACAATGAGAATAAGATAACATTGTAACCATACATTGATGTCGCAGGGTCCGAGAGTACACATGAACATCACTGAAAGAAGTTGAACCACTGGAGGTCAGTAAAGATAAGACTTTGAGGGGCAGTTACGTTACTCTTCAAAATAGTTTGTGGAATGTCTTTAATTGTCTTTCGATCACTTAAACCAGATATAGAAATAAATAAATGAATAAAACTAAAATTATGAACATGAAATACCTCACAAGATACAAAAGTGTAAGACATTTGAAAACAGAAATTAAAGAGGCTAGAAATTGTTTACTTTGAACACAAAACAGCAACTGATTTCAATGATGTATCCTTTAGATGGAAGCTTCTGTAAATGAAATGTCTGTACACAGTTGACATCACCTCTCTCCTGCCTCACTACACACACCTGGTGAATAAGATAAAGCTGGTTGGCCTCCTCCAGGTCCTCAGCATCCAGGATCCTGCTGGTCTGCTCCTCAGCCTCCCTTCGCACTCTCAGAACCTCTTCCAGAGCACCATGCACCTCCTCTCTCAGCTCCTCGTACTGGAACATAGCAGAGCCCTCCTCACCCCACTGTGAATGAGGGAGGCAAAGGATCAGACAGAAAGATAACACAGGATATAGACACATTTTAAGCATTTGGAATATCTTAGAATACCTGGCAGAGTGAAGAAAGGAGCGCCCGCAGGTCAGCTGAGAGTTTGGCCAGAGCTGTTCTCTGTCTCTGGACCTCCAGCTCAGAGCTAACCTCAGACAGTCCAGCAAGGCAGCTCTTAAGCCACAACAGGCTCTCCTCTCGGGCATCTACCTCTTCCTGCAGTGCCTGGAGATGGTGGAAGCACAAAAAAGGGAATGCAGGATTACCGAGGCTGAGCTGTATTGAATCATCAGCTATTCTTTGTGCCTACAGCAGCAAATATAATGTGCTGGCTCACCTGAACAGCAGCGTGCACTTGCTCCTGATGGGTGGAATTTCTCGCTGTCTCTCTCAAGAGCCTCACCTGCCTCCTCTGAGATGAGAGCCAATCGGAAAGCTCACAGAACCTAGAAAAAGGAACAACTACTTTGAAGCCCCTTCAGTGAAATTCCAGACTTCAAGAAGTTGAGTTTTTATCAACCGTTACCTCTCATTCCACTTTTTCCACTTATCAGGGTGATGCTCCAGTTTGAGGTGGGTGCTTTTGATTTGCTCTGTAACCTCTTCTGCAGCCCTTCTTGCGGAGTCTAGCATTCGATAAGCCGGGTCGTTGTCAGGCAACTGATGACACAGATCCTCCATGTTCCTAATCCTCTTCTCACACAAAGTCAAAGGTTTTCGTTCCCTGAAGAACGTCTGGAGATAAGAGAAGGAAATGTTGAGTTTGGAACGCTCCAGAATGATGATGAAGAAGACATTCAGTGATTTTATCTTTCTCCTTCTCTCACTCCTGGTTTAATCGGTTTTAAGTTTCTACTAAATCCAAGGCTCACTCTGTGCTCTTTGATCACTCGCTCACTGGTGCAGGTACCGGAGAGGGCTTGTATTTCTCTGTCCAGCTCTGCTCTGCAGTCTTGTATGATCACAGCCACTCGACTTTGTTCCACCTTCACTTTCAGACAGAGCAGGTGAGACGGTACCTCGCCCTGCATGTCCTGTGGGAAACAGTGAGAAGGAGCAGAGTATAGGACACATGGTAGATAACATATACTATAATATAAATGAGTCTCACATTATATCATCCCCAAAACTGTCAAGAGACAAAATATCCTCGAGGGAGACTGTGCGTAAACACTGAGAGGGTGCATTTTAATCTAACTAGTACAGGTTAATTGGAAACACACTGGAGGGAACTCTATCAAAGCCATAGGTCTTCCTGGTTAAGTTAATGAAGTATCAGTAATTAGTGAGAGCGTTAAAGCATGGTGACCCCTGACCTTCCAGTGTTTGTGCAGCCTGCGGACAGTTTCTTGCAGCCCCTGTTGCTCCTCCTGTGGTAGGATGTCAGTCAGCTCGTCACATGCCTTCAAGAACACACTCAGCAACCGCTGGTCCAGTTGGCCAAAAAAATCCTGTGCAGAGTAAAATAAAAGCGATGAGTATGAGAATCAAGTTGAGTTTATATTGATGAAGACCGAACAACAGAATGACTTACAGATGTACTTTGAGTTCTGTTTTCCTGTTCTACACTATGCAACTGTTTGTCTTTGTGGTGAGGAAAAGATTTAGCAGCCAGTCTTCTTTTTCTACAGATAAGCTACAGCAGAAAGTTATGGGTTTGATCTTACGTGGTGTTTCTTCAGTAACTCCTCGGCGTCTCCAGTCTCTCTCAAGCAGCCCTGAGCTTTTTTCAGCACTCTCTCCAGCTCTTGTCTTGATTCCTCAAACCTCCTCCTCAGGCAGTTGCTGGCCTCTTCCTGCCTTCTCCATTCCCCAACCTCCTTCAGCAAAACCTGAGAGGACGGACAGTAGGTAGTGGTGATTGGAACTGGTCTCATCGGTAATAGAGTGTAATTACATTATTTTTTTCTTACGTTAAGCAAATGAGGCGCAGACTGTTGCCTCCTGGGTGTTTTGATGTTCTTGTAACCTAATTGATATAATCAGCGATGTGGTAATGCGGTGTCTGGCGGTGGCATTCTGGTTTGTCAATGTGTACAAGTAAGTTCAACACTAACCTGTGCTGAGCCCTGTATTTCAGCCACTCTCTTTTGTAGCAGGGACAGGTCGACGTTTCGGAGCACCTTGCTGGTGGAGAGCGCCCTCTGCAATGTGTGGTGATTCCTCTCAATCACTGACAGACAGCGTTTACAGCTTTGCTGCTGATTTAACAAATCCTGAGGAAATTGAGGAAACAGAGACAACAAATATTCAAGAGTGATGATAATGGTGCATTCAAATATTTCAACACCATTCTTATAAATCCGCAATTCCCTTCCCATCAGACAACAAGGTTATAGCATAAAGATGTTGTAAATAGAAGATTAATATGATTCCAAAGAGCTGGGAATACTAGTGAATGAGAGAATAGACACACCAGATTTTATATTTGAATGTGGGCCAGCAGGTGCACACATAACCTAAAAGGACAATTTCAATTTTTTACACCCTGAGTCTTATTTTTGTAGATTTTTCCATCATTCCTTTTGCTTATGATAACATACTACTAACCCCTTTTAGTCACAAGTCATATGAGCGATCAGACAGACTATAAACAAATCTCCAGTTTAATCAAATTATCTAAACCACGAACTGGATATTAAAATGAAGGTGAGCGAACCTAAAATACCCATGATATATACCAATCGTACTGTAAAACGGATTGTGTGCAGAATGACGAGGAAGACTACAATAAGACACCTTGCCGAAAAAAAAACATGAATTTTCCTTTAACCAGTCACTTGGTAACCATTTAAGTTCTATTCATTGTCGTCATATCTAACCTGCCACTTTTGTTTCTGCTGGGTCTGGGTGTGCGTATCTGTGTCTCTGGCAGCCGAAGTGATGCGACTGGCTCGCTCCAGGGCTTGATAAAAAGCAGTGATGTGTTTCTCCATCTCTTCCAACAGAGGCAGAAGGACATGACACTCCCTCACGAGGGAGGGACACCGCTCTCTCACCTGGAGACAAAAAACAACAAAAAAGGCCATTCAATTAAGTAGTGACACAGAATGTGACAACGATGTAAGACGAGGATATTATTAAAAACGTCTCATGGTGGTGCTTTCAACGAAAGACTTGAGATACATTTCACACAACTTCTCCTGTTTCTGAGTGATACCTACCTTACTCAGCTGACCTTTGGCTGTTCCCATAGTTGCCATGACCCTGGCAGCCTCATCCTGTGGTGCATCCTTGGCAAGAAGCTGAGCACTGCGGGCAGCCAGCTTGTATTGTGTCTCCATGGCAATAACCTTTTGCTTGGTATTCTGAGATGAGACGTGGAGGCAAAGGGGAATCTTGAACATCCTTAAATTGAGTGTGCTTTCGTCAAAACTGCTTTTTGGTAAAAAAAAATTTAACAAGAGCTGCCATCAGTGTTGTTGTAACCTGGATCGTCTCAATTGTGTCTCAGAGCTAAACTGCTGACGAGACGTAGATGGTGCAACATAATCACTATTCAGAAACAATACATTGGGCACTAATAGGGATGTTGTGACGCTACCAACCTAATAAATGTGTAGAAATTGTAATCGTGATGATGTCATATTATCAGCTGAATCAACAACAATCCTAAGTCTGATAGGACTTATAGCTGATAGTCTGATAGCGAGATCGATTTTCTCACCTCCACGTCCTGCAGAAAGGCTCTGACGTTGCGGAAAGACACCTGGACAGGTACATTGAGCTTTGCCTCTGCTGTGTCCAGCAGCTCTTTAAGGGCAGACACAGCCTTTAGATTGTCTTTTCTCCACTTCTCCAGCTCATCTGCCCGGGCATACTGCAGGAAAGGGAAGTTGGTACAAAGTTTAGGATTGATTTTATGGAGCGATGCATCTTCATCAGGCCTGGGTCAAACATTAAAAAGAAGAAAACTTAAACTTTCTTAAAACTGCCATCTTGTTATACACCTAGGTATACAATATAATCAATATTAGTCTCTGACATACAGTAGTATTCGTGGTTGTTACTTGTTTGACTTTGAGGAAGAGGTCTCTCCATCGTCCATTCAAAAGAAGTAGCTGCTGCTTGAGATCAAGCGACACGGTCTCGTCACACGTTTCAATGAGAAAATTGCCTGCGTCGTTCATGGCTGCATGCTGATCCATCCAGTGGCCGAGACTCCTGAAAAACTCCTGGATGAGAGACGGACTCGTTAAAAAGACAGAAAGAAAGAAAACGGAGACAAATTAAGAGGAACAAAGAAAAACACACAGAACGAGTGTCAAAGAAAGAACAAAGGAAGCTCATCAAAAAAGAGACAAAGAGGAATTCATAGAAGGAAACAAAGAAAGGACAATAAAAAACTGGGGTAATTAGCTTAGTCTGATCCTTGGTGGGGATGTGAATATGAGGTAACCATGGCGATGTGACTGGAATATCCTTAGTGGCTTGTTGTAAGTCAAGGAGATTATTTGATACTTGAGTGGAGACTGCTAATAGGATTCCACTTATAAGACCAAATGCTTGAAATTGGGCTGACGTGGATTTGATTGCTACTACTCTGAGGTATCAAGTAAGTGCATGTATGAAGAGACTCTGCATCTGTGCACACACAAAAAAACTTTGAGTCTATGTATGGTGGGGTTTCCCACAATATTAAGAGTTAATTTCATACCCGTTTTGTGTTTTCTGGCTGCCTCAGGGCTTCCTCTGCATCCTCCAGCCACGCCTGTAAGGAGGCCACCGTTGAGCTGTACCTGTCCCAGTTGGACAGCACCTCCTCCAGCATGCTCTTCACGCTGCGCACCTCCATGGACAGACTCCTCCACTGGGTCACCACCTCTCGCATGAACCTGCGCACTCCCATCTCACCCTCGTCCACTGGAGGAGTGAAACATCAACTTTAACAACAACAACAACAACATAAACAACAGCACTGCTGCTACCGTTACCACTATTACTATAACTGCAGTTGCTGCTAACATTACTAGTCATACTGAAACAGTGTACACACTCTTGCTCAATTCAAAACAGCCTCACTTCGAGGCACTGCACATATGGTACACATATTCATAGAAACACCCGCCGCAGGGAACATGAAGACCGATAAAGCTACAAGCCTTTGCTGACAACTCTCTGACCTCAAAACTCTCACTACAGGGAGACGTGTTATCTTTGCTTGTGTGTTCCATTTCATCGGTGCAAACGCTCCGGTCTCACAAGTCCTGTACCACAAACTATTGTCAGCCAGTGTGGGGCTGATAAATGACTCCACCAAAACAAATATCTGGTTTCAAATACACATTAATCTGATAGTAGTATGCCTTTAAATGGTAAATCATTACTTATCACTCCCCTTATTCTCCTCTCCTGTCTCTCCTGTCTCTCCTAACCTCAAACTGAGCCTTCATCCAGCCAATCAGACTACCAGCAAGGCTCGTGTGGGTACGGTAGTGACAGTGGGGGGCACTTCATTTGCGGGGTCGACTAATCAAGCCTCAAATGTCCTGATTTCTCGCTATACCTCACTTCACCGCTCTGCATACCCTAAAGCAGCACAACCCTGAAACTTAATGGAACCAACAAGCTAGCTCAGTTTGCGCCCAGAGACCTGCAGAAGTGGAGCAGCCCCCTAACTAGCAAATGGGGTCGTATTCCCCACTGAGAGCTGGGAATGGAAGGAACCTCATTTAGCTGTAGCCTGCAGACTCTCCCCTTCTACCCAGCTGTAAAACCAGACAGGGGCAGACTGAGCTAGAGGAAGTCTCATTGGTTGTTGCGTTATTGACAAGGAACAATAAAGGTGAGCTATATGTACAACGTATACAACAAGCATAACATTTATATAGAGATATGTATCCCTGTAATAGCTCTCTAATTGTATGAAACCATTGTGGACAATCACATGGCTTTAATCACTGCATCACTGAGCAGGACTGCTTCATTGCAATATTGGATTTTTATGTGATTTTGACATAATAAATAATTAAGTAGCTTAATTTGTCATGTATTTCATTTGGTGGAATAGACAAAAACAGGCAGTCCTGTATATTATGCATATAGTGTGTTCAAAGTTGTTCCTTTCTGCTGAATACAATATCAGGATTGAACCTTCAAGTTCAGCTTTTAATTGATTCATATCATAATGTAAAATTACTTCCTTCACAGGGGATTTTATCTGCATCTGCAGCTGCAGTTATTTAACTGCATCCAAGAAAGTTATGCTGTCTGTTACATATCAAATAATACATTTATAGGATATATATTTCTTACCTGAGCTGTCAGCATTGACATAGGCCTCAGCAGACAGTTTCAGGGACTGGAACAATGCCTCGTAATTTTCAAAGAAATGTTGCTTCTCCACAAATGACTGACGAAGACGGAATCAAAGAGGAAAATGTGACCACATGTGCATCATACAGCAGTCATACACGATACTATCTGCATTGGAACCCTAAAGATTCAATTAACCGTTCAGTACAGCATGTACAGAGTGAACTGAAGCTTGAGCTTACGACATAGTTGTGGAGCATCAGTTCCACCGTCTCTTGTCGGCCGTACTTTATGATCCAGGATTTGAGCTTGGACTCGGCTAGAGTGAGGAAGGCCTGCATGTGGTATTTGTTCTCCAAGAATTCCATTCTAGACAAGTGGATGCCAGAATATGTAGAGACAAAGTTCATCCTAAAAAAACCCCACAAAGTTTACAAAGGATATCAGACACATGCCGCTTCTCCTCTGAAAGCAGATTGTTAAATCATGCCCTGTGAGTTTGGCCTTGATTACCTCTCAGCCATGTCTTGGAGCTGGTCTGGGGGAACAGGGACTCCATCGACACTTCTGTCTTTATGGATCCTCTGAAAGACCTGCTGGTGACTTTCCAGGCTTTTCAACACATCCTGCGCAGCGTAAATACATTCATCACATGGACACAGAAAAACAATGTACAGCTCTCAATAGTGAATTTACTTTATTTCATTTTTTTAATGTTTATTGATTTTCAGTTTTATATATAAATTCAATCCAAATTAAATCTCTGTGTTTTACAAACAAAAGAGCAACAGTGACAAAAGATGTCTAGTTTCTGCATTTCGCCTTCATGCTGACCTTGTGCTGCTCTAGAGCCCCGTGGACAACGTTAGCCGTCATGTCGTGCGCCTGATGTATGACGATCTCTTGTCGCATGGCTCCTTCAGCCTCATGCAGCCACGCCCCCACAACATCCAGAGGAGCTGGCAGAGACCTGTCCAGCTGCAGGTGCCAGTCCAGGAGCTGACACAAGGAACACAGTTCAGACAGAGAAACACTACGAGACGATTGTGATTGTCTGAACAAATTTATATCGATTGATTTTGCTTCTGTGTGTGTCTTAATTGAATTGAGCTAAATTAGCAATAAGTAGGAGACAAAATGCTGTTAAAGTTGGTCGAAAAAACAATGAAATACTATCAGCGCCCAGGTCAGCTAAGTCTCCGACAGACTGAAGATTGTTGCCCCGGCACACATGCAACCATGACATCTTTGGTTCTGTCTGTAAATCTTTGAGGAGGTTGAATGTCCATCCTGCTCCTCTCACCCTGTTAGAGACTCTTTCCCAGGCCTGTTTGACCAGAGCCTGATCCACCGTCAGCATCCCATCCTTCTGAGTGGACTGCAGAGCTCCCTCCACCTGCTTCCTCCTCATCTCCAACTGGACACGCAGACTCTTGAACAACTGAAAAGAAAGTAAAAGTAAAATATGTTCATAATTCAAAGTTCCAAAAATGTACAGTATGCAGTTAAAGTATGCAGACAAGTTACAGTATGCAAACATCAAAACTAGTGCTCTCTCAGGGGTCACACCGTCTTCCCATTGGTGTCCAATCAGACCCTTGTCAAATCTGTGGCCTCGGAATGCTGTTCTCTCTGGCTTCAGGTTTGTCGTATAATGTGCAAAGAATGAGGGTATCCCACATGCTGCTGAATATGGAAAGTATCCCGAGGCTTGGTGGAATAAGCCAGATTGACTGAGAATATGACGGCTGCTGTCTGATCCCCACAGTGTAATGCCACTGATTAAGCTAATAATAGGAGCGTCTGTGCCCAGTTTACACTGCACACACATCCAGACACCCACCCACCCACACACACACACACTGATACTAACCTGGTACTGTTGAGCGAGACTGCCCTCAGTCTCCTGAGCCTGTATTGCGTCTCTCTCCAGCTGGTTGAGCCACATTTTGTGCTCCCTCAGGCTCTTTCGCTGCTCTCTCTAGGAGATCCGGATGGATGAGGGGTGGTGGGATGAACAACGGGTGGAAAGATGGACATAGAAATTGGGAAGCGCGCCGGGTAAATGAAAAACAAGTAAAAAGAGAGGACGGAGGAGTGTAAGGGAGAGGGGGAAAACAGAAAGACGGAGAGAAAAGGTGATTAACCAAATGAATGTTTGAGGGATTGATGAAAGGAAGAGGGTGAAAGAGAGGGCATGTACTGTTAAGCATGTGTTCTCTTAAGCCTCTGTGTCTCCCTGTAGGACAAAACGTCAAAAAAACCCACAGCTGCCAAAAACACTCAGCTTAAACAGGGTACTTTGTCTGAGACCCCCTACTAACATTTCATTGGATTTTAAGTAACCATGAAGATAATACTATGCCGCTAAAAGGCTTGTGAGAGTCTATGCAGTTTTATCACTTCACTTCCTGCAATGATATCAAACTTAAAATAAATTAAGCTGACACTGAAGGGGACTTTTATCTGTTATATTGTCCTCAACTTCTGCAAATCATTTTACATCCATTTTTTATGAAATAACACCTTTGTTTTTTAATGACGGACAAACAGCGTGTTAGGAAGAAATGTCAACAAAGAACAAAGCCGGTGTGAAACACAACAGCCACCAAAAGCCTGCTCAGCGATGTAAGAAAACAAAACACAGTGCAACACTGAAAGCAAGTGGTTAGCGCGGCATTAAAGCACATCACTGGTCTTGCCGCTGTTAACCTTAAAAAAAACGGGCAACTTCTATTCACAAGCTTTCCATCAAATACGCTGTATCAATGCCAGAGGCTTTCATTGTCATGCTAATGAAACCAGGAGCCATAGCGGGAGGTAACGTGAATAAATGGTAATATCACGTCTTATGATACTTCCTTTTGTCAGCATGGCTCAGAAACCCTGCGGCAGGAATATCACATCAGGTAAGATAAAGAGCCAATATTAGCATATCGGCTTTATTTTGACATGGGAAAACAATGTTTCATCTCACTCATACACTGTACAGTAGGCAGTGATACTGTAATCCAATAGTAGAGCCGGAAAAATAAACATTGATCACATTTATATGGAAACCATGAATGTGTATGGGTGCTAATTGCATTGAGCTGCGGACAATGATGGAAAACCTGCCCCTGGGACCTTTATGTTACTCTATAACCTACCTCCAACAATTCCTCTATATCGCGAAGAGCAAGACCATGCTGTGGGACAGAGGCCAGCACAACAACCACAGGAAAGAAGCCACCACACAAAAACACCAGAGAGACAAGGACAAGGAGATACAAAGAGAGAGATGTGCAACAAGGAAAGACATGAAATAGACAAGACGCTGCCAGACCTGAGTCACATGACAAGTGAAATTGTTACCGTTTGGTTTAACCCATGTTGTAGAGCAGATTGCTGGTGCTTACTGCATCAGAACATTTTAGAAAGCATGAAGTAACTTCTCACCCACTTTGCACTTACATGGGTTCAAACAAAAGTATTTAGAAAGACCCAACTGTGCACACGACACTGACTTAACAAAGAGAAAATGCCATTTATGTGTATGTCATAGCTGAAGTTTGACACACTAACTGTGACATCTGAAGACAAAGGACAAACACACAGGATGCAGGTTGAAAGAAGAGAATGAATGGCGTATCCAGAGTGCGATAAATCGGACAGAGTCTTACCTCTTCTTCTTGCGGTCCGTCTGAGTCGCTCTGCCTTGGATCAGGATGATGCTTAAGGAACTGGGCTATGTATGTCATAATGGATTTCTCATCTGGCTTGTCTACATCGACATCTGAGGAGGGAACCACATGAATGTAATCAGAAGTCAAGTCATGTCGAGGCCAGCTGATAACTCCACCACAGTTTCTCTCATAGAGAAGAATAGCTGGAATTCATACGTTTGACTGACATCTAATCAGAAACAGACAACTGCCATCTTAAATGAAAACAACCTTCAGCACTTTAGATCAGTGTCCCAAGTTTTGTTTGGAGGTTCCACCTTGCTGAATCTCATGGACTAATGGACCTTAATTATATTAATGTCAAGCTTGATTTGTCAGAGTTCATTGTGAAGGGCAGGCGTGAAGGGGCACAGCTGGTGTTTGGAAGTGACACTGAGGTGCACAGCTGATGCCGTAATAGATGCCCACTAAACAGCTCTATATGATGAAAAGCTATGGATTTAAATTATATGTAAGGTAAGTCATTTCTTGTTATTTAAGTAACACAAAAGTCATGTTGTTTTCTTTAAACGACACTATAGTCAAGAGAAAAAGAAAAGGTAAATCAGTTCAGTTGTCATTTGTGGTAGAAAATGTAATTTACCCTCTGGGTCAAGAAGCTGTGGCACGCCTAGCTCTGTCTCAGCCAATAAGAAAGCTTCTTGCAGATTTTCTCGGTTGGGCCTCCTCCAAACACGCTCCATGTCAACTAGATTGGGCCGGAGGGCATGGATCACCGCAAAGAACGCCAACCCCGTGCGCCAACTGGGACCAAAGTCCTTCACCTCAATGCCCAGACGTCTACAAAGAACAGAGCATCACAGTGTCAATGCAGATGATAATGGTGTGATGCATTTTGCATATTTTGTTTTGAAAAGCAAGACAATTCTTAGGGGATACCACATACTTGGTGGCTGTCTGCTGGACCCATCTTAGTAGGGCCTTTCTGACTCCGCCCTGTAGAGGTGCGAGGGGTTTTCTTTTGACGGGTGGGCCGGTGGTCTCAGTGCTGCTGGTGGAGCTGTCCAGTGAAGAAGTGCTGCTGGACAAGGCCTGAAGTGCTGGTAGGCTACTGGTTAGCTCTTCAATCTGAACAGAGCAGGAAACCCGGGAAAGGAATCAGGCCATCATACCTGCACATTTACTCCAGCATTGTCTTTTATCTTCGGTTTATTAATCATGCCTGCCTGCAGAGCTGAACAGCATTGTAGTAGTACTTAGTAATACTTAATAATTACATATTTGTATTTCGTTTTTTGAGATCCATATTGTAGAATGTCAATGTTACACATCACCCATCAATTCTGTATATATTCTGTAACTTTGATTGTAGAGAATTCATTTGACAAATTATGACATATTTAACTTGGGAGTAAATGACTTGGGACAACAATCACGAAATACATGATTATACTTCAGCCTATCCATCTGGTCAGTTGTTGCTATTATTGCTCTGCACACACATTTCTCCACTCCGCTGACAACAAACTGAGGCTGCTGACATCTCAGAAATTCATAAAACTCAGTGTGAAATGAAATTCATCAAAATGTCAGTAAGTGAATAAGCACATTTCCTTTATTCAATATCCATAAGTTTGCTGGAATAGCAGACATCTCTATGTGCTGATGTTGCTAAGAGACTGTAGAGTTGTGATTAACTTCCTGTTGATCTGTGCATGTCTGAAATGCCCGAGGTACCAACTGCCCGTTTTCAGTGTGGATGCTTCGGAAGATTGATTTCCCCATCTTAAATTTCTCTGCAGTTCAAATTAGCTTTTTGCGATCTGGAAAAAGTTATATTCAAAGCGTTTTGTTTTCCTAATCGGTACTGACAGTTTACAAGGAACTGATTCAGGCTTTTGCATATTTCTTATTGGATAAAATACTTGTTTGAGGATGTGCCATTCATTTGTAGGACCATGCTGGTGTATGTTGACAGTCATTTAGTAGTTCAAGTGTTAGTGAGCTATAAGTGGTGATTGATATCATTGACTACGAGATTAGATGGAGTTACTACAAACTTTCCACTCCTTCTCTTGTTTCATTTTTAAAAAGTAATATCCTGAATTATGTACATTGCATTTGCTAATCTGATAAATAGCACTGAATCAACGTAAAGCAATGTCACCTGGAAATAGAGGATGAGGGTCCACATCAACCCCAATACAATTGACGGCCGTCCATCGACAATGTCTGTGGAGTTGATGTTCACAAGCTTGATCTGTGTCAAAACACAATATCCAAAAATGCTATATATTACAACAGGACCTAATCATTCTAGATTGGAATCAGTTTCTCATTCATATGGATTCGCTGCAAACTATTTCCCTCACTGTGTCTAGTACAGAAATGAAGAAGATACAGTATGAGCATGATCCTCAGTACGACAGGATGCTTATAATTATGACCCTATCTATTCCATGTCCTGAACAAACCAGAACAGCAACGGTGTGAATACTGACCGGAGATCCTCTGTAGGCAGACTGGAGGGCAGATAAGAAAAGAGGAAGACAGAGAATGAGAGCGAGAGAGCATTTTCATGCATTTTGATTGAAGGAGGACGCCTCATTGACTGTGAGATATCACAGACTGTAGCATCTCTGAGGTGAGATAACTTGAGTGGTTGGCTGAGAGGAGAGATCTATCACCGCTACACAGGCAACAGGGATTATATCCAGCAGAGATGGGCAGAGAGAGAGAGAGAGAGAGGCGCAAGAAAAGGGAGCAAGAGAGGGCTGTATCTACTGATATGATGAAGTATTCTATATGATCACACAGAGGGTTGTATTACTGTGGTGCTGCAGCACAACAGGTCATCATATGTTAATACTAGCCGCTCCGTATGTGAACAAGCATGGAGGAAGAGATTGGGGGCAGGCGAGGGCAGCGTGTGATAGTGGCTGATAAAAGATACATGCAAGACACGTTTTCATATTAGAAAACACAGCAGGGCATCCCAGCAACTCAACACAGTGTTCTGTGTTATGACCAGCATAAAACAACACAGGTACCCATACAGTTGTAGTTGAGGGTAGGAAACCAGTATAGTTGCAAACAGTTTGGATAATTCATTTGTTAAGTCATTTATCAAACTAAAATACCAACCATTTGCTGGTTCACGCTTCTTAAAAGTGCAGATTTGCTGCTTTTCTTTGTTATATATATTTAAAAAGTGAATATCTTTCGGTTTTGGGGCATTAGTCAGACAAAAACAAGCGATTTAATGTCCCAGTGAAACAGAGGTTAGAAGCGTTTTTCATTTCATCTCAACTTTAACGTCACATTGGGCTGTAGGAAATAGGAGGTTTAATAGCTTAATCAAAAAATGAAATAAACAAATCGACAGATTTATCAATAATAAAGATAATTCAGACCTTGTGGACCTTATCGCTATGGGTTTGAAACTCCCAGTTAAATAGATATATTACAGGGTTTCAACAGTTTACAAATATGATTAAATGGTGAAACATCATAATGCCGCTGCACACTTTCCTACTAGGAACATGCATCAAAGCAATTAGGCCTCTAAAGCAAAATGTAAATACGGTCTAGATATGCATCAGATTTACACACAGAGCATATTTACATTTCATTTTCTACACACACAGATTTACACAGTCGCACACACATAGACAGCAGAGTGCCCACTGACGTCTCATCTCCAGACTGCAGATTACTGCTGTAGGATTGATGGTTTTAACCCTGTCACACTTGAGGAAGACAAATCAATGTCCCTGCAGACACCAGCTCATACTTATGGCTTTATTTATGTATATCCAAGGACGAGCTGGGTGGAGCTTTGAGAATGTTTAACTCATCTCACGGAGTGGCAGTTGATGCAGTTAGATGATTACATCCAAAGTATTTTTGGTTGTAATTGTGTCAATGAAGCTGGGAAAAGGAAAGAGAACTGGAGAGTAGTAGTATCACAAAGTGGTGTGGTGTGACCAGCAAATATGGTGGATCAGCTTAAGTAAAGGTCATGGTCCAATCACTGCATATTTATAGACTTTTTGATCCTTTATAGGCAAACAAACAACTTCAATAAAGACAGAAAATAGCAAAAATGGATCAAAGTCTGTGTCTGAATATCAGATCTTTCTTACTCATTTATTTACTCAACAAAATATTTGCAGGGATGTGAAACCGGAGCATACTGGTGTCAGATAAAGGAGCGATGTAGAAAGGTGGAGAGAGTAAGAGGCAGAGGCGAGGGGGAAATCGGTCACACAAGGTCAGGATTCAATGTTTGCAGCCACAGGGCAGCAGCTGAGCAGGGAGAGCAGCAGGAAGGGTAAAACAAAGAAGAAGAAAAAAACATAAAAAAAGAAGGTCCTGAACTCTTACCTTCCTACCCTCAAGGAAGTTTAGAGCCGTGCCGATGTTGGCGACCCAGTGGATCCTCTTTAGCTTTTTGCCTGGCTCACATGGCTGGAAGGAAAAAGAACAATGGAGATGGAAGTAAAGAAAGAGAGAAACAGAGAGGGGGAAGATTAAAGATAGTGTGGATAAAACAAAACAGTACAGTTGAAAAGAAGATACGTTACATTGCACATGTATGGGAATTATAGTAGGACACGGACACCGTTTGATTCTGATATCAGATTTTCTCCTTTAATCTTTTTACCTGTATTTGTGTTGGCTGACAAAGTGAGAAAAACATAGAGGTCCAATCAGAGCCGTGTTTGACTATGAACAGCCGGATCAATAGGACATAGACAGCTTAGACCTAAGGCAACATGGGCCAAGTTAAATCCTCAAACTGTGTGTCTGTGTTGTGAACTATGATCTGTCCTTGTTAATCTGGGCTTTTCCATTCAATTCAAACATCCTAATAAAAGCCGATCAATACACATTTCCATGGAATTGTGGCTCAGTTCCCATGCATTGCATTAGGTCTGCAGCTCTTTTGAGATTTGCAGCAGCAGCAGCAGCATCGCTGTGTTATTGTATTAAAATTAATTGGGGGAAAAATTGTAATCCCTCTGTTATTTGACCAGTCTGTTCCTTGTTATATCTGATCCAGGTAAAATTTTATCCAGAGAGATTAAAAGATATGAAGTGTTTTAATTCTGTAGCCAAATCACCTGCTGGAAAATTACCGTGAAACTCACCAGCTTTTGTCCAGAGAGGACCTCCAGCAAGGCCAACAGCATCACGCCATCCTTGATGTCCTCAAACAGGTCCGTCACCACCAGCGGTGGGACACACTGCGTGAGTAAACAAGCACACCCATGAGACTATGTTGTAAAAACGTTTTTGACTTTTCAAACAAGCCCATGTTAAAAAAGCCCACATAGAAATGATGTCGTGCCTCGGGGGAAAGGAAAAGGTTTCGTCGAAACCACATTTTTCTAGGAACAATGTTATGGTGTGCAAGAGACATTTTCAAATAAGTACATGGGCATAATTTGTTATATAAAGTCACTGTTTACAAAAATGTTGCATGCCATAAACTCATACAAAGGATTCTCAGTTTTCCTGGAATGCTAAACCTTGGGATTTAAGTCTTAATAGCTCTTGCAATGTACATGAAACTATGAGGCAAGAGGTGTTTTTCTCTCGACATTATCCGACTCTAAGTAGCACGGCGCAAAAATAAACCAAAATACAATAAATACTGTAAGACGTTAATTTCAACTTGTGAAACTTAGATAAAGGAAATCCTGGTAAAAAATGTACTTCAAGCCTCAAATATTACCGACAGCTAGAGTCAGCCATAAGCAGAGGCTCAGCAGGCTCTGAATGGGGTCTTCAAATCCTAAAATATGCTGATGATTTCAAACTGTATCCTTCTCATTGACTTCTTCCCTAACCTGACACAGACTTCTAGACTCGGGGAAATCCACATATCTCTGTTTCTTGCCAGCGCCACATCAAGGATTTCTCTTAAAGCACAGTCACATGCTGGGGCTGAGGAGAGGTTTAGAGGGGGGGGGGGGGGGTGTTCATACGAGCGAGCCATTCACAGGGAGATTAGCGGCAAAGGGAGTGAAGGAGGAAGAGAGAAACGGCATAAGCAGAGATGCATGCATGACAGTATGTCTGTGTAGTTGCACGTGCAAGTGGAGTGTGTGTGTGTGTGTGTGTGTGTGTGTGTGTGTGTGTGTGTGTGTGTGTGTGTGTGTGTGTGTGTGTGTGTGTGTGTGTGTGTGTGTGTGTGTGTGGCGAAATATAGAGAGATATACAACCCCCAACTTCGCGGATTCACGAGAGAGGGGTATAACT
This sequence comes from Melanostigma gelatinosum, assembly GCF_949748355.1. NCBI lineage: Eukaryota > Metazoa > Chordata > Actinopteri > Perciformes > Zoarcidae > Melanostigma > Melanostigma gelatinosum. Next base: position 13,693,054 of record NC_136652.1, on the reverse strand, counting down.
GAGGAGAAAGAGCGGGAGCGAGAAAAATGATAGACTGCAAAGAGAGACCCTCACGTCTTTCAAAATTAATTAGCAAATGCAGCAGCTCTTCTTGCTAATTCCTCTTCTCATGTCATTTCATGGCTTTGGATATTAGAATATTCAGAAAGCACTTGTGGCCCTATCATAAAGTGACTGAAGAAATACTTACAAAGACCCCGTCAAAGGGATCGTTTGTACCATGAGCTAATTGAAGTTAAATTTACCTATTTGTTCATAATAATCCCAAAGCTAATGAGGAAATTTCTGACTAATTACAAAATGAGAAAGTAATATCCATTTCCTCTGCTCGGCCATACGAGCTCAAAAAAAAATGAATCAAGGTCTTAATGAGCTAATTACATACGAGTGTCTGGGCCATAATTGATTGTGAGAAGAGGAGTTTCGGGATGTGCGTCTGTCTGTGTTCTCATGTTATTCCCCTGGTACACTTGACTCAGTGGATTCCAAAAGATCAACAGCATGAAAGACAGAGGGAGGGGCAGAAACGAGGAGAAGACTGAGAGGCTTCATTTTGAATTGCAATACATCCAGTTTGAAAGAACAATTGACACCAGATGCCTATTGTTCAAATCATTTGAAGGTATAGTTATTTGCAAGTTTCTGGAAGGGTTTAATTTATTTTATTTGTAAGTAAATACCAACAATGGAAATGACTTTAACTTTTTAAATCCCAGTAAGTTGGTTGTACTTTGGCAAACATCCTGCATCAACTCATGGCACAGGATGAATGGATCTTTTAAATACGTTTGGCTGTTAAGGAGAAAGTCATCCCATGGAAATGGCTGCAGACAAACCCCCAAACAATCAATAAAATAAACTGTATGGAGACATTTAAATTGAGTTGTTTATTGTTTTGTGGTTGAGAACAAAACAAGTCTACAGTCATCATGCTAGGGGCTCTGCGAGGCTGCACGAGGCACAGCAGTGTTTCAAGCTAATTGCTAACGTTAGTGAGCTAACGTGCTCATTATGACATTGCTAACACTATATTTAGCAGGTACATGTTTTATTCAGCGTCTTAGTTCAGTGTGTGAGCATGCTAACAGGTGCTAATTGGCACTTAACACACAGCACAGCTGAGGCTCATGGTTACGTCAGGTATTTAGTCTTAAACCAAAAATTTCACAAAAGATGAAAAGGCAGAGAATCACCGACGTTTTTACAATTCATCACGATGTGAACATGAATGTGTGTATTTAATTTCACAACCATTGTAGAGAATATATCATTTATAACCACCAATGCCAACCTCATGCTGAAACTAGAAGAGGAGTGAGGGGGTCTTTAACGTCATGAGGATTCATCATCTGGGAACCATGAACGCCTGTAACTTCATTTTGCGCATTAAGGAAAACTATGAGAACATGAGCATAGTTGGCAGGTTGGAAATGTACAAATTATGGACGACATCCTTGCAGCTAAGTTGGCTGAGGCACATACTATGCATCATGGTGTGCTGGGTTTGAATTTAGTGTGCATGGAGTATGTCATCCGCTCAATCCCCTTCTTGCCCCACTAAAGAAAGGGGGGAGGGGAAGTAAACATCGAAAGAGGAGCGCTTCACTTTAGTGCTGCTGTAATCTCTAAGAACACTTGGTCCACTGATTACTGTACTAAAACTCTTTGCCTGGAAACCGCCTGAGTGACGATGAGACCTCAGCCGCTCACCGCTGGTCACTCGGTAATTAAGCTTTAACCTTCTCAGATAGGATTTGTCAAAATGGAAACTTGGGGCCCACTCACTGAATTATCCCCCCTTTTCACTCCACTGCAGTGCAGGGTGCAACAGTAAAGCCTGATGCTTACATGAGAACCAAAGGTCTACCATTCTGAGCAATCAATATCCTCCAATACACTCTAAATGTAATCACTCTCTATTTAAATGAAAGAAACTACAAACCTGCTGCTCTCTTATAGTTTATACCTTTGGTCTATAACTGGTGATTTAATCTGTTGAACTACTCCAGAGTAATGAGAGTCATTAATCTTCTGTATATATTACCAGCACCAATACGTCTTCTCATAGAAACTCTTTATCAGAGCTCATAATACTTCTTTTGTTGTACCTGTGGAGTGAAATAAGTAAGGGGGGAGGGGAGTGATCGTGAAAGGAAGCCCTCACGCTATACGTCTCAACTCACCCAACAATTAATCACATACCTTTAGGCGCTGAATTAAAGACCTGTGCTAACTGAAGTGGCCTAATCATCTGCATAGCCACGGGCACGATCTATCCTTCTGAGAGCAAAGCTAAACCAAGCTTCTTCCCTCTCTCCATCCTCCCGACTGTCTCTCTTACACACTTCTGTCTTTGTAGAGTATTTACACATGTGACACAAGCCCATAAGGCGCAGATGTTTTTTCTAATAGTTTGCAGAATGACGTTTTAAAGAAATGCACCTCTTTATTACAACAGATCCTCAGCACCCGCTGAAATGACTTTTACCCCCCCTACTCATCACGAAGCTCTCCGAACATTTACCGAGCTGCCATGACGACGAAAGACATTTTTTGAAGACACATATAAGCCAATCAGTGTCACTATGGCAACGTCAGGCACCAGGTGAAAGGGTAAGCAGTTGGTCGAGGAGGAGAGCAAGTCATTTGATCAACAAATCTCTCCTGATGGGCAGGTGTGATAGCATCACTCATCTATTGATTTGTTCAATTCGTTAAAGTGAATTAAAAATGGAATTCAAATTACATTTGCTGGATCTTTGTCAAACCAGTTTATGTGTGATTCTGTGCAAAGCATTGGGCTTTAATTTCAGGACCGATGGTCCACGAGGCACTTTGTTATTGCATTTTAAGTTAATGGTTCTCCAATATTCAGAGCATTAATGTGCATCAAAGCACTATGTGCTATGTAAATATACAGTGGAGCAATGTCTGCCAGAGCAGAGAATGGAGTCACTCTCCCTCTGTGTGTGTTGTAATCAGAGCTTCTCCTTGCTTTGTTGAGATAGCCGAGCCGACCGCACGTGGCGTTTAGTGCACGATAGTGCATGTGAGCGTGCCCCACTGGCTTCCTCATTGCCATCGCTCTGCACTGCGCATCAAAACACCGGCCGGACCAACGGAGTCAACGCAGATACGAAGCGCCCACCCTCCGGGTCCACCTCAGGTCAACACTTTTAGCTCTTTTAGCGTTGTTTGTATTGTTAGCGCTGTTAGCTGCGACCCTGCGGCTCAGCCGTCCCCATGTTGAGAGCTGCTGAGGCAATAGACATGCTCTCAATTCTTAATTTAGCGCCTTTAACTTAAGTTAAAAGAGCTGTTAGAGATTCAGTTAGTGTTTTCCTTTCTTGCTGAGAGTTAGATGAAAAGATGGATGCCACTCTCACGTGTGCATGGTAAATATGAAGCTGGAACCAGCCGATGGTTAGCTTACCTTAGCATAAACAGTGGAAAAATAATTAGCCTGGCTTAGTCTGAAGGTACAGAATCCTTCTGCCAGCACTTCTAAAGCTTAGCATGCTGTATCTTCTTTGTTTCATCAGCACAAGTTGTCGTTTCACAGGTTATGTTCCGGACTATTCCTTAGCTTGGAGCAGCTCGCAGGCGAACAAAGGAGACTCCAGCCAAGAAATAGTTTGGCACTAAAGCTCCCGTAAAACTGTAAATTGTCATTTTTGTATGAATTATCAAGATGTAATGTGTTAATTAAGCATTAAATGCCGTTCCTGTGTATTTTCAGTCTTCATGCTAAGCTAAGATGCTGGAACCATCAACATGTTTACCATGCAGATGTGAGAGTGGTAATAATCTTCTCATTTAACTCAGCAAGATAGCAAATAATTGCATTTTGCAAAATGTTGAACCATTTACACTATTTAATCCAGACGCTTTGGGGGTCCCTCTAATCCTCATCATCTTTCCCTAATCATTTAAACCACAACATTTTCAGTGACCACGAAATAGCAAAAGGACTGCGGGTCTGTTGCATCAAGAATTACTCAATAAATAAACGATGTGCTTACCCTAAATGTTATTAAAAATTCAAGGCATTTAAGTATTGGGCTGTTTGTAATTTTCTGCTGGCACAGTCCTGAGACATGATATTTAATATTACGTCAAGGTTTATTCCCTCCTGAGTGGTTTTCAAATGAATTTTCTGCTCCACGTCACCGTGGTCCAAGGCCTCCACAGCTGTCGTAATCAAATAGGAAACCTTGAAAGCAGCGTTGCGGATTGAAATAACGCTTAATTGCGTTGCACTGTGCCATATTTGCCTTGTCCACCCAGTTCCTGACACACTATTCAAGCAGCGATGGGTTAAATTGTGGAGCCTAATGCAGTATAATATCAAAATTACACGCATACGATGGCCCCTCAGCATGCAGCTGCATCAATTGTAATTGTTTGGTATAAGTGACAGATATACTGGTGTTCAAGCTCATTGAGGAGGCAAATGAAAGGCAGTCTGTAACTACAAACTAATCCTGAACAATCTAAATTGGCCCGTATTGAGATAGAGGGCTTACAGGTTACTAAGACTTCAATTACTGACAGTAGCTTGCAGGGAAAATAGATATACAGTGTATTAAATGCTGCTATGTGAAAGTGATAATCAGAGTGAGAGTAAATCCTTGCTACAAGCTATGTGAGATTGGAGGAATAAGAAGGAATATGAAAGGCATGCAAGTAAGAATGACTGTGTGTGTGTGTGTGTGTGTGTGTGTGTGTGTGTGTGTGTGTGTGTGTGTGTGTGTGTGTGTGTGTGTGTGTGTGTGTGTGTGTGTGTGTGTGTGTGTGTGTGTGTGTGGTCTTAGCTGGCAGAGCCGGTCCCATGACCAACTCCACAGTTTTGGAAATGGAGCAAATGTCACAGAGAGCACAGTGGATGGAGTATAGAAGATGACAGTGATTGGAAGTGGAAAAGCAAAGAGACGGATAAGTTTTCAATCCACACACCTTTTCACAAGCGCCAGTGTTTGTGAAAGAGGGGACACACACAATGCTGGCAGCAGCAGTGGGAATCAACCAGACTTTCTTACCTTTGCCAAGTGGGAATTGATCCATTTTGTGAATGTCCTTTTCTGCACAGCCTCCTGCTCATCTGTAAATCAGAGCCCAGAGCGTCACTATCGGTCACATGCAAAATCAAACAAAGAGCGGATTAAAGCACAATCTTCTCATTGTCTATTGTTTTTGAGAGTTGATTGGGTTTGCAGAGAACTCTAATTAACTTCTATACTTTTACTGTCTGTCTCATGTGTCTGAACGCAGTCGCACCACATCATACCTTACACTGATGTAGTAAGAAAAGAGCATTTGACATTTAAAGATGACATTTTCATTGGCTGGACTCCTCTTAGTGTGGACAGACATCTCTGCTCTCAGAAATGCCCTTGAGATGATAGAAGGGCAGTGGTTGTTCCTGTGCAATGACGTATCTCGGCCGTGATCTATAAGAGGCTGTTCTTCATTTCTAAGCACAGTTCAAGCATACAATCTGTTGCTACAATACACACACACACACATTAAGCCAGTCTTACTCCAAATGTACTGATTTACCGATATATAAAGGCAGGGCATTGTGGGGGCTACAGCGATAAAGGAACAATCAATAGCATAGATGACGTCTGCTGACGATGTCCCCGAAAAAGACACTTTACTTCAATGACAACAAGACATAAATCAGGTCTTATCTTTCTCACATGTGCACAAGCAAAAATACAGTGCAGATACAAACTCACACGCACAGGCAAACATAGTACAGAGGGAGTTTTGAGAATTGCATACGGATGTTCTGCAGGTATTACTGCTGTAATCTTTCCTTCCCCGATTCCCTTTTGACACCAAAATTAATTGTTGCTTGCAGCCCATGCAATAGCGAGTGGGACTGCCACGACGGTTACATCTGTAATCGACAAATTCATGTGCAGCTCTCACGTGAATCCCATTATAATGTACACAAACCAGTTGTATAGTTTGCCTCTTAAGGATCCAATCATGTACAGCGACTGAAAGATGTGACAATGTTGTTGTTTTTCTGTCCCGTCTGCGCCACAGAGCAATATCCTCCAGATAAGCATGTTATCAGTGAGTCTGACACACTGCTTTCCTCCACCTCAATGAAATATGCTGACGGTTTGATTACACTCAAGTTGGTTAGTGTGTCACTAGCTACTGCGGGCAGATGTGGACAGTAAAGGGTCTGTGTGCATCACAGAGGGGGGGGGGGGAGGAGTTGTTCATACATAATGCAGATACATTCACAGAAAGTCATGCGTGTCAACTGAGCAGGTCCTCGTTCTATAAATGAATCTTTTGATTGGGTCCAGGAGTAATCAAATATTGATGGGCGGTAATATTGGATGAGAATAAGAAAGATTTAGCCCCCTCATCCTGGAGCAGGAGCATGTGTGACGGAGAACATGTCTGCGCGGTGCCAGCCTCTCAGTCTCAGGGACGGGGTGATTTTGAACTGTGCGTGCACACAATCACACTTAAACACACACACACACACACACACACACAGTCATTCTTACTTGCATGCCTTTCATATTCCTTCTTATTCCACCAATCTCACATAGCTTGTAGCAAGGACATTCTTTCAATATCACAAAGGGAAACCGGCGTCCCCAGCAACCAAGCCTCGCAGCAGCGTTTTAACACACTTGATTACCTTCTTGGCTAGTGTTGGTCCGTACCATCATTAGTCTCTTCCGCAGCCCCGGAGTTCCCACTTTGACCCCCCACAGTGAAGATGACCTTAATGAAATATCATTAAAATCTAGTTTGTTGTCTCAGAGGCTGTGTCTACAGACACATTAAAGCAGCCACTCTGACCCAGTCTCTGTTGTATTTTCCAAAAGGAGAGAACATTATGGTAAAGTCTCCTGCAAGCCAATCTAATCTATCAGCCAGTGAGACAGAATGCTGAATGCATGGTGCCCAAATACAGATGAGCAGACAGGCGGACCACAACGGGGTCGAACGGAGAGATAAGAAATCAAACATTGTGACAGTCTGCCCGCTGTGCTGTGACACACGCAGTGAGCTGGTACTTGTCTGCCGGGTCTGCTTGCTTCACCTGCTGCAGGCTCCGAGCTCAGCAACCTCTGCGCACACACACACACTCTGCCAACGTGGAAACGCCCCCTTCTAATTCCTGCCCATTTCACTCAACACACCACGTCTACAGCCACCCAAAAAATGTCCCCTGCAGGGAACATTTAGTAAGGAAACTACACTGCAAAATGCTCACACTCGCATAGCCACATCCAGTCCATACTGCAGTGCCATGCCAAATCACACACACACACACACAGACTACCATTTAGAATATACACATACACACACACACACTATGTACTTGCCTTCATTTTCTCACACTCTGCATCAAAGTAGGGGACACACATTCATGCACACTCCGTCCCACTTACCCTTACCGCGGAGGTAGTGGAAGAACCCCGTCACCAGGTTGAGGGATGTGTTCTTTTTCGGGGAGCCTTCGCCCCCTACTCTGCCTGCCATGCTGTCCCCCAGACTACACCTCGATTCCCGCCTGTGGTCATGAGGATGTTGAGAGGACATTCACGGCAACCTCCGGGAGAGGCTATACTTGCCCTTGCTCCTGCCCTTGCTGCCTCCCCCCCCCCCCTTTTTTTTTGGGGAGGCGTCTTTAAAGAGCTCCCTGGAGCACTGGACCTCCCGAGACGACAGCGGCGAAACTGTTGCTCTGAGGCAAAGCCTGGAAGAAGGTTTCACCCTCCTGGTCTCCTTTCGGCTCGCTGTCCTCTGTGCTGCGGTAGCCGGCTGCCGACTCAGTCAGACTCAGTGTTTTTCCTGCCTGTTAAGCAGCTTGGGAGTGTAATGTGAGTGTACGCGTGAGACTGTTTGTGTGTGTGTGTGTGTGAGTGAGAGCAGTGCAGTGTCGGCTTGCCTCCGCATCAATCTTTCTTGCTTAGTCTCTCGCTCTCCCTCTCTCTCTCCCTCTAAATTTCTCACTGTAGGCTGCGGGAACAATCCACTTGCCTCCACTGGCCAGCCAATCAGAGTGCGTGGGAATGAGTGATGTCACGGCAGCCCCGTACTGATGTGGAGAGGGAGAACTGACTGGTGGGCACGGTGGTGGGTGGGTTGAAGGGGATCATTTAACAGGTTAGGAGGGAAGGAAGTGTGAGCTCTGCTCTGACAGCATCACACACATATGTTCCAACACAATATCGGGACAGACATGCAGGAATTCCCCATGTGTTACTGGCACTCTAATACCCCTCCTCCCTCTCCCTCTCTCTCTCTCTCTCATCCACACAGATACCATGCAGTGTTTGAGGCTTGCAGCTCTCGACTCTTTAGCGCCTGCAGGAGCAGACTATCACATACAGTAGATCTGTTTGTTTTCTGCCCAGGGAGGGAGTACTGTACTGAACAGAATACAACAGAGGTGAATAAAATATCTTAGTATCGGTTTGTATGACATACAGAAGGTAGTATACACAGTATACTCAGCAAGAGCAGAGATTTAAGTGTCTATAGACAATATAGGCAAGTCCAGAACAAAGGAAACAATATTAAAAGTGCTTTGAGCTTTTATTCGCTCTGAATGTGTGATCTGTATTGCAGCGAAAAACATACACTGCAGACAATGGTAGTACTGTTCACCCAACTACTCTAAATGTAGTATCTAAGGAGACACTCTACAACCACGAGAGTTACTCGAGCTGTTACTAGGAACTGATCAGGCCAAAATTCCCCCAACCCTCCACTGCTGCAGTAAAATTATAGCATAAAATACTAGTGCAGTACGTTGACCTCTTCTCCTTTTAACTGTCTGATTTTTACCTCCGTTTCTGTCTCTCTCACTCTCTTTTTCAGTCTCTATTTTCCTCAAATTTTGTCCCTTATATTCTCTAACACACACACACACACACACACGCGCGCTCTGGCAGTGTTAAAAACGCTCTTCTTTGAAACCATATTCAGAGAGTTTTCAAGAAAGCAATTTTCGGGCAGAGTAGCCTGGTGGGTCTTATATCAGCCTTAAAGATGAAAGGACCATTCATCATTTGTGTGATTTTCCCTTTTGTTCTTTGGGTTCCCCTCATAAGGGATTTTAATTATGAAAGCCATCAATAACCAGTGGCAGCTGTCATCTGCTATCTGTCTGCTGATAATCACACTGCAGACACTCCTCCCTATAACAGCCCTGAAACTGGCCGTCATCGCGCCATCACGAGCCTCTTCCACAGACCGGTCTTTGAAAGGATTGTCCGTTTTAAATATCTGTATAGTGATATTACTGTGTATGTGCCTGAGCGTGTGTACAGGTATTATAGATAGACTGAGAGCAAGAGTTCAAAGAAATATTCATGCGGTCCCATTTCCATATACATAGCCTGTATTTGCGCACTCGACACTATAAAAACTGAATTTATATGCCAGTGGAAAGCAGAATCCATCCAATGGGACATTTACACACCCACAATCCCGACTCAATAATATTACTGCAAGAGAAAAAAATCTTTACGTACAGCTGTTTGTGCAGCCCACACAATATCGATGAAGTAAATAATGGAACAGACGATATCGACCGATGATCCCTCGTGAAATTGGTTTCAATTTATACCAGTCTCCATGTTTAAGGTGGTTTTGTGTCTGATAAATCATTCCTGGAGAGCGACACTTCAGTGAGAAGGAACTATCCAAGGTGCTGAACCTGTCAACGAGAATCCTTTCAGCCCGACAATGACTTTGGTTTAATACAGTCAATTTAAATGGAAGTAACGGAAAATTAAGATGAATTATAAACATGCTGGGACTCCAAATAGCCAACGAAAAAGCACAACATTTCTGTTTTTGTCGGTATGTTCAAGAGATGTTTTCCAGTGAGCAAGCTGAAGTTCCCTCGTGAGCTAAACTGTTTAGAAAAACAACCCCGGGACAAAATCAAGACAAGATGGTGAGGATCCATGGGACTTATTAGGTCTCACCATGGGAGTGGTAAGAAATGCAGGGTGGGCAGGTGCATTCACACACACACACACACACACACACACACACACACACACACACACACACACACACACACACACACACACACACACACACACACACACACACACACACACACACACACACACACACACACACACACGCACGCACGCACACACACACACACACACACACACACTAAAATAAGCTGAATGGAAGCAGAAACCTTTTCTCTTCTGCTGTGTGTTCAGGAATAAACCAACAGACTCCTTTAGGCTGCAGACCTCAGGAGTGTTCCAAGAGAGAAAGGGGGGTGTGGTGGGATGGTTAAAACAGACTGAACCTCAGCTGGTCTTGATCCCTAATGGCGCCCCTGGCAGCCATACAAACACACCAGATCCCTCTCTGAGGTTGTCGAGGTTGGACGTGGGTCAGCGCCCCACGCTCACACAGGTATGTCTGCAGGCTGCGGGGGTTCCCGAGGAGAAGAGGAACCGCTTCTCTTCAGCTGTTAAAAAGGAAAAACAAACGGCCTACTGGAGGGTGGACGAACGCGGTTTCTGCTCACATCGTAATCTATTCACCCCAAGGATATTTGTGTTTTCTTTCTGAGCAGCCAAGACTTCTTGTTTAGCCTCGTGAGTGTACAGAGACACAGCGTCACCTAGTGGATAAGTATCTCAGTATGTAAAGTTCTATTTGTACGTGTCTGGTCTGAAGTGCGGTACAAAGAGAAGAGCAGGCAACACAGGAAGAATGAACAGACTCAGGATAAACTCAGCCTCCGAGGTGACCCTGCTCTGCATTTGAGCATCTCTGATCTCTCTCTTAATCTATCAACGACTAACGAAGCAGCCGTGATTGTGGTCTAGCAGAAATGGACTGTAATGTACAAGGTTACACATTCTGCGCTCAAATATTAATTTGGTAATGTATTAATTAAATTATATTATCTTAATGTTATTCAAGCTGGTGGGCATTCAAAGAACAGTCGCGTGAAAGCATGAATAGCTCCAGTGAGTCCCAATGGGAGTGTTGATACCATGCTGCTATATATATTTATTGAGCGATAATGCATTTTCTTCTGCAATACAACAGTAATGGAACAGACCTGTTAAAGCTATCATGCACTAAATGGATGTCTTTGTTGTGTACTATGGAGGTAGCCTGTAATTGCTCCATACAAACACATCCACAAGCACACACCCAACACGTGCAGACACACATTTTAATCCACCGCACTGACACACAGAGTGATTTCACAGGTTTTTGGGGGCTTTTCTGCCTCCAAAAAAAGCTTCTTTATCCACTTCCTGATTCCAGCTCTTCTCTTTCACCCCAACAATTCCTAATTTAAAAACCCCTTCTCTGCACTTCCGCCGGGAGTACTTTCACCCGAACACTCGATAACACCCTCAGCACATCCACTCAACCCTCACATGCCTATTCAGCCTCTCCATTCGCCATCCCACTCCATTGACAGCACATTTTTACCAGTCCCAACATAAGTGCCGAGACGGAAGTCCAAAATGCCAGCTCATTAGCATAGCTAATTCCATTTCAGTAATAATGAACCACATTAAAGAGAGAGTGAGAAGGGGGGAACAAGTCAAAGTGATTATCAAAACAACCCCTTTCCTCTTTCAAGCACCAACACTCCCCTTTCAGCACCAGATGTGCAGAGAAGGCACCTTTGTGTGCAACAGAAATGCCCAAATATCAGTGTTCATTACAGCCAGGCCACTGATACAGTCATTTCAGCACCTGCAGTACTGACAGACACACATGCACGAACGCGAACGCGCACACACACACACAGCAATAAAGCAGATCAGCATGCCAATGAATGAAAGTCAAAAAAGTAAAATATATTTATAACGTAAAAAGAGACAAATAGAACAGTTTGTATTGAAAATTTTACAAAAATACAACATAAAATCTGAACGGAAAAAATTGGAAAAACTATCATCACTCGGGTTGAAAAATATAGAAATTTAAATTATGAATTCGACAAATTTCCGATGCTGCAGAAAACTCAGATTCTATTATGTGGCAAAACAGTGTTACGTTGTGCCTTATTGGATTTGAGCTGCAATTTCCTTCCTACTTTTATCAGGTAAATACATTCAAATGAACAAAAACGCATTTTAACACTATACAAAAAAACAAACATGCAGCTGATTCAAAGCATCTATTCCACGGGAGGTTCCAGGGGTCATATCAAAACGCCACTCAGTGGCACTAAGAGCATTACAGAGACTCAATTTGGCTTTAAAAAAAATATTTTCAGCGTTTCTCTGCTGCTCTATCTATGAATGCGTGTGTGTGAGGATTGCGTGTGTGTGAGGATTTTGTGTGTGTGTGTGTGTGTGTGTGTGTGCCTGTGTGATGCGTTGTGCGCGTGTGAGTGCAGGAGTGGGTCAGACAGTCTAAGCTCTTTATCCAGGTTCAGTGGCCCGCCACACATTACGGGGACGAGTGAAGTGAAAGGACTGGCGTCGGCACACGAGATAAATCACTGTGGCCAGAGCAGTAAATTCAGTTAGAAGTCCCGTCTTTTGCTGTGAAATAAAAACACTGACTGGAACAGAGCCAGAATCATCTACAATTTACTGTTGCACACAACCACTTGTGTGTATTGACTCTTATCCAGCTGGGGCCATTTTTTAGTCTTACTGAAAGTAAATCTGAATTATTTTGTGATGTATTCCTCTTTTCTTACTCCAACAACAACCACCTGTCCAGTTAGTGATCCCATTTCTAATGAGGCATTATTCACTTCCTTCAAGTTCCCTAAACATCGCTTGAATGCTCACTTTTTCCTCACTGAACAGTCTTGAATTGTTAAAAGCAGGAAAACGGGGTTTGTTGTGTCAGGTGGCAGGTTTTGTTTGCGTCTGCAGTGTGTGAGAAAGGGCCCTAGGGGACAGATGTCAGCATGCAGCACAACCGGAAATCATATTTCATAAAGACGTGGCACCTCCAGTGCTTTGTTTTACATTGTAGGTAAATGGAAAGGGATCATGGACTCCCTCCCTCCAGGAACAACCACACAAGATAAGTAAAGAGCTGAGAAAATGCAGGATTTTCAAGGCATATTTAGAACAAAATTCAGATTTTATTAACAGGATAATAAAATGAGTGAAGAAAGGTTCAGTCTAGCGTCGGTATTTTGAAAGTCAATGCTCTATTCAGTGAGAGACAGAATATTTAAAAATATCTAAAGTTGTGATAAACCCAAACCCATTTGGTGCTCCAAGCAGATTGAATTAAAAGGTTGGAATGACTTCTTTCACCAACTCAGGTATGCTGATATCATCACATTATCTGGCCAGCTGACCTCTCAGGAGGCCAGGGCCTCTGACCTCTTTTAAAAAATCTGTGAGTGCTAAATGGACCGCCAGAGGCAGAATTTCCCACCATCCAATCACATTGTGACAAGTGGGGTGAAAAAAAGGAAGAGAGGTGTCTGTGGTTGAGAGATAAGAGCATGCATGAGACTCAAAAGCATTACAGACAGAGAGGGAAGGTGTCTTGGGGTCACGAGCTGAGGTGTGATGATTCTCTGTGCGAGGACATTGTTCTGTACGTCCATCAACACTATCTGATGCCTCCATCTGACAGAATCAGGGATGTTACAGAAACGCTGCAGAAGTGTATCAGTGTGGCCTGAAGCTGGAACTTTGCTCCACATTAATGGTCCGTACTAGGGCAACGGTAGCTTGTATTGCTGCCTTTAGTCAATCGGCCTTGAATCAAAAATAGGTGTGATTTTTTAAGAGGAAAAAAAAAGAATCAATACTGATATCTCGCTTCGCTGAACTAATGTTGGAAGACACTTAGACCTTCACGAAGGTGTGATCTTTGAAAACGGTTGAAAGCCCAGTAATCTTGTGACATGTCACTCAAACTGACTGATCTGATCTGCAATAGAAGCTGTCACTGAGAAACTAGCATGGACTTAGACACTAAATACCTCTTAGTATACACACACACACACACACACACACACCATTGTATCAAACAGTATGTCCTGTTGCAGTAACAGAAGCTGAACAAGACACGGCCAATAAGCCCACAGGGCGAAAAAGAGACGCCTGTGCTGGCTGTCATGCGACTGCCTCTATGGCAACAAGTCATAAACACAATCTGGAAAGAAGCAGCGGAATAAATAACTCCAACCCACACTGGCCCTACTGCCACAGTTCTGAGGCTACAACAGAGCGACGGCTTCATGTTGACGGTCTGCCGGCCTTGAAGACTCGTTCCACGTCTGTTTAACCATTAAGCTGAACTGCTGACACCCAGTACTACGATGTGTGTGTGTGGGGAGGGGGGCACAAAGATGCATCTGGGCTATTTTTAACACACCAAGTGCTTGTTTCAGTGCCTCTGTGTGAGTGTGGGCATGCTCGCGTGAAGCTGTGGTACCCAGAGCTGCAGACGATAAATGGTGGCGTCAGGACTAAGCAGGAGGCTGGCGTGGCTCAAGGTGACCGTCTGCCTGGTTCTTCCTTGGCTGCGGCCGAACCATAATGTCGCCCCTGGCAACAGGATGTCACCCTGGACCTGTGCCAACGTGAGGATTTGTGCCAGTACCACCAGCAATCAGGAGCTTAAAAACGGGTGTGTGGGCTCTCTCTCTCTCTCTCTCTCTCTCTCTCTCTCTCTCTCTCTCTCTCTCTCTCTCTCTCTCTCTCTCTCTCTCTCTCTCTCTCTCTCTCTCTCTCTCTCTCTCTCTCTCTCTCTCTCTCTCTCTCTCTCTCTCTCTCTCTCTCTCTCTCTCTTCCCTTACTTGTCCAGTGTCATTTTCTTGCTTTTCCAACTGCCTCTTTCATCCCTATTTCATCCGTCTAATATGCTGCTGACTGCTGTTGCATTTGCCCTCTTTTTCACATTTCTTCCTGCTCAGCATCCTCCTTAATCAAAATGTACAGAAGGTGCTGATAAAAATTGTACCGCACTGCAGAATTTCCTTAAATGCAGTCGCTTTGCCAAGAAAAACCGAATACGCAAAGCCATAAACGATTGAGAAACTACATGCAAATCTGCTGAAATCTCCTTCTGTATTATTTGATCAAAAGCAAATCACAAGTACAGAATAGCACACACACACACAGACAACTCAAGCAGGTTTCCCATATACAATGAGACTCAGCAACGGTGTCTGCTTGATAAGCCAGCAGACGGTGAAGCCCAGAGGCGTAGGTGGGAACGCACGCCTCTGCCGCCCACGATGGAGAAAACAGGTGAGAAATTGAAGTCGGAAAAACGGTGCATTGCTTTTCTCATTAATGAGAGACAACAAACGGGCAAATTCCACAGCATATGGAGGAGTTCAGGCTGGGAGGTCTTCAAAGCGGACTCCGCGTTCTCTGCCATATGGTGTCACTAATTGCTGTTTTTCCCGCCGCGACACAGAGGTACACCAAAAGAGACGGTTGAAAGATGAAAAGCACAGAACCAAAAACTGGGGCAAAAGTTTTGATTGTTTTGATGTCGCGCTGAGCGGTTACTAACAGCTTCTAAATTGAGCCTGAAGGGAGTACAGTTCATTTTCATAGTTGCTGGTGATTTGTGGAAGTGGCTAATTTGAGAACATTGTCCTCTCGAGAGAGGACGAATACAATATGGTAACGTAATCAGACTTTAAAAGACATAAAAAATAGAATTAGATCACCTATATTTAACTCTGAAATCAGATTGCGTTCAAGTTTTCGCCACTAACGTGAACATAAACGTGACAATAAAGTACATTTCTGAACACCGCTGGAGAATTACTGCAACCGTGGGAAATGAAAAGCGAGCCACCCTGAACTAAAGGTGCCATTGATTTCATTCAGCGATCTAATTTGTGACATTTCTATAGCAACACCGCATGATACCCGAGGCAAGGAACGCTCACGCTCACGTTATGGTACGTTCTCTTTATGCTGCGCGCTGTTTTATGTTCAGACAAATTTAAAAAACACAAGTGGTCCTCTTTGATTCTGACAAAACATCTTGATGATATCATCACAGGTTCAGCGCTCGTCTCCCAGGAGATGGATGCCGACCAGAAGTGCGGCGTACTCATTATATATGGCATAATGAGTGACATTGCTGAAATAAAGCAAATCTATTGACACCACCATGTGAGACTTGTAGTACATCTCTACTCAAGCATGTCATTCAAAAGCCATTCAAATGGCCAATGTGTCTCTGCCACTGTTAAAGAGACTGTTTGGTGTATTTAGATAATGTGGACACACCCCCTCCATCCACAGTATTTTAGGAACAAGCCCCACTTGGGACAAAGCGACATCATTTACAGGTCATGTCATTTACTGTCTTGTCGTGTTAAATAATAGTCCTGAATTTAGCAGTGGACTCTATTATTAATACATATTCTCAGCTTCTTCCCAAAAAAAGGAATATATATATTTTTTATTCTCAGATAAATAAAAGAACAATTTTACACCACTGCGATGTAATAAACTGATTCTCTCTAAATGCTGTCTAACACATCCTAAGGGGGAAGCTTCTAAAATTGCATCTAAAATTAGATCAATCGGAGCACAATCGGGGTTCAAAGTGTGCACCAACACCTGCACACAGTGATGCAGAGGAGCCACGTGGCTGGTGACGCCGTTCTTAGCTTTCACAGAAACTGCCACCTCAGAAGCCACACAGGGAGCAGCCATATTGGATCCCAGCTCTGGTGTCACCTGACTTTCCCTGCTACTTTGCGAGTGTGTCACCGATCTGATCCGGTCAGTGAGGGGGATGTGTGACTATGCCACACAGGGACAGACTGTTTTACTGTGGAGGGAGGTGATACACACACACACACACATTGTTTGACTTCTAGGAAGGGGGAAAAAAAGACTGAATAAATGTTGACATCTGCTGCAAATACAGTGAAAAAATTAAAGAAAAGTTAGAGCAGAGGTCAGAGATAACAGAAGAAAACCAGAATTGCTAGTTTGAATGTGTGAAGGGTTCAAAATGATTTTTTTAAATGTCTGTAATTCATGCCACAGTACGCTACATGAACAGAAGTCTGAGGATATGACGATCCACATCAAGGAATGGACTTCATCCTGTCAGCTTCTCTGGGGATTAGCTTTATCTATTGTCTGCTTCCCAGTCTATCCACAGACACAAACACATACTGTGCATGTATGCAAGCATGTGCACACATACAACAGTTGCATGCATCTCTATTTTCTATTTAAAGCCAACTAAAGCACTGTGAGCAACTACATGTTGGCCAAAACACAACTGATTATGACCTAAACATGTCCAATGTGCTTGAGTACTGCATGCTGTGATATTGCGCATCCCTTTCTGTCATGTCCTTCCCATACCACACGTTTATAAGACATTTGAACTTGAACAGCACTCCGCACATCAGACGTACATGAGCAGAAAAGATCAAATCCATGTAGAGCAGTTTTACAGTAACAGTAAATGTCTCCAGCTCATACTGTTTTGCTGTGTCATGCCAAGCACTAGGTCACCCCTAAAAACGCTGCAGAACCCAGGTGGAGGGGTTTTGAGTGAGTACGCATTTTACACCTACCTTGCAGCATCTGCATCACGTTGGCAATATCCCGAGTCGAGTGTCCATAGTGCCTGGGTGATGCCATGCTGCTGTCCTGAGGTCATCAAAGCCACGTCCCAAACTCCCGTGCGTCACCGCCGGCGAGGCACCGATGCTGTGATCAGGACTCAGATCGAGCCGCAGCAGTCGTGCGTCTCCCGCTGACCGCAGGGCTGTCAAGGCTGAATCGTGTCCATGCTGTATGTTGCATCCCTGTTGCAGTAGCAGTCTGCAATCCTCTCACTCGGAGGAGCTCCTCCCCCGACGATGACGTAAGTTCATACTGTATGTGTATGCGAGCAATCACGTACAGTACGCCTGAGCCTGTCACTTCTGCAGACAAGACAGCTTCCTGGTCTGCCTGCACTGCCACCTCCTGTCCAATCAAAAGGGATGGCTCTTCCTTCCTCACTTCAGGACCAATAGCATGCCGGGTATCGTCCCGTGCCAACTGGTGCCACTGTAAGATGTGTGCCATGTCTGTGAGTGTGGGAGAGAAAGTGTTTGTCAGCAAGTGAGAGACGCAATGGAAGAACAGAGGGGAGAATCTGCTGCAGCGGACCTCGCCTCTGATGGCAGCAACACATTTCTTACTGGATGGGAACTTAGATAAAGCAGTTATACCACATATGTTCACGGTAAAATCCATCCATAAACAGAATTGACATTGTAATTTTCTAAATCAGAGCGTCAGGACTTGATGATACCAGGAGACGCTTTCAGACACTTTTATTTGACTGGGTAGTTGAAGAAATGTAAACAGTATGCATGCTTTTATACGTGCATGAATATGTATAGTCATTCACGTACGATGCATGTGTGCATAAATAAATGTATTCAGTCTGTATGAAAGAACAGATACAGTACATCTATCTTTATGGATTAAAGTAAACGCTTACTGGGCTTCTCAGAGATGCACTGTCCTTTCTTTCACTTTTCTATTTTATTACAGTTATACAGTTATTTGAATTACTAAAACTGTAAATTGATGATGACTCTGGGGTCATACACTGAATCATGATATCATCAATGTACTTAACTAATAACGATAAAGTATTGAGTAAAAAATAGTTTGATTTTGGATGAAGGGCTTCCAGCTCTAACTCAGATAATCATCATTCACTGCTTGTTGAGTCTTATGCAACAGTGGACTTTCCTTTTTAAATGAAATGTGACACGTGCATGTCGAAAAAAAAATAATCACAGATACGAGTAAACAATCGATGAAAACACAACCCTGCCAATAAAACATCTCTCCCAAAAAACTCCATATCTGATATTTGCTGCTCCCCAGTAGATCAATGCCACTCTTTGAAATGCATGAGGGAGGTGTGACGAACCACTGGGCTCTGAGCACTTATCACAGTGTGTAATCCCATTAGACGAGTCCTTTCATCATCATCTCAGGAGAGCTCTTAGAGGAGCTGCTCTGGCCACAGCCTCATCCAACAAAGTGAGAGACAGAGGAGTGGGCACGGGACATATAAAAGCTGATAAATTATTATTGATTGTGGATCCTCTGCTCAATGAATGACACTGAAAACACTGCACAGATGTAGTGCAATCTGCTTCGAGGATTAATTGATGGAGTGGCTTTATGTTAATGAGGTGGAGGCATTAGAGCAGCATGAGGGTGATTTCATGGACAGCAGAACGGCTCTCCGCCATCTATTTGTGAGTCCAGATTTCTTGATCTCTGCATTGTCGAGGCCCTCTTTGAAAGCGCAGCCATTTACTGTTTACCGACAGTGACTGAGGAAATATGATGTTTACCGGGAAAAAAAACACTCTTAGCCAAAATGATGTGGGAGAAGAGGTTATTATTTAGACTGAAGAATTGTTGTATGGGAATCATTCCCAAAAGCAGGCAGCTATGTGTATAGGGTATTATTGGCATAGTTTACCGCCAAATAAATTCTATACGCAAGTTTCTCAATAAAATTGAATATGCCATAAACAGGACAAAAAAATGAATACAAATCTAACCATTTTGTGGTTATGTTGTCAGAATGAGCTGTTGGACTGGCCAGTGTGATAAATTGTGGCATTCAGTTGGATCGGCTGGCTCCTCTGCATCAGAGGATTCCTGCTGATTCCTACATTTCCATGCAGCTCTGCTGGGGGTGACCTCCACCGTCCAGAGACCCACAGGACCGAACGGATTCAGCAAAACGGAGAGCAGACGCTGCAGAGGGGAGCAGAGAGCGGAGACAAAGCACGTGGGTCAATAGGAACTCTTCCTATAGTAGCCAGAGCCATTCCCATTGAGATACGTTTCCTTATCTAATCAATGCACAGGCGGAGAGCTGGGACCAAGACCCCCAGTGTGGTAATCTCTTCCATGCAATGTCAGCAGTTTTCTAAAATCTCATTATAAAGTTTGTTGCCGACCTGCATGTCAAAATCAACACAATGCCCGGGAGAAATTCTGTTCTGTAACTATTTATGTCGTGCAAAACTCACTCAAGAAGCCGTTTTATCTGGTATCGACTCAGATGTTTCCTTAAACAAAGGGGACAAATCTCTTTTTCACAAGTGATGTTAAATAAGTTATGCTGATGTTTGAAGGCTTAACTATTCCAATGTTATAAGACATTAAACAGATGTGGATATAACTCGCAACCAATTTCCATTGTTTTCTATGGGGGGAAAAACACATGCTATTGCAAATCTTGCAAAAACTTTACTTCAAATTCATACGTCATAGCAGACCGATCCTCACTGAGCTGCACGTGTGTGATATCCAAACTGCTAAAAACATGTGGAGGATGATGCTGTGTGTATACAATACAATAATCAGTACACATAGCCCACCACGCACACTGCACAACACAAATTGCAAATTGCATCTCATATGCGTTTGAGATGTGCTGTGAAGTTATCGTGGCGTATTACTCCATCTACTGTTCAAAGAGGGAACAGAAAGACCACATAGTAGTATTCATTTATTATCGGAAAAAAAAACATTCCATTTCACTTATCCATGTTCCCTGTAATAATAGTTTATGCATAAGTGCTGTCCCAGAATGGCACATTGATAAACGCTCGTGTTTAGGAGATTGATGAGATATTGTTTGATCTAATCTACAAATAGAAACTCCTCACCGTTCTGTATAATTTCTTAACCACAGCAATAATATATCCTTCGTTGCCGGCTACATTCTTGAGGTCCTTACACAAATCTAGTGTCCCTGTTTACATATGGAGGTTTGCAGACTGTAATTTCCCACCACTCTGCCCACTGACATTTTGATAAGGTTATGAACTTAAGCTAAAAAGTTCAAAGAATGTGTCCTCCACCTATGAGCCCATTACACTTTAATTACTCTATCACAGAACACAATGGCCAGTGGCCACACATACTCGTGTGTTATGGGTGTTTGCTGGTTTTTTAGGACAGGTTTTACAGCAGAGCCAACAATTAAAGGAAGTTCAGGCTTTGGTCGGGCTATTTTCTCTCTCTACTTTACAGTGAGAAGGCTGCAGGGTGTCAAATTCTTAGTGTACTACACTCACAAAGATTTTGTCTGACAGCCTAAGAACTTTTCCTTTTACTGGACAGGATTAACAGGGAGACTTGATTAATGTTGAGGTTGAATTTAAGGTGATGGAGGGTTTACAATCCAAAGCTGATGGGGGCAAATGGGGCCGGTCTACATTAGACGCATACCAACATGACTGCTCGCATCCTTCCCTCCGACTATACTGACGACCATGCAGATTTGACTTGGAGGGGATTAATACAATGCTGACTGCGGGATCAAGAATGAGTAACATGGCGAGCTTCATTTTCATTCACCGTATCCTGATTTTTGAAAGTAAAAAAAAATGTGCGGAGCGGCTTTTCTGTCTTATCAAACTACAATGTTTTTACTGGATCTCTCCAACTGAGGCAAGGACCAGACATCCAAAGCAGGCACCGCTGACCTGGCAGACACAGTGGAAAGACTGAGCTTAACAAAGACGCTGGAGATCAGAACAGGCAGATATCCACACAGTCCGTTCAAAATAAAAATACACCAGAGCATCATTACCTGAGTATTAAAAGCACTTACAGTATCGTCACCATCAATTCCAGCTGTGGTTTAGTGTTCGGCACCCATTGCAGGCCTGTAACTGCCAGTGCATCTTATGGTTAACTGTTTCCTGTAGTCTCTGTGGTGGGCGGGAAAAACATGTGAGAGATTGAAATATTTGTCATTTCTGAAAGGAATGAAAATATTGGTGAGTGTGGTGGACTTTTTCCTATGGCGAAAGCTGAAGTAATGAGTCTTGCAGTACTTGGGTGATACAATTTCACATTAATCAACCCGAAGGAAATGATGGGGGAGGAAGTGATTACAGCAACACCCCGTCTCCCCACCTCCAGGATCTCTGTCCTGGATAGATAAGCCACTCCTGTTGCTAATTTCAAGCAGGAAAGCAGGAAATGTGACAGTGTAGTTTTCCGCTTCCATAAACAAGACGGCCGCCAGAGTTAGCCGCCAGTCCTGTGTGCCTCTGGGCTCAGACATACTGACAGAGAAAGTGAGCAAGGGACGAGAGAGGGGAAAAGTGAGAGAACAGGAAAGAGGGGAGGCAGAAAGACAGGAAAACCCATCAGAAGCAAAGAGAGAGAGACAGGCAAGAACTGACAGAAGAAGAAGAGAGAGAGAGAGTTAAAGACACACTTAACTGAGTATCAGTCTCTCTTCTTCTCCTTGAAGTCATGGCCGAGAACAACACAAATCTCTTCCTGGAAATACTTCAGTCTTATGATGCTGGTGAGTTTTTTTCTGACTTCCCTTCTCTTTTAGCAGGTCTTTTTTCATGTGGTCTCTCTGATTGGCGCTGTCGTTCTCTCAGGAATCGAAGCTTTAATCACCTCTGAAATGGAAATACATGATTCTTTTTGAAGATTGCTTCATATAGACTTTTGCAACTCACTCCAAATCTATAAGGTCCAGACGTGTTTTCTTAGTTCTTTTTTCCTCCGTTTTCCTAAATGTCATTTCCAGATGACTTTTGACCAGTGTCTCCTTTCCCTTAAGTTAGAGGAAAAATAGAAACCGCTGTGGAAATATAGGCTGGTAGAAGAAGTGGGTTCAGTCTTTTAACGCTCAACTGTATTGAGAGGAAATTGATTTGTTTTCGCTGGCAGCTGTCCACAGGATTTGTTTTAGCCGCTGCATTCTCTCTCTTCTCTCAAGCACGCTTATGTGGGCACTACTGCTTCCAAGGCAGAGAAGCAAAAGTCAGTGCTTTTTTCGTGGAAATGAAATGCAATCAGTTCATTGTCACTTGCTCTGGTAAACAGGAAAGAGGAAAGACTATTATCATGTTGTCAAGACGTTGTTGTTTGTTACAAACAGATGTTTGTTGTAATATTGGCTAAAATTCCTTCCATTCCCAAGGGATAATAAAAAAAGGCTGTTATTCAGGATTAAGTAGATTGTATTGCATGTGCATAAATATTATTAAACTCTTGTTCCTTACAGTGAACATAAAGAGTAAACAAGATAATTCTGCAGGCAAACAAAAAATATGGAGTGTGTTTGTTAAGGTTCCATCAAAAATACATATTGAAGCACAGTTCATAAAATATCCTTTTTGATATGTTTCTCTCTTCCCAGTCCCTCTGATCATAGCTTTCTGTGTGTCCATCGCGGTGGGCCTGGTCTTGGGGGCCCTGGTTTACGTGATCTTGACCTGGATGTCCCGACGCAAGGCAGGCTCTGCCAGCATCACCCGCCGCCCTCCCCGCCAATCGCGCACGTCTTCCCGCAACCGCCCAGGCTTTCACCGCAACAGCAGCTACGACCGGCGCAGCAACAACAGTTTGGTCAGTGCTGCTTTCAGCTTCCACCGGCAGACTTCCACCCCAGATCCCCTTGATCCTCTGGGGAACAAATCCAGCTTCAGGGCCTCCACCTTCCACCCTCTGCTCCAGTGCAGCCAAATCGCCAGAGAGGCAGAGGAGGGGAGCCAGACCACGCTGCCTCGTACACCGACTCTGACCACGTCAACGGGATCGGCTCAAACGGCAGCCCGGCCAGCTGCCACCCCACCCAGACCTGAGTCACTTTGGGGGAACAATGGCCTGAGGGGTTCCCATGCTACACAGACCCCACCTCCAGCTTATGAGAGCATTATTAGAGCATATCAGGAAACACGCACCTGAGAGGGGTGAGAGAACCAGGCGGACTCTTAACTAAAACATTAAAGAAACAGTTCACACTCTCAGTTATGCGGGCTGCTTATGGACAGAAATGATTCCACTTCTGTATAAAGACATTAAAATACATACTGGTGACGGGGCATTTAAGCTGCAAGACGAGACTTCTCCTTTGTCCCTGCTGCAAAACAGAAAATGATTGTGTGTGTGGCCCAAAGGAAGGCAAATGTTTCTGTATTAACTTGCATTTAATAAACTCTGTCATTGATGAATCTATGTAAAACCTGGTGGAGACAGCTTTGAACTCATTTGATGTTTTAATTGCTGTCGAACATGTTTTTTTACAGAGCTGTGGTGTTTGAGGGTGCGTGGTGTTCAAAGTAATTTAGTGTGTCTGTGGTTGCAAGTACGGTGTGTTTGAGTTTGAGAGAGATGCACAGAATGTTGGGTGTCAAAAGTGTTGCTGTTTTAATTAGATTGTAATTTTATGAACTTTGCTCATAAATGAATGCAATAAAAGCAAGAATGAAAAAGCATGACAACTGATTTTTCCATACAACACCTGTGGTCTGAAGGGTGTTTGTTAGCACAAACAAAGCGGTGAGCCTTCTTGCATCGGGCAACACAAGATATGGACATAATAACATAAACACCTGCTAAATATTGCAACTTACTACAAAAGCCATCCAAATATAAATAAATATTACCTTAGAGAAGTTTCTAAAAGTCAATTTTTGTTGACTGTGTGTTGACAAGTGTTAATAGCATTTTGAGGTTGCGGTGTTAATGTATAATATTGCATTGTGAGGTTATCCATTAGTGGGGACAATAATGTACCTTATCAAAAACAATACGCAATATAATGCAATTTAACATAACACTAGTGCAAGCTACAGGCTCGTGTAAATCATTCTCTGAACATTATAATCTGTACAATAGTTTGTGTTTCTTGTATTATTGTGGTGTTGGATCACACGTGTTTTTTGTATTTATTATTTTGTCCACCCCCTTATGAGCAGACAGATGTGTGTACGTCCTGTCTGACGGTTTCCTGGTATGGTACCCGCTTAACCATGTTTAAGTTTGGCACAGGTCAGCCAACACACATCATCACAGATATTATATTGCAGGTATAATACCGCAACAAACATATTGCTGATGGCGTTAGTCTCCATAGATGACGTATTATTTGTGAGACAAGTTGTTGTTGTGCTTCAGAACACCGGGGCGCTGCAACCGCGGAGGCCATGACTGTAGTCCTTTGGAAGTTTGTCGACAAACAATAAGGTAATGTCAGTGTGCAACAATGAAAACGAACTTAATGGTCCAGCTGGGGAGCTACCAGCTAAGCTGGCGGAGAGCTTATACTGACTGATAGTTGAGGTAACAGTCGCTACTGGCTTAGCCCTCGCTTGTCATTCCAAGCTAACTGCAGCTAACGTTAGCAACTTGTAACGTTACGTGATTTGATTACTTATTAGCTAACTAGCTAGCTACATAAGTTAGTTGACTATTACCGTTAGTCATTAATTATTGTTACAAGTTGGTTAACTGTCGCTGTCGATAGAGTTTAGATCATAGATCGCTGTGCATCATAACTTTGACCGCGTTCATTAACGTTATATTAACGTGAGTTAACGTTAAGCTTCAGTTAAATAAGCCTTAGCTTAAGTGTCACTGGCCTTACGTGTGATTCTATAGTGTATATACGTGTCTAGTGTGAGGTAGTTAGTCTCCTCTTTAACGTATCTACAACATACTGGGTGACCTGCAGGATGTCTGGTGCAGCTCTACGACTGATCCGCTGTCGGAGACTGAGCACAGCTGGGCCGCCTGGAGTGAGGAAAGTGCTTCAGTGGAAACATTTAAGTAAGTTATTATGATACATAATTGACGTGTGTACACCGCGTATTGTGCTAGCTCGTAGTACTCTAAATAAATAGATTCAACCATCTTTCAATGGATCCCTTTTCTGTTGACATTTAGGGAAGGTTGCTAAAGTAACTGGTGCAGTTGTCTCTGGGTGAGTTACAGTGTTTACATACTTTGATCCTGGACTTGTGTCACTGTGGAGCCACAGCTTATCCGTTACCTTTCTATAGGGGCTGTCTTTTTATCACTTATGAAGTGGTGGCCTTGAACAAGGCGGTGACCATTGACACCAGTGCGATTCTTCAGGAGAAGTACAAGTCTTACATCTATCTGAAAGCCACTCCCTCCGATGAAAAGGAGAACCTCACTGCAGGTACTGAAAGTCATCCACCTAGGATAAGACCATTTTGAGATTTCGCTTCAGTTCAGATGTTTTGCTTTTGGACTTCCCAGACCAGCTAGATAACATCTGGAATATGCTGAATGGCTTTATTTATTTCTTGTATGAGCACAGAATGATACTGAGTTTGCCACGTCCAGGTGCCCAGTGACGTCTGTCATCACTACTTCCAGTCTTTCCTTCCCCTCTCTACTATCTCTGTTGCCTGAATGTTTGTGTCAGCCTGTTGACTGATCTCACTTCCACTGGTCACGGTTCTCTTATGTAATGGAAACGATCACCTATACTGAGAAACAAATGAGCAAACATTACTAAACAGCTTCTGTTATCTTGGTAGTGTTTTTATAGAAATGAAAATCTAATTTTCTAGGTCATTGTAGTATTTTTTTCCACATTGTGTGTTTAGGGCTTACGCACAAAGCAAGGAGGGAACTTCATAAAGCAGCAAGGCGGTTTCTGGAAATATCATCTCGGGTTATGCTGCAATCACTAGACGGTAAGAAACCAAACGTCATTATATCTGACGTTTCACAGTTTGAGCCATGGTACTGCTCCTCATGTTTCTAAGACTGGAAAGCAGAAGTTGCTGCTAATAGAGGAACAGACATGTAGTCTCCTAAAACTACAGCTGCCGACTCATTTTTATGTGGAGTGTGCACATTGAGGCTAAAGGAAACACCTGCTTTGTGCATGCACATCCTGTTTTGATGTCTCATAGTTTGTGTATTAATGTGCATAGTGTGCTGTAATACACAATACATTGTTGTTTTGTTCGCCTTATATCACCTCTTGTGTTAATCACTCATGACGTTTAATTGTAAATGTTAAATTATAGAAATGACGTATTTTTCATGAACATACATTCCCATAAGATATCTAATAAATCAAATTTTTGACTTTTTAAAAATAAAAAGCTGCCACGTTGATGACACAAGTTTTGAAACCACAATGTTTGTAACGTCTTAGCTGTTGGACTAATCTGAAAGTGGTCGTGTAGAGACTGGTAGTTAGTCGTGGTAAATACAGTTTGAAGTGCCTTTCGCAGCATTTGTTTACCCCGTATCCACCTCATTCTGGAAACGTTCAGCTAGTCAGTGAGCTTTCTATTCGTCTGTCATAGAGCACTACAGCCATGTGGATGCAGACCCACATGAGGTGGCATTATGGGTCCTACTGAGGAGGACAATGTCAGCCAATAAAGCCATCAGACTACAAGCCGTTCAGGAGCTTGCAGGAAATCACCACTGGCACGGTAAGATACACAAAGTTGTTGCACATCACTTCAGGTTCAACTGTAAACCCTGAAGTGGGATTAGTTGACAGCTGTTGTCGATAATGCAGACTACCAGTACCAGACGGCAGCCCAGGTTATAGACCAGCAGACAGCAGTGGGCCTGGCCAGGACTCCTCAGGTAGACCTTCGATTCTTCCTGCGCTCACCTGCACTGCCGGACCTGGAGGATGTAGGTATCTCCACTAACACTAACTATTCAAAACTATTGATCGTTTACATCACATAAGGTGATGAATACGATGTGTTTACGTCTTCACAGGGTTCGTCGGAAGAGGATGGACTGAGGCAGCTTCTGGCGTCTCTGCCTCAGTCTGAGGTGGACAAGTGTGTTCAGTACTTTACCTCACTGGCCCTCAGAGAGAGCACCCAGTCCTTGGCAGCACAACGGGTAATTCAGACGGAATGATGGGACTCATGTGTGCACCTCTGAATACAGTCTTTTGTCTACTGATGCATACGCTCTCCTATGTTGCAGGGTGGTCTGTGGTGTTTTGGAGGTAACGGGCTGCCTTACGCCCAGAGCCTCACCTCTGTTCCCTCTGAGAAGGTGGAATCCTTCTGCCTACAGGCTCTGGTACAGCACTCAAAGGTAATGACAGCCGTTACGCATCTAGACATGAACTAGTCTTGGGGGAAGACACAAAGCACCTTTTGTTTTAGTTTGGTTAATTCCTATGTTTCATGGTTGGAGGGATTCTTGTCATCATGCAAGTGTTTATAGAAGTGTTTTAATTGTATACACGGCAAACTGAACTGAATTAGATTTCATAGTTTTCCGAACAGAAACAACGACAACCTCATCAGTTAATTTGGTTCACACCTGGACAAAACTGAGTGGAATAACTCCTGTTAAGACTGGTTGATATTGACTGAAGGTGAATAAATGTTGTGAACTTACTGAAACACATCCGGTTTGCAGGTCCAGAGCCACTGTGACCACATAGTTGCCAACGGTGGTCTGCAGCTCCTCCAGAGGGTTTATCAGCTTCGTAGAGACTCCCTGAAGATTCAGAGGAACATTGTTCGTATCATAGGAAATTTGGCGCTCAATGAGAGTGTTCACCAGGCCATATCCCAGTCTGGTAAATCTACAGCTCATCTACTTGTCCCATAGTCTAGTTATGTGTAATATTGTATTGAATATTACATATTCACCATTACAAAGACTTAAAATACTCATACTTGTTCACATTTGTTCATATGTTTGTTTTCTGTTTTTAATACTTACTGTCCCAATTGTATTAACTGAAAACATAACAACAGATTATAATACATCCAATATCTTTCTTCCTTCCCTCCCTACCTGTATCACACACTTCAGGCTGGGTGTCGGCCCTGGCTGAGATGGTGCAGTCTCCTCACGTCATGCAGGCGTCTCATGCAGCCCGCGCTCTGGCCAACCTGGATAGGGAGACGGTGAAAGAGAAATACCAAGACGGCGTCTACATCCTGCACCCACAAACACGTGGCAAGTAGGAAAACGATTCATTCTATTGTTACAGGTTTTTGATAAAGTATTAGTTCCAATATTATGTTGCATGTAAACCAACACTTGACAATGTGTTGATTTCCAGCCAGCCAATCAAAGCAGACGTGCTCTTCATCCATGGGATTCTTGGGGCCGCTTTTAAGACGTGGAGGCAGAAGGACCGCGACATGTCGGGGGAAGAGAAGGAGGCAGAAAGCAGGGAGGACTACACAGAGTGCTGGCCAAAGGTGAAGAATTCACCGTATTCCTGTAATCACTGTGGACCACCATTAAGTGCCTTTCCATGTTTCTCCACCGACATTTTTATATTAAAACAACTATGGATTGATCTTTCTGGCTATAAAAGAGACTCAATAGTGTTTTTTCATTAAACGTGAGGTTTCCCAAAGACATTGATTAATCCTAAAAAGATGAATCATCTCTGGCTGTTCTTCTGTGTTATGTCCTCTTGTATTGACAGTCGTGGTTGGCTGCCGACTGTCCAAATCTGAGAGTACTATCAGTGGAGTATGACAGTCACCTCAGCGACTGGATGGCCAAGTGTCCCGCTGAGAAACAGAGGTGAGCAATCTGTAGTTTCTAGTGTTTAAGTATAAAATATTGTATCAATGTGCAAGTCACGTTGGTTACTTACCAATAACCATATTTTTGCACAACTCATCCAACATGATTATTTAAAGCTAATTAAGCTACACTTCTTGATGAAATTAAATGTTTAATTGTCCTAAATGTTCCAGTATTTATTATGTCAGACTCTCATTGAGTGAACTGTTGAATCATTCTTTGCTTTGGTCTCTTCAGGAAGTCCTTGGCCTACAGAAGTCGAGAGCTCCTAAAGAAGTTAAAGCTGGCGGGAGTTGGAGAGAGGCCTGTGGTCTGGGTAGCCCACAGTATGGGAGGTATTCTGTCAGAACTTTCCTTCCACAAGCACTTCAGATCTTTACTCAGATCCCCTGAACGCAACATGAAAAACAAATGATTTCACACCTGTACCTACGGTACATGCGATTACATGTATCTACTGTAAAAGTTGTGCTCATTGTCTGTTTGTATTCAGGATTGCTTGTGAAGAAAATGCTGCTAGATGCCGCAGAAGACCCAGATATGCATGAACTGTTAAAGAACACCAAGGGAATAATGTTCTACAGTGTTCCTCACCATGGCACCTTTATGGCCGAGTACTCGGTCAGTGTCAGATATCTTCTCTTTCCCTCTGTAGAAGTCAGAGAACTTTGTAAAGGTAAGTGTTTGAAATGAATTGTGAGGTCCATGACTGTCTGTGTTTCATAGAAATTGTTCCAATATCTATTGTGAGTTGTTGTCCAAATGTGCTTTTTAAGACTCGCCGGCACTGTGCAACCTCAATGAGAACTTCCTGAACATGGCCAAAGAAAAGGAATTCAAGGTGCTGAGCTTTGCAGAGACGCTGCCAACAACCATTGGCCCCATGATCAAGATACTGGTGGTCCCAACACAGTCAGCAAGTATGTCACGATACTGGGATTTATAGCTTGAATATGAATGCATGTGCAAAAAGAGCACAGATCTTTAAAGCAGTAGGTCTCGTACTTTTAGCGCTTACCTCGAGCCTGCTCTGGTTGGGTTTCAGATCTCGGCATTGGAGAGCTCATCGAGGTGGACACGGATCATCTCAACATCTGCAAGCCGGAGAAGAAGGACTCGTTTCTTTACAAGCGCAGCCTTCAGTTCATCCTGGAAGCACTGCAGAGCTACATCAGCCACTGACTAACATATATGAACCAAACACACTGATAAACCTACTATTTACTTGAAATGGGAGAGACCACTGACACCCATCCCCCCAAAAATATATGAAAACATAACTGCCTATCCTTAATGCACATTAACAACCACTGATGTGACCATAACATGATTTGGAAAATTTAGCATTTTTTACAACTTGATTGCTGTGAGCGGTCAGTTGTGGTGAAAATGTTTGTTCTCCTAGTCGTCCCCTTAGATTGGTCTCTCTCACTAGTGAGTCAGAATTTGAAGACCATTCAATTTTTTTTTTTAAGTTTTTATTTTGTATGTTATGTATTTTATTCTAACTGCAGTATGTCAGTCATATTGTCTGCCAAACTTATTCCTTCCTGAACTTTACCTCAAACGGTCCTGTATTAATATAATTCGGGTTGTACGGTATTTATTTGTAATAACCAGGCTATGGGTTTAAATCTCCACGTGTTTGTAGTCCTAATTGCCTCTAGCAATGCTGACAATGAATAAATGTATGAAGTTGGAGTCGGACATGTCTATGTTCTGCATCTTTTTCATCGCAAAGCCACTTTGCAATGCATCTCATTTAATGTTTTTTGTGTAGATCTCTGGGTGCATTAGATCATTGAACATGACTGATTTATGGTAATACTGGACTTTTATATGATGTACCAACCACAACATTAACCTGTTTCATCATTGTTCAACACAGTGTAGCTTTTTAGAAGGAATGGTAATAATTGACGATGTATTTATGCCACATGCGCAATTTTTGCATCGCTGAAGATTGTCCCTTGCTACAGACCGTACGTCCCCACAACGATTAGAAACCAGGAACAACAAAGCTATCAGGTTGGTGGAGGTCCGTCTCTTTTCCTCCTCAACTCTTTCGCTTGAATATAACCACGTATCTCATCTTTATTGGTAGCGCATTCTGTTTAATATTTTAAAACCGCAGTACTTAGCAGTATAGCCGCGGTGTCATGTCACGTAACGTTAGCTTTGAACTAACGTTAGAGCTAGCTAACCAGTCTCAAATCAGAAGCTAACGCTAACAACTGTGTTCGTTAAACACTAACGTTTAGTCACGATAACCGCCAATGCTGTTTATGTTTTCTGGGGAAACGTTAATTTATGTTAAGCATGCTGTCTCGTAAAACAAATACTTTTAAAACTTTGGTCTATGTTTCGTGACTGTAAGTTACTGTTCGGTGTCTGCCCATTACCTCCGTTAGCTTGTCGTGTTTACGGCCAGGAAAGTAACACGCCTTTTGTTTATTGTGCTGCAGGTCTTGAGGATTTTGTTTGCGTCGACTGCTGATTTCTCTGCACGTGTCAACATGGTGAACGTACACAAAGGTGTCCTTGTTGAATGGTAAAGAAAACTGTAAATCTACCAAGAAATATTTGTGTAGATCAAGTGATTCTGACCAATATGTGTGCACGTGTGTGCAGAATGTAATGATTTATGAAGCTGTCCCCTCTGCTCAATGGACCAGCGATCCTGCCATGAAGCAGTTCCTCCTCTACCTGGATGAGAAGATGGCCCTGGGAAAGAAGTTCATCCTCAAGGACCTGGACGACACACACGTCTTCATCCTGGCAGAGGTGGTGCAGACCCTGCAGGAGAGAGTTGGGGAGTTAATGGACCAGAATTCATTCACCTTCACGCAGAAATAACACGAAGTCTGGCTTCTTGGACTTACGGCTGTTTGTTTTTTTTAGTTCGTCCTTAAATGAACATTGTCTGCAATGTTTTAACTGCAGACTGAAATGGCGCATTATTTTGTTGGAATAATTTGAAAAAAAAGTAAATGTTTACCTGTGTGACCGTAGTTTGTGCGGTCTTTCAATTATGTCCATTCAGGACATTTCTTTGATGCATTTCATTGTTTCTTGATCATGATTTAAATTGACGATTTGAGTTTCCATTGTTACATCTGCCTTGGCATCACATGGATGGTTCTTCAAAGCAGACGTAATTGAAACAAAGTTAAGCGCAACGAGACAAAGGTGCATTGAGCTGTGAAACTGGGAGTTGGCACTTATAGTGACCGTTTCACATTTAAACAGTAATTTTGTTCAGCATTTAACCCAAACATTGCTTAATGACCATGAGAAAGGTCATGTTTGAGGTAGAAGAAAATAAACCGAACAAAGAAATTTAGTCCCCCTTTCTTCAAGATATTCTACACACTGTCGGGGGAAATGATTGTGAATCAATTTCACCTGCTTTGGTGCAAATTAAAGTGACAGCAGGTGGACAGGAGAGGAAACGGGAAACAACCCCCAAATAAAGGAATGGTTTTGCAGGTGGTGGCAGGTTTGAGGCGCGCTCCCCGCGAAGTCTGAGGGTTTAGGGCTGTCCCACCGTCAAATCGTTGAGTGTTTGAGGGCTCTCTGGCAGACATTTTGAGCCCTCTATGAACCCTTTCCGTAAGTCGGCATAGGATGCTGACTTTGCCTAAGAGAATTACCCACAAATCATTGCAATGTGACGTTAAACACAGGGTAACCAGTGGACACGTGGAGAAGTAAAATAAAGGTAAACAAAGAGGACGGCTCACGTGTGTTCAGCCTGTCTTATTAAATGTACACAGAAACATTAAGGGTTAAAGATGGAACAACAAATATACTTGAAATCAGAATATTTATTCATCAAATATTTGATTTTGTCATTGAAGCAGTTTTGACAAAAACGAGTAAATAGATTATCTGAAGTTACCTCTCATCTTGTGACGAAAGAGCCTGGAAGACGTTCAAACCAGGGAGTACAAAGTATAAAATAAATACCCACAATTATACATCATATTTTTTGTAGTTTTCATGGTAACGTGGTATGTTGCAGCAAAGTGCTGCCCCATTCATATTTACACCATCTCAAGCCCTCAGTCTCTCACACTCGACCACTAACCAGGTGACGTCAGTAAATCTTTGAGGGTTCAGGGTTTGAGGCTTTAGGGGGGGACATTGGGATTGGGCCACAGACTCCATGAGGGAGGCACGGGGGCCCGACGTCGTTTCACCATATACTACATCTTGTATCTATCTCATACTTTACAATGTGATTTTCACATGTGTGAATGTTACAATGTATCTACTGTGGAAGCGTGTAAATGAGACGAACAGACAGGAGTATGGAGTCTTCTGAGATTTACTTCCAAACAAATTAACCGGCATACAGGTACAGGTGCGTTCCTATGTACCCTCTCAGGCTCCGCCCATTACCACCCAACCAGTGTCCATTCTGAGGTGAGATGCCTCCATCTAGTGTTCACCACACAGGCCCCCCCAGAACCTTCAGAATTGACCGTATGTGCAAAACCTAACCTTATCCCCGTACAAAACCCCCCAAACATTACACCCAGTAACAATAGTCTCTCTTAGGAGGTCCAACCCTGCGGCCATAACGGCTATATTTCACAGTCACAGGCAACTCGGCAGGGGCAGGGGTTGGGGCAGGAGGGCGTCCCCTGCCCCTACTGATCATATTGTTAAATATAAGGTGAGAGTGCAAACGCAGTCCTTCTGAATTAACTAAATAAGTGTGAGGGTATAACACGATCACATAAACTTCTTTAGTAGTGTGACATAATTTATAAGGCATTTATTCCTACTTTATGTACTACATTCTGCTAACATGAAGCTTAGATGGATTCAGATATCAGTCACCAGGACTTCCACACATTTACAACATGTTTTATCTTTATACACTTTATCAGGGGAGAGCGCGAACGCAGTCCCCCACTACCAGAAATTATGCAATCGAGATTTCCACATTTGGGAAATTCGCAGAGGTCAGCTCAACCGGAGTGCAATGGCTAAGCCTCGCCCTGGGTGAACCACCTTCTTGATCATGGTATCTCCCTTGCCAGGTAAGTATGAGTTGTACACCTTGGAGACGGAGAAGTCATTCAGAGACAAATCAAGCAAAGTGACGGTGTTAAACATTTAAAATCCCTGAGATTAGAAAGCAGGTGATCATCGAAAATAATTTAACACCAACAAAACACACTTTGGTACCAAGTCTTAAAATGATTATTAACATTTAACATGAGAAGAAATACCTCATATCCCATCATGCACTAGTGTATCGCCGTATCAAAGGTCAACCTAAAATCACCAGTGTTGTCTATTTTACTTCGGTAAATGAGTAACAGCTCAACCGCAACTTCAAAAGAGATAAAGCGAAATCATAATGCAACCAAACCTCGTTTGATTCACATCTAAAAATCAACTTTATCAGAGGAAAGTATAAAAACACACATTTATTTTCCAACAGTTCAAGCACTTCCTGTTTCTTTGTGCACTGCTGGAGGGAAAACTGTCATGTCTGCTGCTGCCCCTATCGGTCTGGAGTGTGAATGCTATTTCTGGTCACTTGATGCGTTACTGACCAACAAGCACTACGAAAGAGTAACGTTACTTTAAAATCCGTTTCATATCTTTAATGGAGATAGAACTGATAAGGTAAGCTATATGATCGAGATTTAATATAGATATTTGTAATGACGGGATCGTGTGTGTGGATGAAAATGAACAAAATGCGGGGCTTTAAGCGTTAATGTTTTCACAAAAATAAATGTATCTTTCTCGCCCTCTGGTGGCGGAAACTATGCAGGAAACATAGTACGCTGTACTCTGTGCATTGTGCTCAAGTAACGTTGCACATTTCAATATTGGAAACATGGAAAAAATCATCAAAATATCCGTGTTAGTAACGATACTGTTAAAACCATCGCTATGCGGACACCCATGAGACAGACCTCGTGCATCAAGCTAGCACCAGAACTATTTACCTTTCCGGTATTTGTGTTTTCAAAATAAAGGTTGTACGGCAGCAATCAACGTCACAGTTTCGAAGATAATGTAATGATTAGCTAGTCAAAGCTGTTCAAATGGTATCGGATTCAAAACAATTTATAATTGAAGGAGTAAACGTGTAAATTACAATACTAAACCACGCAAATTACAATTGATAAGTGACTTCAACACGAAAACGAAAGTGCTACTTAATAACACTTAATAATTACCTTTAGGTAGAAGTAATAGCGTGAGGTTAAGGGTAATGTGAGGAAATAACAAACGAACTTCATGACGTTCATTAATGTGACCAAGTTCACCTTAACATCGATAAACCATCGTTAACGTTACCAATGTCTACCACCATTCCTACCTTCCTTAATTAGCGCGTCCCTATGCAAATTTAGCTACAGCTAGCCTAGCGAAGCTACAGATTTCGCTAGCAACATCACATACAAACTCGACGAACTAACGCTATAACGTTATCCTGAACATTAACAACACATGTTACAGCTAAAGTTAATGTCGATATACTGTGAGGAATAAAGATAGAATACACTGTTTATAGAAACTGGTTTGTAAAAGCATTAACCTTCACCGACCTGAAGCTGTCCTCCCGACGAGCCAGCGAGTGAATACAAGGTGCGGTCAGCTTGATGTTATATAACCAGAAATGCAGCAAATGCGTTTAAGTTTAGCTTCATAACACATTTGTAAGTTTTTTTTTTTATCAACACGATGAACATGTACTGGCACATCAACTCTAATGTCACCCAAGTCACTGTTGTTTTTAAAAACGCTGCAGGTAGTGCAATCATTGTGTGATTCGTCTACCGAACATAAGCATATAACTAGCTCATAGGTTTTTAATAAAGTAATGTTACATGTTTAATGAAAAATAAATTAATTATAACTTATCAAGCAGGCAGAAAAAAAGGTGTTTTCCTCTGATTGTGTATGCCTTTGCATTGAAGTAGCTCAGGTCACTGTGTTTTATACATTTTCATCATATTGGACAACTATTTAAAGTTAGCAAACGTTAATTGACTGTGTTAAATTTCGTAACTTGGCTAATTTCATGACCATTAAGTTCGGAATCTTGTAAGCTCATTTTGTATAATAAATGCTTATCACAACACACACCTTATTATTTCGTTTTTCAGTTTATAAAAAAAAAGGATTTCAGTTGGTTCCTTTTATTCTGAAGAAGTGCGACCGGAAGTGTCCTGGGTAACTTGGTCCCTTCTCATAGTTAGCTTATAGCTACACGCTACATGCTATTCTCGGCTCACACATCGGAGGCACTATAATGGACGAGTATCAGACAGAAGAGGAGACTGCGTTCGTCGTTGAAGAAGTGACCAAAATCATTAAAGAGGTAAAGTAAAAAGACACGATGCCTCTCGGTTTATCCTCAGAGTTTAATACATTGTATAGGCTCGTTGCTTCGGCTAGTTTGCAACTTTATGTTTATACCGACCTGTTGGTTGCTAAGGACACTTTAACGGTTGCTATAGGCACATAACGTATTTCCCTCTAGAATGGCGTACTGCATTGTGCTGTGCAAATTGTATTGTATGATGCGGATTGCAAAGCCGTTGATGTATAACCTCGACTTGTATTACAGTATCATTGCGAGGTTATTAAAAGGTAACACACTGTGTTTGTTGATTAGTTGCTGACATGTGTTTACACTGTCTCTAGTCGGTGGACGCAGCCATCGGAGGAAGTGCCTACCAGTACAGCCGAGTGAACCAGTGGAGCACCAGTGTAGTGGAGCAGATCCTCAGTCAACTCAGCAAACTCGGGAAGCCTTTCAAATACATAGGTACATGTGCAACCATAGCATTTTTGTGGTTCTTGGGCTATGTAGTTGATATTAAAAGATGTCTGTTGCCCCCCAGTGGACTGTATCATCATGCAAAAGAATGGAGCAGGTCTGGGTCTGCAAACATTTTGCACATGCCTCTGGGACACCTCTACTGATGGTAAAATACATAATACGTTTTCTCTTCTGTCAGCTTTTGGGTGGTCAGCTCTCAGAGACTGGTGGCATGTTGTCCATATTATAAATGTGTAAATATTGAGATAATACTGAATGTATTTTGTACTTACACCCAACAGGAGACTGCACAGTGAGATGGGAGAACGAGTCCATGTACTGTATCATCACTGTTTTTGGGCTGGCCATCTGAACCAACTACAATGCAACTGAAGTGTTTGAAATCTGTAGGAAGTTGTGTATTCACGTTGGCTATATTTGAATAAACTGTTATATTTTTGTATATTAAGTGCTAACTGATTAAAACAATACTGTGCTGTATACACTTTGCTTTATTTACATGTGACGTGACAGAGTGCTACATGTACAGCTTTTATCTTATGAAGCAACAACAAATGTAGGAATTTTGCATCATACAAGGACCCACAACAACCTCATTTAACCACTTTAAACTACATTCACACTGAAAGAATCAAAAATGTACATTTATGTCAAAACATTTATACATTGACATAAAAGAAACATAAAGACAAGGCACCATCTTGAATATAATACATGTTCACATGAAACATTTGTTTTGGCTGTTTTTGTCCATAACCACAGTTTTATAAAATAACAAAGTTCAGCACATCTCACATTGCGAGCAATATCGGGAAAGTTACGGCAGAAAAAAGGATTGCTTAAAATAATGTGTTCAACATGAGGCAAAAAAGAGATTTGGCCAATGGTCTGTCTACTGTATGTGTGGGGATAAGAAACATTTTGTCAGTAGTCCTCTACATTCAGTTGTGTAAAATCCAAGCAGTTCATCAAAAGCCATTCATCCAGATAACACAGTATCAAATCACTTTTTAGAGAAATAAGTTAAGATCTTAAACTAGTGCAATTACAAAGCTGTTTTCTGAGGGAAGAAGTGATAAGAGAGAAGTGAGACCTACTCCTGTTAAGGCTCTCCCTGTATTTAAAAAAAAAAAAATGTCAGCCAGCATTCCTATGGCCCTTTAAATCACATTCATCACTCATGCCAGTGCTGGTGAGCCCAAAATGTGCACTTACAGCTGCTGCAGCATCCTCTACTTTCTATCACCGGTATAATGTACCTCCGCTTTGGCCCGATACATGCATTGTCATTATTCTCAGACTGTCAGAGAACAGGATGTTACAAAAACAACACAGTGCAATAGAGTGACAGCAGTGGTTCAACACAAAGCATTTGAAATAACGTTGATTTCACACAAAAAAAAAATCATTGTGTGAGAAATCTCAGGAGGAAAAGAGTTTGCAAACATGTAGAAATTGTATCATTGTACTTCAGTTTGTTTTCAATGAGAAAAAAGGTCGAGTGGCCACTTGCCCCAACTTTCAGTAAAATACAGTACATTCAGTAGACATGGAACTTTTCTTAAAAATATAATTATGTACACGGAAAGTATATCATCTCGTATTACCAACGCAGTTCCTCCTTATTTACATTGTATTCTCATAGTTCCCAAAAGGGACACACCAAAGGAACAACAAGCCAATCAGAGACCTCCTCAGTCAGTGTCACTCTCATCCTGGTACTTGGCGGTTGCTTTGATGGCGCGTCCGTTTTGTAAAGGCATGTCTTCATAATCACTCCTTTACAAAGGAAAAAGAAAACATCAGCTGGCTTATGCAAGTTCACACTGAATACTACATCACAAACTGTAAGATAAATGCTCACCCATATATTACTTCATCATCTGAGTCATTCAGCATGGAGAAAGCAGGATTATCCTTCAACTGGGAGTCTGGGAAAATAAAAATAAAACAGTCAGGTTATACATGACTTCATCTTTATTATCTACTGAATTTAAATTGTAGCGTATTACCTACCATAAAGTGCATTTTTGGAGGGGGAATACACAAATGCCAATGTGTACAAGTAAAAGTTGAGTAGACCATAGAATGATAAAAATTCAGCTGGTATGTCCGGAGTTAAAGAAGATTTTCTCACTATTTAAAGACATCAACATGGCATCTCACATGTTATATTTAAGTGCAATAGTGCACCTGGAAGTTCACTATGTCCACTTTATACTGGTAGGTCGGGTCTTGGAGTTCATTAACCCTGCAAAATCAATAGAGGAGAGCAGATATTTTCAGTCCTGTTTATATTCATAGTTTGAATCCTTTAGCGGCTGGTGGAGTCAGACTTACGTTTGCCATATGCCCAGTGTGACCGCTGACAGCCACAGAAGACCGACAATTATCAGCTTAGGCAGGTAGAACGTCAGACATTTCCTCTCGCCCTGTGGAAACGACATCAAAACACAGGAAATAAGATTCATAATACGCTAGAAATGAGAGGAAACCTTTTAAGTACATGTGTAGTACCGGACCCACCTGAACCCTGATGCCATGATAAACACAGAGCCAGAAGAGCAGCAGCGCACACAGGAACAGAGCCTGGAAGAAAGTGTCCAACGTCCCAGGAAACCAGCTGTTCACCAGGAATGACAGCGGGAAAAATGGATCTGAAAGGCAAAAGCAACATAACACACTAAGCAACAGGTGCAGCCGTAATGGTTCAAATGAGCTACAATAGGGAAGCCAGATTGTACAGGTTTTATTTTAGGGGTGAAATATGACTTGAGGAGAGATAATACTGACGCTCACCATTGTAGAGTAACAGCATAGGGAGCAGGATCGACATCCACTTCTGCTCTATGCCCCAATCCCTCATAGAAAACTTCCTCAGCGAGTGTGCAAACAAACACTGGGGACAGGCAGAGGAAATAGTTTCAGGAATGCATTTGTCAAACACAGATTTTAAGTCACTAATTAGTTAAGAACTAAAAAAGTAATCTGTGCTCTTACCGTCACCATAAAGGTCAACACCACGAAGACAAACCGGAACCAGATCTCCACTTGAGAGAAGCTGGGGTTGTACGTTTTCCACTGAGGAAGAATGTGAAAAATGAGAACAAAAGCAGAAGAAACCAAAAGAGTAAAAAAGGCTGCGGTGCCATGCGAGCCCAGGATATACATCCAATGTAGGAACAATGAGACAATATCAGAGTCAGTGTGCAGAGTTTGTCACGTACCACAAACTTGACTTTGATTTCATACGTGATATTCTCCAGGCCGCTGAAGCTGACCATGACCTGGTACTGGGTGTAGTTCAGATAGCCAAGATGGAGCACAATGATCTCATCACATTTCTGGAAAGGAGAGGCAACGCAGAGTCACTGTTTGCTCAGTCAACAATCCAACTGTCCTGTGCATCAATGACCGGCTCCGAGGAGGTTACTGTGTTACACGACAGCGTTCGCCGATTGACACTTACAGTCCCGCAGTGTAGCGTTCTGGACTTCTGGTGCACATTGTTGATGTGCATCACACTGGCGTCCTGCATCACTCCTTTTAGCTCAACGTTGATCTCAAAGGGCTGCTGGAAGTCTCCCACTGACACAGACAAGCATTTAAAAAAAAAAAAAGCATGTTGTTAATAACCAAAACCAAATATGTTTGCAAAATAATGGAAGAGATGTGGTGGTCTCACTGTTGCTGTGTTCAACCTGCATCATGCAGGTGAGCCATAGCTGCTGGTTGTAGGTGGTGAGGGGAGGTGAGACGAGGTTGAAGGGCCCAGTCTGAAAACATACAATGAATTAAATTATTAATTGACTGTCTATGTGCTTGCTATTACGGTAGCATACACGGTTTAACCTTACCTTGACTGAGAGGTTCTTGAGAAGTAACTGATCACCACTGTGCTCTTGTTCAGCAATCACCTTAGGACCTACACGCATCAAGAAGACACAATGAATACATGTTTGAGAAGCACTGGACCATCCAGAAAGGGTCAGAGTAGTGTCGAAATAACAGTTTGCATTCTTTACGTATTGTTTTATCATATCTAGATTACAGTCGGAGTCAAGCAGAATTACTCACTCACTTAATTAACCCAACCAACCAACACCCAGCTTGTGCCAGCTGTTGCAGAAATTGTTTATTCGGTCATACCTGCAATCCCAATGAAGATGGTGACGCCAAAGCAGATCAGGAAAAACACGAAAAAATCATCAAAATATCCGTCTTAGTAACGATACTGTTAAACTATCGATATGCCTTTCACCTTTCGGTATTTGTGATTTCAAAATAAAAGGCAGCAATCAACATCACAATTTCGAAGCTAATTTATTTGTAAATCAAAGCTGTTTGAATGGTACCTGATTCAAAACAAATGTCTAATTGAATGAGTAAACGTGTAAATTACAATTGATAAGTGACTTTTTGTGCAAACTTCCAACATGAAAGCACTTGTTAGCGTTAGCTAGCTCAATATTTAGAATTAGTTAACGATAGTACCAATAGCCCATTTCAGGAGAACATCGACACTCAATTACCTTTAGCTAGAAGCAATAGCGTGAGGTTAAGGGTAATGTGAGGAAATAATTAACAAACTTTATAACAGAATTAATGTGACGAGTTCACTCAGAAAGTTAACATCGATAAACCTTCGTTCACGTTACCAGTGAGCGCTGACTTCAAGGATGTTGGTAGATTAGAGAGGTTAGTTTGCTTCATAAGTTAAGCAGGATGGGAGAGTAACACCAGCTGTTGACTCAATATTAGCAGAACAGGCTTAAATGTCTACCACAGCTCATACCTTCCGTTAACTGTGCAACTTTAGCTACAGCTAGCCTAGACAAGCTACAAGTTGCATTAGCAACATCACATACAAACTCGACAAGGAAACGCTGTTCATCCTGAACATTGTAACAACACATGTTACAGCTAAAGTTAATGTTGAGATACTGTGAGGACCCAACAGTCAACATCTACTATTTAAATATGTTCTGGTAACATGAAGCTTAAATAGATTCAAATATGATTCACCAGGATCTCCTCATGAATATAGATTATGTTTTATCTTTATACACTTTATCAGGGGAGAGCGCGAACGCAGTCCCCCACTACCAGAAATTATGCAATCGAGATTTCCACATTTGGGAAATTCGCAGAG
The DNA here is from genome assembly GCF_949748355.1 of Melanostigma gelatinosum. Taxonomy (NCBI): domain Eukaryota; kingdom Metazoa; phylum Chordata; class Actinopteri; order Perciformes; family Zoarcidae; genus Melanostigma; species Melanostigma gelatinosum. Next base: position 13,650,738 of record NC_136652.1, on the reverse strand, counting down.
GTCAGCTCAACCGGAGTGCAATGGCTAAGCCTCGCCCTGGGTGAACCACTTTCTTGATCATGGTATCTCCCTTGCCAGGTAAGTATGAGTTGTACACGTTGGAGACGGAGAAGTCATTCAGAGACAAACCAAGCAAAGTGACGGTGTTAAACATTTAAAAACCCTGAGATTAGAAAGCAGGTGATTATCGAAAATAATTTAACACCAACAAAACACACTTTGGTACCAAGTCTTGAAATGATTATTAACATTTAACTTGAGAAGAAATACCTATATCCCATCATGCACTAGTGTATCTCCATATCAAAGGTCAACCTAAAATGACCAGTGTTGTCTATTTTAATTCGGTAAATGAGTAACAGCTCAACCGCAACTTCAAAAGAGATAAAGCTAAATCATAATGCAACCAAACCTCGTTTGATTCACATCTAAAAATCTGAGGAAAGTATAAAAACACACATTTGTTTTCCAACATTCAAGCACTTCCTGTTTCTTTGTGCACTGCTGGAGGGAAAACTGTCATGTCTGCTACTGCCCCTATCGGTCTGGAGTGTGAACAATGCTGCTCGTTAAACACACATCTATATATGTGCTTCTACTGTTTGTTACTAACAGCACGAAGAGTTCATTTAGATTACAGAAAGTGAAGTGCTGACATATTAAGAGTATTTGCTTTTGTTTTTATACAGAAAGCAGACTGTAAACAACAGCAGCAGCAGAAATTAAACAGAGGATTCGCTGGCCTGAAAATTAACTATGGAGCAGAATGGAGGTAGAACTGTTAAGGGAAAAATATATGCTTGCCATTTAGTATAGATATTTATCATGTGTGTGGATGAAAATGTACAAAGTGCAGGACTTTAAGCGTTAATATTTTCACAAAGATAAATTGATGTCTGTCTCCCTCTGGTGGTGGAAAGTATGCAGGAAACTGCACATACATAACCTAACATAACCATATAACTTGTGGTGTAACGGATCCGTATGGATCACCCCACACGGCTCGGCACACATGTGAACCGCAGACTTTTTTTTTTAGTTTAATCATCATACTGCCCCTATCGGTCTGGAGTGTGAATGCTATTTCTGGTCACTTGATGCGTTACTGACCAACAAGCACTACGAAAGAGTAACGTTACTTTAAAATCCGTTTTATATCTTTAATGGAGATAGAACTGATAAGGTAAGCTATATGATCGAGATTTAATATAGATATTTGTAATGACGGGATCGTGTGTGTGGATGAAAATGAACAAAATGCGGGGCTTTAAGCGTTAATGTTTTCACAAAAATAAATGTATCTTTCTCGCCCTCTGGTGGCGGAAACTATGCAGGAAACATAGTACGCTGTACTCTGTGCATTGTGCTCAAGTAACGTTGCACATTTCAATATTGGAAACATGGAAAAAATCATCAAAATATCCGTGTTAGTAACGATACTGTTAAAACCATCGCTATGCGGACACCCATGAGACAGACCTCGTGCATCAAGCTAGCACCAGAACCATTTACCTTTCCGGTATTTGTGTTTTCAAAATAAAGGTTGTACGGCAGCAATCAACGTCACAGTTTCGAAGATAATGTAATGATTAGCTAGTCAAAGCTGTTCAAATGGTATCGGATTCAAAACTATTTATAATTGAAGGAGTAAACGTGTAAATTACAATAATAAACCACGCAAATTACAATTGATAAGTGACTTTTTGCACGAACTTCAACACGAAAACGAAAGTGCTACTTAATAACACTTAATAATTACCTTTAGGTAGAAGTAATAGCGTGAGGTTAAGGGTAATGTGAGGAAATAACAAACGAACTTCATGACGTTCATTAATGTGACCAAGTTCACCTTAACATCGATAAACCATCGTTAACGTTACCAATGTCTACCACCATTCCTACCTTCCTTAATTAGCGCGTCCCTATGCAAATTTAGCTGCAGCTAGCCTAGCGAAGCTACAGATTTCGCTAGCAACATCACATACAAACTCGACGAACTAACGCTATAACGTTATCCTGAACATTAACAACACATGTTACAGCTAAAGTTAATGTCGATATACTGTGAGGAATAAAGATAGAATACACTGTTTATAGAAACTGGTTTGTAAAAGCATTAACCTTCACCGACCTGAAGCTGTCCTCCCGACGAGCCAGCGAGTGAATACAAGGTGCGGTCAGCTTGATGTTATATAACCAGAAATGCAGCAAATGCGTTTAAGTTTAGCTTCATAACACATTTGTAAGTTGTTTTTTTATCAACACGATGAACATGTACTGGCACATCAACTCTAATGTCACCCAAGTCACTGTTGTTTTTAAAAACGCTGCAGGTAGTGCAATCATTGTGTGATTCGTCTACCGAACATAAGCATATAACTAGCTCATAGGTTTTTAATAAAGTAATGTTACATGTTTAATGAAAAATAAATTAATTATAACTTATCAAGCAGGCAGAAAAAACGGTGTTTTCCTCTGATTGTGTATGCCTTTGCATTGAAGTAGCTCAGGTCACTGTGTTTTGATACATTTTCATCATATTGGACAACTATTTAAAGTTAGCAAACGTTAATTGACTGTGTTAAATTTCGTAACTTGGCTAATTTCATGACCATTAAGTTCGGAATCTTGTAAGCTCATTTTGTATAATAAATGCTTATCACAACACACACCTTATTATTTCGTTTTTCAGTTTATAAAAAAAAAAGATTTCAGTTGGTTCCTTTTATTCTGAAGAAGTGCGACCGGAAGTGTCCTGGGTAACTTGGTCCCTTCTCATAGTTAGCTTATAGCTACACGCTACATGCTATTCTCGGCTCACACATCGGAGGCACTATAATGGACGAGTATCAGACAGAAGAGGAGACTGCGTTCGTCGTTGAAGAAGTGACCAAAATCATTACAGAGGTAAAGTAAAAAGACACGATGCCTCTCGGTTTATCCTCAGAGTTTAATACATTGTATAGGCTCGTTGCTTCGGCTAGTTTGCAACTTTATGTTTATACCGACCTGTTGGTTGCTAAGGACACTTTAACGGTTGCTATAGGCACATAACGTCTTTTCCTCTAGAATGGCGTACTGCATTGTGCTGTGCAAATTGTATTGTATGATGCGGATTGCAAAGCCGTTGATTTATAACCTCGACTTGTATTACAGTATCATTGCGAGGTTATTAAAAGGTAACACACTGTGTTTGTTGATTAGTTGCTGACATGTGTTTACACTGTCTCTAGTCGGTGGAAGCAGCCATCGGAGGAAGTGCCTACCAGCAGAGCCGAGTGAACCAGTGGAGCACCAGTGTAGTGGAGCAGAGCCTCAGTCAACTCAGCAAACTCGGGAAGCCTTTCAAATACATAGGTACATGTGCAACCATAGCATTTTTGTGGTTCTTGGGCTATGTAGTTGATATTAAAAGATGTCTGTTGCCCCCCAGTGAACTGTATCATCATGCAAAAGAATGGAGCAGGTCTGCAAACATCTTGCACATGCTTCTGGGACAACTCTACTGATGGTAAAATACATAATACGTTTTCTCTTCTGTCAGCTTTTGGGTGGTCAGCTCTCAGAGACTGGTGGCATGTTGTCCATATTATAAATGTGTAAATATTGAGATAATACTGAATGTATTTTGTACTTACACCCAACAGGAAGCTGCACAGTGAGATGGGAGAACGAGTCCATGTACTGTATCATCACTGTTTTTGGGCTGGCCATCTGAACCAACTACAATGCAACTGAAGTGTTTGAAATCTGTAGGAAGTTGTGTATTCACGTTGGCTATATTTGAATAAACTGTTATATTTTTGTATATTAAGTGCTAACTGATTAAAACAATACTGTGCTGTATACACTTTGCTTTATTTACATGTGACGTGACAGAGTGCTACATGTACAGCTTTTATCTTATGAAGCAACAAAAAATGTAGGAATTTTGCATCATACAAGGACCCACAACAACCTCATTTAACCACTTTAAACTACATTCACACTGAAAGAATCAAAAATGTACATTTATGTCAAAACATTTATACATTGACATAAAAGAAACATAAAGACAAGGCACCATCTTGAATATAATACATGTTCACATGAAACATTTGTTTTGGCTGTTTTTGTCCATAACCACAGTTTTATAAAATAACAAAGTTCAGCACATCTCACATTGCGAGCAATATCGGGAAAGTTACGGCAGAAAAAAGGATTGCTTAAAATAATGTGTTCAACATGAGGCAAAAAAGAGATTTGGCCAATGGTCTGTCTACTGTATGTGTGGGGATAAGAAACATTTTGTCAGTAGTCCTCTACATTCAGTTGTGTAAAATCCAAGCAGTTCATCAAAAGCCATTCATCCAGATAACACAGTATCAAATCACTTTTTAGAGAAATAAGTTAAGATCTTAAACTAGTGCAATTACAAAGCTGTTTTCTGAGGGAAGAAGTGGTAAGAGAGAAGTGAGACCTACTCCTGTTAAGGCTCTCCCTGTATTTAAAAAAAAAAAAATGTCAGCCAGCATTCCTATGGCCCTTTAAATCACATTCATCACTCATGCCAGTGCTGGTGAGCCCAAAATGTGCACTTACAGCTGCTGCAGCATCCTCTACTTTCTATCACCGGTATAATGTACCTCCGCTTTGGCCCGATACATGCATTGTCATTATTCTCAGACTGTCAGAGAACAGGATGTTACAAAAACAACACAGTGCAATAGAGTGACAGCAGTGGTTCAACACAAAGCATTTGAAATAACGTTGATTTCACACAAAAAAAAAATCATTGTGTGAGAAATCTCAGGAGGAAAAGAGTTTGCAAACGTGTAGAAATTGTATCATTGTACTTCAGTTTGTTTTCAATGAGAAAAAAGGTCGAGTGGCCACTTGCCCCAACTTTCAGTAAAATACAGTACATTCAGTAGACATGGAACTTTTCTTAAAAATATAATTATGTACACGGAAAGTATATCATCTCGTATTACCAACGCAGTTCCTCCTTATTTACATTGTATTCTCATAGTTCCCAAAAGGGACACACCAAAGGAACAACAAGCCAATCAGAGACCTCCTCAGTCAGTGTCACTCTCATCCTGGTACTTGGCGGTTGCTTTGATGGCGCGTCCGTTTTGTAAAGGCATGTCTTCATAATCACTCCTTTACAAAGGAAAAAGAAAACATCAGCTGGCTTATGCAAGTTCACACTGAATACTACATCACAAACTGTAAGATAAATGCTCACCCATATATTACTTCATCATCTGAGTCATTCAGCATGGAGAAAGCAGGATTATCCTTCAACTGGGAGTCTGGGAAAATAAAAATAAAACAGTCAGGTTATACATGACTTCATCTTTATTATCTACTGAATTTAAATTGTAGCGTATTACCTACCATAAAGTGCATTTTTGGAGGGGGAATACACAAATGCCAATGTGTACAAGTAAAAGTTGAGTAGACCATAGAATGATAAAAATTCAGCTGGTATGTCCGGAGTTAAAGAAGATTTTCTCACTATTTAAAGACATCAACATGGCATCTCACATGTTATATTTAAGTGCAATAATAGTCAAAATGAAATATTGTTTTAAAAGATATAGTTTTGGTAATGAGTAGACAGTTCAGCGACAAAATTGTTTTGGAGAGCCTTGGCACCAAACCTCAGGTAGAGAATGACCATGCTGCAGGAGAAAGAGACACAAGATCGACAGGATGAAGTGAACCACAAAGAGCCTCATCACACACGCACGCTTCTTTTAAGTTTGGGATTTTCCTTAAAACACACCTTAAAATAAGGACCACAAACGTCAGAGCTGTCAAAAACCTGAGCCGGAGATCTAGTGGTTGAAAACAAACAGCCCATTAATGTTATCGTACTAACAGCGATTGACTTGAATCAAACACAGAGAGGCGTGCTGTGGATACCCGAGTACGGCATGTTCTTGAGTTCAGAACAAGCTCTGACGACCAGGAAAATCAGGTAGAGGATGTAGAGGGCAACTACAATCAGGAAGAAGCACTTCATGCCCTGGACAAATAACATGGGACTTCATTAAACAGCTGGGAAGACAAACACTGGGTGTACGAAATATAACAATACTGTCCAAACACCTGTACCATTAAAACCTCACCTGGAAGTTCACTATGTCCACTTTATACTGGTAGGTCGGGTCTTGGAGTTCATTAACCCTGCAAAATCAATAGAGGAGAGCAGATATTTTCAGTCCTGTTTATATTCATAGTTTGAATCCTTTAGCGGCCGGTGGAGTCAGACTTACGTTTGCCATATGCCCAGTGTGACCGCTGACAGCCACAGAAGACCGACAATTATCAGCTTAGGCAGGTAGAACGTCAGACATTTCCTCTCGCCCTGTGGAAACGACATCAAAACACAGGAAATAAGATTCATAATACGCTAGAAATGAGAGGAAACCTTTTAAGTACATGTGTAGTACCGGACCCACCTGAACCCTGATGCCATGATAAACACAGAGCCAGAAGAGCAGCAGCGCACACAGGAACAGAGCTTGGAAGAAAGTGTCCAACGTCCCAGGAAACCAGCTGTTCACCAGGAATGACAGCGGGAAAAATGGATCTGAAAGGCAAAAGCAACATAACACACTAAGCAACAGGTGCAGCCGTAATGGTTCAAATGAGCTACAATAGGGAAGCCAGATTGTACAGGTTTTATTTTAGGGGTGAAATATGACTTGAGGAGAGATAATACTGACGCTCACCATTGTAGAGTAACAGCATAGGGAGCAGGATCGACATCCACTTCTGCTCTATGCCCCAATCCCTCATAGAAAACTTCCTCAGCGAGTGTGCAAACAAACACTGGGGACAGGCAGAGGAAATAGTTTCAGGAATGCATTTGTCAAACACAGATTTTAAGTCACTAATTAGTTAAGAACTAAAAAAGTAATCTGTGCTCTTACCGTCACCATAAAGGTCAACACCACGAAGACAAACCGGAACCAGATCTCCACTTGAGAGAAGCTGGGGTTGTACGTTTTCCACTGAGGAAGAATGTGAAAAATGAGAACAAAAGCAGAAGAAACCAAAAGAGTAAAAAAGGCTGCGGTGCCATGCGAGCCCAGGATATACATCCAATGTAGGAACAAAGAGACAATATCAGAGTCAGTGTGCAGAGTTTGTCACGTACCACAAACTTGACTTTGATTTCATACGTGATATTCTCCAGGCCGCTGAAGCTGACCATGACCTGGTACTGGGTGTAGTTCAGATAGCCAAGATGGAGCACAATGATCTCATCACATTTCTGGAAAGGAGAGGCAACGCAGAGTCACTGTTTGCTCAGTCAACAATCCAACTGTCCTGTGCATCAATGACCGGCTCCGAGGAGGTTACTGTGTTACACGACAGCGTTCGCCGATTGACACTTACAGTCCCGCAGTGTAGCGTTCTGGACTTCTGGTGCACATTGTTGATGTGCATCACACTGGCGTCCTGCATCACTCCTTTTAGCTCAACGTTGATCTCAAAGGGCTGCTGGAAGTCTCCCACTGACACAGACAAGCATTTAAAAAAAAAAAAAGCATGTTGTTAATAACCAAAACCAAATATGTTTGCAAAATAATGGAAGAGATGTGGTGGTCTCACTGTTGCTGTGTTCAACCTGCATCATGCAGGTGAGCCATAGCTGCTGGTTGTAGGTGGTGAGGGGAGGTGAGACGAGGTTGAAGGGCCCAGTCTGAAAACATACAATGAATTAAATTATTAATTGACTGTCTATGTGCTTGCTATTACGGTAGCATACACGGTTTAACCTTACCTTGACTGAGAGGTTCTTGAGAAGTAACTGATCACCACTGTGCTCTTGTTCAGCAATCACCTTAGGACCTACACGCATCAAGAAGACACAATGAATACATGTTTGAGAAGCACTGGACCATCCAGAAAGGGTCAGAGTAGTGTCGAAATAACAGTTTGCATTCTTTACGTATTGTTTTATCATATCTAGATTACAGTCGGAGTCAAGCAGAATTACTCACTCACTTAATTAACCCAACCAACCAACACCCAGCTTGTGCCAGCTGTTGCAGAAATTGTTTATTCGGTCATACCTGCAATCCCAATGAAGATGGTGACGCCAAAGCAGATCAGGAAAAACACGAAAAAATCATCAAAATATCCGTCTTAGTAACGATACTGTTAAACTATCGATATGCCTTTCACCTTTCGGTATTTGTGATTTCAAAATAAAAGGCAGCAATCAACATCACAATTTCGAAGCTAATTTATTTGTAAATCAAAGCTGTTTGAATGGTACCTGATTCAAAACAAATGTCTAATTGAATGAGTAAACGTGTAAATTACAATTGATAAGTGACTTTTGTGCAAACTTCCAACATGAAAGCACTTGTTAGCGTTAGCTAGCTCAATATTTAGAATTAGTTAACGATAGTACCAATAGCCCATTTCAGGAGAACATCGACACTCAATTACCTTTAGCTAGAAGCAATAGCGTGAGGTTAAGGGTAATGTGAGGAAATAATTAACAAACTTTATAACAGAATTAATGTGACGAGTTCACTCAGAAAGTTAACATCGATAAACCTTCGTTCACGTTACCAGTGAGCGCTGACTTCAAGGATGTTGGTAGATTAGAGAGGTTAGTTTGCTTCATAAGTTAAGCAGGATGGGAGAGTAACACCAGCTGTTGACTCAATATTAGCAGAACAGGCTTAAATGTCTACCACAGCTCATACCTTCCGTTAACTGTGCAACTTTAGCTACAGCTAGCCTAGACAAGCTACAAGTTGCATTAGCAACATCACATACAAACTCGACAAGGAAACGCTGTTCATCCTGAACATTGTAACAACACATGTTACAGCTAAAGTTAATGTTGAGATACTGTGAGGACCCAACAGTCAACATCTACTATTTAAATATGTTCTGGTAACATGAAGCTTAAATAGATTCAAATATGATTCACCAGGATCTCCTCATGAATATAGATTATGTTTTATCTTTATACACTTTATCAGGGGAGAGCGCGAACGCAGTCCCCCACTACCAGAAATTATGCAATCGAGATTTCCACATTTGGGAAATTCGCAGAGGTCAGCTCAACCGGAGTGCAATGGCTAAGCCTCGCCCTGGGTGAACCACCTTCTTGATCATGGTATCTCCCTTGCCAGGTAAGTATGAGTTGTACACGTTGGAGACGGAGAAGTCATTCAGAGACAAACCAAGCAAAGTGACGGTGTTAAACATTTAAAAACCCTGAGATTAGAAAGCAGGTGATTATCGAAAATAATTTAACACCAACAAAACACACTTTGGTACCAAGTCTTGAAATGATTATTAACATTTAACTTGAGAAGAAATACCTATATCCCATCATGCACTAGTGTATCTCCATATCAAAGGTCAACCTAAAATGACCAGTGTTGTCTATTTTAATTCGGTAAATGAGTAACAGCTCAACCGCAACTTCAAAAGAGATAAAGCTAAATCATAATGCAACCAAACCTCGTTTGATTCACATCTAAAAATCTGAGGAAAGTATAAAAACACACATTTGTTTTCCAACATTCAAGCACTTCCTGTTTCTTTGTGCACTGCTGGAGGGAAAACTGTCATGTCTGCTACTGCCCCTATCGGTCTGGAGTGTGAACAATGCTGCTCGTTAAACACACATCTATATATGTGCTTCTACTGTTTGTTACTAACAGCACGAAGAGTTCATTTAGATTACAGAAAGTGAAGTGCTGACATATTAAGAGTATTTGCTTTTGTTTTTATACAGAAAGCAGACTGTAAACAACAGCAGCAGCAGAAATTAAACAGAGGATTCGCTGGCCTGAAAATTAACTATGGAGCAGAATGGAGGTAGAACTGTTAAGGGAAAAATATATGCTTGCCATTTAGTATAGATATTTATCATGTGTGTGGATGAAAATGTACAAAGTGCAGGACTTTAAGCGTTAATATTTTCACAAAGATAAATTGATGTCTGTCTCCCTCTGGTGGTGGAAAGTATGCAGGAAACTGCACATACATAACCTAACATAACCATATAACTTGTGGTGTAACGGATCCGTATGGATCACCCCACACGGCTCGGCACACATGTGAACCGCAGACTTTTTTTTTTAGTTTAATCATCATACTGCCCCTATCGGTCTGGAGTGTGAATGCTATTTCTGGTCACTTGATGCGTTACTGACCAACAAGCACTACGAAAGAGTAACGTTACTTTAAAATCCGTTTTATATCTTTAATGGAGATAGAACTGATAAGGTAAGCTATATGATCGAGATTTAATATAGATATTTGTAATGACGGGATCGTGTGTGTGGATGAAAATGAACAAAATGCGGGGCTTTAAGCGTTAATGTTTTCACAAAAATAAATGTATCTTTCTCGCCCTCTGGTGGCGGAAACTATGCAGGAAACATAGTACGCTGTACTCTGTGCATTGTGCTCAAGTAACGTTGCACATTTCAATATTGGAAACATGGAAAAAATCATCAAAATATCCGTGTTAGTAACGATACTGTTAAAACCATCGCTATGCGGACACCCATGAGACAGACCTCGTGCATCAAGCTAGCACCAGAACCATTTACCTTTCCGGTATTTGTGTTTTCAAAATAAAGGTTGTACGGCAGCAATCAACGTCACAGTTTCGAAGATAATGTAATGATTAGCTAGTCAAAGCTGTTCAAATGGTATCGGATTCAAAACAATTTATAATTGAAGGAGTAAACGTGTAAATTACAATAATAAACCACGCAAATTACAATTGATAAGTGACTTTTTGCACGAACTTCAACACGAAAACGAAAGTGCTACTTAATAACACTTAATAATTACCTTTAGGTAGAAGTAATAGCGTGAGGTTAAGGGTAATGTGAGGAAATAACAAACGAACTTCATGACGTTCATTAATGTGACCAAGTTCACCTTAACATCGATAAACCATCGTTAACGTTACCAATGTCTACCACCATTCCTACCTTCCTTAATTAGCGCGTCCCTATGCAAATTTAGCTACAGCTAGCCTAGCGAAGCTACAGATTTCGCTAGCAACATCACATACAAACTCGACGAACTAACGCTATAACGTTATCCTGAACATTAACAACACATGTTACAGCTAAAGTTAATGTCGATATACTGTGAGGAATAAAGATAGAATACACTGTTTATAGAAACTGGTTTGTAAAAGCATTAACCTTCACCGACCTGAAGCTGTCCTCCCGACGAGCCAGCGAGTGAATACAAGGTGCGGTCAGCTTGATGTTATATAACCAGAAATGCAGCAAATGCGTTTAAGTTTAGCTTCATAACACATTTGTAAGTTGTTTTTTTATCAACACGATGAACATGTACTGGCACATCAACTCTAATGTCACCCAAGTCACTGTTGTTTTTAAAAACGCTGCAGGTAGTGCAATCATTGTGTGATTCGTCTACCGAACATAAGCATATAACTAGCTCATAGGTTTTTAATAAAGTAATGTTACATGTTTAATGAAAAATAAATTAATTATAACTTATCAAGCAGGCAGAAAAAACGGTGTTTTCCTCTGATTGTGTATGCCTTTGCATTGAAGTAGCTCAGGTCACTGTGTTTTGATACATTTTCATCATATTGGACAACTATTTAAAGTTAGCAAACGTTAATTGACTGTGTTAAATTTCGTAACTTGGCTAATTTCATGACCATTAAGTTCGGAATCTTGTAAGCTCATTTTGTATAATAAATGCTTATCACAACACACACCTTATTATTTCGTTTTTCAGTTTATAAAAAAAAAAGATTTCAGTTGGTTCCTTTTATTCTGAAGAAGTGCGACCGGAAGTGTCCTGGGTAACTTGGTCCCTTCTCATAGTTAGCTTATAGCTACACGCTACATGCTATTCTCGGCTCACACATCGGAGGCACTATAATGGACGAGTATCAGACAGAAGAGGAGACTGCGTTCGTCGTTGAAGAAGTGACCAAAATCATTACAGAGGTAAAGTAAAAAGACACGATGCCTCTCGGTTTATCCTCAGAGTTTAATACATTGTATAGGCTCGTTGCTTCGGCTAGTTTGCAACTTTATGTTTATACCGACCTGTTGGTTGCTAAGGACACTTTAACGGTTGCTATAGGCACATAACGTCTTTTCCTCTAGAATGGCGTACTGCATTGTGCTGTGCAAATTGTATTGTATGATGCGGATTGCAAAGCCGTTGATTTATAACCTCGACTTGTATTACAGTATCATTGCGAGGTTATTAAAAGGTAACACACTGTGTTTGTTGATTAGTTGCTGACATGTGTTTACACTGTCTCTAGTCGGTGGAAGCAGCCATCGGAGGAAGTGCCTACCAGCACAGCCGAGTGAACCAGTGGAGCACCAGTGTAGTGGAGCAGAGCCTCAGTCAACTCAGCAAACTCGGGAAGCCTTTCAAATACATAGGTACATGTGCAACCATAGCATTTTTGTGGTTCTTGGGCTATGTAGTTGATATTAAAAGATGTCTGTTGCCCCCCAGTGAACTGTATCATCATGCAAAAGAATGGAGCAGGTCTGCAAACATCTTGCACATGCTTCTGGGACAACTCTACTGATGGTAAAATACATAATACGTTTTCTCTTCTGTCAGCTTTTGGGTGGTCAGCTCTCAGAGACTGGTGGCATGTTGTCCATATTATAAATGTGTAAATATTGAGATAATACTGAATGTATTTTGTACTTACACCCAACAGGAAGCTGCACAGTGAGATGGGAGAACGAGTCCATGTACTGTATCATCACTGTTTTTGGGCTGGCCATCTGAACCAACTACAATGCAACTGAAGTGTTTGAAATCTGTAGGAAGTTGTGTATTCACGTTGGCTATATTTGAATAAACTGTTATATTTTTGTATATTAAGTGCTAACTGATTAAAACAATACTGTGCTGTATACACTTTGCTTTATTTACATGTGACGTGACAGAGTGCTACATGTACAGCTTTTATCTTATGAAGCAACAAAAAATGTAGGAATTTTGCATCATACAAGGACCCACAACAACCTCATTTAACCACTTTAAACTACATTCACACTGAAAGAATCAAAAATGTACATTTATGTCAAAACATTTATACATTGACATAAAAGAAACATAAAGACAAGGCACCATCTTGAATATAATACATGTTCACATGAAACATTTGTTTTGGCTGTTTTTGTCCATAACCACAGTTTTATAAAATAACAAAGTTCAGCACATCTCACATTGCGAGCAATATCGGGAAAGTTACGGCAGAAAAAAGGATTGCTTAAAATAATGTGTTCAACATGAGGCAAAAAAGAGATTTGGCCAATGGTCTGTCTACTGTATGTGTGGGGATAAGAAACATTTTGTCAGTAGTCCTCTACATTCAGTTGTGTAAAATCCAAGCAGTTCATCAAAAGCCATTCATCCAGATAACACAGTATCAAATCACTTTTTAGAGAAATAAGTTAAGATCTTAAACTAGTGCAATTACAAAGCTGTTTTCTGAGGGAAGAAGTGGTAAGAGAGAAGTGAGACCTACTCCTGTTAAGGCTCTCCCTGTATTTAAAAAAAAAAAAATGTCAGCCAGCATTCCTATGGCCCTTTAAATCACATTCATCACTCATGCCAGTGCTGGTGAGCCCAAAATGTGCACTTACAGCTGCTGCAGCATCCTCTACTTTCTATCACCGGTATAATGTACCTCCGCTTTGGCCCGATACATGCATTGTCATTATTCTCAGACTGTCAGAGAACAGGATGTTACAAAAACAACACAGTGCAATAGAGTGACAGCAGTGGTTCAACACAAAGCATTTGAAATAACGTTGATTTCACACAAAAAAAAAATCATTGTGTGAGAAATCTCAGGAGGAAAAGAGTTTGCAAACGTGTAGAAATTGTATCATTGTACATCAGTTTGTTTTCAATGAGAAAAAAGGTCGAGTGGCCACTTGCCCCAACTTTCAGTAAAATACAGTACATTCAGTAAACATGGAACTTTTCTTAAAAATATAATTATGTACACGGAAAGTATATCATCTCGTATTACCAACGCAGTTCCTCCTTATTTACATTGTATTCTCATAGTTCCCAAAAGGGACACACCAAAGGAACAACAAGCCAATCAGAGACCTCCTCAGTCAGTGTCACTCTCATCCTGGTACTTGGCGGTTGCTTTGATGGCGCGTCCGTTTTGTAAAGGCATGTCTTCATAATCACTCCTTTACAAAGGAAAAAGAAAACATCAGCTGGCTTATGCAAGTTCACACTGAATACTACATCACAAACTGTAAGATAAATGCTCACCCATATATTACTTCATCATCTGAGTCATTCAGCATGGAGAAAGCAGGATTATCCTTCAACTGGGAGTCTGGGAAAATAAAAATAAAACAGTCAGGTTATACATGACTTCATCTTTATTATCTACTGAATTTAAATTGTAGCGTATTACCTACCATAAAGTGCATTTTTGGAGGGGGAATACACAAATGCCAATGTGTACAAGTAAAAGTTGAGTAGACCATAGAATGATAAAAATTCAGCTGGTATGTCCGGAGTTAAAGAAGATTTTCTCACTATTTAAAGACATCAACATGGCATCTCACATGTTATATTTAAGTGCAATAATAGTCAAAATGAAATATTGTTTTAAAAGATATAGTTTTGGTAATGAGTAGACAGTTCAGCGACAAAATTGTTTTGGAGAGCCTTGGCACCAAACCTCAGGTAGAGAATGACCATGCTGCAGGAGAAAGAGACACAAGATCGACAGGATGAAGTGAACCACAAAGAGCCTCATCACACACGCACGCACGCTTCTTTTAAGTTTGGGATTTTCCTTAAAACACACCTTAAAATAAGGACCACAAACGTCAGAGCTGTCAAAAACCTGAGCCGGAGATCTAGTGGTTGAAAACAAACAGCCCATTAATGTTATCGTACTAACAGCGATTGACTTGAATCAAACAGAGAGGCGTGCTGTGGATACCCGAGTACGGCATGTTCTTGAGTTCAGAACAAGCTCTGACGACCAGGAAAATCAGGTAGAGGATGTAGAGGGCAACTACAATCAGGAAGAAGCACTTCATGCCCTGGACAAATAACATCGGACTTCATTAAACAGCTGGGAAGACAAACACTGGGTGTACGAAATATAACAATACTGTCCAAACACCTGTACCATTAAAACCTCACCTGGAAGTTCACTATGTCCACTTTATACTGGTAGGTCGGGTCTTGGAGTTCATTAACCCTGCAAAATCAATAGAGGAGAGCAGATATTTTCAGTCCTGTTTATATTCATAGTTTGAATCCTTTAGCGGCTGGTGGAGTCAGACTTACGTTTGCCATATGCCCAGTGTGACCGCTGACAGCCACAGAAGACCGACAATTATCAGCTTAGGCAGGTAGAACGTCAGACATTTCCTCTCGCCCTGTGGAAACGACATCAAAACACAGGAAATAAGATTCATAATACGCTAGAAATGAGAGGAAACCTTTTAAGTACATGTGTAGTACCGGACCCACCTGAACCCTGATGCCATGATAAACACAGAGCCAGAAGAGCAGCAGCGCACACAGGAACAGAGCCTGGAAGAAAGTGTCCAACGTCCCAGGAAACCAGCTGTTCACCAGGAATGACAGCGGGAAAAATGGATCTGAAAGGCAAAAGCAACAAAACACACTAAGCAACAGGTGCAGCCGTAATGGTTCAAATGAGCTACAATAGGGAAGCCAGATTGTACAGGTTTTATTTTAGGGGTGAAATATGACTTGAGGAGAGATAATACTGACGCTCACCATTGTAGAGTAACAGCATAGGGAGCAGGATCGACATCCACTTCTGCTCTATGCCCCAATCCCTCATAGAAAACTTCCTCAGCGAGTGTGCAAACAAACACTGGGGACAGGCAGAGGAAATAGTTTCAGGAATGCATTTGTCAAACACAGATTTTAAGTCACTAATTAGTTAAGAACTAAAAAAGTAATCTGTGCTCTTACCGTCACCATAAAGGTCAACACCACGAAGACAAACCGGAACCAGATCTCCACTTGAGAGAAGCTGGGGTTGTACGTTTTCCACTGAGGAAGAATGTGAAAAATGAGAACAAAAGCAGAAGAAACCAAAAGAGTAAAAAAGGCTGCGGTGCCATGCGAGCCCAAGATATACATCCAATGTAGGAACAATGAGACAATATCAGAGTCAGTGTGCAGAGTTTGTCACGTACCACAAACTTGACTTTGATTTCATACGTGATATTCTCCAGGCCGCTGAAGCTGACCATGACCTGGTACTGGGTGTAGTTCAGATAGCCAAGATGGAGCACAATGATCTCATCACATTTCTGGAAAGGAGAGGCAACGCAGAGTCACTGTTTGCTCAGTCAACAATCCAACTGTCCTGTGCATCAATGACCGGCTCCGAGGAGGTTACTGTGTTACACGACAGCGTTCGCCGATTGACACTTACAGTCCCGCAGTGTAGCGTTCGGGACTTCTGGTGCACATTGTTGATGTGCATCACACTGGCGTCCTGCATCACTCCTTTTAGCTCAACGTTGATCTCAAAGGGCTGCTGGAAGTCTCCCACTGACACAGACAAGCATTTAAAAAAAAAAAAAAGCATGTTGTTAATAACCAAAACCAAATATGTTTGCAAAATAATGGAAGAGATGTGGTGGTCTCACTGTTGCTGTGTTCAACCTGCATCATGCAGGTGAGCCATAGCTGCTGGTTGTAGGTGGTGAGGGGAGGTGAGACGAGGTTGAAGGGCCCAGTCTGAAAACATACAATGAATTAAATTATTAATTGACTGTCTATGTGCTTGCTATTACGGTAGCATACACGGTTTAACCTTACCTTGACTGAGAGGTTCTTGAGAAGTAACTGATCACCACTGTGCTCTTGTTCAGCAATCACCTTAGGACCTACACGCATCAAGAAGACACAATGAATACATGTTTGAGAAGCACTGGACCATCCAGAAAGGGTCAGAGTAGTGTCGAAATAACAGTTTGCATTCTTTACGTATTGTTTTATCATATCTAGATTACAGTCGGAGTCAAGCAGAATTACTCACTCACTTAATTAACCCAACCAACCAACACCCAGCTTGTGCCAGCTGTTGCAGAAATTGTTTATTCGGTCATACCTGCAATCCCAATGAAGATGGTGACGCCAAAGCAGATCAGGAAAAACACGAAAAAATCATCAAAATATCCGTCTTAGTAACGATACTGTTAAACTATCGATATGCCTTTCACCTTTCGGTATTTGTGATTTCAAAATAAAAGGCAGCAATCAACATCACAATTTCGAAGCTAATTTATTTGTAAATCAAAGCTGTTTGAATGGTACCTGATTCAAAACAAATGTCTAATTGAATGAGTAAACGTGTAAATTACAATTGATAAGTGACTTTTTGTGCAAACTTCCAACATGAAAGCACTTGTTAGCGTTAGCTAGCTCAATATTTAGAATTAGTTAACGATAGTACCAATAGCCCATTTCAGGAGAACATCGACACTCAATTACCTTTAGCTAGAAGCAATAGCGTGAGGTTAAGGGTAATGTGAGGAAATAATTAACAAACTTTATAACAGAATTAATGTGACGAGTTCACTCAGAAAGTTAACATCGATAAACCTTCGTTCACGTTACCAGTGAGCGCTGACTTCAAGGATGTTGGTAGATTAGAGAGGTTAGTTTGCTTCATAAGTTAAGCAGGATGGGAGAGTAACACCAGCTGTTGACTCAATATTAGCAGAATAGGCTTAAATGTCTACCACAGCTCCTACCTTCCGTTAACTGTGCAACTTTAGCTACAGCTAGCCTAGACAAGCTACAAGTTGCATTAGCAACATCACATACAAACTCGACAAGCAAACGCTATTCATCCTGAACATTAACAACACATGTTACAGCTAAAGTTAAGATACTGTGAGGACCCAACAGTCAACATCTACTATTTAAATGTGTTCTGGTAACATGAAGCTTAAATAGATTCAGATATGAGTCACCAGGATCTCCTCATGAATATAGATTATGTTTTATCTTTTCACACTTCATCAGGGGAGAGCGCGAACGCAGTCCCCCACTACCAGAAATTATGCAATCGAGATTTCCACATTTGGGAAATTCGCAGAGGTCAGCTCAACCGGAGTGCAATGGCTAAGCCTCGCCCTGGGTGAACCACCTTCTTGATCATGGTATCTCCCTTGCCAGGTAAGTATGAGTTGTACACCTTGGAGACGGAGAAGTCATTCAGAGACAAATCAAGCAAAGTGACGGTGTTAAACATTTAAAAACCCTGAGATTAGAAAGCAGGTGATCATCGAAAATAATTTAACACCAACAAAACACACTTTGGTACCAAGTCTTAAAATGATTATTAACATTTAACTTGAGAAGAAATACCTCATATCCCATCATGCACTAGTGTATCGCCGTATCAAAGGTCAACCTAAAATCACCAGTGTTGTCTATTTTACTTCGGTAAATGAGTAACAGCTCAACCGCAACTTCAAAAGAGATAAAGCGAAATCATAATGCAACCAAACCTCGTTTGATTCACATCTAAAAATCAGAGGAAAGTATAAAAACACACATTTATTTTCCAACAGTTCAAGCACTTCCTGTTTCTTCGTTCACTGCTGGAGGGGAAACTGTCATGTCTGCTACTGCCCCTATCGGTCTGGAGTGTGAACAATGCTGCTTGTTAATTAAACACACATCTATCTCTGTGCTTCTACTGTTTGTTACTAACAGCACGAAGAGTTCATTTAGATTACAGAAAGTGAAGTGCTGACATATTAAGAGTATTTGCTTTTATGCAGAAAGCAGACTGGGAAACAACAGCAGCAGCAGAAATTAAGCAGAGGATTCTTGCTTTTGAAGAATTAGCTGGCCTGAAAATTAACTATGGAGCAGATTGGATGTAGAACTGTTCAGGTAAAATTATATAGTATAGATAGATATTTATGTGTCTGGATGAAAATGAACAAAATGCAGGACTTTAAAGCGTTTTCACAAAGATAAACTGATCTCTGTCTCCCTCTGGTATATAGTGTAGATATGTATGTGTCTGGATGAAAATGAACAAAAAACAGGACTTTAAAGCGTTTTCACAAAGAAACTGATCTCTGTCTCCCTCTGGTTGCGGAAAATATGCAGGAAACCGCACTGAGTCTGAAATATCAGCAGCTCACAGTAAACTATATAGTATGCTGTACTCTGTGCATTGTGCTCAAGTAACGTTGCTTATTTCAATATTGGAAACATGGGAAAAAATCATCAAAATATCCGTCTTAGTAACGATACTGTTAAACTATCGATATGCCTTTCACCTTTCGGTATTTGTGCTTTCAAAATAAAAGGCAGCAATCAACATCACAATTTCGAAGCTAATTTATTAATAAATCAAAGCTGTTTGAATGGTACCTGATTCAAAACAAATTTCTAATTGAATGAGTAAACGTGTAAATTACAATTGATAAGTGACTTTTTGCACAAACTTCCAACATGAAAGCACTTGTTAGCGTTAGCTAGCTCAATATTTAGAATTAGTTAACGATAGTACCAATAGCCCATTTCAGGAGAACATCGACACTCAATTACCTTTAGCTAGAAGCAATAGCGTGAGGTTAAGGGTAATGTGAGGAAATAATTAACAAACTTTATAACAGAATTAATGTGACCGAGTTCACTCAGAAAGTTAACATCGATAAACCTTCGTTCACATTACCAGTGAGCGCTGACTTCAAGGATGTTGGTAGATTAGAGAGGTTAGTTTGCTTCATAAATTAAGCAGGATGGGAGAGTAACACCAGCTGTTGACTCAATATTAGCAGAACAGGCTTAAATGTCTACCACAGCTCATACCTTCCGTTAACGGGTCCCTGTGCAACTTTAGCTACAGCTAGCCTAGACAAGCTACAAGTTGCATGAGCAACATCACATACAAACTCGACAAGGAAACGCTGTTCATCCTGAACATTGTAACAACACATGTTACAGCTAAAGTTAATGTTGAGATACTGTGAGGACCCAACAGTCAACATCTACTATTTAAATATGTTCTGGTAACATGAAGCTTAAATAGATTCAAATATGATTCACCAGGATCTCCTCATGAATATAGATTATGTTTTATCTTTATACACTTTATCAGGGGAGAGCGCGAACGCAGTCCCCCACTACCAGAAATTATGCAATCGAGATTTCCACATTTGGGAAATTCGCAGAGGTCAGCTCAACCGGAGTGCAATGGCTAAGCCTCGCCCTGGGTGAACCACCTTCTTGATCATGGTATCTCCCTTGCCAGGTAAGTATGAGTTGTACACGTTGGAGACGGAGAAGTCATTCAGAGACAAACCAAGCAAAGTGACGGTGTTAAACATTTAAAAACCCTGAGATTAGAAAGCAGGTGATTATCGAAAATAATTTAACACCAACAAAACACACTTTGGTACCAAGTCTTGAAATGATTATTAACATTTAACTTGAGAAGAAATACCTATATCCCATCATGCACTAGTGTATCTCCATATCAAAGGTCAACCTAAAATGACCAGTGTTGTCTATTTTAATTCGGTAAATGAGTAACAGCTCAACCGCAACTTCAAAAGAGATAAAGCTAAATCATAATGCAACCAAACCTCGTTTGAGTCACATCTAAAAATCTGAGGAAAGTATAAAAACACACATTTGTTTTCCAACATTCAAGCACTTCCTGTTTCTTTGTGCACTGCTGGAGGGAAAACTGTCATGTCTGCTACTGCCCCTATCGGTCTGGAGTGTGAACAATGCTGCTCGTTAAACACACATCTATATATGTGCTTCTACTGTTTGTTACTAACAGCACGAAGAGTTCATTTAGATTACAGAAAGTGAAGTGCTGACATATTAAGAGTATTTGCTTTTGTTTTTATACAGAAAGCAGACTGTAAACAACAGCAGCAGCAGAAATTAAACAGAGGATTCGCTGGCCTGAAAATTAACTATGGAGCAGAATGGAGGTAGAACTGTTAAGGGAAAAATATATGCTTGCCATTTAGTATAGATATTTATCATGTGTGTGGATGAAAATGTACAAAGTGCAGGACTTTAAGCGTTAATATTTTCACAAAGATAAATTGATGTCTGTCTCCCTCTGGTGGTGGAAAGTATGCAGGAAACTGCACATACATAACCTAACATAACCATATAACTTGTGGTGTAACGGATCCGTATGGATCACCCCACACGGCTCGGCACACATGTGAACCGCAGACTTTTTTTTTTAGTTTAATCATCATACTGCCCCTATCGGTCTGGAGTGTGAATGCTATTTCTGGTCACTTGATGCGTTACTGACCAACAAGCACTACGAAAGAGTAACGTTACTTTAAAATCCGTTTTATATCTTTAATGGAGATAGAACTGATAAGGTAAGCTATATGATCGAGATTTAATATAGATATTTGTAATGACGGGATCGTGTGTGTGGATGAAAATGAACAAAATGCGGGGCTTTAAGCGTTAATGTTTTCACAAAAATAAATGTATCTTTCTCGCCCTCTGGTGGCGGAAACTATGCAGGAAACATAGTACGCTGTACTCTGTCCATTGTGCTCAAGTAACGTTGCACATTTCAATATTGGAAACATGGAAAAAATCATCAAAATATCCGTGTTAGTAACGATACTGTTAAAACCATCGCTATGCGGACACCCATGAGACAGACCTCGTGCATCAAGCTAGCACCAGAACCATTTACCTTTCCGGTATTTGTGTTTTCAAAATAAAGGTTGTACGGCAGCAATCAACGTCACAGTTTCGAAGATAATGTAATGATTAGCTAGTCAAAGCTGTTCAAATGGTATCGGATTCAAAACAATTTATAATTGAAGGAGTAAACGTGTAAATTACAATACTAAACCACGCAAATTACAATTGATAAGTGACTTTTTGCACGAACTTCAACACGAAAACGAAAGTGCTACTTAATAACACTTAATAATTACCTTTAGGTAGAAGTAATAGCGTGAGGTTAAGGGTAATGTGAGGAAATAACAAACGAACTTCATGACGTTCATTAATGTGACCAAGTTCACCTTAACATCGATAAACCATCGTTAACGTTACCAATGTCTACCACCATTCCTACCTTCCTTAATTAGCGCGTCCCTATGCAAATTTAGCTACAGCTAGCCTAGCGAAGCTACAGATTTTGCTAGCAACATCACATACAAACTCGACGAACTAACGCTATAACGTTATCCTGAACATTAACAACACATGTTACAGCTAAAGTTAATGTCGATATACTGTGAGGAATAAAGATAGAATACACTGTTTATAGAAACTGGTTTGTAAAAGCATTAACCTTCACCGACCTGAAGCTGTCCTCCCGACGAGCCAGCGAGTGAATACAAGGTGCGGTCAGCTTGATGTTATATAACCAGAAATGCAGCAAATGCGTTTAAGTTTAGCTTCATAACACATTTGTAAGTTGTTTTTTTATCAACACGATGAACATGTACTGGCACATCAACTCTAATGTCACCCAAGTCACTGTTGTTTTTAAAAACGCTGCAGGTAGTGCAATCATTGTGTGATTCGTCTACCGAACATAAGCATATAACTAGCTCATAGGTTTTTAATAAAGTAATGTTACATGTTTAATGAAAAATAAATTAATTATAACTTATCAAGCAGGCAGAAAAAACGGTGTTTTCCTCTGATTGTGTATGCCTTTGCATTGAAGTAGCTCAGGTCACTGTGTTTTGATACATTTTCATCATATTGGACAACTATTTAAAGTTAGCAAACGTTAATTGACTGTGTTAAATTTCGTAACTTGGCTAATTTCATGACCATTAAGTTCGGAATCTTGTAAGCTCATTTTGTATAATAAATGCTTATCACAACACACACCTTATTATTTCGTTTTTCAGTTTATAAAAAAAAAAGATTTTAGTTGGTTCCTTTTATTCTGAAGAAGTGCGACCGGAAGTGTCCTGGGTAACTTGGTCCCTTCTCATAGTTAGCTTATAGCTACACGCTACATGCTATTCTCGGCTCACACATCGGAGGCACTATAATGGACGAGTATCAGACAGAAGAGGAGACTGCGTTCGTCGTTGAAGAAGTGACCAAAATCATTGAAGAGGTAAAGTAAAAAGACACGATGCCTCTCGGTTTATCCTCAGAGTTTAATACATTGTATAGGCTCGTTGCTTCGGCTAGTTTGCAACTTTATGTTTATACCGACCTGTTGGTTGCTAAGGACACTTTAACGGTTGCACATAACGTATTTTCCTCTAGAATGGCGTACTGCATTGTGCTGTGCAAATTGTATTGTATGATGCGGATTGCAAAGCCGTTGATTTATAACCTCGACTTGTATTACAGTATCATTGCGAGGTTATTAAAAGGTAACACACTGTGTTTGTTGATTAGTTGCTGACATGTGTTTACACTGTCTCTAGTCGGTGGAAGCAGCCATCGGAGGAAGTGCCTACCAGCACAGCCGAGTGAACCAGTGGAGCACCAGTGTAGTGGAGCAGAGCCTCAGTCAACTCAGCAAACTCGGGAAGCCTTTCAAATACATAGGTACATGTGCAACCATAGCATTTTTGTGGTTCTTGGGCTATGTAGTTGATATTAAAAGATGTCTGTTGCCCCCCAGTGAACTGTATCATCATGCAAAAGAATGGAGCAGGTCTGCAAACATCTTGCACATGCTTCTGGGACAACTCTACTGATGGTAAAATACATAATACGTTTTCTCTTCTGTCAGCTTTTGGGTGGTCAGCTCTCAGAGACTGGTGGCATGTTGTCCATATTATAAATGTGTAAATATTGAGATAATACTGAATGTATTTTGTACTTACACCCAACAGGAAGCTGCACAGTGAGATGGGAGAACGAGTCCATGTACTGTATCATCAGTGTTTTTGGGCTGGCCATCTGAACCAACTACAATGCAACTGAAGTGTTTGAAATCTGTAGGAAGTTGTGTATTCACGTTGGCTATATTTGAATAAACTGTTATATTTTTGTATATTAAGTGCTAACTGATTAAAACAATACTGTGCTGTATACACTTTGCTTTATTTACATGTGACGTGACAGAGTGCTACATGTACAGCTTTCATCTTATGAAGCAACAAAAAATGTAGGAATTTTGCATCATACAAGGACCCACAACAACCTCATTTAACCACTTTAAACTACATTCACACTGAAAGAATCAAAAATGTACATTTATGTCAAAACATTTATACATTGACATAAAAGAAACATAAAGACAAGGCACCATCTTGAATATAATACATGTTCACATGAAACATTTGATTTGGCTGTTTTTGTCCATAACCACAGTTTTATAAAATAACAAAGTTCAGCACATCTCACATTGCGAGCAATATCGGGAAAGTTACGGCAGAAAAAAGGATTGCTTAAAATAATGTGTTCAACATGAGGCAAAAAAGAGATTTGGCCAATGGTCTGTCTACTGTATGTGTGGGGATAAGAAACATTTTGTCAGTAGTCCTCTACATTCAGTTGTGTAAAATCCAAGCAGTTCATCAAAAGCCATTCATCCAGATAACACAGTATCAAATCACTTTTTAGAGAAATAAGTTAAGATCTTAAACTAGTGCAATTACAAAGCTGTTTTCTGAGGGAAGAAGTGGTAAGAGAGACGTGAGACCTACTCCTGTTAAGGCTCTCCCTGTATTTAAAAAAAAAAAAATGTCAGCCAGCATTCCTATGGCCCTTTAAATCACATTCATCACTCATGCCAGTGCTGGTGAGCCCAAAATGTGCACTTACAGCTGCTGCAGCATCCTCTACTTTCTATCACCGGTATAATGTACCTCCGCTTTGGCCCGATACATGCATTGTCATTATTCTCAGACTGTCAGAGAACAGGATGTTACAAAAACAACACAGTGCAATAGAGTGACAGCAGTGGTTCAACACAAAGCATTTGAAATAACGTTGATTTCACACAAAAAGAAAAATCATTGTGTGAGAAATCTCAGGAGGAAAAGAGTTTGCAAACGTGTAGAAATTGTATCATTGTACTTCAGTTTGTTTTCAATGAGAAAAAAGGTCGAGTGGCCACTTGCCCCAACTTTCAGTAAAATACAGTACATTCAGTAGACATGGAACTTTTCTTAAAAATATAATTATGTACACGGAAAGTATATCATCTCGTATTACCAACGCAGTTCCTCCTTATTTACATTGTATTCTCATAGTTCCCAAAAGGGACACACCAAAGGAACAACAAGCCAATCAGAGACCTCCTCAGTCAGTGTCACTCTCATCCTGGTACTTGGCGGTTGCTTTGATGGCGCGTCCGTTTTGTAAAGGCATGTCTTCATAATCACTCCTTTACAAAGGAAAAAGAAAACATCAGCTGGCTTATGCAAGTTCACACTGAATACTACATCACAAACTGTAAGATAAATGCTCACCCATATATTACTTCATCATCTGAGTCATTCAGCATGGAGAAAGCAGGATTATCCTTCAACTGGGAGTCTGGGAAAATAAAAATAAAACAGTCAGGTTATACATGACTTCATCTTTATTATCTACTGAATTTAAATTGTAGCGTATTACCTACCATAAAGTGCATTTTTGGAGGGGGAATACACAAATGCCAATGTGTACAAGTAAAAGTTGAGTAGACCATAGAATGATAAAAATTCAGCTGGTATGTCCGGAGTTAAAGAAGATTTTCTCACTATTTAAAGACATCAACATGGCATCTCACATGTTATATTTAAGTGCAATAATAGTCAAAATGAAATATTGTTTTAAAAGATATAGTTTTGGTAATGAGTAGACAGTTCAGCGACAAAATTGTTTTGGAGAGCCTTGGCACCAAACCTCAGGTAGAGAATGACCATGCTGCAGGAGAAAGAGACACAAGATCGACAGGATGAAGTGAACCACAAAGAGCCTCATCACACACGCACGCACGCTTCTTTTAAGTTTGGGATTTTCCTTAAAACACACCTTAAAATAAGGACCACAAACGTCAGAGCTGTCAAAAACCTGAGCCGGAGATCTAGTGGTTGAAAACAAACAGCCCATTAATGTTATCGTACTAACAGCGATTGACTTGAATCAAACAGAGAGGCGTGCTGTGGATACCCGAGTACGGCATGTTCTTGAGTTCAGAACAAGCTCTGACGACCAGGAAAATCAGGTAGAGGATGTAGAGGGCAACTACAATCAGGAAGAAGCACTTCATGCCCTGGACAAATAACATCGGACTTCATTAAACAGCTGGGAAGACAAACACTGGGTGTACGAAATATAACAATACTGTCCAAACACCTGTACCATTAAAACCTCACCTGGAAGTTCACTATGTCCACTTTATACTGGTAGGTCGGGTCTTGGAGTTCATTAACCCTGCAAAATCAATAGAGGAGAGCAGATATTTTCAGTCCTGTTTATATTCATAGTTTGAATCCTTTAGCGGCCGGTGGAGTCAGACTTACGTTTGCCATATGCCCAGTGTGACCGCTGACAGCCACAGAAGACCGACAATTATCAGCTTAGGCAGGTAGAACGTCAGACATTTCCTCTCGCCCTGTGGAAACGACATCAAAACACAGGAAATAAGATTCATAATACGCTAGAAATGAGAGGAAACCTTTTAAGTACATGTGTAGTACCGGACCCACCTGAACCCTGATGCCATGATAAACACAGAGCCAGAAGAGCAGCAGCGCACACAGGAACAGAGCCTGGAAGAAAGTGTCCAACGTCCCAGGAAACCAGCTGTTCACCAGGAATGACAGCGGGAAAAATGGATCTGAAAGGCAAAAGCAACAAAACACACTAAGCAACAGGTGCAGCCGTAATGGTTCAAATGAGCTACAATAGGGAAGCCAGATTGTACAGGTTTTATTTTAGGGGTGAAATATGACTTGAGGAGAGATAATACTGACGCTCACCATTGTAGAGTAACAGCATAGGGAGCAGGATCGACATCCACTTCTGCTCTATGCCCCAATCCCTCATAGAAAACTTCCTCAGCGAGTGTGCAAACAAACACTGGGGACAGGCAGAGGAAAGAGTTTCAGGAATGCATTTGTCAAACACAGATTTTAAGTCACTAATTAGTTAAGAACTAAAAAAGTAATCTGTGCTCTTACCGTCACCATAAAGGTCAACACCACGAAGACAAACCGGAACCAGATCTCCACTTGAGAGAAGCTGGGGTTGTACGTTTTCCACTGAGGAAGAATGTGAAAAATGAGAACAAAAGCAGAAGAAACCAAAAGAGTAAAAAAGGCTGCGGTGCCATGCGAGCCCAGGATATACATCCAATGTAGGAACAATGAGACAATATCAGAGTCAGTGTGCAGAGTTTGTCACGTACCACAAACTTGACTTTGATTTCATACGTGATATTCTCCAGGCCGCTGAAGCTGACCATGACCTGGTACTGGGTGTAGTTCAGATAGCCAAGATGGAGCACAATGATCTCATCACATTTCTGGAAAGGAGAGGCAACAAACGCAGAGTCACTGTTTGCTCAGTCAACAATCCAACTGTCCTGTGCATCAATGACCGGCTCCGAGGAGGTTACTGTGTTACACGACAGCGTTCGCCGATTGACACTTACAGTCCCGCAGTGTAGCGTTCGGGACTTCTGGTGCACATTGTTGATGTGCATCACACTGGCGTCCTGCATCACTCCTTTTAGCTCAACGTTGATCTCAAAGGGCTGCTGGAAGTCTCCCACTGACACAGACAAGCATTTAAAAAAAAAAAAAGCATGTTGTTAATAACCAAAACCAAATATGTTTGCAAAATAATGGAAGAGATGTGGTGGTCTCACTGTTGCTGTGTTCAACCTGCATCATGCAGGTGAGCCATAGCTGCTGGTTGTAGGTGGTGAGGGGAGGTGAGACGAGGTTGAAGGGCCCAGTCTGAAAACATACAATGAATTAAATTATTAATTGACTGTCTATGTGCTTGCTATTACGGTAGCATACACGGTTTAACCTTACCTTGACTGAGAGGTTCTTGAGAAGTAACTGATCACCACTGTGCTCTTGTTCAGCAATCACCTTAGGACCTACACGCATCAAGAAGACACAATGAATACATGTTTGAGAAGCACTGGACCATCCAGAAAGGGTCAGAGTAGTGTCGAAATAACAGTTTGCATTCTTTACGTATTGTTTTATCATATCTAGATTACAGTCGGAGTCAAGCAGAA
Source organism: Melanostigma gelatinosum (assembly GCF_949748355.1). NCBI lineage: Eukaryota > Metazoa > Chordata > Actinopteri > Perciformes > Zoarcidae > Melanostigma > Melanostigma gelatinosum. The sequence continues at coordinate 13,622,495 of NC_136652.1, read as the reverse complement.
TTACTCACTCACTTAATTAACCCAACCAACCAACACCCAGCTTGTGCCAGCTGTTGCAGAAATTGTTTATTCGGTCATACCTGCAATCCCAATGAAGATGGTGACGCCAAAGCAGATCAGGAAAAACACGAAGACCAAGACAAAATGTCTTTTGGACAGCGTGTAGAGCCGCATGGGGGCCAGTCTGTCAGAGGGAGACATGAACACACACACACACACACACACACACACACACACACACACACACACACACACACACACACACACACACACACACACACACACACACACACACACACACACACACACACACACACTAATCAGCAGCGACAGAGAGGCAGCGGAACCAACCGACGTGGTCAACGCTGTTAAGCCTGCTGTGGTTCAGGTGCGGGTATGTCTACACTGCTAGCTTCCATGCTAGCTTATGCTAGCAGTAACAGATGGCAGGAGAAGAGCCACACAGAGTGGTTTCGAACACGCTCCCGCACACATGTAAACACCGGTGTATCCACCGAACACAGCTTCACTTACAGCTCCATTTATTTCGGTTCTCGGTGTCGATGCCGGTGGAGAAAATAAAACGGAAACAAACATTAGCGGTGACTCCACATCCGTGTATCAACATCAGTCTGCGATAACTGGACTGCAACGTCACCGAGTGGGAGGAGCCGTGGTCATGTGACTACCCTCGAGCGGGGCTTCCCTGCTCCTTTATGAGATACATGAAGCTGTCATGTTCATTACAATGATTCCACATCTACGGTCATGTTCCAGTGTTAGACATTAGGTTTATGTGTCATTTTACTTGTGGCTGAGACTTATGTTTAGCTAAAAATGCGTATAGTTTAGAAGGCAACGGCTGAACACGTCATCTTTCATTTTATTTGAAACCCTCGACGTGGTTTGCATGCGTATTGCGTAACACGACTGCGTCATACGTCAACATTGACTTTTAATTTCTAATGAGCTATAAAAAAAATCGAATGAACTATTTAGTTAATTTCTTCAAATTTGAACACTATCTGGATTTTACAGTAGGCATGGTGATTTAAAACGTTTAATGCAGATGTGGCCTATCGTTCAATGCCCTTCTGCATGACAACACTTGCTGCCTTTGAGAGGAATCAAGAGGCCACTACCTTGTTTTAAGATTATCTAAAAATTCAGCACATTCTGAGAATATGTGTGAAATGCAAAGTATTCCCCTATTTCCATTGATTTGTTACTGATCTTGTTGAAGGACTGCTCTAGCCCTCAGTCTTTCTGCATCATCTAAAATATAAAGCGACAACATACAATACACGAGTATAATCCCAACGGACACCTCTTGTTTATCTACCATCATGGCATAACAGGCTCATATTCTAACTGTTCTCCTAGCCCCAATGAAAGCAGCGGGGAAATGTGTGTCTGCCATTGTGTCGGCAGATAAACAGGAGACCCACCTGTAAAAGCGATCATCCCGGTGAGGTGTCAGGTCCTCCTTCAGCTCGTTGTAGGCCTCCTGTATCTTCCTACAGAAGTATTTCAGCTCTGTGTACAGAGGGTTTTCCAAGCCGGACGAGTAGTCGGTGTCCATGATTACATCGAGCCGTCTAGCGGCTGAAAATGGCGATGGGGGAAACAAACCTGCAGCCTATAGAGAACCGCACAATGATCGCTCTGTATTGTGTTCCGTCGTTTCATTGAAAATGCAGCCGAAGCTGTTTTGTTTGTGTCGCTTCAAAGAAAGACAAAACAAAAGCTGTTAAAAAAAAGAAGGGAGGGATGGGGGCGGAAGCTCATAGAAAACACACGGTAGGAGGGTCACGTGATCAGAGTTCAGCACCACGGACAGAGAAAGAGAGCTGCTTCTAATGACAGCAGGGATCCCACTGCCACATCAATGTGTCAGTGTTTCGTGGGTGTGGCTCCAAAGATGCACAACCCATCAATGCTTTATTAATACATAATCCCAAATTAGAGTCTAGTTGGGGTGTGGAGAATCCCCAATTGAGCAGCTTTATTTTTTTTGTAAATATCAGTTTCTGAGTCTGTGATTTTGTTTCTCATCAATGTCAAATGTGTGAGACACTATAAACATCAGAAGTATGACATACACATAAAATATTAAAATCATGAGAAAGTGTGTCATCGTGATGAGATAGTGAGTCATAACTGTGTTTCAGGGTCCTGGTATTGTGCACGCTCATTCACTGGCCTGACCTACTGGGACACTTGAATTGAACTGGGCCATTGTTAGCGCTGGTTGTAACCCGGCTGTACCTCAACATGTAAGAGCGCCATCTGTTTTTAGAATTCTGATTAAAGGCTTTTTAACTCTTTGCCAGAAGAATGCCTTTTACCTTTCACCTTTCTCCTTGAACGTTTGTGTTCCCTATCAAAGAGCACCTTCATTACACTCGTTTGATCTTCCGAGCTCTCCAGACCTTTTCTGTTTTTAAGGCATAATATTTGCTGTTTGAGACAATAGAGCCACCTTGTGTCAACTCTAGTCCGGTCCAATAGCTGGCTGGGTTTCAATGCCATCTCTCAATTCAACAACAATAATGGATCTATTTAGGAAACAAGACAGCATTTTTCAGAAAACAATGACATTTTATTCAAAAGATGCATGACATATACAATTATAAAATAATTTACATGGCATGCCTTACTATCCATTCACTATAAACGTTCAGTCACCAAATCAGACTCTTTTCAAGTGTTTTTGTCATTTAAGTCTACATCTACAAATACAAAGCACATACCTTTTCTAAAGAAAAGCCAAATCCTACATTATCTACAACAGGTCATCTCAGGAAATCAGTTCAAAGCGAACCCGTAGCCGAAGTCCACAGGCAACTTCTTACCAGGAACTCAGTGGCTTACACTTGTGAACTTGTGTCAACGATGTTTGTGTATGTGTAAGAAGCCATGACCACACACACACACACACATTTAAATAGAATAGATTTAACACTGATGGGATCGGTAGACTGCACAGTTGAATACAGACACACCTTGACTTGACAGTTACACTCTACATAACTAGTCTACCAACTACACTAAACTGGGCACTTACTCATTCACATCTTCGCCATCCAATGCAAACTTCACAAAACACAGAAAATCTGCCTGTTTCCCCCCCCCCCCCAACCCCATTTTCCCCAGCTCACAATTTGGGCTACACAAGTTTTTAGCAACACAAAGAAATGTTCAGAAAACTCCACAATATATATAGATACTATATCTCCTTCAGGAAATAATCTCATAAATAAAATGTACAGACCAGCAACTGAGATGCTGAACTAAAAGAATGGGATCAAACTGTGGTCAAAATTGATGACATGGGATTCCCCCTCCGCCCGCCCAAAAGAAAATATTGCACAACTAACACAAAGAGATATTTTCTTTATGACATGCTCGTGTTCTTTTCATTTTTTACTATCAAAAGAGACTTCTTTTTTTCAACCCACATCCCCCCTCTGACAGACATGCATCTGGCTGTGATACGGAAAGATCACACGAAAAAGTTGAATAATCTCATCAATTCAGAGACCAAAACAGAGCCGGTCCAAAGTGATCGCTTTTCTTTATATCAAGAGTTACGTTTCACTTCCCTCTAGGCCCATTTCTCTCTCCCCTCCCCCCCCTATCAATTTTAGCAAATGCATCTTTTGGCACAAAGGTCAGAGGTGACCCGAGTCACACCTGCCTAATATTACTGCCCTATTGAGATGTGTTTTGCTATCATCTTATACAGATACAAACTATTTATATATATTTGCCTCATAATTTACTCTTGTCCACGGTCCTATCAGCTGGCTCCGCTCTGTCTTTAGTTCAACACAAATACAAGCTGGACTGCCTGAAGAAAAAACAACAAAAGAAACAGCTTTTCAGATTTCAGTGTCAGCTTACTGAATGAGCAGATTTCAATAGCTTCGTCCCTCATTGGAGTTCTGATTTCAAAGATTCAGCGACAACAATTTCATCTCAACTGTCAACTTTTCTTTTTGTGGTTGGAGCCGTCGAGTTAAACGGTTCTACAGCGTCGCTCCACACCTGAAATTACACCTAAAACACAGTGAAAACAGGTGCAAACAGACATCCGAGTCACACCATGTCTCTTTACAACATTTACATGTGACCGATATGTATTTACATGACTTCTGAAAAGAGTATGAAATGGCATCGGGGAAATATACAAAAATATTTCCTGTACCTTGCTTATATGTTTAGTGTGGTCTTAAAGAGCAGGGGCAGTGCCACCCCCCCCCCCCCGCACCCCACCCCTCGCCCCAACTACACACTCACTTCACAGAAGTGACAGCAGGTGACAAATCACTTCATGCCAGAGGTTAAGTTGTTCAATCCAGGCCTTGGCGACTTCTTTTGCGCCTGCGTCACCGTATGTAGATATTTCACACCAAGTGCAGGACGTATCAGTCAAAGCTATTCGGTACACCCCTTCCACCCAATATTCAAATTCAGCAACCAGTTCTCCCAAATAAAGCAAGTAAGTTGAAAACCATGTTGACAGGGTGTGACGATTGTGTATCACAAACAATGACAATAATGTTAAAATTCATATCTGAATAGATAAGGAACAAAATGTACAGATAAATTAATCCATGTAGCAGAGTAACACTTCTTCTTCCTTCAGCATCCCAGGAAAATACATGGAAAAGACTGCAGTTCAACTTATCTATATTTACTACTTGACCTGCCCCAGTTTTTAACAGTGACACCTTTGACTACAGTGAAATGTGTGACCTCTTAGTAGTGCTCCTAAATGATGCATATATCTAAACCTCAGTTCCCACCAAGATGGACTGAGAGAGTAACAAAAGGAATGGCAGAGAGCAAAAACAAAAATAACCTCCTACCCTCCACGATGTTTAGTCATTTAATAAAATCCTAAGAGCAAAAGCAGTATAATAAAGTGGTAACCGTTTCACTGAAGTTTGTACAGCAATGGATTTCAGTGCCCAGTAGTACCTGTGCGCTCTAGGAAAAACACAACGGTGATCTCCAGAGTGTGGTTTTCAAGTATTACTGCTGCTTCTTTTGAAAACTGCACCTTCTTCTCTCAGTTAACCGATCGGTTATGTCTATAAGCTTCTTCTAGCTAAAGCAGCATTTATTTGCATGACGATTACCAAAGCTCAGCTCTTTGGCCCTACATGCACCGCAAGGTGCCACTGACCACCAAACGGAGCAGATCGGAGGGCGTCCTTGGCTAATGCAGCCAATGCTTATTGCACCAACTCTAGTGGCAGCATTGTGTAGTGCAGCATGATTGTATCTCTCTCTCTATAACCAGGGCTGATTTAAGTCTTCTCACCAAAATCAACGTCTATTAATCTCAAATGAAACAACTGTCCCTTCAACAGATTGCTTTTAAAATCCCAGATAGAACTCAGGGTAAACAGGGAGGGGACCTCTCATTTGAGGCGTTGAGTAACATTAGCTAAAGCCACTGCAAAGGCCTGCACGGCAGAGAAGGGATACTGAAAGTCCAGGATGTAGGCATTGCCATCAATCCTGCCGAACTGCATCACCTGTGTAGAAAAACAAACAAAAAGTGAATACAGAGTGTAGAAGCTACTTTCATCAACATCATATTCCTTGTAATGGTCATTTCAGTACACAGACAACATGCAGTGGATGCTATTCCTTGAACAAGAGCTCTCTTACTTGTCTGCCCTCCAGTTCAATTTGGAAGTTCTTGGCAGACTCCTGTGTGACGCGCCCACCAAAGTCCAGCTGGTAGACCTGCGTGGCTTCATTCCACAGTGGCTGCTTGTTGGCCATGACGTACACAAAGCCCTGGCTGCCCAGCCCTCGGTCCTCCTTCTCGTTGGCCTTTCGACACTTGATCTCGTCCAGCTCACTGGCAGCCCTCATGTTCCTCTTGGTCTTCCAGCCCTTCTTACCACTCTGGCACTGATTGAGCAGCTCATCTCCACTGATGAACAGCTCTGGCTCACTTTCTGAACTGTCTTGGAACTCGCTATTGGCAGTAGCTTTATTCAGCTTCTTGGTCTTCAACTGCTGCTCTTTCTGTCCCTTAAGCTTCTTCTTGTCCCTTCCTCCCAGCCGTGGGCTTGAGATGAGTGAGTTGAAATCACCCAAAGCTCGGCCCTCCTTTTTCAATTTGCTACCTTCAGCCAAAGGTGGCACGTTAGCCTCCTCAGCGCGCCCATCAATCCGCTTGCGGTTCTTCTTGCTGAGCTTCTCGGACCGCTGTGGGATGGGGCTCTCAGTCAAGGAGAGTACCTCCTGAAAACCTTCCCCAGCCTCAGCCATGGCCTCTTGTAATCCTCCATGGCTCTGCAGCTCTGCTGGTGGTGGCGGTGGGGGTGGTGGTGGAGGAGGCGGTGGCGAAAGGACCTTTTTGTCTACGGCCATGTGGGAGGCTTTGGGTGGTAGTGGCACTGCAGGACTGGGCATAGGCGGGCAAGAATTATAGGTACCCCAAGGAGTGTGAAGGGAAATAGGGGGAATGGGGAGCCCGGAACAAGCACTTCCTCCTGGATACATGGGTGGGCAACAGGCTAGGTTTGCAAGGTTTGCAAGGTTTGCAGTGTAACCAGGCGGTAATACAAGGGTTGCCTCCTGTTGTGAGAAGGGTACAGGTGCCACCATCTCCTTTGGGGAGGAGCAGGGGCATGGTGACCCCGGCATGGGCTGTAGCTGGGCTCCAGAAAAGGCAGTTGTTGGAGGGTACTGAAGAGAAATTTGGTAGCCTGCAGCTGCTGCAGCAGCTTGAAATGATGCAGCACTTGGGCTGGTGGGGGACTTTGGAGAAAGGACAAAAGGCAGCCTGGACAAATCCAAGTGCTGAGCTGGGCTAAGAATAAGTGGGGGTGGTTTGTGGGGTCCGGTGGGATTCAGCGCTGCTGTCCGTTCCTGAGGAACCCACACCTCCTCCGTGGCAGCTGGGTCCCACTGATAGGGAGGCGGCCGTTTGACAACCAGCCCTGGTGCATCATTTCCTCCTAGCGCCAGATTCCTCAGTGACTGGTTCAGGCTTTCATCCTCACTAAATGCTGAATTAACATAATCAGCCCTGTCTCTGTTACTTCCTCCTCCTGCTGAAGAACCAGATCCTTCAAGAGCGCTCAGCAGGCTGTAAGAGGACTGGGAGGCCAGAGGAGTAGTGCTGTTGGAGTGAACAATAACTGTGCTGTGTGGCGCCCCATTCCCTGGAGGGAAATCCTGTCTGATAATAGTTCCTCCTGCTATTCCGTTAGTGCTCCCTGGGGCAGTGCTTCCAACACTAGATCCACTGCTACACTGACTGCAGGTGTATAAGGCTGTTGGCACCCTCTGCTGGAACGAGGCTGCTAGTGCACTATTATTTTTAGCCTTAGGAGGCAATGGTCTGGGCGGCTCCAGCACCTGGGAAACTTTGAGAGCGGCCTCTCGGCTGTTCCTCCTGAGAGTGGCATGGATCAGACTGCTGTCAAGCCTCTGTCCAGGGTTCCTGCCGACACCGCTGTTCTGATTGGCTGGGTCAGGGTATGGGGGCGGGTCTCCACTGGGTATGGAATAGCGAGGTGCAGTGAGTCTGTTGAGTGTTGCAGAGGTGTAGGGCAGCTGGATCTTCTTGTCTTGTGAGGAGGATGATGATGAGGTGACCCTGAGAGTGGCAGAGCTGCCAGGTCCCTGGAGTGTGTAGACATTCTGATTGCAGACAAGGCGCGTTCGAGGACGACATACTTCCTCCACATTCCCACTGCTGTCAAAAGTTGTTATCCTCTCATATCCCAGTGGTGTGGGGTACTGCGCTTGCTGCTGACCTGAAGGATAAAGTGATAACTCTCCCTTCTTCAGACAAAGGTCCCCCGGGGGAGGAGTCCCACTGGTGCTCCCTCCTGTTCCAGATGCAGCATTGGAGGCTGCTGCGGCGGCTGATGCTGCTGCAGCAGCAGCCGCCGCAGCAGCCACAGCGGCAGCCACTGTCCCAGGGTAAGGGGGTGGGGGATTCATCTTGCTGAGCTCTAGAGGGGCACTGAACACCACTGTATCACCCTCAGCCAGCTGTGGAGTTGACCGAGTGGTTTTGATTTTCAGTAGGTGCTCGTGTTCACCCCCCACTGCTCTCTCAAGCACTAATTCTGCAGGTGGATGAGGGATCTGTATCTGCAGCGCCCCCTGCTGGAGCACAGCTGCACCCGACGGCTGTCCTGATGACATAGAGGGAACCGGGATTTGAATCTGAAACTGCTGCTGCTGCTGATGTTGATGGTGCTGTTGTTGCATCTGATGCTGCTGCTGTGTTTGCTGTTGATGATGTATTTGTTGCTGCAGTTGGTGTTGAATTTGTTGATGCTGCTGTTGTAGTTGTTGCTGCTGTTGTATGTGCTGCTGGAGCTGATGTTGATGCTGCTGCTGCATGTGTTGGAGCTGCTGCTGAATGTGCTGTTGCTGAAGCTGCTGCTGCTGTTGTAAGTGTTGGTGCTGGAGTATCTGCTGCTGCTGCTGTTGGAGTTGCTGTTGGTGCTGAAGCTGTTGGTGCTGGTGCTGAATATGTTGTTGGTGTTGTAGTAGTTGCTGCTGCTGTTGTTGTTGTTGTTGTTGTTGTTGTTGTTGTTGATGATGATGATGATGATGATGATGATGGTGCTGCTGCTGTTGTTGTTGAGGTGGTTGTGAAGGATGATGAGAAGGTGGGGGCCCCACCATTAGGCGACTAATTTCTAGTCCCCCAAAGATGACCTGACCAGGATTGGTGTACCTGGTGGGAACTGTGTACTGGGCTGTCAGGATGGTGTCCTGGCTTTGGTCTGACCCACCAGCAGCGGCCCCAGCAGGGGTGGCTGTGGGATTCGTTAGGACATCCAGCTGAACATTTTGATTGGCTAGAAGTGACTGGACCAGACCAATGCTTTGGGTGGGGGACATGGCCTGGGCGGGACTATGGATGGGGGCAATAGGTATGTTGACAGTGCAGGGCGGGTTGTCATCTGTGCTACCAGCAGGGCCTGTGACGGGCAGGTCGTCTTCATCCTCACTGAAGACATTGGGGCTGAAGACGGGCAGATTGATGTAGTCCATGGAGACTTTACGCACCTCTGGCAGGTAGATGGTCATCTGTCTGGGCTGTAGATGGAGGAGGCTTGTCTTATAGATGACTGAGGGGAGAGACACAGAGTATGAATGATAACAATAAAGACAATTGACAAATGGGACCAATTAAAATGACTGACGACATCTATATATTTATTAATTCATGCTAAACGCTAATGGAGAAGTTGTTGATTGGTTACCTGCACCAAGATTAGTTGGCAAGAATGCGGAGAGTCCCACAATCTTAAACTTTGTTCCCCAAATATTGGATGTGACCTGAGCAAGGTAATTTTGCTACAAGACAGGAACAAAGATAATATTATTACTTATAAAAACATTCAAAATAATCTACAGAACACATATCTAATAGTGAAATGTGTGAGCTTATCATCAAACTAGAAGAAAATACTGAATTCAGCTGTGTTACCTGAGTGATGTCATCTAGAGGAAACTCCCTCCGGGTTAGACTCGGTGACCCAATTGAGGGTTTTCGTATTGGTAACCGCGGTGACCTGGATATCTCTTGTGTAGTGCGAGATAGTTTGGGCGATTTTCTGGGATCAATGTTGATCCTGTTGGTAAAGGGACAAACTAAGTCTCTACAGAGAAGGTAGCAAATACAAAAACAAGGTTTAGGCATGCAGTGAACCAAACAAGTGTAAAACATTCCAGTGCACATTCATGTTCAGGGTTGATAATATAGGAACGCAGGGTAAGAGTTTAATAACTGCCGGGATGCCACACTTGACACAGAAGCATCTAAACAAACACTGAATAACTGGGTATCATGTGGGAAATGTTTTTAAAGAATTGAAATGGGGACAAAAATAGCTTCTTTATTCAATCTGATTAAATATGCAAAGCAAACATTGACTTGATTTATGTATTAATGTGTTCATTTCACACAGACCACTGGCTGCTATGTGCCATATAAATAAAGGAAATAGAGTTAAAAATGGCATGCTACAGTACACACAGGTCAGGGGTCTGGTTACCTGGGCAGTTTGGGGGATTTGCTGCCTCTGGATATCTTTGGAGACTTCTTGCCAACCCAGTCATCACTCAGCTCAATGTCACTGGAGTCTGAGCAGTTACAGCTGTCGATCATGGCAGTAATCAGACTGTTGCCGTACATCTCATCTGAGGAGAGAAAACAAGATGGCGGATGGAAAGAATGCGTCAGTTTAGAGTAAATATATTGGAAATGTGTAGATCTCAAGATAAAGTTTACTGTTGGCATTATTTCTTCTGTCATTTACAATGATGCAGCAAACCGATGCCACCTTGATGCTAAAAACCATACTTTGATTCTGGATAAATGTTTATAATATTGCTGTTTCAAAGGGTATTATCCCGAGGACTAAATAAAGTTGGCATTGCAGGAAGTGTATTTTACCAAGCGCCAGAAGAGCCAGAACTATTTACCAAGAACTATTAGAGCCAGGCACCTTCATGTTGTTTAAAAACATGATGACAGCAGCAATGTTCAACCATTTCTACAGATAAACATTTAGACCCATTCAGTGCAAACCCTATTTTCAGTCGTCTCAATTCTTCCCTTTTTCCTCATTCATATGGAGTCTGTGAACCACTGCTGCTCCAGTTTAGGTCCAGCTAATTTATTTGATGGGCATTAAAGTGTGAATGGGCTGGAACCATTTCATGGCTGGCTTCATTTATCACTGTGTGGGCAGGGTGCAGGTTGATTTATGAGAAACCCAGGGGCCATCAGAGCCCCCATTAAGCAGCTTTTAATTAACATGGGCCCAGTCTGCCCTATGAGGCTAAAACATACTCGCTCTCTGAGTGCCAACTCAAGAATACTCAAATAACTGGAAAAGCACTGGAGCCGGAAAACATGTCTATAAGGAATACATTTAGCAGTTCTGTTTGAATCGTTAAGAGCAGTAAAACATATACTGGATGTATGTTATGATTTAAACACATAATCATGATTTGTATTGTCAAAAACATAGAAAAATAAAATTGGTTCTTGAACATCTTTTAAATCCAAGGCAGTTTTACAGAAGGCAGCAATAGCTCAAAATGGAGGAACTTTAGTTTTACCTGTTTTCCCATCTGTCTTGGGGTCCATAATGACAAACTCTGGACGCAGTTTACTTATTCGACGGCCTTTGAGGATCGGCACCAGCCCTCCGAGGTACTCCAGGTAAAGAGTGTAGCAGGGCCCCCCCACCTCGGGGTTATCTTCCGTACGCTTCATGGTACAGTGCAGACGCTCGTTTCCAGCCGTTGGGTAGCTCACAAAATCACGCATGTTGTTGGGATCAGGGATGGGGGGCTGGAAGAGAAAACATGGGTTTGCAGTTGAGCTCAAATTGTTGTGTTAGCATGAGCTAAAGTGTACTGCTGTATACGTTTGTTATGCTTAGCTTTGGAGAGCAGTCTAATCTCAGAAAGCTATGAAAGCAATGCTGCGCATAAAGTAAACTACAGCCCTCCGGTTCTTTGTTACCTTGATGGTGGGGACAAAAGCAGTGGTGACGTAAGAACAGAGGCGGGAAGGCATGGTGAGCTTGGCAACATCTTTCTCCTCCTTCACTGCTGTGGCGATGCCCTGCTGGCAGAGTAGCTGCAGGTTGGCGACGCGGTGCTCCACTCGCACCACGTAGAGCGCCGAGCCACACGCCAAGAACAGACGAGAGTCCCGGTGACCCCAACACAGCGTAGTGATGGGGCGCTGCAGGGCGACGGAGGAGATGCATTGGAGAGCAGGGTGAGATTGTTTGTTTTGCCACATTTATTAGATTCTGCACTACATCCCTTCCACAATGTTAATGTCCAGCATGAAATATGAGTCGATGTTCAGGTTTCTGACTGTTAGTCTTTACTGAACTTGGCAAATTTTTAAAGTACATTTCTTAGAATGAATTCTGAGAACAGCAGTCTTCTGCAATAAAAATAAGCATCTTAAGTTTGTGTTGTGTTGTTTACAGCAGTCAAGTTTCTAAACTTACTTTAGCTGGTGACGTCTTAAGTCTTCAAATACATATTGAGTGTCATCACTGGAGGAAGGGAAAAACAATATATACAATTCTACGTTGACTCGGACTACTCGTTAGCCAGGTTTGACCCTGTTACAGTTGATCACCTGCGCTGGTGTGTCCAGTGTGTAGATGTGTTCACCCCCAACGTTGTAGAACTTAACGAGTGCGTTCCTGGCGGTGGGAAGACAGGAGGGCTCGTTGGAGAGGACGGTCCTCTCCATCCCCGCCACTGCAAGGAGGTCCCCCTGCGAGCACCAGTGGACCACCACATCTGCAGCACAAAGTAACCATCATGGCATGCAGAACTTACATTTGGAGGCAATTTAGACAAAGTTGCTGGAACACTTGGGCGTGCATTAATTATAAGATACCCACACACCTTTCAGACCGGTGCGGATGAGGGTGGGAGTGAGGTCGTCATAGTTGTTCATCAGGCTGATGTCTCCAGAAGTGAAGCTGACTGTTAACAGTGGCTTCTGGCTGTACACTGGGAAGAGACACAAGTACAACACAGACACTGTAAACAGGCAATGTGAGGTGTGTGACGGTTAAAAGTACATGGTATAATCTGTAAATAGAGAAAAATACACCTTTGATGTTTTCACATTTCAGTGTAGTGGATGTCAATCAATGTCTATCCAGGAAGGACTAGTGTTAAAATAATACACACCTGTGCGCTGAATAATATGCATTAATTAATTCTACATTAACATCATCTTGGGGTTTAACTTTGTTTGACAAAACATAGAGAGTACATCCACAATCTAGCTTACGGTAGTTTAACTTTTTTCAAGCAAAATCACCAAACATGGCTCAGTTTCTGCTTCTCAATTGTGAGGATTTACTTATTTTCTTTGTGTTATGCGATATTAAACTTAACTTCGCTTTTTGGAGTTCTGGTTTGACAAAAAAAAAAAAGAAGCAATTTAATGCCATCCCCTTAAGATTGAGAGGATTGTGATGTGGCTTTTCCCTGACATTTCATAAGGGATGAGATGATTAATATGCATTTCAACATTATAAATATTGTCCGTTTACGTGCTTATTTGTGAGGTGGATCGGGGCCATTATAGGAGAAACAAGGACAGTTTCATATCCTTGGCAGCTGTAATTCATTTTCAGTGAGTTTCCACTGTGTCCTATTCATGAGAATACACTATTTCACTAACGCACTCTCAGCAATGACCCAAATAAAAACATAAAAACAAAATATCCACCTCTAGTTTTGACTTTCAGCCCAATACAGTTACTACTTCTCATTAGTAGTCAGTTCACAATGGGTTTTTGCATTAAATGAGATGTATGGTGCTGCTGTAAATGCAGTGTGTTGTGCAGTGCAGTGATAATGGGTCATCATCATATGTCATGATAGAGAGATCTGGCAGGAGGAGGAATAGGCTGTCGAGTGTCTCAGTCGGGTTGTCGACTTGAGAGATAATTTCTATCGGGGCCAATCAATTACTATTGACCGGTTAAATTAGTGAGTTACAGCATAATCAGTGTTCCAGCTAAGGCAAGCACTTTTCAGCTTTACTGCGTGGCCTGCGGGGAAGTGAGGGAGAAAAAAAGAAAAAAGAAAAATAGCACAGCAGGAGGAGGACGGACCCTCACCACTACAGCCTTAGCAACTGGGACTAATTAGGCTCAAGAGAAAAAAGGAGGCAAAAAGACAAAACAGGAACCAAAAAAACCGAGGCGGTGAGAGCAGCAAGACGGTGGGGAAAGCGAACCACGTAACAACTCTTCTCTTGGTTGGCTGCTCACGTCCCAGTGCAGCAGATACACACTGGTCATCTACATGTTGGACAGTGAACTCACCAGATACACTCAGGCTCACCGTTAACGGTTCTTAATTACTACCATTGTAAATGTCTGTAGGCTGTTAGCACAGGAAGGCACAAAAAAAAATAAAAATAGAAAATAGAAACGCTGACACGACCTGCAAATATTTGAATTATGACATTCTGAACACAAGTTCATTGGAGGAAAAAGTGGGATGTAAGTGTTTATCTTGCAACGTTTTTTTTTTTACTCCTCTGTTCTCACTCTCCTAATGCTAAAGCTAGTGTGCAGTCAACTGTGTCAACGCAGCACACAAGTACAAGGGCTCCATCATTGACATTGCAGGTAAAATTATTATGGGGTAGTCCTGGGGGATTTGGGTTAAAGATGGCACTGTTGAGAATACAGTGAGGACAGATTTACACATCTGTACAAACAGCTGGTGTTATCGTACATTTTAAAGAGATGCTTATTGCATCTTCATTCATGATGATTAATTTCCTTTTCCAGGTTTTCTGGGTATAGGCTGTGATTGTCCACTTGAGTATACCGTCAGTGTCGTACGTGAAGAGTCTCGTAATGCACACCCGTTACACTGTGATATCTGCTGCTGGTATGGCAGGTGGCCACCTATCAACAGGTGTCTGGCACTACGGCTACAACACCAGTGTGTCTGTTTACACCTGATAAAAGTAAGAAAATAAAGTATTTTGTAAATATATTTTTATAGCCAAATAAATCAACTTTTTTTCCACCACAAAACTTCTGTATCTGTATAACATATTAGTTACAATAATCGGACAACATGACGGCTTCAAGGCCTACTGATAAAAGCAAATAACTTCAAGGACATAAAATAATCTAAATAAAGTATATAATAAAGCGTCCTTATAGAAGTGTTTTGTAAAAGTGTGTGAGAGGGAGTTAAATAGAATACAATAGTTTAAATGCTTCAAAGAACAGGAGGAGATCCACCTTTGTGTTAGTAACATTTTGCCTGTGCAATCAAATTCTTATACAAAATATTACTGGGGCCACCACAGAAACATTTAATATCCAGGGATTCACATTATAGACACCACGGACTATATATCCCTGTACATGTGTAATGCGTGCACATGATTAGGATGTTACTGCAGCATTCAGAGCAAACAGGAGGTGGAGTGGCAACGTCAGCTCAATCCTCCAACTCTTGCCCTCCATCTTTTCAACGCAGCCCCCCCACCCACCTTCCATTTGATCACACTCTTGTTTTAATGAGTATCTCCCTCCCCGTCTTTACCGCTGGCAGAGAAGTGGAAAATCGTTGAATAGTCATCTTCTCACTTCTGAAGCTTCATTAAACGTCTCTCTGTGAGATCAGCATCACAAATGACTTATCCTTCTAATGACTTATCCTTCCTACTATAAGCTTCAATTCACACATTTTGCACTTTAGTCCAATAGTACACTCCATAAAAAATAGGAGTTTGGTGCCTTATTCAAGAACAGAGCATACAACCCTGTTTTCTCAAGAAAGACATCCGAACATCAAAAAGACAGTCAAAAGTGCAGCGTGTTCAGACGCATGCAGCTTTGTCTTTTCCATGTCCTTCATAGATATGGTCCTTCTAATCACTTGACAGAGAACCCAGGCACCATTTATGTGTTTCAGAGTATAAAATATTCATGGGAATACCAGGGGGGGGGGGGCTGAGGCTGCTATTGACGATATAGCGCAGACCTACTAGCCATAACTTGTTTCTCCACCTGGTGCCCCCAACTTTGGAAATCTCTCCCCCTCCCTAAGGACTAAGAGCATGAGGACGAATTGATGGCGCAATAAAAGATGGTGGTAAAAGGTGGGTGGCGCTAGAAGCTAACAGATGGTCCCACATCTGCTTTCTTCTGCACCGAGGTACCTACGCATGAAACAGCTGAACTACTCCAGCCACTAAAGTCCTTATAGTCGCAACTCCTTACCAGCTAAACCGTTTATCTCCAGTTCTTCATCAGATTATACACTTGCATCATGTCTCATCGTGGCATTTTTGTTGTTGTGTGCCTGAAGACGCCACAAAGAGCAGTCTATTCATATCTAACCCCAAGATGCTTACCTTGCGGTGGGGAGTAGTCGTCAGAGTCTGTGTCGCTCTCACTGCTGTCCTCCACCAGGAAACTGGGATAGTTCCAGGACATGCTGACGATGCCATCCGACTCATGCAGCAGAATGTGGGCCAGCATGCGCCCATGGCAGTCCATCACTATCACCTGTCCATCTGCAGTACCAAACAACACCTAGAGAGAAATAGTCGAGGGTTATTAGTGAGAAGAAGAAAGAAACAAAACAAGACATTTCACTGAGACAGAAGACAGGCACACTTAGAAATAGACACAGAGATGACGGCTAGAGAGCAAAGAAAGACGAAAGAAATGCATATCACATGGAAAATAACTGGTAAATGGGATGAAGGCGATGAACAAAGGCAGAGACTAAGAGTTTAATGATGTCCAACCTGAGCTGACAACTTAACAGCATGAAAGCAAATACATAGATAGCCTCACAAAACATTCAAGACAGAGAACGGTTGCTGTCACTCAAAGAGGATCTCCCTCAGGGCCTTCCGAGGGAGAAGTCCACATACATAAAAGTGGAAAATGACAACCGGAAACTTCTACATCTATTAGCATTCAAAGGCCGGCACAGTGCTAAGCGGACACGTTTCAGCCGTCACAGTTCTGTGGGACGTGCGTGTTTGTGTGCGTTACCTGCTGGTCATCGGGGGTCCAGATACCACAACTGATCTGGCTTTCCAGGTTGATCTCAGAGGACCAGTGTCTCTGCCCGCTGACGGATCCCACCAGTACAAAGCCATCCCGGTAGGAGATAAGAGCCTGGGTACCATCATGGGACCAGGTGAAGTCACTCACCTACAGCGCACCAGACACATCAGTTATTAGCAATTAACTAATATCTATTCTGTAAAGCAAACACTGTAAAATGTAATGAGATATCTATTTAGCACAAGTGAGAAACTGCTCTTCATTAACAGTGTTCAAGTCTTTTAGGTGCTCTCAATATCTAATGATGGCAAAGATGAGAATTTAAAAAACACGAGATGTTAAGAGGAGAACTGCATTTAGGATCTGCTAGCAAGGCATTTCGTTTTTCCCCAGTAATGTGACCAGTGCTGTCAGAATATCACATGATAAGGTAAATGACAATACATGCCCTCCTGCAGACTGTTAATACTGAAAGGGTCTCGCTCAACTGAAATAATGACTCTGCCAACGTCAGTATAAATGAATACTTGTATGAAATAAAATCTTAACCTCAAAAGGGGCCATTTCAAACCGCATAGGCCATGTGTTTAAAGAGAGAAGCTATTGTTCAGACTGTCATCTACCAACTAGCTTGATCATAAAATAATAAGTTGCCATCACAATGTGTCAGACGCAGCTCAGCAGATGCCAGTGATTGATGGATCAGTCCTAGCATTTGTACCTCGCTTTGCAGTTATCATCAAAATCAGCAAGCGGAATGTCTGGGAGGTTTTCCCAGTTAGCTGTACTCAGGAAACGGTAATGGAAAGAGACGGTAAAACTAGCTCCCGTGTTTTACTGGATGAGTATGTACTAGTCAGAGCAAGATCTGACTTCAAAATAAAACAGACCCTCCACCCTCCTCCGTCTGTCAATAATAAATAAATACCACCCAGAATATTGATATATTATTCATAAGCCACTTCGCCCAGCCCTAATTCAGTGTCAAAGTAAAAATGCACCTTTTAAATTAGTGATTTAGTTCATGTCCCATTTCGGTGTACGGTAGTGTATTTTACCTGCGCTCCACGGTCATTGACCAGCTCCACGGACCAGCGGCCTTCATACTGGATCCAAACAAAGATCCCTCCGTCTGTATCACAGGTGGCCAGTTTCTGGAAGGGCTCGTTCCATCGCACCAAGACCACCTTCAAGACAAAATAAACAAGGAAAAAAAAAAAAAGGGGGACAAAAGAATTTAGCAGTGGCCTTCCTTTGACACAGCTTTGCCCCTTTAACTACAACAGATAATGAGTTGATCAACAACACTGTGTGTCTTGTCAGAGTGTCCTTGATCAAAACTCTGAACTCTTGTCTGCACTCTCGCCGCAAGTCGCTCCAAATTGGGGCGTCAGCTGAAACGCCTCAAATCCAGAAAGTAAAAACCAAGTTCCCACATTTCAATGAGCTAAATTTAGCAATGAACCAGATAAAAATATATATCAAAGTGGGTCAAGCTCATTTTGAAAAAGTTGCAAAGGAGCTGCTAATATCCTGAATATTACAAACGATGAGATTCATGTGTTGTCTAACATACCACACGTATAACATGCATTTCTGAGAGGTCCTCCTTGTTTGGGACGTAATACTTTCTGATCAATACTTTCTGAACTTATGTCTCAATCATAATTTTATAGAAAGCATTTAGTTTGTAACTAAAGGAAAATGTCATCTAAAAGAGAAGGTGCACTGATGCATGCACGTCTCTACAGACAATACTATATTGTGGGCATATAGTAAACTGTATAGCCTCCAACACAGAAACATGGGTTTCTGCATTGGCCCCAGAGGTAGATATAGACATGGATGGTCATTTGCCTAAGAAATGAGTTGCAGGGGAAGAAGTTTGGATCAGTGGCAGAGAACAGTATGAATCAAACTGTCCATAATCTCTTACTTTGTCAGCATCATCCATCTCTAAGGCACCATTACGGTCTCCATCCTGCCCCCTCTCCCTGTGTGTCTATCTGCCTGGTCTTTTATAGCGTGACTCAGCCTATTCCCCGCTGAATAATCCGAAACAGAGAGCAGCTCTGCTCTTGCTGAGTGAAGCACGTGGGCTGTACAGGCTGAACCACTCAAGACAGGGAAGGTTTTACCGGGGCTTACGCTCTCTGAGTACAAGTCCAACAAATCAGTGGCTGAGAGTTGGCTAAGCCACCCAGTCTTGCTCCCCCCCCCAACACCATCCCCCTCCTCACCCCTCTGAGACAAACACATAGTCCCATCTGTCCATGCTCCAGTTGAACAGGTGTTATTATGAATTAATAATCAGATGTTCAGACTACATTTCTGTTTTTGTGTCTGAGAAGAGAAAGTTACAGAAAAGTTATAGAAAAAAAACAAAGTAAACAATAATATTCCCTCCCGCGGCCCGTCAACCAAGCTGGACTGGTCCGTTTACAAATAAATAAACTTTGAAACCTGAAGAAAGACAAATTCATAATAGATATTGTCATGGCGCGATAAGAGGACACTGACAGCACACGGACAGACAAGACAGAGCAGCGCAACAGTTATTCACACCATCAGGGGGAAAGTGAGAAATACACACAAATCTGTCATATTGTAATCTCAGTCAGCAGCTCTTTTTGCAGCAGCACAGCATCTCTACTAGGGCTGAACCAAATGTCGTCTTTTTTTCCCACATTCAAAACATACTGAGGTTTTGAATGAAACTGTGAATGTCTGGTGTGGGAAGCAGTCAGAGCGCTCTGAAAAAAAGACAATGGCGCTATATAACACAATATAGACACTCAGCCCAAGTTAATAGTAATAATAATAATAATATTATTATTAATAATTATTAATTATCTAAACTAGTGCAGTTGGCTGTTTCTTGATGAAATCCAAGAGGTTAGGTGGCATGGAAATATCTATTATATATATATATAATATCTGGAGTGTATATCAAAGAAAGCTACCCAATAAACACAAATTAGCAAAAAGAAAAAAAGTGGATCAATTTACTCCTGAAAATAATAGAGCAGGAAAATGTGTGGCCCCAGGCCCTTAACTTTCTCCAGTTGTTGGCCATGTGCCAGAGTATTAACACACACACACAACACCTGCCCATGAGACTCCAATGTCGGGAAAACTGGAGACAAATTGTCTGACGCCAGGCTGGAGTTAGTTTAATAATCACCAGAATGTGGTGGATGAAATCCCAGGTAGCTTTCGTCCTGGTTTTACGGTAAGTTATATTGTGAGCAATTTTTAGTTCACTGTACATGAGTAATGCTCCTATAAATAAAGTTCAAACAGGGAACATTCATGAGTAGAAGTTGTTTCTATGCAATTGCAGCAACAATGCTGAGGTAACTCCTGTTACCAGTCACATGTATTCTGTAGGGGGGGGGGGGGAAGCAAGCCACCGCCTTGTGCTTCATTAAATGTCTGCAGTGATAGAAGACGGGGTTATCCTAGGTGAACTTAAAGTGATCCGTCTCACACAAACATGTTTATATGAATACACCATGTGCAGCCCTCCAGCGTAATGAGGGAACAGTAGGATTCATCGCTCTCCTGGCCCCGCTCCCTCAGCAATAAGGTGTCCTGTGAGCCAGATTTACTGTGTTTTCACTCCCAATCCCAGTGGTATAAATCCTAATGTTGCATCTGTAGGTGTGTCTCAGCTGGCAAACTGCAGGAAGGAGGACACAATGAGACCCGGCCTGTTGCAGGTCCGCAGCTATTTCATTCTGACTGAGCGGACTATAATCACGGACCATTAAAAAAACGGCCTTCCATCCATCATTCAGCCACAGCAGTCACCTGATGCAGCTTACAGTGCTCAGTGGGCACAAAGCTGACCAGTTTCAGTCGTAGTACTGTCAAAGAGAAGACATTTCCATGCTCAAGGATCTCATTGGGGGACTACAGATCAGTGTTGTTACTCCACTCGCGCACTGTCTGCAACCTCTGGTGAGCTAAACGGATTTTCCGGATGGTATTATACAACCTGATGCAGTTCCAGCCAGTGTATACATGAGGCTTTAGATTAGGTAGGAGCTCCAGTTTGCATAATTCTAACATCATTCATACACTGTGCATAAAATAACAAAGGGCCAAAATGAAGAAAAAAAAAGAGACGAAATTAGCATAAGGTTTACACATGCTGTGTCTTGCATGTGTGCACACTTATCTGCAGCCTCATGGAGGTGAGAATACTGTGTGTGTGTGTGTAAATTTAGCTCAGCGTGGAGATTAGTGTGAGCTGGTCAGGCATCCCGCGGGGGTGGGGGGGGGACAGCTGAGCACCTCGCTGCATCACAGCGATCTGGGAGATCAGACATCACATGGAGACAGACGGGATCAGAGTGAGGAGCCACAGGACAGCGAGGGGCCAGAGGGATCACGGGCAGGAAAGGAACGAACACACGCAGATCTTCATCTTCCTCTTCACCGGTTATCATTTGCTGCATGGTCAAAGACAAGCACCGACAAAAATGAACCACTATGCAGCAGGTGATTGATGCCGTGTGCTCCAGGCCCATTCGGATGATTTCCAGCGTGACCAAATTTACACGCATGCGCCGCAGGATGGTTCAGGTCGTGTCCACAGCGGCTCAGAGAGTAAACTACAATCTCAGCCACACACAGTTGCCAATTTACCTACTTTTTCACTAGAATTAGGGGCTTTTCTAAAAACACAACTAGCAACAAATTTAGCAACGTACTAAGAACATCAGGGAAAAAGCGATTCATATATTCAAATATATTATATTGTAAAAATCCTTCCCCTGCATGCTGCTCAGCATAATCCAGTGATTATGTATGTCTTCATTTATAGATCTTCGAATGGAAAGAAAGAAAGTCGCAATCGGCACGTTTGACTTTCCTTTAAAATCTGAATCTGCAAAGAAAATGGCAATCGGTGCATCTCAGCGAAAGTCACACGCTCCAAGCCAGGCAAACCACTACCTAGAGAAGAGGAGACTACATGTTTACGATAATTTAATACTGCCCCTTGGCCCGTGCATGGCCATTGACAACTTCTCCTTGGGAAGTTGGCAGCATCTTCCCTCCTGCAGCGCCGTGTTGTCGTCACTGCAGCCCTGGCCTCTTGCTGGGACTTGGAGAGCTGAGCTGACCCCAGCAACTTCACCGAGAAGACCAAATCAAAAGGACAGCTTTGGGTTATATCGGAGTCAGCAGAAGTGAGAGGACACTGACGGTGCAGCGGCACAGTGGTGCAGTCGTGCAGTCGTGAGCACTCGGGTCCAGGGCAGCACTGGTCCCTGGCACGAAGGAGCTGTACATTTATTTATTTTTTAGCAAGAAGCTTAAGGATGAGTAGGCTGGACTGGTGGAATACGACCACAATGTTGTTAAAGTACAGCTTAAGATTGTTTTGTCACATCTATACCTATGTGACACTGCATACTGTTAGATGAAACTACACATGCAGTACACATGCTTTAAGTAAAGCAAGGGTTTATAATCTAAATAAGCCAGAAAATATGTCAGTTACAATTATTATAAAATAACGTGGTGTAGTTCAGCTTAGCCTTTATCGTCCCATATTGGAAATGTGGACTGTTGAAACAATACAGACTTATCGATTTAAAAAACATAAATTAGAGAAAGTAACATATAATACCATTTCTAAAGAACACTTGGTTCCACGCTTGACTAATGAGTGTAGAATTATTGGAAAGTCAAAACCACCAGGGCGACAATAAAATCTGATGCAGCGCAAGCGTGCAGGAAGGAGAGGCTCTTCCCTTTCTCTGTACAACCCCCCCTCTACCACCCCCTCTGATTCTGGGTCTGACGTGATATTAAATCAGACGCAAAACTCAATTAAAGAAGCGCTAGCGTTGTGCTGATACAAAAAGCAAGGAAGCCAGAATGGGACGAAGTAAAGGCCCGGAGTGATTTGCAGCGTGAAGGAAAGGGCGGCGGGACCGTCGGCGGAGGTTGAATCTGAAATGTTTACGAGTGGAGCAGGCGTGTGATAAGTTATAAAACCTTAATCAATACCAATATCCGATAATAGCATTTACATTGCTTATCACTGGGTGTGAACGATGCAAAAGATTTAAAAACAGCTACATGCTTGAAAATCTTGTGATTCATTATTTAATGTTTGCAGAACATTGACTGTATTTTCTCCCTACACTAGTGTTCTTTAAAGATTAACAGAATGATAAGTATATGCTCTTTACTGTATGCCCTGACGACAAACACCGCTCATAGCAAGAAGAACCTGCACCGTCCAGGCCACGCTGTCTCTCTTGGAAATGTTCTAGCGAGCAGACAAGTCCACCTGGATGTGAGGGAGCAGCCGAGCCCGAGTGTTATGCTACGTGTCCTCTCCGAGGATGGATTAGCCCACTAAACCCATTTCCACTAAGCACATTTGGTGAGACCATTTTAATGCGGTGAATGGGTCGTGTACTCAGGGCTTCTGATGTCAAGGGGCCAGACGAAGAGAGAGCAGAAGAAAGTGCTCTAAAGGAAGTCGTGTAAAGGTGGGATAGTGACCGGCACAGGGGATCAGACCATGATGGAGGACAGAGGAGGACTGAGCTGTGGTGCAGAGGGAGGAACTACTTAGGCGGTGTGACGAGACACTAAGTGTCTGGACACAGGTGGTGATGGAGATGAGTGAGACTGAAATGCAGCACAGCCCATTAAAAGTGACGGCTTTCCTCTAACTTTCCTCTGCTTGTACAGCAGGAACAATGATGCAGCATTATTCCTGTCATGCAATCCATTATTATAGTCTGTAAACAAGTCTGAGCAGACATGTTAGTTGTACTGCGCCACAGAAGTCAAACTCTTCCTCCTCCCTGCCCACAGAAAACAACTGTGCATGTCCCAGATCAGTGCTGGTTCTCGAACAGGCCATCGCAACTGACTTATTGATGAGGTTCCGTCAAGAGACAACTTTTTAATTCATGAAAACGTCACACAGCACACCAAGACATGGTGGTGGGGTTCATCGGAGAGAGGGATTCCCTCAGTGCACAAACCCCATGAAACATTTTCAGAGAACAACAACCCAAAGAAGCAGCACTGGGATTAGAACCCACATGGTGAAGGGGTAAACATAAGCTGGTGCACTTTGGGTCACCAGTCTCTTTTAAAAAGGTCCTTAGACAATTAGTCCCTTTCTGCCTTAGCGAAGAGCCCGGGTCTGGCCTCAAAGGGGAAAACCAACAGGTGGGACTCCTGCCTTTGGGCAATAACCCACCACTAAGACTCATGGGAAGGGTAGCGAGGTGTATGAACACATGTTTTCAACAGTTTCAGTAGACACACAACACTAAAAAGGGGCATTCGTCTCAACAACTCACAAACAAGTGACAACATCCCCCCTTGAGATGGTCTCTTAATGTTCTACTTTCTGGGCTCAGCATACACCATGCAACGAACATTATTGGAAATAACGGATTCAGAGAGCAGCGGTGCAGTTATTGCATTCTGTGTGAAAGGCCCTCAAGGGCCAATGATGTTGCAGCAAAAGAAGGCTTTTTAAAACTTCAAAATAAACACCAATATATGGGCAACATACAGCATACTAAATCTACTATGGAACCGTATTAGAAAAGTGGATATTTTCACTAGAAATAAAAGTACTTTTTAAAATATTAAAGCATATATATGATTGCACCGTAGGACAAATGGCACAGCTAGCAGTTGATGGGATGCTGGCAGACAATTTTCCCAAACTCCTTGTCAACATGCTGACAGTCATTGTCAAGCCTGTCTGGGATGTTCAGCTCTCGTGGAGAAGGAACGGACTCCTAGTGACTGTCTGCTCAGTATCGGAGCGCACGATGACGGGGAAAAAAAAGCAGTGGATTGTCAAAAGAGGCAATCTATTCTGATACACGTCCCCGAGGAATAACACCGCAGCATCAGAGGTGTAGTCACTTAGAGAGACGGGGCACTTTCATCTATTTTCAATATTATTGTTCTCTCGTGTAATGCAGCAGACACACTTGCTGATAAAAAAGGTCAGACGCTCTGTTTAGAAAATTCTATAAAAATAGTATCGGGACATTTGAGGATACATTCTCCTTCAACACAACTATTATTTGTCTGGTTGTTTTATTTTTAATCATCCTAAAAGAAGTTACTTACATTTATGTTATTTTGTGTTGCAATACAAACATTTTTTTGATGTCATGAAACGGGATGAGCCTATAAGCACACACACAACATAAAGCACGCTTAACACTTAACAATAAGAAATCAAACAGGGCTACAACCATGACAATAAAATAATATAATTGATGGTTGACATGGAGTATAATTGAAAGCATGCACACAAAAACAAAATGTTTATAGATATGCGATACTGTGCACTTAGTCTGAGCACTTCTGCTAAGCAACCAAGCTCGATGAAAAACAAGAGGTTTCTCCTCACGCCCACTGTGAAAAGATGTCTGTGGGAGAGGGAACAAAAGGAGCATGGCACCACACACCTCGCTCCCTTTGAAGCCGTTACCTTGTTATTATCTCTCTCAGCCCAACCCACAGAACACAGAGAGCGACAATCACAGATATGTTACAGGCCTTTTCATTATCTGAAGAACATCATGAGAGTCCTAGGAACAGGTGCTACAATCGGACAACAGCCGAGTTACACAACACAACATACTTTTATCTTATAGTGCTTATCGTGGGTGGACCCCAGTGTAAATCAAATCCTCTATCCTGGGAGAGGCGGTGCAGTGCTCTGCAGGACTCCGGTACTCTACCCGTCTGCCCTCTTCTTAACAGATGTCTGACAGCTTAAGATCCGCCCTGTACTTTACTACATTGCCTGTATTGGGCCCAGTCCAAAAGACACATCCGTTCAGACGCTCGCTTACATTAAAATGATCACAGGACATTTTGATCTATACATCAAACAGGAATAATGGCCAAACTTAAGGATGCTGCCATGAGTATTGATCTTGGCAGGACTGGACTCCCACAGGAAGCATGTGTGTGTGTGTGCGTGTGTGTAGTCATTCATAACCTAACATGAGCCAATTAACGTGAAAGGACACTCGTCACCAGCGACGACAAGTGCTCAATGACGCTGCTGACATTTAAAGGACGGGACCGTCGGGGGACGTAACTGCTGAGTGTGCGGCTTCTTTGAGATGAGGAAAGGTTACCCAAATGTATTGACACGGCATTTTTTTTTTAAATTCTTTTTTAATGAATTTATGTTGGTTTGACAGTATTGGAGACTCTATACCACCCATGAGGTTGGCCTGAAAAGAGCGTCCTCTCCTCTTCAGATAGAAGATGACATGGGTGAGTGAACACATCTGTCACCGCTTGACAAAAGTTAAGTTGGCAGTGTGATTTCCACCACTGTCAGGAACCCCAAATTATGCATAGGGTGGGCAAGTGATGGATTTCCCAAAGCATTTATTTATTGCTGGATATCAAATATAGAGCAGAAGTGGACAGGACATTACTGCTTTCATTACTGGTGCCGGGCTGAGGGCAGTGTGCACTTTTCTTCCAGTAGCACATGTGTTCAATGTGTGTCATAATGAATTTAAATCAGCCCAAATAAGTGCATAAAGCCAAATTCAAATATGTTTTAAAAAAAAAGTGGGTCGAGTTGAGTAGTGTAGGTTTAATCTCCTCCACACCGCATGCACCAAAAATAATAAAAAGGGAAATTTCAGTACTTGGACCAGATTCAAGTGGGCAGAGTTAAATGACATTTCTGCTGCGCTTCAGTCACTCTCTGTAGGGATTCATCCACTCTCCCCTCAGCTGCCTTATGGGATGCTGACACAGCACCTTGCTCCATCTGACCAACAGCTCCACCCACTAAGAGAGAAAACGCAACCTGTTTGCAGTCTACTGGTGCCAGCACTGCTATACTGACGGGTGTATCCACACGGAGTGTATGGTGATACTATCTAGTTAGTTATGAGTTAAAACAGTGAAATAAACTGCTGTAGAAAGACTTGAAACTCTTAAGCGTGCCGTGGGACAGGTTTTCGGACCCCCTTTAACTAAAGTGAACCACCTCTGTGCTAGACAAGATGCTTGTTGACAAACACCTGCCCTAAATAAGTACAGAGACCAGCAGCTTCAAGGACATTGTTCTTCACCAGACACTGCACTTGGGGAAAGGAAAAAGTGAAAGGAAATCTTCTTTGGCTCGACTCTTTAGTCACATTTTTGTGAGCCCAGAGTGCTACTGGTTTGCAGCCATTTGCATCCCAGATGTATGGGACTGAGGAGGTTTAAGCAGACTGTTTGAAGGGGGATCAATACACTATCATCTTATGGATAAATGTAGAGAAACGTGTGTTGTAAGTATTTATAATGTAGAGTTTGAGCTCGAGGAAGGGTAGATGGGTTAAGTAAATAATCAGAAATGCCCTAACGCTGTTTTATTAAGAAGCGTGTATGTACTTAGTTATATCATTCAGACAATAAATCTAAGATAATTCATTTTTTCTTAATTAGAGTTTCTAAAATACTTTTTCACAGTCAGGTATAGAAGAGTATCCTACAGTTGCGGCATAATTTGGATAATATTCAATGTAATGATTTTGAATATTGTAAAAAAGGTTTATAAACTAAATGTGATCACCACTCTGAAGTTACTGCTTGGTAGGGCAAGAATATGTTGAACATTTTAGTCAGGATGTCACATCGCAACTTTAACAATGTTTTTACTCAGATTTGTTCTTTACCTTTCCAGCCGACCCAAATATCAACGCCCTATTCGAGCAGGATAATACACATTTACCCAGGAAACTCCTCTTACCTCGCTGTTGTGTCCTCTGAGGTTGAAGTTGACTCTCTGCGGGGTGGGCCGGTCCCGTCTGCAGTGGCTGGACGTGAACGTGACCCCGACGACTCCTCGACCGTTCCCGGTAGCGAGCCAGCCCTCCTCGTAGTAGCGCTTCCTGCACACCGGCTTCTCCTTCTCGCTCTTGGGCACGCGGCCCTTCCAGGACAAGCACAGGATGTTGGAGTCGCTGCAGAGGACCGGGCCGTGCTCCACGGCGGCGAACATCCCTGCAGCTTTCCACACCCCCGTAGATAAAATAAGAAAAGAAAATATACCCAGAGGGAGGTCGGGGGTTCTTCGGAGGGGTCGGTACCGTTATGAACGCCTCTCCTCCGCTGAAGTCACTGGTTCAGTGTCAGATGTGAGACAGCGACAACGGTGCATAGTACTCGCGCTTTCCCTCGGCTACCTCGGTGATTTGCAATAACGATTAAAAAGGTGATCAGTGAACACTTCCCAAAAAAGTACAAATGAGGTCACGAAACTGTGGACTTCTTTAGCGAAGCTGTGTTGAACATGTCATACAGCTGAATGGGCTGCATACACAACAAAAAAGGCACTCATTCAAGTCATTGTAATGCGTTTGATCACGTGAGCTGCCTTGTTGGTGATGTTTAAATGACAAGGCAACATACGAGAGAGTACCGGGTAAGGATTTAGAAATCCACTGTGGCAGACTGCAGAAAAACAAACCCAGGTTCCAGTTGATGTTCGTAGCGTTTCTGTCCAGTTCAGTGTGTCATGTCAGTGCTCCGCATCCTCCTCATGCGACCCCCGTGTGTGTGTGAGAGGAGGAGCAGGGACTCCATCAGCTTCTCCCGGTAACGTCATCCCGTCTTCTTTACAACCCGCCTCGGGGATCCCATGGAGGACTGCTGGAGACAAAAAGAGGACGTCAGTATCGCACAGAACTGTCGCTAAGAAAGTAAACATGGGGGAAAAAAAAAAAAAGTATGAACAGTGTAAAAGCGGTGGAAGCACTCACCTGCCACCCACTGCCGGTAATTTAAATATGAATGCGCTAACCTAAAATTAACCATCACTTACTCATGAAGAGTAATCACTTCAGTTCGAGGACTATCCTGCTCAGCGGAAGGACATTTAACGACTGAATTATTCAGGAGAACCTAGTTTCATTTTAGCTCCCGTTTTATTAGGCTAGCACTGATGTACCAAGGCGACAGTAACAATTCGATGTGATAAAAGACCGACGCGAAAAACAAATGAAACGGTGACAAACTATTATAGCTATAAAATAAATAGCACTAACGTACGTTAAGATTCGAACTGCTACTGTCATCGGACAATAAAACGAGACCCGGTGATGAGAAAAAATAGTAGCTACATCTATTCCACTAAAACTAAATTATAGACAGGTGGCGGTACAATCGCTGCTCCACCAGAAGTGTAACATAAACCAGTGTATTGTGCAGTTAATGCAAAGAAAGACAAATAACGTTTTTAATACTAAAATACTACTGAAGCCAGGTGAAGAGGATGACAAAAAAGCCCAAAGTGAGCTGCCTGCTAGCAACAGATAGCTAACGTTAGATTATGTATGTTGCTGTGCTGGCTCCACAGATCAAAACATGTCAGCAGATTAATCTCCACAGTTTAAATGTAGCTGTCGTCTTTGTGCAGTGACGCTAATCTAGCTAACAGACATGCTCGTGGGTGAACATTAGCTTGTCTGTGTTGTCTCCCCCTTCCACAAAGAACAGCCAGCGGTAGCTAACCGGCTAACCGACCAGCTAGCCGAACCTGAGCGACCATCAGCGGAGACTGAGCTCCGTCCATCCGCCACTGGCACTTGGTCGCTAGCAGGCTACAGCTAGCACGTGAGCACTGTTCATCCTTTCGGTTTTTTTTTATATTAGCACGTAGGTTTTCATAGTACCCAGAGGTCGGTGGCCTTGTTGACAAAGTGGGCAGTTCATTAACAAAGCCGGAGAGACACCAACGTCCGGTGAAGTGCTTACCTCTGCTCTGTGCTGCTGCTGCTGCTGCTTCTTCTTCTTCTTCTTCTGCAGCCTGCTACTGTGTACATTGGTAGGGCCCGACAGCTGGGTCACGTGACAGGCACGTGATTTTGACCAATTAAATGACCACAGTTCGCATCAATAACTCAAGTTTTTTTTTCTTCTTATACAGTTACAGTCTGTGGTTTTTATAAGATATGTCAATGTGTATCTTTATTTAAAATTGTACCATTAACACTCCAGAGCTGCACTGAACTGGTTTTTAGAAATAATTACATTAGCTTTAATAATTGACATGTGTACGAAAGTATTAAATGTAATGAGAAGTCTGATATACATGTATTAGATTATGGGTGTTTAGCGTTTGGACCTGCAGCAACTACATCTCTCAGAAACTCAATATAAGACAACATTCAACACCCTGGTATTTGAGGCTATGTACAGGTGCTGTTGGAACAATTGGGAGAAATGCCACTTGACTGAAGGGGAATATAGCTATATTTAAATAACGGGTTCATTTAACCAGTTTAAAATAATTTAACACAACATACACTGAAACCCTGTTGGGAAAAGGAGAAAATAAAAGCTAAAAGTTTTGGATTGACAATCGAGCAGAAAATAAAGAGCTAGAAATAACTGAAATAAACATGAGTCCAAGGATGCCCCTATCAGTAATACCACCGTGGATAGGCCACTTCCTGACCTTGTTGTATGAGTCTTGCACTGCTTGGCAAAAATAACAAAGATAAGGAGTTTGCTTTACGTACACCAGTGATATAACTACTATATCTTTATTTACATTTACACAGGTGCCTCAGTTCACAACATGTGTATTTAATTAAGAGTTTCAGATTTTGTATATATTTTTAACTTTATTTTTTTTTCTTTAATACTTGATTTAGTGAATATTTAGAGTCGCAATTCACCCTCCATACCACTTGGTGGCGCTAATGTGGCATAACGTTATTTACCAACCGCCATAAACACAAAATCAGGAGAAGAAGAATGCCTTTTCTTTTTTTTTCTTCTGCTGTCCCACATTCTTAAAAACATGGCTGCCCCCATGGCTGTCAGACGAGAGTTGTTTTCTCTTACAAGGATACTTGGAGAAATCTCACATTCGGTACAGTAACTAACATATTCTTTGATTTGTACAACATCCGCTAACAGTTAACTAATGTGACATCTCGCAGTTTTGTCACTGACAGTTAATACGTAACGTTAAATGTCTTCTCTCATGTTACTAATGTGCGTTTATTTACAGGGACCGAGAGCGTCGGGGGCCTGTTCAGGTCACAGGAAATGTAATATAATCAGGTATGTTACAGTGTTTCATCTCCGCTCGTCTAGAGTCTACGTAATTTATTAATAACTGTAAAAAAATCATCATAAAAAGTCACCTTTGAGCTGTTTTCTACAGTACATCGAGGCAGCATATATTATCTCAACCATATGAGGTTTGAATCCATCTATTTTCTCCACAAATTGTGTAAGCAGCATTGCACACGTTTATCTACGAAGTTTATTTTGAGTGCACTTTATTTGACGTAGTAAAAGTAAAATATAATGAAAAGTGCAGAAGCACATGCGGAACAAAAGAGAGAAAAACACAAGGAATTTTTAAAAGGAAAACGTGTAATTATATTATTTATTATTATTATTATTATTATTATTATTAAGAATGGTATTTAATGAATTAGGAGCTTATTCCACAGTTTGACATTCAAAAGTGCAGAAGGCTTCATCGTTGGTACCGGTCTAACGTTCTGAATAGCAGCGTGTATGTGGCTCTAACTGATCTCTTTACAAGTTAAATTATCCTAAAATCTGCTCCGACACAGAAGAAGACAAAGAATGTTGTGAGCTTTGTATGTTTTAAAAAAAAAAATTCATTTCAAAGGGGAAAACAGGATTCAGTGTGAAGCCAACACTAAAACACAGTAAAGTTACAGAATCATTTGTACTAAACTTATGTTAACGATTCACCATTCTGTTCCTGCAGGTCCCATCTCCCATTGGCATCCAGCACTTCCTTCCACACCTCAGCAGTGTTTTCATCAACGCCTTCATCAGTGAGTTATCGGTACAATTTATTCATCTCAGACTTTTTATTTTATTTTTCAACAGCTCTACTCAATATTGACATAATACAAAAAAAGTGAGACGTCCGCTCACGTGCAATGTATCTTGTTTCCTCTCAGATCACTGTCACAGAAGAGCCCGACTCACTGTTTCAGACTGTGTCACTGCTGGTCAAAGGTCACGACAGATCCGTGTTGGACAGCTATGAGTTGTTTGCCTCCATGGCAGCTAAAGAGCTGGGCATCACCATCAACAAAGTGTGAGTAATCTGCCACATGGGACACTAGCAATGTTAGCAATGTATTATAGTATCTTTCTCACTGACATTATTTTGCTGATCTTTTTTTTCTGCCACAGTCATGAACTTCCCAAGGACATGGAGAGATTTACACTCTTGAAGTCAGTTCACATCTTCAAAAAACACAGGGTCCAGTATGAGATGAGGACACACTACCGGTGCATTGAGGTGATGATTAATTAAATTAGTCAATGTTTGGTATTTGAGCCTCACAATGGTATGTGATGATTCTAAACTCG
Source organism: Melanostigma gelatinosum (assembly GCF_949748355.1). Classification (NCBI taxonomy): domain Eukaryota; kingdom Metazoa; phylum Chordata; class Actinopteri; order Perciformes; family Zoarcidae; genus Melanostigma; species Melanostigma gelatinosum. The sequence goes on along the minus strand of NC_136652.1, from coordinate 13,590,471 downwards.
TGTGTTGCAGCTGTCTCATATAACAGGCTGCACTGCACAGGTATTCCTTGAATACGTCCAGAGGAACCTCCCCGAAGGTGTGGCCATGGAGGTGACAAAGGTGAGTTACTGCAGAGTCAGTCGTACACCCACAACAATCCCACCTGCTCAATCTAATTGTGAATTCAAATGGGCTGAATTTCCTCCCTCCCCCTTTGTTCATGCTATCAGACCGCCATGGAGAAGGTTCCAGATCACATCCTTGAACCCATGTGGGAGGACCACCCCATTGATGACAAGCTCAGCCAGTGATTACACGCAATGGATGCTTATTGGATGTGTTTTCTCCAGAACATTTTCATCAACACAGAGTTGAACACGACACAAAAAGAGCCAGCCATATAACTTTCAGTCATCAACATCAACATGTAACAGTCACTTCCTGGCATGTTTTGTCTTTTTCTGTGGAAAAAAAAGTATGGAATCCATTGTATGTTTTGTTTCTTTTCTTCAATATATAAAATAAATTCTGCATCTAGTAACTTTAACTCACCTTTTTGTGCGGTTCTTCAATGGGAGTTATGACTTTAATAATACTTCTACATCAATATTACAATGTTTTTGTTGAACTGTCTGCAGAGGTATTTGATTAGTTTGTTATTCTGTAGGACACAAGACATTTGTTTTTTGCATTTATTGAATTATTAGCATACAAAAATCTTTGAGACAAAGCAGAAAAGAAACTCATTTATTTTCACATCCATCCTCCGCTTAACAGTGAAAACAACATGGCATACTTATCCTGTGATTGAAGGCAAATACTTCCTGTCCTTCCACTCGGACATAAATCATATACCGCAGTGTGTCATCACCACAAAGTAAACTGGTGAGGAGCTTTATTGTTTTTGCTGCAGAGAAATCTCCAGCTATTCAACACAAATCACGTTATTAAGTTATTGAGTAATATTTGGACAGATCTGGCGGTGGTATGGCTGCAGGGATCCGGGCTGTCTTACCTAATCATCAATCCTGTGCCTACTTGATGTACCTTGCATGGTTATGTAGGTATTGTTAACACAAGGTGTACTTACTGTCCATTCTTGTTAAGAACTCACAGTACAGATGTACTTCCATGTGAGTCAAGCAAACATCTGAAATGTATTGTTAGTAGCCATTAATAATAGAGTATCATAACCTATTGAGCTATAGTCGTCTGACTCTCACTGAGTTTTGTCATTGTTTGAACTTCCATCCTGAAAGAGAGGATCTCCCGGCATCAGAGAGGGAGGGGTTTAGGGATTAAGACACAAGAGGAGACTCACCTGTTCAGGTGAAGTGTCACGCTGCTGATGAAGGAGGGGAGAGATGTGAGGAAGGGCCTGGGTTCCGGGAGGTTACCTGTACTGTGTGCCCCCCCCCCTTCAGGAGACAATAACAGTCAGTCTGTTATAATCGACCAAAGGGAGAAAGGAGAAGGGACTGAAGAGGCAGCAACACGTATTGAAAGTGCAGAAGAGATGGAAAAAGACCGACAGAGGAAAATAACACCTGTCGTGGCTAATTTATTAATCATACTAGCTGTGATTGGCTCAGAGAATAAAATGTTCTAAAATAATGAAAAATCCTTGTTTTTGCCATCAGTAAATAGAACATAGAGTACTAATAATAAATGCATCTTCATATGACTGTGCTTTTGCATTACAGCAGGGTTTTGTGACAATGCTAAAAAAGTAAGTAAGCAACCCTAAATTAGCACATTATGGAAAAAGAGCGACATGCATTCATAAAGCTTGCAAAACATTAAGAACTCAAAAGTTTTTAAAATTGGTGTCCACTTTATTCAATGTCCCATGAGATGGTGTCCTTACATCATTCATTTAATAACGTGTTGCTACTCTTTGCTATTAAAATACCGCAACTTTATATGCACATACACACGCATACATGCATGGCAGATTTTATTTGTATAGAAATGTACAGGAGTATAACAGGAATTAAATTATTAAACTTCTGACAATATCTTATCGTAGCAAGAAAATAAGTCCTTGGTCATATCCGAGTGTTTATCCTTTGAAGATGATGTCCTCCTTTTAGACACGCTACCACTGAATTTGAACTGTGAATTGAAGTTCAGTCAAAAGCATTTCAACCTCCAGTCGAATTAACACGGTGACATTAATGGTGATGCACTAGAGTGAGCAAAGTACATTTTCAATATATATATCTACAATCATGTGCATTTTAAAGTGGTATTTACGTGGATGAAATGTTCACTTCCAAATATGAAACAGTGTTGCTGTGCCGCTGTGTACAGTACTAGTTTTGACATTTCAGTCTCTCCCATATATTACAAATATGTTGTAAATTATAAGGACAACTCTCAGACTGGTTTGTGAATGAACAAATAAAGAAAAGTAGAGTTTATTTTTAGCTTTATTTTGACTATGTCATATGTCTTGACGGTTTTCATCAAACACATTCACAGGTTCAAACGTTACGTTAATCACAGTAAATCGAGTATTCATAACACTTAAAAAACTAGACACAGGAAAGAGTAACTTCTCGTCCTTAACTGAAGCAAATGCGAACGGAATTTGCTTTATAAAATCGACTAGAAATATATTTCAATGTACTATTCATTTGTGAGGTCTATTCCATTTTGTCGTTACAAGACAAACATGAATGTTTCAAACAGCAATACTGGTAAAACATAAAATAGCTGCACATTAACAATGTAAAATATCAAATGAAATACTCATTAATACTTAACAAGTGGAATGTTCTTTTGGAAAATGTGTCAGCGTTAAACAATAGTCACTGCATGGCTTGGTGCTGTTATAATGCATACTGTAACTATTTCTATGTAACAGAAGGAAAGTGAGAGAGGTCCAAGGTGTAACTAAGTTGACAGCGGTGCTCGAGAGCTGTTTTTTAAATTAATTTAATTCACACATCTTTCCCCAGCTCTAAATATACAGTGTCACCCATTTTTTAAATTCTTTATTACAATTTAGGAAAACTTCTTAAGGCTCACAGGGCGACTGTAACAAGAACCACAGAACATTGAATGAACTTTGACAAGAAGTTTCCTCCCTTTGAGAACAGCGGCTTCAAACTTTTTCTCAACATTGTCAAATAGCTCCTACAGTACCAACAGCATATATTTAACAAAGATAACAGAATGCCTTTACATTGTTAAAGTTGTGAGGCATTTCAAGTTGTCATTTTGTCAAGTTTTCACATTATTTCTTTGCCAGTAAGACGATATCAAGAAGCAGACATTTGGCCACAGAGTATGTCATGAAGCTACTCGGAGACTTTGTGTAACACATAATTAAGGGGCGTTTCATTTACTGCACCACCTTAGGCCCCTTCTACATTTAACAAGTGTTTGGTTGTGGTTTTTAGGGCTGGCTGTGTTAAAAGCGTCGGCCACCAGGGGGCCCTGGCCACCTCTGGCCTCTGCCAGGTGGAGGGTGAAGCGGAGGAGAGACCGGTCCATTGTGGGAGCTGTGTAAAAGGATAAAATCACACATTGGATTCTTGGCTTCGGCCACTAGGGGGCACACTCTGCTAAGAGCAGCCATCTGAACTACTCCTGTGGGGGATGTCGTCCCATCTCACATACTGTGTACCCATCAAAGGCAAATACAGTGGAACGTCTTTCCCAATGTCATTATTCCATGCACTATTTAAGAGTCTGGCTTAACATCGTTGAGCAGATATTGTAATTTTTATTTACAAACGAAGTCAACATTCTTTGACCATTTGTTGTAGTAATACAAATGAGTTGGGCAAAAGGCTTTATAATTGATTCTATTTGAGAAACTGAGAAAGAAATGTGATAATTAGAGCTGCGTATTTGCTTTACAGAACTAAAGGAATGTAACTGGTGTAACCACGTCTCGAGTACTCATCAGAGGTATTTTAAATCTATTCGGCGCAGCAAAGAAAGTGCAGAGAATTGTGACTTGCAAAGCTTGAGCGTGATGTTAATATTCACTTACCCTCTTGGGCTGCGGGGGTGGAAGTGCCGTGGAGGCCCAGGGGGCAGCATGCCGCGGCCTCGAGGGTGTGGCGGACACCCTCTGAAACCAGGATGACCTGGAGGAGGGGGTGGATGGGGTCCGTGCCTAGAGACAGAGAGAAGTGTCACAGCGACACAATACAGTTTCATGGACACATTCTTCAATCAGAGGAAACCTTTGGGAGTGGTACAGATGAGCCTGCGTTGTAGGGTGATTGTGTGTGAGGTGGTTACCTGTGCATGGGTGGGAAGGGGCCTCTGAGATGCATGGGAGGTAGTGGGGGAGGAGGAGGGCCCATGCCCATTGGTCCACCCCGACCCCGATGATCTCTGGGGTCTGGGTAAGGTCGCATCCTCCTCATTCCTCTGCAAGGGAAGGGCAGGAAGTTTACCCATAAAGTTAAGCATTTTAATCTTAAATACAGCACGTAACAAAGGTATTTGTTAATCTTATTTGTCCCTAACACCATGTACAGTTCAAATGTCCTTACCTCATGGGTGCAAATCCATTCATGGCTCCATCTTTCGCTCGACCCCTCCCATATCCAGGTGGATCGAACCCTTTCATCATGCCCCGCCCACCACGCATGCCGCCTCGACTCATCCGACCCCCTCGACCCCGGCTTTTAAAGCTATGACCCCTGAGGAGATTTTTTAATAAAATATGAGGAAAACAGCCGTTCCACCATTAGTCCAAGTTCAGTCGTATACAGGCAACTCTGTACAATGGCAAAACCCAAACGCAGTGAAGGACACTTAAGTGATTAGGAGCCCTTAGCTTTCCTTCACATTCAGTTTAAAAACCATTATGTCTCCATAAATACAGTATCAGGCTGGAAGGCACAACAAGACTGACCTAAATGTGTTGTCCATTAAGGGTCTCTGAGATTCTTCCTTGGAATTTTTTGAAGTTTCTGTCACCTTTTCTCCTGCGTCTGCATCCATCTGAAACGATGCAGGTCAACATTAATATTCTAATGCATTCTTCTGTATGAAATAAAATATTGGACATAAAAGACATATACAGCCTGCTCTGACATGATAGAGATTTCTACATACAAAATAGGGCGTTTTTTACCATTTAAAAATAGATTGCATGCAGATATTGTGACTTCCATGCAGCTATGAGGTCAAGCATGATATTAAGTAATGAGAGCCTCCATCAAAAAGATTTATTTGATATGAAGGGGAAAAAAATCATTCATCATAGATCCTCCAACAAAGACTTGAGTCTTGGCAATTTAATTTGACATTCTGTACACTGGCATTACCTTGATAACACAGTGATGCACAGCGATAGCCATCGTTAACACCTTTTGCTTTCCTGCTATTCCTCTTGTTGTGTGAGATAGTTTTTGTGTAATACCACTCACAACATGCTGAGTGTGTTGAGGTATGTGTGTGTCTACAATGTGTTAAAATGGCACTGAAACACGAAACCTCGGTGTTGCATTCCCTGCAGAGAAGCAGGTGGCAGGTTTCCAAGTTAAGCACGGACGGGACAACTGGAAGTCAAAGTTGATAACGGGAAAAGTATTAATAGTCCCTAAGCCCGGATCACTACCGTTGAAAAATGCAGCATCTGTGACGCTACTAGGAGTGTGGAGAGCAGACTTTTGTGATTTAGGGGGAAAGGAAGAGAAGAGAGGGGGGTTTGGGCACTAAGCATATAACTGACACTTATTCGAGGAATTCACATTTTTGGAGCGACTTTCAAAATACCCCCTGAGGGTAAAAAAAATTTCTTCCACAGTGTCAGAAACTTTGGCTGGATTCAACAAATCCCGTGAATTTAAGAGGTCAACACGTTGGCCAAATACCCTTTTAAAAAGAACCGCATTCTAAGATAAACTCTGTAAGGATACAACAATAAATACTGCAAAACTGTTAAGTTCCTGTTGGAAAAACATTTATAGAGAATATAGCAGATGACAAAAATGCAACATGTTATGATGAGGTCACAATATGTGTACTATTTACTCTCCCTAGGAATATCATTTCCTTATTATGGGATTGGTCTATCTATGGTCTACCAGTAAACAACAAAGTCTATGCAGATCTAGAAACACTGGTGTTTATATATTTCGGATTATTTGATAAACGGTGAGTTCCAGCATTGTTAAAGCCTGTTTTAATTCATGCAACTGTGCTGTTTATACTTTCTCTTAACTGTATGTACATAGAGGAACACCTATAGCTTCAATGAATGACGTCTGAAAAAGGATATTTTGTAGCATATGTGTGGTGTCGTTGAATTGTATCTGAATGTTGTTTATAATGTTTTGTGCATCCCATTTATATCAATGAGGGTTCTCTCTTTATATGCGTCCATCTTAAGACAGCTATTTATATCTTTATATATATTTACACAGACAGTAACCGTGCCATTGAGGACTGTCACGCATACATGACCACAGTGTTATATTCAAGTATATCAGCCTGCAGAGCCAGAGGCGTCACGGAAACATTGTATTCTGATCCTGAGAGGCGGGTGAAGCTATGTGAGCTCTGAAATATTAAGCTAGGACCATCAGAAGGGGGCCGTGTGCAACACTTGAAGTCTCTACAGGAGCTAATGTTGAGCACGGCTGGTTAATTAAAGGGCTAAAATGGCCCCGTCTATTTCCTGGAGTAAAGATGGCAGAGCTGACCTGGCATTTTGATACATTGTGTCTTAAATTAGTTTTTATAAAAGGGGCGTTCCTGTGGTTTACAAACGCGTTGATAGATAAGGGACTTACGTCAGCTGATGATGGAGGCGAGGTAGATTTGAAAAGTTTTACAATTTCCCTACTAGCTAATAAAAATAAAATATATATATTGGAAAAATAAAAATGTACAAGAATGTCCTACGGCTTCTGTAGCTCTTTCGCGGTTTGAGATGGCGGCTTCGTCAGGCTAGACCACATCCCTGGTCTGAGATTTCGTGGAGAGGAATGCATTACGGAGGGTCACGCCCACCGGGAGGAATGCTGGTGTCTGATTGGCTACTTGTTGCTCTCAATCAGCCTGTGTGCGATGTTTTGGCATTCTGATTGGAGGAATTGAATGACGTTCGTTCGAATCAATTGTACTATTAAATAAGGTAAATTAATGAACCGGGCATGAAGTTAAACACAAATCACTCATTTATTGTAGATGTTGAATTAGAGGACATATTCGGGTGTATATAACCTGGATCTGACACACGGTGATTGTTATAACCTATAGTTTACGGTGGATACAAATATAGGTAGAATTGAATGAACAAATGAACTTATCATTTAAAAAAGGCAAGAAGACTAATTATTTAATAGCTTTCATACGCAACAAAACTTTGATATATCATGCAGCTAACGTTACTTTACTCTAAAACACACTACGTTCTCTGTTAACACGAACACATGGGCTAGAGAGAGATTCTTCATCACTAAAGTTATATTTCATACCCATTAAGATACCATAAGAGAAACATATACATATCAACAAACAGCACACTGTATATCCAAACACTGAATTCATCAAAGCCTCATATAGGCTACAAAATAATTGCCAAGTGCCCGTTAAACAATATTTACACCAAGAAAACGGCAAACAAAGGACATATTAAATGAAATCAAATGATTAAGTTATCTCAAATGTGTTGTATTTCTCATCAAGTATTTAAAACTAACTCCATTAAATGTCCAGATGAGAGGAAACCTGATGCGTAAAAAGTCAAAATTGCGTCCGTTACGCGCGGCTCAGGATGTCTGAAAGCTTGTTGATGTACTCAATTGTATATTTGAGGGTTTGTATCTTGGTCAGGGGCTGGCCTCTCTTGCTGTAGTCCGGCGGCAGGTAGTCTCGGAGATGATGCAGAGCCTCCGCAAGACTCCTCATCCGCATCTTCTCCCTCTCGCTGGCCTTCACGCGTCTTTTGGTGGACATCTTGGGCTTGCCCAGCCTCTGCGCCGTTGGATTAGCTCTCCGTCCCGTGAAGCCGAAGTGGAAGTCCTTCATCTCCTGATGCCCGCTGGAGTAGCACATCTCCGGTGACGAGCACATGGAGTCCATCGAGGACTCCGGTGAGGTGGACTGAAGTGAGTCCTGATCTCCCCCAAAAGTGCTCTCATGGCTCTTCCACTCAGCCAGAATTTTAGCGGTGACAACCTCCAGGTCCATGTTAGAAATATCCCGAGACTTCCAGGCGTTCGTGCAGCGCGGGTGACATTGGCGGCGAATGACAGATTCTGTGAAGGTGATTTTGGCCAAAGCGTTTTTATATAGAAGCAGATCTCCGGAGGTTTATGGGTTCACAGCTCAGGCGAAGAAAGTTCAAAGAAAACCTGAAGTGCCAAAATGCGACCTTCTCGAAGGACGTCGTTCACCACTGGGGTGTGAATCGGGCTAAACAGACGGATAATGTGATAGAAAGAAAAATAATTTGATTCCTTTTGTGGGAAATTACTCTTTAAAGTCTACACGACGACAATTATCAGTTTGATGTGATCTGTCTAATGAAGCAATGAGGGGATGCTGCGTCACCTGAGATCTTCACACCTCTCCGGGAAGTCAGGCCCGCGTGTGTCTTCAGTCGAGGAGTTATATCAACCAAATTATTCAAGGCTAAAATAATTCAATATTTTACCGCTCTGTACTGAATCTTAAGATTATGTTTTACCTTTAAACGTACACCTCGAGTAATGTTTCTTGTTTCCAATGCAGTCGTTTCCTCTTTGCATCAAGTGTGATATTTACACTTAACAAAAAAAAAAGACATGACTCAACAAACTTTAGGAGCCAAATTGATTTGCACTGAAAAACGAGCAGAATCATCCTGACAAACTGCTCTATTTCCAGCACTTCTCGTTATTTGGGTCGAGGATGCAGCTGTCACCAAGCTGCTGCCAGACCTTTCATGTCTGAAAAGGTGTGTAAGGCCTCACTCATGATCAAGGGGACCAACGCTGGCTGGCAGGTTGTAAAACCAACTGCTCAGCGTCCTCGGTGTCCCCCTGAGCTGCAGTGCCTCTGTGTGGAGTGACATTTAAAGCTTGTCAAACAGAAGTGGGAGGGAGAAAACACATGTGGTGCTGTTACATGGTATAACATGAAAACTGTGCTAATCCACAACCTTCAACCCCGATTAACGGTTCTTGTTAGGATCAGATGAATGGATAGCAAGGCAAACTTTGGTTATACGAAACATTTATAAAAAGATTTATTGTAACAATTACATTTCGTTTGTTCATTGGCAACACAATCAGTCAGGCTTTTCAATACCAACATATGTTACAGAACCTACTGGCACAGCTTCAATAAAATAACGGAGGAACGTTTGACACATGGTTTGATTTTTTTTGCTTTTTCTGAAACTTTCAAAGCACGTCTCACTAATAATCAGCATGTTATATTTACAACTGGTTAAACTTTGCACTCATTTTACTGAAACAGATCCATTTAGGGTCACAGTAACAGGTTTTGTTTTTATTGATTATTTTCTTGATAATTCTTCACAATTTCATGATTTCAACAATTGTTTTTTTTAGTCTGATAAAAAACACACAAAGATATACAAGCTGTTATACCGTCAAGGCAAAGAAAAGCAGCAGCTTCTTATATTTGAGAGGCTTGAACCATAAAAAGTTTGACTTATTTGCTTGAAGAAAATACTAAAACCATTATCGGATCATCAAAAGAGTTGCTGATTTTCCATCAGTTGACGACGACACTAATTGTTGCAGCTCTTCTGTAAAAAGTGGACCTTCAGAGCAGACTTTTTGGTCCATTTCCAAGGTTCAGAATAAACGTTCACATTCAACACAACACAGCTTACATCTTCTTGTCCATCATCCTGTAATCGTCCGGCTCACTTCAGGAATTTCAGCCTCAGTCTCTCTGCCAGTGGCAGTGGACTCTCACTACAAATAACTGAGTCGTCACTGTCGAACGCAGGTGATGCTGGAGTCTCAAGGAACACGCCACCGTCCACATTAGCTGGGGAGACATCCTGGCATCTGCTTTTAGTCGATGCAGGTATGCCGTTTATCTCCATATCTGCACTGTAGCTCCGAGGTTTGAGTTGTAGTAGCTGAAGAGTGTGAGCTGTCTTCGCTGCTGGTTTGATCGTTTTAGGTTTCAGGGGGAAGTCTGAGAGGAAGCCGCCCTTGATCTTCATGTTCATGGGCTTGATTTGAGCTTTTCTTTGAGGTCCAGACTGCTGGTTCTCCGCATCACTTTCCTCGCTCGATGAACACATGCTCATGCACACGCTCTTCTTGGTGGTCTGCGGCACGTTCCCGTCCTTGTCACTTCGGGCTGGGTCAGAGTGGCTCCTCTGTGGGGGGACAGCAGATGACGAGATGGCTTTTCGGACAAATTTATATTTCACAGGAGGCTTTTGGGAGCCACTGCATTTGTCCTTTGTTTCTGCCTTACTTGTTGCACACTGCCTTTTGTCCGTGAGTTGCCCTTTTTTGTCAACAGCAGAGTCCTTTCCTGACATATCACTGTCACTACCACCTTTACTGGGGATCTGGCCTTTTGGTTTTGAGTTATGAGACCAAATGTGTTTGAGAGAAGCCAACTCATAGTTCAGTTGTTTTGAGACCACGTCATTGTGTGCCTCCATCTGGTTCATAGCTTTAGCTGTGTTCCTCATGAGCAGCCTCTCCCTTAGAGGACAGTCCGTGTAGCACAACTCCGCAGCAGATCTGGGGTCGGCTTCTTTGACATCACCTGAGGTTTTCTGCTTTGTGCTCTCGTCCTCTGTTTCCCTGACATCACCGTCTGGGGTTTTGCTCAGTTTGGGCTCAGTGTTGTGGTTTGTAGCGGACGGGTGAGTTGGAGAGGATGTGAAGGACAAAGCATCCCAGTCGATATCACTCAGGTGTAGAGCGTCGATAACGGCAGAGACAGACGGTGGAGCGACAGCCTCGGATTCTGCACGAGACAGAGGAGCACTGGGGCTGCTGTGGTCTTCCTTTAACTTCAGATGCTGTTTATGGTTCACCGGAGTGTCCAAAACCACCACTTCTGGTTCCTCTGTGTTTGAAACGGCATGGATCAGCGTTTGTGCGTTTGTGTTGGGGGAACTCTGGAGGGTCATCTGGTCCAAGAGGTCTGAAATACCATCGGAGACATCAGATAGCTTCTCCTTTTTACTCTTTGGCTTTTTCTCTGTAAAAAAAAAAAAAGATCGAGACTGGATGTCAGTGAACAAATAAAAAGTATCTCTCGACTGTAAATCTCGGTGGCTAGTTTTTAGGAAGTGAACCTCTAGCAGTTATGATCGGGAGGGGGGGGGGGGGGGGGTACAACCTGCATAAAGTGACAGCGAGGCCTGTGAGACAGACACCTCTCAGCTGCATCAAAGCCTTTGGTGTGAACCAGCCGAGCTGCCAAACTCTGCATTTTCAGGTGTCAGAGCCGCTGCAATAGACGGCCTTGAAAAACAAGTTAACGCACCAGGTGCCTTTGATCCAGAGCTTTTCAAGTCTGTGTTTGTGCGTGAGAGGGGGGGGGGCTCCCGACATGAATCATTTTATAAAAATCTTCCCAGAAAGAAAAAAACCACATGGCATTTAATGTTGTATGTGTATGCCAGTGAACATAATAACTTATTCTCTCACTCTTGGTCTTATTCTCTTCGGCCTGATCTTTGTCTCTCAGGTAGCTCTCCACCACCTCTGGGTAGGCCACACGGAAGAGAGACTCTTCCTCCACCGTCCTCACTTCATGTTGATCCTCTGCAGGCTGGTCCTCAGGAAACACGTAATGTTCTGTAGAAGAAGAAAAAGAAGACAAATCAAGGTCAGATCCAAATTGGTCTCAATAAGTATATCTTGTGACCTTTTATAAGAAAATCAAAGAATCAGAATCAGAAACCAGTCTGTTGCCAAGTGGGTTTCACGTACAAGGCGGTGTTTTGGTGCATTCATTGTATACATAGTAAGATAAACATAGGAATAGAATGTTTGTATTTACACTGTAATTTTCTTGTATTCCATATTTATGTTTCAGAAATGTGGTTCTTTACTGAAAAAAGAAAAAAGTTCAACCTGAGAAAAGTATTACTACTTGTTGTGAACCACTTTTCTTCCTCTTAACAATTAGTTTTAAAATGTATTATTGTGACTATTATATTATAGTAATATAATGACGAATAATTATTATATTTCCTAGAGGCCAAAGTGATAAAATCTAAAATGTCTTGTTTTGTCAAACTAAGAGAACAAAAAAAGAACAAACATCAATTTACTATAATATTAAATTAAATATGCAAACCTGTCAAACATTTGGTATTTCTGCTCAACCTCAATGATAAATCAACTGTCAAAACAATTAATATTCGGTCAACTAATTATTCAATCAACGTATCGTAGAATTTGATAACCTATGCATTTGTAATCAATGATTTCAAGTATTGTTACTTTAAAATATACACTCAATAATGGTAAATACAAATGTAAACCCATTATGTAATCATTTGAGTTGTATATATTTGAAATGACATGAGGAACCCCATTCTGAAGAAGCTGATCGAGAGTTTCTCGGGCCGGGCTTGTCAGGCGGGCTTGTTAGTGAAGAAGACTTTGATATGACAGATTGGGAGGAAGCCAGTTTAGCACCTAGTGGCTGTTGTGACTGATCTGTCACCTCTGAACTCAACATCACAGCAAGTCACTAACAGACAACCCGGTGTCACTCAACCCAGAGGATGTTTTTCTAAAATATCGCAATCGTCTAACATGAGAAAAAGAAGAAAGTTGATGAGATTGATACCGACCTGGAGCGCTCCAGATGATCTCGAAGCAAGCGACGGCATTCCTCACCCTCGGTTTGAATATTCTTTTGAAGGGAAAACGCGTCGTTCTGCGTTATGATTGTACTGAAATAACTTTTTTACTGCAACAATGCCACTAAAGCAACAGTTTTGTTGTTGTTAAAGACTGGGCTTGTAGTACCTGAGGGGCTTGATTTGGGAACACATTTCTCTTCCATGTTTTCTGTTCATCAACTCTACGTAGGTCATCAGGACCAAAACCTTTTCACTGGTGTAATGCTTCGGCCACTCCATCTTGTCATAGGCAAATTTCTGAAAAACACAAATTTAAACATGCAACTTACTGAAAGATATATCTCACTGACTGGACAAGTCATATAAATAAATAAATAAACTCATTACCTGCATCAACAGCATATTCGGCTGTCTCCTCTTAAAATGAGACACAGGCTCATCCTTTGAAATCAGAAACTCTCGAATGATCTGCGAAATGCAATCAAAGATTTGAAAACCATGTAGTGTAGATTATCATACGACTGCGCAATAACATACAAGCCATTGCAGATGAAAACAGCTGTACCTCTGTGAAAGGGAACTGTTGACTTGCCAGGGTTTTCCTAAAAAAGAAATAAAACACAAAATGAACAGATTACACATTAACATGCAAACTGTCCTTTGTTGATGTCTTTAGTCAGTTTCTTTTGATAAATAGTACAAACCCCAAAGATATCAAGTTTGCTATCACAGAAGAACATCTGAAAATATTCACATCTCAGTTGTTGCAAAATATTCATTTTTTCTTCTTCAATTTAGCTCAAAAATGTCTTGATTAAAAGGAAAATTGCAAAACTGATGCAGATTATCTTTCTGATAATTAACTAATCAATTAATTAACTCGTCATTTCATCTCCTCAGACTGAGAATGATGATTGATAGACTGACTATGATACCTGCATTTCCCTGCTTGCCATTCCACTTTCATTTTGTGCATTTACATTTACTGGTTTTTGTAAAGTCACATACTTTCTGATATTTGCCTCAAAAGACAAGTCCTGCCGGGCCTGTTCGTAGCGGTGCCAGTCACAGGGACACCGGTAGTCAAAGTCCTGAGGTTGACAGAAACGTGTACTGTCGCAAAGCGCACAGCCGCCACGTTCATGTGCCTTCGCTGAGCCTGAAAAGGGGAGGAGATGAATCAGAATGTGATAAAATAAGAGAAGAAAGAGTAGACGAACAAAAAAAGATCAAACACACTACTACAACTTGGGTGTAAAGTCAGAGGCACATTCAGACTAACCCATCTCTCACATACGTGTATGTTTTAACATGACAGGTTAAATGGCTTTAAAGCAGCCATGTGTGAGACATGTCCTCACAGGAACTCACCAGGATGTCGACATATGTTGCAGTGAGGAACCTTCTTCACTCCCTCAAACATGCCTGCATTCTCCTCCTTCCACTGCATAAACCTGAGGTGATCAAAGACAGCTTACAAGTGCACAAACACCGTGTGTGTGAGGCAACGGAAAAAAATAGTGCTAATGTACAATCACACATCTGGGTTTCCTACCTCTGCAGAAGTGTTTGTCCTTTCAGCATCTGGATAAGCCTCAGAGCTTGCTCTTTACCAACACCTAGAATGCCCTGATGGAAGAATGACATTGTTCGGTGAACATAACTCATTCATGTTGGTGATTTTGAGGATGCAAAATTCTGATTAAGATGTCCTCCGTACTTTAGGAATATAATCACAGCCGAGGAGGACGGCCAGACCAACTAGATTCTCTCTGGAGAGATGCAACTCTGTTTGCACCCTGGATGTCCTGTAACAGTCCACCTGTGGGTCCTGCAGGGAACAGTCACAAACAATATTATGCAGATTAGGAACAAAGACATAGAATACAGAATGTTCTTCTGGAAACCAACAGGGAATTTGTGTTCAAACACAATTCTGAAAAGTTCTGATCACAGAGATAAATTCAGTCCTAATCCCCAGAACAGCCTTTCTGATGCGCACTGCAGCACATTCAAACCAGACTCCACTCCTGGGATTTGGGCTCAACTTTCTCCAGACGTTGTACTCCGTGGATGATTACACTTTCACAGACATACTTTACTGTTCATATTGAAGTTCCTGTAGACAGTCCGGGCTCCATACAAGAAGGCGTCTCCATCGTTGGTGATGCAGCCGTCCACCAGGCCCTGTGAGTCCAGGTAGGCACACATGGCCTCGGCCTCCCCGGCAGCTGTCACCCAGGGCAGACCCAGGTCTTCCAACATGTCTGCACACTGCAGGTATCAGAGAAGGGTGCATACAAATGAGTAATTCATAATGACTTGTCTGATCTGCAGGTGAGTGGGGGAAGCAACTAACCTCTCGAAGGACAGCTTTAAAGCGCCCTCTGCTGGTGTTCACTGTAGTCTTCGGGGCAGAAGCCTTTTTGAATCCTCCATATCTTGTTTGTGACCTCTTGCTCATGGTTTCTGCTTTTAGTTTAGGGGCTTCTCCTTCCATCACGAACACAAGCTTTACCCCCATAAGCGTGAGGGATGACGCCCTGAAAAATAAATTCCTGGACACACAAGAGCATTGCCTTTGGAGTAACCGGTGACCAGAAACAGTTTTAAGCTGATTTATTAAAGAGCGATATGTGACGTTTACCTCAGGTGTGGCTTGGTGACTCTCCCCATCATCGCTTGGACATGCTGGGCCTCGCACACCCACAGACTCAGGTCCACTGCCAGCGTCATTCCGCTCAAACTGTACAGCGGCACCGACTCACGAACCGGCTCCACGATGGACCACAAGTCGTGAACACCCATATCTAACCCCCCAGAAAACGGCTTTTTCTAATCGATTTAATTCGGTGGAGTGTGTAGAAAACGTGAATGCTGAACAACACAAAAAACCAACACAGGACGACGACAAGTTTTCAAACAGTGGCGGCCGTAGGGCCCCGTTCCAATTCGTTGAATACATCTGTGCACTACGCTGCCTTGTTGCTGTATTAATCGTCACGACGTGGAAAAAGAAAGTCAACTCGATGTTTAAACTGAATATGGATCATCTCGAGGCTTTATGCGATTGTGTAATTTCGATTCACTTAATTATTTCAACAACAAGGTGGAAAGAAAGGGAACAGTCTCGCGGAGTCGGTCGAAGCCGGACATTTTAACATGCGCGTCATATTAAAGCGCCTGTGAATGCGTGTTGTTATGGAGACAGGCTCTTGTTTACAGACCTTTTGACTGTTTTTATTTTCCACAATGGACTCAGAAATACACCTAACGTTAGAAGTTGTCGGCTCAATTAAAGATTGCAATTTCCATGTTGCCAGATGTATTGCCGAGGTAAAGCGTTCATCTCTTTGTGATATTTGGCATAATTTCACCTGAACGTTATCAACACTTTTATCTTTTACGCACAATAGGGACTAAAACAGAAGTTTCCCAAGGCGTTCCTCGATCCCAAAATTCAACCACTACTGGAATTTGACTGGCACACATATCTGTCCCAAAAGAAAAGGGTAAGTCGTCTCTTTATATTCCTTTAAAATACAACCCTCAAGCAAATTGTTTTTGGGCTTCAAAACTCTTAAAGTCATCAAAGCAGAGAAAAGATATACTGGGGAAAAAATGGCATAAAGTGTCAAGAGAAAGCAGTCATAAGGCAGAAGTGTGGTCTGTGTCAGTGTTGCATTACTACTGGGTTATTATATTGTTATCAAATCATATCACTATAAATGGTGCATTGTGTAGACAGCATTCAAATGTTGTAAGTGGAGCTCATTTGAATTAACTTACACTGCTTATTGTGTTTTATAAATGTTTATATCCTTTGTTTGTATCATCTTAATACAAATAATTGAAATACTCAAGTAGAAGTACATCACAAGTGTACCGTACTTGAGTAATTACGTGTGTTACTTTCCACCGTTTCTGTAGACTGTGTAAGCTTCAGCTGCTTGCTGAGTGTTGTGATGCTCTTCTATACAGCTACAGACACAACACACAGTACTGCTGTAGTTTGACGTTATGGTTATTCTGATGAATCACAACACATCTGTTGTTCAAACCCTTGTGGCTCAAGGAGCTGCGTGGTGAAGCGTGGCAGTACGCCAGCAGCCTGATGTGCTTTGTGAACGGCCTTCTCCTTGGTAATGAGAAGGACCTCGCCTCCTGGGCCCAGAATCAGTGGAGTTTCTCTTTCACTCGGCCACAGGCTTTCTATTTGGCTCTCACTGAAGACTACTACACCAAACACCTCCGGGACAATGGGGCAAGTCCACACCACTGACACAAACATAACACATTTAGGTTAAAAATCACCCTTTCTTTATATTTGTTCAACCGTGAAACATTAAAATGAAAGGAATACACATCTCTGTCATTTCATTGCAGCATCAGTTTGTCTTCATGGACATTGAAATAGCAGGAGAGGCAGTGGGGAAGTTATTGTTTGAGGTGAGGCACAAATTCATGTTTATCATTGCTTGCACATATCACCTGCATTATCTGATTA
Organism: Melanostigma gelatinosum; assembly: GCF_949748355.1. Lineage (NCBI taxonomy): Eukaryota > Metazoa > Chordata > Actinopteri > Perciformes > Zoarcidae > Melanostigma > Melanostigma gelatinosum. The sequence goes on along the minus strand of NC_136652.1, from coordinate 13,573,197 downwards.
AACTGATTGCCATTACAGCATAGCAGCATGTTAATAAGGCACATTGTCCTCCCTCTCCTCAGCTGTTCTCAGATGTTTGTCCAAAGACATCAAAGAACTTCGAGGCTCTGTGCACCGGAGAGCGAGGTCTGTCACAGAGCGGCCTCCCACTTTGCTACAAGGGCTCCGTGTTCCATCGTGTGGTGCCTAACGGCTGGGTGCAAGGTGGAGGTATGGTCCACATTAAACTAGATACAACTAATATGACTCTGTTTCCAGAAAGTGAGATAAGCAGTGACTTCCTCCAACTTCCCATCCACGTTACTCATTACAGCCCAACCCATATTATGATTGTGACAGCAACTAAAGTCGTCAGCAAAAATATTGCGAGATTGAGGTAGTGAATTTGTATCACTGTGGTCTAATTACACAATATCTTTCAATTTTGCAGATATTTCTCCAGAAAGGAAAGGTGATGGAGGGGAGTCAATCTATGGACCAACATTTGAAGGTAAAAAACATATAAACGTTCCAAGACATCAACAGTATTGCCATGAGAACCCACTGTGCATGTGTGTATATTCGTGGATTTTATTGTAAATTCTCCACAACATGTGTTCTTTCTCCTTTTAGATGAGAGCTTTGCCGTGTCCCACACTAGACGGGGCACTCTAGGAATGGCCAATAAGGGAACCCATACTAATGGGTCCCAGTTTTACATCACCCTGCAGCCAACACCCTGGATGGAAAGGACCTATGTTGCTTTCGGGTTTGTATCACACCTATTTCATTTCCCAATGCTGCAACATTTCAGATCTCTTATACATTTCTGCTCAAGCCATAGTGTCTTTATTTTCTATTCTAGTCATGTGGTTGAGGGTGTCGACGTCCTCAGGAGATTAGAAGGAGCTCTGACTTGCAATGAAAGACCCAAGTATGATTGTAAAGTTACAGATTGTGGAGTGTTTAAGTTTTAAGTTGAGTGTGTCAATGCTTTATTTCAATTTTTTTTTCTTTTAATCAAATAAAAGATACATACGACTGACATTTGCTTCTCTTTTGTATGTACTTGTAATTTGGCATTTTGTTGATACTGTGCTTGAATAAAGTACGTTTTGTGTCTTTATGTCGTCAACTAGCAGTTTATCATCACACCCACATCAATTACTCTGTGTATGTGTATATTTATACGATTTTATTCTGGTTTCTTTGTGTTTTTGAGAGTAACATTTACTCACCAAATACTTACAGGTAGTACGAACAACATATATTCATAATGTATAACACCCAGAGTAAAACTTGCAGGTACTGAAATGCAAACCCAATGCTGTAAATGAGGTGGGATCAACTGAAAACATTTCTCTTTGTCTTTGCCAAGAAGTATATTTGAATTTGAACTTAAGAGAAAGGCGCAGAGGTGGAGCAAGCAGTTGAAACTTCATCGTTAAATTGAATTTTAGCTGTCCAAAATATAATTAATATGACCTATGAGTAAGGCTCAGGCTGACATCAATGAATGGTAAATTAACCTGTAGTCAGATGGAGATATCCTGTTCTTCAGACTGTGTGTTTGTTTAACTTAATGAACAACAGATTCAGTCCAGAGGCAGGGTAGGATAAGAGGCTCCTGACATCATTTAAATTGATACTGTGCATGTTGTATCCCCTAAAAATCCACTTAGAGCGGATGGGAAGTGAGTGTGCCAATCAGGCCATGGATGTGAGAGGTTATTTTTAGTGTATTCATATTCAGTGTTTTGCGTCACAGGTGTACTCTTTTTCATCAGGTATGTCTTGAGTGACGTCTCCCTCAGCTAAACATAGAAGTGACGCCCAGCAGTTTGGTTAATTATAAACGAACAATAAGCGCCTTTCCCCTTCTTGCCGTTGACGTGGTGGCAGTTCACGTGCCCTTTGGTTTTTTCTCACTCCTCCCAGTAAAAAAAAAAAAAAAAGTGCCACATGACCTGTCAAGTAGGAAGTAGCGAGCTAGCGCGAGCAGCAACAACAGCAGCAGCAGTGACCAGAAACGCAAAGACGAGGAGGAAGCTGTGAAATCTCCGAAGTCTCACTCTCGACGGTTCTCCTCAAGATTACGTTGGCTCCGTAGGAACACAAAGAGCAATAAGTTGCCCGCAGTCATGTACTTGAAGGTGGTGTTTTTCACTGTGGTTCTGGCTCTGCTTGGCGCGCCAGCCGCAACAGACTCGGGTAAGTTTGCGACCTCTCGCTGCTGAGCTAGCGGCTATAGCTACAACCAAGACGTCCACCAGCAAACTGATCCAGAATCTGTCTGGAGTATATGCCTCCATTTTTGGTCATTGCAATTTGTATTTCCACGCTCAAATTGCCAGGATTAGCTCACGCGTTAGCCTGCAAGCAGACAGTTTTGGGCTTAGATTCAGTTTACATTGTGTCACGTGGACTGTAGGTTAATATTATTACAATACTATAAACGACACAGGACAGACTGGTGTAACTCTCATTGTCAGATCCACATCAGCTTGTTATGTAACCGCTTTCATTTGCCTCCTGTGGCACATTTTAAAATTCACAACATTGTAATATTTTGCTGTTCGTGCTAAATTTGAGTTATTATCGGTTAGATCCCTTATTTAGCAGCACCATCTGGAGAGCTACTGTTAGTTTCATTTTCTACCACAAGCAGGAGGACGTTACTGTAAAAGTACCACAACTAAATTAATAAATGTCTTCTTTGCAGATGAATGTCCCTCTAAGTCATGCGAGGAGTGTGGAACCACTGCTAGCTGCAAGTGGTACACCTGCACATGTGAGTATCTGTCATGACTGTGTGGGAGGGAGTGGCACAGGTTGGTCTTTGTGTGCCCGGACAGCTGGACCGCTTGGACACATGATTCCTCGGGTATGGCGAGAATGTACGGCAGTCGATGCTCGACTTTTGGATGATGTCATCTCTATTTCCCTAAAGCCCGAACTGTCTCGTAATGGTCTGGCAACACCAACGGACAAGCTGGTTTGGGAGTAAACTACTGGCACACAGCTCTGTAGGGTGAGGGGTCGAGGTTGTTGCTTACACTCACTATTTCCTCCCACAATAATTTAATTTAAGGATTGAGAGGGCAGCAGGAGAGGCAGAGCTATATGTCTTTTAGACATTAACGCTGTGCTCTTGTTCTGATTTTTGGTTTCGCAGCCCTTTGCCTACATCTCTGTATAGCCGTCCCGTGATTTCATTATGTTAATGGCATGTCTGTCTACACAAGAGTGCTGCGAGTGTGAGAAATCTCTCTTGACTTCTGCACGTCAGAGCGGAGGATGTGGAGAAATATGCCGCAGTGGTAATTATCAATCCACTTTGGAAGCGCGCTGGTTGTGATTATAAAGAAGTTTCCGTTGTTTGCTGAGTCAACCAACGTCTTTCCATTCGCTGCATGCTCCCTGTATGGTTTGTTGTTTTAGCATTCAGCAGATGTGAAAATAAGAGTGTGATGAACCCTTGTGATTATTCACAGTGTTTTGTGAGGTAACTGCTACGGTAGACCTCTGATCAAAACCTGAACCTTGTAGGTGAACAAAACAAGTTTTGGGATAATTCTCTATATTGCCCTAGAAGGCAGCACTCCAATGTTGGCCTGAGTTCAGTGTGTGCGTGTAGTCAGACACGCACACACTCACACCCACACACACGGGTCTCAAGTGATTGTGTAAAAGATAAACAGGAGAGGAAGCTCAAGCTAGTGGATGTGCAACAGGAAGCCTGCAATATCCTCACGCTGGAGAGCAGAAGAAAGGAGAGTTAAAGGAAACGATTAGGTTCATGTGACTTGTTCTCGTAAATGTGTGCCTCGGGTGCAGTTCTCGGCAAAAGTGTTCTGCGATCTCGTCGTACAAAATACAACTAATAATCGGAACTGTATTACTAGTTGCTGGTCTACCAGATTCACATTCATTAAGCTTCGCTCCAACAACCGTTAACGTAAGTAGGGCAAACATTTTACCTCTCGAGGGAGTTGCCTTGTTTGACAATCTAACCAGCTGTGATTCTCCCAAAGGGCGTATACAGATTTGTTGATCCCACACCCTCCTTCTGCTTTGTCTCCGACTGTCCCTCTTATTACGCAATGATTCATTAAGTTGTTGAACAGGACAGGTGAGACGGCAATTATGTACGTCCTCTCAGAGCCGAGGGAGACAGGATGAGCCTGTTTCATTTCCCATAGAAGTTTACAATTACATTTAATGCATGTGAGGAAAACGCACAAAAAACCCAAATCAGTTTTGATCAACATACCGGTAGTCTGTTTTTATTGTACGAGTAAGATTTGATCAGCAGCTATTTTTTTTTACCATGCTCATCGGATGTTATTGTAAACAAGATAAGGAGTCTTTGTTAAACGTTTCAGGGAGGTTTGGCTGGTTTTTATATTGTGTCGTGGTGGAAAACGTGTCTTTTTCTACCCAAAGACTCCTCTCGGTGCTGTCTCCCACCAGCCTACTACACAGGACACAGCAGGCCCAACAGTGTTGAACAACACTGACTGCTCGCAAAGTAAGCCGAGAGCTGAAGCCTTTTCACAAACCCAAGAATGGATCGCCTATTTTATATGGAAGGTCAGCTCTGGCCTGTCGAGATGGCTTTCCTGAAGCGCAGCGTAACCGCACTGCTGCCGCAGTGTCATTATCACATTTATCTTCGGTTTAGGGAAGTTGTGCCTTTGGAGTCTGGGGCACATTTCCCTGCAGCCCGGTGTTTGAACACACAAAAACGTTACGCGTGTACACGCAAGTTCCGTAGCGCCTCTAAGTACAGGCTGTAGTCTGTGACAAAGCTGGTGGAGTGCTGTTAAACCAAGACGCTGTTTCACTCACACCTTTAGCAAGCTGTGTATGATGATCATGAAGTCACCATCTTGGAAAAGGGTGAGAGTCAGTCCTACCGCTCACAGCTGCCTGTGAGATAACAGCCCTCTGAGTAGTGAGTGACCTACCGGGGAGTGAAAAAAACAAAAACCCTTCAACATGCTTCAACATACATCGATCGCAGTGTCTGATCACACAGTGTGTGAAAAAATAATGCAGCCAACACTTTCGTAATGACTTGATCTTTGATGTCATTACGTTTCCAGCTTTTAAAAAGTTTCACTTTCTGAGTTTAAGATAAATGAGGGAGCTTATTTCTTGTCCTTACTTCCTGATCCGCCGTAGCAGTTCATGAAATCTGATATAAAACAGGAAGAAGCTGCATTGGCAAAGTGGAACAATGGTGGACGGATTAGCTACCGAATACCACAAAACCATGGCCTCAATATAATTGAACCAACAGCCAAGCGACACAGGAACTTTACATCATGGGCTCCACAAACTAATAATTACTTCAGCGCGGCCGCTGGGTAGTTGCTTGTCTCCGAGGCCAGTGCACAGCGCTGCACGACCTGCTACAAAGTGTAGCTCTGTGAGCTGCGGAGAAGGTAACACAGGCTGGTGAGTCATTTTTTACCCTATTTGGAGAAAGCCAGAAGATGCTTTCAACAATGGCTGCAGCCTTTGCTGTTAAAATTGCCGTATCTGTAATTTATGGGCGGCCATCTGGTGTGAGTCGTTACTTGTTTTACAGCACCAGGTGCCCTTACATTGAGTAGACACAGGTCCCTTTATGATGTTCCTGTAAGCCAGGATGATAATGCTCCCATATGCTCAGATAATAAACAAATTCAAGAGCTATTTTTTCGATCAACACAAAGGCCTTTAATGGGCCTCTCTTGTCACTATAGTTATTATTAAAGCTTTATGGGGAATAAGTTCTCCACTTCCGTAGTGTTGGAGATCTAAAGTTTTACGACCTGTATGTTGTCCCAGATCGGACCGAGACAAGTGAAGGCGTCGCTGAATCCATGTCCTAAAGTTGGATTGTGATATATGTATATATGTATATATGTATATAAACAAACTAGTGTGTAATGTAAAAACAGAAAAAGGAAGATTGCTCAAAATAGTTGCTGACGTGTTTTGCTATAACAAGAGCAGTGGAGTGATATAACCGGGTGTGAAAAGTATCTATAGTCACAAGGTGCTGTCTGTCGTGACTCATGCTTTCCTCACTGTGACAGAGTTGAACCATTAAAGGAAACAAACGCATTCATAGACCTTTTCTGTGTTGTTTTAACTGGTAGAATTTCATTTTTCGAGGGTTAATCATGTCTGTAATTTAGTCAAATTCTGTTTTTAAGGTTAATGGATGAACAACAAAATTGCCGCTACGTCTGTATCTGGAGTGTTTGGGACAGGCGGAACTTCATGGCGGGGCAAAGTCCCTTCCTGTCGTGGTTAATTAATAATACGATTTTACAATAAGAGAGAATACACCTCGATGGTCAAGCTATGAGTCAGAGAACAAATAAAAGTCTTAAACTGTGGTGGATTAAACTAAGTTAATTTACTGAAGTTAGAAGGTGCTTGTATTTTACTAATTTCTGGTACTTTATCCTTCTGCTCACTATATATATATATATATTAAAAAAATAAACACATTTATTTGACATTTTTGTCACTATTTATTTTGCGGATAAACATTTTAAATATACAATATTTGATTTATTTGACATGACATAAATGAACTGAGCCATGACCTCATATTGCCAGATTATATGAGTCCAGTCGTTGGCTCAAACTAGCAGGCTCAGACTTGAGAGTGATGTTGCTCTTGCCAACATAAGACACTGAAGCAGACTCTGTTCGTTTGGGGAAACCGAATTTGTCTCGAGCACGAATCGGGCTTTTAATCCGCGATACTTTTGTCTCTCGCAGTAATTGCTGGCTGTCACAACACGACTCTCCGGCCAGATAATGACACCTGCACCCCAGCCAACTGCTCAGGTAAGTCAAACAGCATAGTGGTTTAAAATATCTGATGGGGGAAATTAACATTTTGTATATTAACATGTTCTTCAAGGCCCGACGAGAATCTGCAGACTCCATATTTGTACACAAAGGAACGCATTATTAAAATCTGCAGATTCCGTTTGGGTTTAGCTGCGTTTTAACTGAGGTGTCGGATAACGGTCGGTCTCTGCACTTTGGCTCCGTCTCTCTCGGCTTTTGTTTGTTTCCCAAAATACTAATTCCACCTTTCCCAGGAGAAATGATGAGGGAGCGTTGTGTACTTTCTCGCCATTGGTGTTTCTGTGGTGTCTCTTGCTTTCCTCCTTTCACCCCGTCTCCTCGTTGTTGGTTCCCTGTCCTGCTGTAGAAAACCTAGCAGTCCAGACAATTGGTCCTATGGCTTCCTCCCTTCCCACCACACCCTCCCCTGTTGTCACCAGCCCTAACACCAGCAGCTCTCAGCCCACAACAGGTAACCAGTCCTTAATACCCTCTGCTGCAACCTGCTTTAGTCCGTGGTGTCCAGCATGTACAGTTTGAAGTTAATCGTTTTTATTGACATAGCTTCAAGATAAGTGCAGCAGCACTAAGACCGCAATAGTCCAGATAGAGAAAGAAATACTATGTGGTTTATTTAAAAAAAAAAGAAATCATGAGGGAGTCGGAGGAAGTGTTTACTTAAGTATTAAGGGTACTTACTAATGCCACGAGTAACTACCAGGACTGAAATCTTAAGGATTACAACTCCAAACATCTTTAAAAGTAAAATGGCTTAAAGTCAAACGGTGTGGAGGTTAAAGGATGCGCTCTCACTGTGCCCCACTACAGGTAGTACGAACATGACTTCCACCACCTTCGTCCCGACTCCCAGTGGGAACATCTCCATCTCTACTTCAAGTACGTGGAAAGAAATCCTGACATTGTGATGGAGCAAGAACATTTATGTGTACATAAACTACAATAATGACATGTTTCTGGTTTTTTTTCCCCTTTCATCACAGTGGCACCCAGCACCAATTCCACCCCGATCGCCCCCTCCCCCGCCCCTCACAAGAACACCTTCGACGCCGCAAGCTTCATCGGTGGAATAGTGCTGATCCTGGGCCTGCAGACCGTGATCTTCTTCCTCTACAAGTTCTGCAAGTCCAAGGACCGCAACTACCACACCCTTTGAAGCGGCGGCACGTTTGGATCCACATCACTCGACCGATCCCCGCCAACTAGAACCTTGCTGAGAAGACTCCCCACTCGGCATGCACTCATCACGGTGGACTCAAACAGTGTTTTCAAGCAGGGTGTTCTAGATCTTCAATGTTTGTGCCACTTGTGGTTTAGGCCTGCATTCGCCCTGCTGTTGTAGTTTGTATTAAGACACACACACACACACACACACACACACACACTAAGGCCTCTATGTATGATAATTTAACTCTCCGGGAACATGGTGTTTTTATCCTTGAGCACATGGATTACATAATCTGATAGTTACTCCCACCTCCATCATGCTGTTAGTTATCCTAGTGAATTGAGGGAGTTTGTGTTATTTACAGCCCCTCTCCTCGTGGCCTCCTCAATTCAATGAGAGTTAAAGAATTACTCATGTTCCCAAAGCAGCTTTCCTGTTGATGCTCAGGAGTAGTACGGCTGCAAACTGGTAGCATCTACATTTTTATTTCGTTTTTGTCTTGATTTGGAAACACTGTTTGAGTTCACAGCTTGGTCTTTAACGCGACGACTGTGATGATTCAGTGTTGCTTTTAGCCTGTTGAATCGTGGGTAGGTCCCCCCCCCCCCCCCCCCCCGAGCAGCTGCGTCGTGTATGTGTGTTCATACATGACGTATCTACGAGGGAATAAAAGCAACACCCAATCATCTGACGTAGACTAAAACAAATAGCCGTCCTTCTGGTAAACGGTCTAATCTGGGTGTCTCCCATGGCATTTAGGAGTGCTGGCAGTAGAGCAGATCAATGCAATAAATCCCATATCAAGTTCATTTCCCATCCTTTAATCTCCCAGTTGTTATTTCTTCTTCGCCAACTTTAAAACGTACCCACTCCGACTGCGAAGGTGGAGCTGTCCCCTTTGCCCGAATTTCTGTGGGGAGGTCAAAAAGGGTCAAAAGGAAAGATTGTAGAATATTAACAATGAATAAGTTTTAATAATGTTTAATACAGAGAGTGGGGAGATAAAGAAAATGGCATGCACCTTCTTGATGTGGACAGTGATAGCAGTGAAGTGCCTTTAATGTCCGGTATGACTTAAAGAGGAAGAGGAGGCCCGGGTGTTATCATTAGTTTTTAAGAAAGAAGCGGTATCGCTGTGCTGATATTGGGGAGAACCGTTGTATCCCAGCTGGACTGAAGAGCCTTGTATTTTGAGGAATGGAGTAAATCGATGTAATCTGAGGGCCTTGATCAATGGAGATTGAAGTTTTTCCCTATAAAGTAGAGGACTATATATTCAGTACATGAAACCGATGGTCTTCTGACTGGTGACTTTGTACAAATGAATATTTTAAAGTGCTCTCCCCTTTTCTTTTTTTTTTTGTAGCGGCCAACACTGCTCCCAAATATCCTACCGCCTCACCTATTCATGTTTTATTACCAATTTCAGAACATGAGCGGTGAGCTTGCAGGACATTTTTGGGTCGCCGTTAGGTGCTGTTGAATCAGGGAATGCAACTTTAAAGAAATGGCAAAACGTATTGGGCCGAATTTAAGAAACTTGAGTATTGCAGAGAGTGCATTGAGGTAAAAATGTTGGACTGTTTGTTTGTTCAAATGAGCATTGCGCCTCTGATTTCTGACTTTGCCGTGTAAATGAGAGGATTGTGATCGAAGTGCAGAACTGCTCATGTCGCGTTCTCCAATTAGCTCGCTGCTAACTGTGATTTGTATTTCGTTCCATTTTGTCCCTCCTGTACATAGCCACGTCCTGTTTGTTTTATCTTCTTGAGGAAAGGCTAAATGAAGGAGTGTTTATCAGTACACTGTGCTCGTCGGTGTCGATAATGTTTTTTGTTAAATGCTTTCTTTTCATTATTGCATGCTGGATGCTTGGAGTTGTGGCTCTTCCTCCCGTTGCATACGCTCTTAAAGGATTTAGACAATTTAAAACCACTTTGTTAATTAGCCAATATGCTAGTTGAAAGAATGCCTTGGAACTGTGTGCTTTGAGCCAATGTCCTCAGTTTTGGCATGGAAATTGAGCATTGCACTGACAAGCTTTGTTTTGTAACTTTGTAAATGTTTTCATGGTTCAGCCCCCCGAAAACAATCCCGATGCTTGTATAACTACTCAGTCTTGAATATTTACTAGATAATGGATGAATAATCACCTTGTTCTGCATGGCCACAGACCTTAAGAAATGCATGAGTGCATTTTTTTTTTCATAATTTAGGATTACATGTTTGCTGCTGCTCACCGTTAACACGCCTTTTAACCGAGTCACCTGGTGGCATTAGGCTACAGCCCAAAGACCCAACTACGGCGACAAGGCTCCAGAGGTTCGCCTCTGCTCTGGAGAGCCTTCGCCCCAAATTAAGAGAAACATTTTGAGTTTTATTCGCAGCTGTTGAGTGGCGAGCTGCGTAAGTGCTCTCATGCTGTCGACACGGTGGCTGCATTCCCTAAGAACACGTGTTGACAACGTGACGAGTCCAAAACACCTCTGGTACCACGAGATGCCCATTGTGTTGCCTTTCCGCAGCTTTGGCAACAAGTTAACTCACTCGGTCAGTGCACCACTTAAGGAAAAGTGCCTTATTCAGTTAATACCCATCTATAGTTGTAGTTTGTAAAATATGACACACCTATTAAATAATGTGACTCAGCACTTTCAGACCCCTGTGAAGTGGTTCTCTGTGTTGTACTCTGCTTAAATGTCTGTTTCGTCATGCTCGGCCTTAACTTCTTGATCAAAAGCCACAGAGCGTTCGCTAGTGACAAGCTGCCCAGGCCATCACCAGTCTGCTTTTAGTTTGGAAAGTGAGTGCGTTGGATGCATGATGGTTGGCCCTTATTAGCATTTGAGTGCCTACATTTCAACCAATCACACAATAGAATTATAGGCGTTTTAAATGCTGCTGAAATGGCTTTAAACCAGCTAATGAGTGGTTTTAAACTGGACGCACGGTTTGTGGCCTGGTCAACTTATCACCAGCACGTTGTAATAAACTGCAACGCTTCCTCCATTACGCAAACAGTCGTGTGAGGGTTTGTAGTTTTCAATTGTTTTACTGAATGACTTGTTGTCTGTCGAGTAGGATTTTAAGTTTGCTTGGTCGTGGAGGGCTCAGTTTTCAGCCTCGCAGTGTTCAACTCCAAGAGCAACGAGTGAAAAGCTTTTTGATTTCCTCCTTTTTGCCCCGTGGCTCATTGTAGTGCCAAATCTTTTCCCTGTTTGTGTTCGAGGCCAGCGGTCTTGTCGGTACTATATTTCTGGCTTTGACGTACACAGACTGTACATGTAGACACTTGCAGCTGCCCCCAAAAAGCCTCCTGAAATGTTTTGTGCTTACTTTGTGCTCCTTTCTTGCTCTCAAACCTTTTTATTTTGTGCCTTGTTTTCTAGTGTTGCCTTTTAGTTCACGATGTAAAGCCAATAAAGTTTGAATCTTGTTACGCAAATCACTGTGTGTTTACCTTTTCATTTGGGCAGCAGTGGAGCAGATCATTTACATGACAAACCCCGAGTGGGACGATGACACGCAGCCAGGTCTCCACTGCCATGGTTACAATTGAACGGCTTGTTGCCTGGACAACAAAATGTATCGAATTCAGGCTTTGCTTTGTACTGCCCTGCGTGTGTGTTTGTGTGTGTGGCTGATGCTAGGTCAACAAGCTATCATGTTGCAGACGCAAATAGCAAAGCAGTGCTGAACAAACTATTTATTCAAGTTGTATTTACAGTATCTAAACGCTCCCAATTCAGCAGTATTTAACTATGAAGTCTGGATTTGACAACAAATATAGTTCTAGGTGTATCCAGACTTTATGCTAAGCTAACCAGCTGCTGGTAGCTTCACATTTAGCCTTTTTGTGTCTCATTTTATCTCTTCATTGACTGAAACACCAAACTAAACTGCCTGAGGGACTTTGTTTCAGCTTGACCTGCTCTTCTGTCCAAGTGTTTGGAGTCTATTGGAAAGAAAACCCATCAATATAATTAACATAATCAGATTGTCATTGACATGTATTTCTGATGTGGTACATCCTGGATCCACCCGAACCCAGTCAATGCCCTCCATCTTTTTGGAGACCCTCCATGGGCCCCTGAGATAAATCAGACGGGTCACTAGATAACTGACGGGATAACACAGAAAAAAACATTTTCGCCTTTTCAGGCCTCTAGAAATCCCTCACAATACACTCCCACAAGACCTTTACTGGTTATGAGGGGTGACTAGTAGACACTGCTTGGTTTTGAGAGGTCACCTGATAATGTAGAGGGGGTTTTAGTGACACTAGTGCCCCCCTTTGGCCACACAAACTAGAAGCCCCACAATTATCCTCTGTCTTTCATAAAGTTTACGGAGCAGACTACAACTTGAACTGGTTTACTGCTTTCTGTGTTTGATAGCAATTAACATGTTTTGAACAAAGCAAACGGGTCCAATGTTTATAGCAACCATGCAACATTATTTGCTGTCATGTACAACTGATGAGTTGACAAAAACAAAAAAAATCCCCCCTCTGTTTAAAACCAGTTTGTTTTTCACATATGGTCAGTTTCCAGGGTCACAGCAAGGTTCTGCGGATGTAGCAAAAACTGTTAGCTCTAAAGGAAATGATCGTGTGCGTGTTTCCTGTGTGTGCACTCTCAACAATCAGTCTGTACAGTTGACCACGCTCTTGAACAAGATGTGTGCGTACAATATGTTTTTGTGCTGAGCAGACTGTTTTCTCCAAGTGGCCCTGAGTCCCCAGCTGGCAGTGTTTCCTAGAACCAAAGAGAGTTTTAGAGGAGAATGTTTTTTTGGACAACCACACAATAACTTCTCTCTTTAGTGTGTGTGTGTTCATTAAAAAACATCTGCAACCCTGCACAGTATCTGCTGTCAAAGGTTACTTTTCAATTGTCAATTTATAACTCAAAGAAATAGACTGTAAATGAATTGTACACTTAAGAAGTATCTTTATCCTCATAAAAATGGGAAATCCTTCACACAAGAAAAATGCCTTACAGGCTCACAACTACCCAGCCCTCCTACATACACTGCTCTCCGAACACATCGCTGCTATTCAACACCAGGCAAAGAGCGGGGTGTCAGAGCTGCAGGGTCAGGAGAGATGTATGTATGTGGGCATGGAGGAGGCTTGACTTGCTTCAGCTAACCTGATTGCCGTGTCCAGTCATGCTCTGTAATCTAATATAGGAGCACACAGAAACAATGCAATAGGTTTCGTCTCTGTCTCCCAGCTCAGTCCATTTAACCATGCCGTGAACTCAGAGTCCTGCCAGGAATACCAGGACCAAGCAGTTTCAGCAAGATAATTAACTGAAAAGGCTGAATGTGGAAAGCACCAATAACAATCAGCTGTTTTCTAGTCCCATGACCCAGAACCTTGGACAGGGATGTCTTCATTTCAGTTTTTATCAGAACAATTTTGTGACTAAACAACCACTGTAGAGTTGGTGGTGTAGGAAGTGACTGAGAATAGCTTTATGGTAACAAGAAAAATGCTCCCTGCTCATCAAAAATGTGACATTATGAGACAATAAAAATGTTAACGCCTGATAATGAGGAGATAATGCAGGAATGTTATGAGGCAGCATGTGGTTGTTGCTCCCATAAAAAGGTGGTTGACTCAAATAAAATAAAAGGTGTCCCGTCATCTGACCAGCTTACAATTAGTAATAGCTATCATTGATGAATTTGAGAGAATTTGGCTGTCTTGGCAGTGTGAGATAGCAAAATCCTGTGGCAAAAAGCAGTTCCTCCCACTAGTGCGCAGCGATAAAAACCACATCCGTTTGTCCTGTGGTCAGGGCGACATTTACTCAGCTGTCCAGTCTGCTGCTGTAACACAGCTCACAGAGCTTTTTGGTCCATCTATTCAAGACAGTAGGGGCTTGATGCTGCACGCTACATTATAAAGTTATGTCTTATTATTATACATGCAACTGCAGGGTGTGGGGTGACGGCCTTCACATTTGTAAAATAGATAGGCTGAGCACTGCCACCTAGTGGTTCAAAGTATGCATTACAACTGGTGGTGGAGAAAAAACATTTGTGTTGGCAGAAGTAAAATGTGAAGAAAAACATTTTTTAAACATGCAGAGAGAATAAACTTTATTAAAATGTGAAAATATTAAAAAGAGATTACTTCAGCTTCATTTGAGATGAGCCAGGGTGAGGTCATGATTCATAGACATTACACCCTCTATTTATAAAGTACCCTGTATGTGAAACATTTCGTTCAAGTGAAACACCTATTGCTTTAATAAGTTTCATAAGTAACACATAATCAACCCTTTCTTTCCCTCTTTGCATTTAATACTAAAAACGTCCCAGAGGCCATTTGAAGAGTGGGAAAAACCGGCTGCAGGGAATCAAAGGGAGTCTTATGGTTCGAGCAGCTGTAGTATCACAAAAAGGTCTTTCAGAGAACCTCATGTTTCCCAGGAGATGTCGTCTTGTTTCAGGCTGTTTCTGAACTTCTGGGTCTCTCTAAGGAGCTGCAGGTTGTTGTGAGTGGTTCCACCTTTCCTTCCCTTACTCTTAGCCTTAACAGCAGAGGGAACAGGTGGTTTGATCCCACTCAACTTCTTGGCTGCGTGTTCCTCGGCACATGACTGGCTCTGAGTCAATTTATGGACCTGTGCAAGAGCCCAAGACAGCGACATTAGTGACCTAAACTACGTATACAATTAGGGATGGCGCCACAGACAGACACTGGACATGCTAAAATATTTTCACACATCGACCAAGCCTGTCGCTGGATTGTACGGAGTGATGGTTCACATACCGTCTGCTGGTGTTTGCGGAGCTTCATGATCTGAGCTCCCTTCTCCTCCAGTCTGGCGACCAACCTCTCCAGTTCTCTCTGCAGGTCCTGCCTCTGCTGGCAATGTTGGGTTGCATCTATCTGATTCACCAACTCTTGATGCTCACTGACAAAAAACACACACACACAGATTATTAAATGTGTAAAAAATAGGAATAAAAATGAATTAAAAAAAGCTTACTCACAAGCTCATTTGTCCTAGCTCGTCCTGCAGAGCCAAGAGCAGGTCAGAAAGTGAGCCCAACGGCTCGTGAAAAGTGGTGGAAGATGACGCGAAGTCCCGCTGGAGGCTTTTCTTGGCTCCACAAGCAGACCTGTGCAGCGTGCTCACTCGTTCACACAGCTGGGGCTGATGGTGCTTCATCATGTGAAGTATACTCTGTACGTTGGCGTGTACCGAATGGCTCGGGCTTGTCGACTGTGAAATGGAGAGATAATTAAAATGAGTCGAAAGAAACCAAATAAGGGAAACGAGTTAATGATAATGCAGTAAGTGCACAGCATCAGAACTGACGTACCGTTCCTGCAACAAATGGCATTTGCTTGTGCCTTGGGTCCCTTGGCGATGGCAGCTCATTCTGTCGGGAGGTTTTCTGAGGAAAAAAGACAGCTTTTAGCACTACTATGTGCAAACAAATGTTTTTCTCATCAACTAAATAGAGGCAGTTAATTAGCTTTATCAATAAGAAAAGTACCTTGGTGGTCTTTTTTGTTTTCTTCTTTGGTTTTATTTCTTCAGCAGTTGGTACAGGCAATCGAAAGTTGATGTCCAACTCCTTCTGGAGCTGTGGACATAGCCTGGTTTAAGTTTCCTTTTCAAGATTCTTTGTTGGCATTTTACCATTATTAAACGGTAAGTTGTATGCAACTTAAAACAGACTACCGTAGATATCTTTAATAGAAAGTAAAATTAATGGAATTCAGATTTCTTTTAAAAATCGAAAAGTGGAGTGTGTGCGTGTGGACTGACCTGGTCGGCTTTTTCCTGCACAAGTTTACGCTCATGCTCTTCTTTCAGTAGTTTTTGCTCCAGAATGGCAAGCTTCGTCTGAAAGCAAAATAGCATTAAAATAACTTAATTTAGCTTGTGATGATTAGCGGTTAGACTGATCAAGTGTAAGAAACTGTGACTAACCTTAGCCAGAGTTTGTGTCCGACTCAATTTGAGACACTCTGATTCGAGTTTCTCCAGCTTATCCCGCTGAGATGGGCTGTTTGAGATGCACGGCTGCTGGTTTTGCCTTGAAGCCTAGTGCGGAGGTAAACAGAGATTATTTAAAAACATTTCAATAATTCAATCTTGCTTGAAAAATACGAAGCATGTTTTACAGACTCCTCATCGTTTCTGTGTAATATATTAGACAGATTTGATTCTTTCAGTTTGTAATCTTTTGGACCACCTGATTCTCCATGAGGACATTCCTCTCCGTCTTCACGTTTTCAACCATCTTCCTTATGTAGTCCAGCTGCTTCTCAAGGACCTTACACCGAGCCTCTGCAGACTGCAGCTTTGAGTCCAGCTCTGTCATTATAAACACAACGATTAGAAGAAATCTACAGAAAGGACATGTGCATTGGCAGTGGCCTCTCCCTCTGCAGCTTCCACCACTTACCTTTCTTTCCAGAGTTATCTGTCGTGGGCAGGCCAGCTGCTGGATGACTGGGCACCGTGTGAGAGCCTGTGACCTCTTGATGCCTCCGAGCATCATGGGAGAATTGACTATAGCTCTTCTCCGCTTGCTTCCTTTCCAGCTCCAACCGCCTGATTTTCTCCTGGAGGGTCTTCAGTGCATCCACAACAGCTGAAGAGGAGTTAAGGAGAACAGAAAGGCGTATCTGGTCATTACAGCCGGTGGACAAAACTAAAACATGTTATGAGACAAGAAGATAGAAATAATGGCTGTGCCATACCTGTGCTGTCAATATTAGGTTTGGTGTGGGACACCCGAGGACTGGTCATCTGAGGGTCCACGCTGATGGACGAGTGCACAGGGAACTCAAGCTGTCTTGCTATTGGTAGTATCCTGTTTGGAGGCTGGTAATAGCTCCCGATGTAACTGTTTTTTGAGGGTGAGTCTAAAGTCTGCAGACAAAAAGAGGAGGTATATAAATTAAATTCACATTTCTTCAATATGTGGAGCTGAAACCAGACAAATTCACGACTTTCCCGTGTGACGATCTAACGTTAGCGTTAACTGGTAAACTACCTGACGATAACTAACGTACTGTACTGTAGCCAAGTGTAGTAGCTTTCAGCAACAAGAAGCCCACCGTTAAACTCATGAAAGCTGAATTGCAAAAGAAAACAAACCATTTTGTCTACAAACCACGCTAAAATAATTGTCTAAACATAAAGCAGTAACGCCCTTTGTAAATGCCCTTGCGTAAATGAATCCAGATAAACGTAAGGTTACGTAACAAAACAATGTAGAAAAGCTCCTTCAGACAACCTAACGTTAGCAGCTAGCTTAAACGACGAGAGCGAAAGTAAACAAAGCTAATGTGTTAGCCACACTCGCAGCTAAAGGCTGATTTGCTAATGTTACCTGGTCGTTATAAGTCTCCATTTTGGGACATTGAGGTAGGTACTCGTTTCGAAACTAATCATATGTTTGTATATTAATATTCCCCGACTGCTTGTGTTTATAGCTAGCGTTAGCTAACTGATTTCTTAAGTTGTCCAGTACGCTTCCTGTCACAGGCAGTCCGGACTTTTTAAATTTCCCTCCTACATTGGTTCCGCCTGCGCACTGTGATCCTTCCTCACTTCCTCCAGACTGTTACAGACTTTTCAATGTATGATCAATGTCTAAAATACACTCGATGATATCTGTTGAAGGTTTTATCACAGAGACACCATCTGACACGTTGATATAATGTTGATACAGTTAGAATACTCCCTTTAAATACAAGCAAGAGCAAGATTAAATTAAATGTTGTAGAATTACAAATAATTTAATACATTCAGTATTTGAATATAAACTAACACGTTGGCTATTTGTCATCATAAGGATGCTTACAAAAGGGGTCTGTTGTAGATTAGGTGCAGACACATTGCTGAATAAGTATCCAAAGTTCATATTTTTAGACTGTTCGAAAAAACGGTGCATTTAAGTGAAGAAAAATCAGACCCGTTAAAGTTGAGGGCAGCACAGATGGCATAACGTTACATTTGTTTTATCACTCAAACATGGCAAATGTGATATTTTTTCTTCAACCATATGCGCACACACACACACACACACACACACACACACACACACACACACACACACACACACACACACACACACACACACACACACACACACACATCCCCCAAAATACCCAGGACATGACCTCCGTGTCAAAGCTATGGCCTTGTTTAACGTGTGGAAATGAGACCCTTGAGGTCTGCAAAATGGGAAGGTGGAGCATTAGGCAGAGACATACCCACTTTCACAACAACAACAACAACAACAACAATTGTTGACACCATTTTCTGATCACCTAGGCTCTTGTCTGTAAGCAAAGTGTCTGGCCAGTAAATCAATCAATCACCCTGTATACACATTACGCAAATAGCCTGCTGCACCTAAAGGCAGTATGTCTGCAATGTGGCAGGTGTGCGCCACTGAAAGAAAGGCCACGTTTCCCGTATAAATGGTTATGGTTTTGGGGTTTTCCTCTGCAGCTTTATGAATCTTTTGTAGATTTAGCAAAAAAACACTGTAGTCCCTAACACAGACATTCATTACAAGGCACAATAAACCAAAACTTGGTAGAGACAATGAGTTGACCTTTTAGTGTTGACATTGATAGTTGGCTGCTTATAAGATTTAACTCTGGCATTGACCGTTTCAGTGTGCAGTTTGGCAGAAACGAATCAAGTGGAAATGTACAACCTCTCTCTCTCTCGCTCTCTCTCGCTCTCTCTCTCTCTCTCTCTCTCTCTCTCTCTCTCTCTCTCTCTCTCTCTCTCTCTCTCTCTCTCCTCGGCCTGCAGACAAACAAGAGAATGGGCGGCTGCTCTACGTATGATGGGAGATGTAGTTCTTTAAAACTACCACATAAAACACTCACCGAATGCAGAGTATGCTTCTCACATAATACCCTCCCCCCCGGCGGCTCAAACCAATCATTTTGTCGGAATACCTCACGGCATCCAACCTAGAACGCCCAAGAACTCCTCTCATTGGCCGGCCTGTCCTGCCAATCAAATATTCATGTTGTTGCCTCCTCTCGTTTCTACCGTGGGGACTAACGTTACTGGTCAGCGCTGTGGCAAGACGTCCCGTACCTGAAGACCTGCACCAAAGAATGTGGATAAAGTGAGTATTAGAGAATGACACTTCCTGTGTTTGCTGCACACTGAAAGGTTTGTGTGTCGCAATGTTGTTTTGGTCGCGTTTTTGTTGCACTTTAATGGTGTCTTTGTTAACGGGCAGCTTGAGAGCCTTGACACGAAAGGAAGCCAGAGAGAGATTGAATGGACTGACTGACAAGTTGCGTATTTGTATGTTTTCACTCACGATATGTCTATTATTTAAATATAAAGTCATGAAGCAACGTCGGTTAATTGCTTTTTACAAACGTTATCTGGCAATGCCACTTTAATTGCCAGATGATGGTGGTTTGTAACAACAATAAATAATATCTCTAACCACTCTCTTTTTCTTGGAAATTGGTATCAAATCAAATACCGATATTACCATTTTTAAGCATGATCTGGGTTTAAATCCCTGTAAGCCTGTCACAGACCGACTGCCACTTTTTATTTGAGAGTTTAGAAATCAGATAAGCGACAGCTTCTCCGTCTGAGATATATTTTTTTATTCTTTAGGCTTCATATGATATGCAATATGTTGAAATATACCCTTGTATCGATACCTTTTTGATATGTGATTTAGGTTTGTTGGCGAGCAATTAGAAGTAATATTGTGTAATATTTGTGCATCAATGTGATGTCAGATTTGTCATATTTAATATGGTGGATTATTTTAAAAACTGACATCCCTGTCTGGTTATTTTATCCATAAACAGATTTCCAAGAAACAGTACTTGGATATACTAGGATGTACAGTATATTGCGATTAAAAAAAAACAACCATATTAATAGAGGAATTAGCCATTTGCTCGCCACCTTTATTGATGGGGTATTTCACAGTTGAGAAATTAACTTGTAAGTGCTCCTTGTATGTAATTTCAATTTGAAAACACATTTTGACATTTATGTTGTTGAATTTCTTGTTATTTATTGGCTGACATATGTGCTGGTACCATATAGCTGCCATACACTAATATCGGGCAATAGTATTGTCTGGCCATTTCATCAGTCAGGCTCTAATTCCTGCTATGCTGTTTTTACTCGAGTAACATTATAGGTGCATGCTCACCCATAGTTTTTCTTTTATGCTGTGACGTAAACAATGACTGTGCCATGTGTTATTTCATGCAAAGCCTGTTGTAAGACAGTAGAAACGTCAGTCCGACATCAAAAGATGGAAGTGCAGGTCCAGGAGTTGGGGAGATGGAACGGGCTGGGCAGCCGGGATGCCATCTCCAGATCTGAAGCCATGGAGAACATCCGCCAGGACGTCATGAGGAAGGTGGAGGACATCAAGCCCATACCACCGTCACCCCCAGCCTCAGGAAGCCCTCCCAACAGTGACCTGAATGACATCCTGACTCACCTCCTCATGCTCTCTAAACGGTGTCCCTTTGACGACGTCAAGGAGCGATGCATTCGCCTTCTACAGGGCGTCCAGGTAGGAGACTCATGCAGCTTATGATGTGATCCCGGTGAGCATCTTGTTCCATGCTGCATTAAGCTGCACAATACTGTCACATACCCTCCCGTACTAGCGCTTATGGTATTGTTCTGTTGCCATCTGCTCCTCTCTTCGCCTCTTCATAAGCATTGCAAACACCGCGGTTGAGTCAGAACATCATGTTTAGTCAAGTAGATTACATTCAAGGACACGACGGGACACCATGAACTCATCAACACTTAAACTTTACAAGAGTCAAGGATTTACCAACCCAGTTCTCCAACCACATGCATGCACAGGGCAAGTCAAGAATTTCTTTAAATAATTTTACTGGTATAAGTTTGGTGTAATGTTACAAGAGGCTGGCTGAAGGGAAAATGTCACGACCATCTGACATCATATCCGTCGATCAGCTGAAATCAATGTCAGCACTATCAGTATGCCATGCAGTTTTTAAATGTTATTCCAGATGTGGTGGGGTGTAATCTGGATTCAGGTCACAGCATGGAGCCACATTTGATTACATCTGTATTCATGTTGTTGTCAATTCTTTCTGAACCAGCCTTAATATAAGACATGGACAGGACCTGAAATAAATGTATATTCATGGTTAATATGTTGAGATGATTAATGTTGGCACGAAAGTATTCTGGATTTATTATATTTTGTCATTTAAAATTATCCTTATTTACAGTGGTTCCACTTAATGAGTCCTCTGTTGAGAGGCACAACTAAGCCTAACAACTTCTGATGGCCTGACATGTTGTTATTCTGAGCAAATAGACTGTTTGGCAGGGCCCTTAATTCCTGTTTGTGCGGAAGTGTTTTTGGAAGATTGAGGAGCAGAGAGAGATGAGAGAGGGAGAAAGCTGCTTTGCGGGTTTAGCCGTGCATCATAGTACACACCGTCTGGTATTTTTGAATTATGCTAAGCTGCATTTGCTGTGGGCTTGCCAAAGGGTGCAGTTATGGGCCCATTGTGGCAGCTCATGTCTTCCTAGTCCCACGGTTGAAGACCCCCCTGACCAACACACACACACACACACACACACACACACACACACACACACACACACACACACACACACACACACACACACACACACACACACACACACACCTTTCTCACGTTGTGAGGGATGGACGAGGCTAAGGGTGAGGGGCTTGGACTCAGACGGACCTCTAATACCAGCAGATCTGCTGATTAAAGACAAAATCTTTGAAAGCACAGACAGTCCTTTCCTCATGGCAACCCCCTTCCTCTAAAGAGGAAGGCCTCCTGCCTGGTGAGAATAATGTCTCTTCATATCCTCCTGGCTTGCACAAATTTGGCCTGGAACAGTGTTTTGCCAGTTTATTGTTCCATTGTGCATATCCACCGTATATGATTGCACATTTTATCATCTGTGAGAGAAAAAAATCAAATAATAATTTTGATAAAGGAGGAATACCCTTGTACATGGGTTGAGTTTGGCATGAAAACAATCTAATTCTAAGCATGTACAATAGATGGTAAAAAATACGCCTTAAATAATATGTGCTAGCTAGCTTAGCTTAGCAATACGACTGTCTCTCAGCATGTAACAAAATGAGCATGTCTCTTAATTAGCTTGTTTGTGCCAGATCTGAGATTGGGAGCAATTCGATTGGCTCTCAACATGTCGACGGCAAACTGGGGGCTCATAGCTGACGATACTAACAGCGCTAACGGTGCAAACTACGATGAAAGTACTGACAGAGACAGTTTACCTGAGGTTGAACCAAAGGGTGGGTGCTTGTGTTGTTTGCTGTTATATTAATGTTCACAATACTGCTCCTTTTAATCCATAAAGAAAGCAGTGTAAAAAAACACACTTTCTGGTTTAATGGGGGTTTATGTGCTAAACCATTTCCTGGCCGGGTGCAGTGACTTCCAGCAGTTGTTCAGCTGGTTGCCTTAAAACCTTGTGGTGACAACAAGACATCCCCTTTACAACTTACACTTTTTTTTAAATTAAATTTTCTTTGTACAGAGCCAGGCTCACTGTTTCTCCCTGTTTACAGTCTTTGTGCTAAGCTATGCTAACAGGCTTATGGCTGTAACCTTATGTTGAGTGGACAGATATAAGGGTGGTTTTGATCTTTTCATCTAACTCTCGGCATTCACCAAAATGTCAAACTATTAAGACAAGTGTGTTGATACGCACTGGAAAGGTCTTCAATATTTCCCCACACTCTACACACAAATAAAAGCATCGTTTTTATGTTTTGCTTCTGATACAATTCTTTTACCAAATCCAATAATAGTTGAGGAACCCATATGTTAAAATAGAGATCCAGAAACATCTATCATCTAAGGCCACAGGCCCTTCTCTGGTCCGAGCAGTCACCTCATTTGCCTTTTTTATGTAATCTGAGTCTTTCCTCGCTTTTCAAGCCACCCTGTGAATATGCAGGTCAAGCTGTTCACAGTTAAAGGAATGGGCTTGAACGATTGCTGTGTTACGTTGCCCCAATATTTCTGAGGTCAAGGGTTACGGGGCCACGGATGGAAATAGGGTTCCATTTGCGTGGGGAGGGGTCTGGTTCGCGTGCCGTCCTTGTGTCAGGATATGCCGGGGTCATTCAAAATCACTTACCTTTGCAATCCTGCGAAATGGTCAACATACACCGAAGGGGGTCATCGTGGGGCTTGACGTCACTGAGCTTAAGTTATCGAATGCATATTTATCTAATGCATATATGCACAAACCAAGAGAGACAATAGTGGTTGTTCTGAGTGTATGAAAGGAGTGGGCAGACTCCATCGTCCCTTTCTCTCTCCGGCCACCATGTCCCCTCGCTGGATGAAAGGAGCCCAGTCTTGGGCGGCTTGACAGAGACAGAGAGGGGTTTCTTTGTGTTATGTAATTACGCCATTGAGTTGGCCCTCTACACTAACTTGAATTAAGAGCTACTCTCAAAAGATCAACCTTTTCAGGCTGGTGCTGCTCAGATTTCAGAGACTTTGTCCTCATCTCCAGCCTACAGAGATGAAAAGATGTAGTAAAGAATGTACAGTAAATGGAATTAGTGTCTCTTTGAATTTGAGTCAGTGCAGTTCTGAATTCATATGCAGTCCAGTCCATTTGAGGTCTGACTTTTTTTTTTTGCCACTAAGGATTTAGGCTGACTCAGCAGCCCCTGTAATAAACACTTCTGTGTGATTAATTAAGTGAAGTGGTTTTCCTGGACCTGGCCTCCCAGAATACCGTAGAACATATTTGTTGCTACATGGAACACTTGGGAGGGTCTCCACGCCCTCCGAGATTACATCAGCTATTGATCACGTCGCTTTTTCACAATTGATTCATTCATGGCAGGTGCATAAGGTCACTGTCATGCAGGCTGTAAAGGGTGTGCGCTGTCGTTGAATCGGTGTGTCAAGACAAAATGTCGTAAAGTCCTTTTTTGAATTGGTTTGCGTGGTTGCTTGTGCAGTGGGTTGATCCGTTGTTGCATTGTTCCGCATTCATTCGTGTAGATTTGGTTTGGTCTCGGAAAGCTTGTCTGTATGAACCTGTCTCAAAGGTGACGAGGCCATATGAACAAACTTCACTTTTCAACCTTGACAGACGGGAATGTGGACAGATGCAACAGTGCTTTTCAGAGAGGGCCGAGTCAAAGTCCTCTCGTAGACGGTAACATTAGTTCAGAGTTGGTAACGTTGGTGCTCACTGTCACGCGTTCTCTCCTTTGCATATGCTTTTGTGCACGAACGTGTGTGTTATGTATATTTCCCTTCCTTTGTGTTTTGGGTGTACTGTACGTGTCGACGTGTTTGTGTGCATGCCTCCAGTCCTCTCCGGGCTACATCTGCTTACTCTGTAAATAGAGTGAGGAGGACCCACGGAGAGAGAGATAGAGCCTTGTGGTCTGGACAGATCTGCTGGATTATGGGCCATCTCTGCTTGAACCAGGTCAGACAAACAGCATGTTGAGGGGGGGAGAGAAAGCAGCAGCAAACGGCAGTGACCTTTGGCACAGTAACTACATCGCTCCTATGGAGGATGTGATCGTGTAAAATAAAGCTGTGGATTTGCAGCTGCCAGCCAGCTGGGCAGAGTGATGGGACAGTGTTGATAGGAGCCGGTGGGTGTGTGTGTGTGTGTGCACTGGCAGTGTGTCTGTGGGGTTGTTCAATCTAACTAAGCCACATGAAGCTTTATGTTGCAATCATATTGTGACCACTTAAGGCTGTTTTTTATCTTGTTATATGATTGTTTTTGGCCCTGATGATGCTGATACAGGCTATGATAGCTGCACACTGTTGTAGCTCTTTTTTAATGCACTTTAGGCAAGGCAAGTTTATTTGTACAGCACATTTCAACAACAAGGTAATTCAAAGTGCTTCACATGAAACTATTAAAAGCATAAAGGCAAAAGGAAAGGAGATTTAACAGCAATTAAGAACAGTGTAAGAAATAAAATACAGGAGTAAAATGCAGGAAATTGATGAATATATTAATTGAATGTGGTTCAATTAAAGGCAGCAGCAAACAGAAAAGTCTTCAATCTTGATTTAAATGAGCTGAGGGTCTCAGCAGACCTGCAGCTTTCTGAGACTTTGTTCCAGATATGTGGAGCAGAAAAACTGAACGCTGCTTCTCCATGTTTAGTTCTGACTCTGGGAACAGAAAGTAGACCGGTCCCAGACGACCTGAGGGGTCGGGATGGTTCATAAGGTAGCAGCAGATCAGAGATGTATTTTGGCCCTAAACCATTCAGTGCTTTGTAAACCAACAGCAGGATTTTAAAGTCAATTCTTTGTTTGGCAGGAAGCCAGTGCAAAGACATCAGAACTGGAGTGATGTGATCCACCCTCCTGGTCTTAGTGAAGACTCGAGCTGCAGCGTTCTGAATCAGCTGCAGCTTTCTGACGGACTTTTTACAGAGACCTGTAAACACACCGTTACAGTAGTCCAGTCTGCTGAAGATAAATGCGTGGACAAGTTTTTCCAAATCCTGTTGAGACATAAGTCCTCTAATCCTTGATATATTCTTCAGGTGATAGTAGGCTGATTTTGTAATTGTCTTGATATGGCTGTTCAGGTTGAGATCTGAATCCATAACACTTTAGCTTCTTTTCTGTTGCTTTTCAAAGTTTTGGTGCACTTTAGCCTTGAGGATATGATTCAGTAAACAGAAAATAAATCAACAACAGTTCAGACAATTGATAATTTCTGCAGTTTCTTCAGCTTCTCGGGTTCGTAATAGGTGGCCGCACAAAACACGAAATTTGAAGACATTTTATTCCTGGATTCTTGGGAAGTGTGTTGGCCATTTTATAGACCAATGGATTGCCCGATTAATGAAAAAAGTGCAGCCCTAGTACAATTCACTTCATCATCAAATTGAAATTGTGTGGGTTTTATACTTATGCCACATGTCTTTGAATAAAACACGCGGTGAGCGGAATTCTTAATGTACAATATGAATTTAAAATCGCCAATATTTCATGAATTTATAATACATTGCATTTATTAAGTATGTCAAGTTCACTGCACAGGAAAATAAACTGTGCAAGAATCCGAGGATCCATACAATAGCACCAAATGCCTGTTTTAGAGAGCATTCCCCCCCCCCCCCCCACCTTCCAGCCAGTGCAGCATGCTGCCGGCTGTAGACTTGGGAAGACTAGTGAGGAGGGGGAATGTATGTGGGAAGTGTGCAACTAGGTCACTGTGAATCCTGCTGTAAGCCTGAATACATGTTTGGGAAAAAAAGCAACATTTTTCCATTTTTAGATATTATTACACATGCACAAAAATTCAAGAAAAATTCAAGTCTTCATTTGTTCCTTGTGAGAATCATCAGTCTTCATTTGCGACACTAAAACATGTATTATCCTGGCACTGAGGGAGGGATGGGCTCATGTTAGCTATGGGCTTTTGCAGAGCCAAAGCAGTCGTCATGGTACCAGTCGCAGCGTGTGCAGTGATGGGGTGGGTGGCTTGACACCGTTACTTGGGGGTGGGGGGTGCTGGCTTGTCTGTGATTATTTCTGGCAGTGCTAGTCGGGAATTGAGTGGAAGGGGGATGCAATAATGGGAAAGAATTAAAGTGGAAATGTTGCAAAACATGATGTCGACGCACTGAAGGTTGAACAGATCATGTCGGCCTAAGAGAGGTGGAACAAACACAATCTCTGTATTCAGTCAGCAACGACAAGTCTCCGGAGCATGAATCATTTCTATAATAATCATAATTTCTTTCTGTTCCGGAACCGAACTCCACGTGTAATAGATTTAAATGTCCCTAAATCACAGCAAAGCCCAAAAAGATGATAATTTCCCTCATAATAAGTTGATAATCGGGTCACTTTGTCAGCCGAGCCCGGATCCTTGCATTCCACCGTGGCTTGCAGTTCTCTCCCCCCCCCCCCCCCCCCCGTCTGCTCGAGCATACATTATCTTCATACATCATAGAAGCATACAGACACAAGGCTCAGCTTGTCTCACCCACACGCCCTGAGACTGCGGGAGGAGGTGGAGGCAAGGCGGAGGTCAACAGTAACAAAGTGCTGTAGCATGAGGAGGAGGGGGGGATAACAAACTCTTTGAAGGAGACAAACGCACAAAGACAAGTCACATAACAGAGCTGTAGGTTCAGTCTGTGACAGTAATAATGTTCTGCTGCTCTGCATGTAATGTTTCAAGCTCGGGTAGAGCAGGGTTTATCAGGAGATTCAAGAATGAGAGTGATCACATGGTGCTGTTGAATAAACAAGTCTCACTCTCTCATTGCCATAATGGGATATTTATAACGTGCATATGGAATTAAAATGTACAAATTATTTATAAAGTAATGCCTCCTGCTGCTCCATTAGCTCCTATTTTTTTCTTACTTTTTCTCAGCATGTCGGTCACTAGATTGTCTTCACATCTCCTTTCTGTTGGTTTAATGTTGCCTGCAGAAACTGAAGCTTTTGAAACTGTCACAAGGACAAGGATTCGTTTTTTAGTAATGGAATGGAGCCATCATTGTGTTATTAATTACAGCTTCGCTTTGACGAGTCAAAATGTCTGCAATGAGAACGGTAATGTATATTGACCCTTTAATCTTGTGACAGCATTACATTATCCTGTAGCAATAGACCTCTTTTCAAGGCAGACATGTTGACATGTTGCAGTAAAAGCAAAGGTGTAAATAATAAAATCAAGTCCAAACGTCTCTAGTGAAAAAAAGGCCTTCTATCTAATTGAATAGTTCCATGAAAGTGGGATTCAAATGCCATGTATATTTCAAAAAGCATATAGTTTCCATTCCCACACCTTTGTGACCCGGGAATGTGTGGAGGTAAAACGGAAAGCTGGTTTTGAACTTCTTGCCCAAGCGCTCTCTTTTCTCTTTCTTTCTTCTAAACTATTTCTGTCACTTTTTGTGTTTCCAAGAGTGCAGCACTGTGTCTATATTGACAATAGCACATCTTGCCCCTCTCTATGAAAGCAGATTTCTCACTCCGCTTCGAGTGTGGCCGTTCAGAAAGGCTTTTAACACTTTTGCCGATTCATCATATGAACCAGTTTCTTTTCAAGTATTCCCTGTCATAAGCAGAGCAGCAGAGGTATTTTGTGATCTTCAGGCTACGTATAGTCCGCCTTACTTTATTGATGGAGGTTGTTGCAGCCTGAAAGGCAGACTAAAGTCTCTACCAAGACATGAAAAAGTGCCTCCACTTCTTCCTTAAAATAACAATCAAAGACAGCAGTTAAGGCCATAGCGCTTTAGTAGTTATTATTCAAATACAACATTATTTATTGTGAAGTATCAATTAAACTAGACAGATTTCTTTAACACGTATATACACACATAAATATCTTTTTCTGTGCTCTGACTTAATTGTGTCCCCCTTACTTCTGAAACTGTAGCCAGTGTAGGCTTTTGGCTATCCTGAGGGAGTATTCAAACAGACACACACACACACACTCATACAATCTAACTAAATACCTCTTCCTATAGTAGCGGCTGGCTGACCACTCGGCTCCTGGTCTCGAACACTTTCATCTATCGACTTGCGTGCCATCTGTTCAGGATTAATTTGATCGAATTCATAAATGAATGATGGTTATCGTCCAGTGGAGGCAGTATTTGGAAACAAATCAATATATGCCTTTTATCTTCCACCCTCTTGATGCTTGGATTTTTACTTGATGAAAAAGAATCGCCCATTGAGTGGTTTCATCATCCACACACAGCGCATCGGGGGACTGAAGCTGCTGCAGTTCAGCTGTGTGGACACACGGGGGCGCTCTGTACTCGTCTGTGGTCTGATTCTGCTCTCGTCTCAAGTTGCTGGATGGGAATTTTCCATGCACTGGTTTAAATACATGCAATGCTGCAAATGATTTTCATTTTTTCCTTTTGTCCTGGTCACTGGCCATTCATCCAGTGTGTGTGTGTGTGTGTGGTGGGGGGGGGGGGGGGGGGGAGGTTTGTGTGTTTGTCTTTTTCCTGTGTGCCTATGTGTGTGTTGTTCTGTCTGCCTGTGTGTGTTGTGTGTGTTTACATGTCTTGAGAGATTTATAGCCGTGAGCATGCAGCCTTTGGAGGCATCTGCGGATCAGGTCACAAAGCATGAATAGCCCAGTGGCTGCGGTCCAGACCTCAGTCTGAGGTAGCCCCTATTAGGATACAAACCACACCGGCTCAACACCAGGCGTAGCCAGCTGGAGTACACAAACAAAATATTAGGGACACTCACTCGCTCCTGTTCTGTTATAGGAACAAAAATGCAATTTGAAGGCCTCACCTTGAGGTCTGGATCTGGATCAACATTTTTCATTGTTTTGACATTTTATATAGCATGAGTGTCAGAAATAATGGGGCAATACATACAAGTTGAAAGTCCCCCAAACTGTATTTAGTCTTGAGAGAAAACATCAAACATGCAGCAGGACACACACAATGCTCGCAAGCTCTTGTTCACCTCTGTGCACCTCATCCAGACTTGCAAAGACCCGACACTTTGAGACACTAGCTGTGGTCAGCACCTGATGGATTGTTTCCCATCGCAGGCATTGTGTGGTGCTGCTCACCAAATGGTGCTGCTTCAGTTTACCCAGTGTGCCGTGTTGGCTTAGGCCCGGCTATGATGTTGTTTCAGGCCCAGTGTGGAGCGGTGGACTGGTATTGTGCTGTGTTCACGGGGGTATTGTCCCGAGCTTATGTATGTCTGCTTGTTTATGTTACAGGCCAGTTTGTCACGCCGGTCACAGTTTCACGCTACGGGACCTCCGTGTTCCCACAGTCGTTCACCTCTGACCTCAGCTCTTTTCCTCCAAAACCAGGTCGAAGTGTGTGTGTGTCCATATGAGTGAGTGTCTGTGTGTGGTGAAAGACAAGGAGGGAGAGAGTGTCAGTCAGCGTGTGTGATTGACATGCAGTGTTTGTAAAAAGTACTTCACTGTGATTACTTGGGGCAGGAAAACACACTGGAGCCGATTCCCAGCTGACATTGGGCAAAGACAGGGTACACCCTGGACAGGTCTCCAGACTGTGGCAGGGCTGATATATAGAGACAGACAACCATTCACTCTCACATCCACACCAACGGGAAATTAAGAGTGAGCAATCAACCTAAGAAGCATGTCTTTGGGCTGATGGAGGAAGCTGGAAAACCCAGAAAGAACCCACGTCGCCACGGAGAGAACATAAAAACTCCACACAAAAGGCCGGTCTAGGCCAGGAATTGAACCTGCTACTGCAACAACAATACAAATAAAAATGTATTATTATTATAAATGTAGCTTTATTTGCCACATTCACCTCAAGTTATTTATGGTTGTATGTTGCATCCAGCTGTCACGAAGCTTCTACTTTTGTAAATGTAACCAGATACTGTGTCAAAATACTTCTGATGATATTGATCCACCACAGCTGCGACCCACACAGTCGACTGACAGAAGAGTGTGGCGGGGGTGATATTGACAACACTTTTTTTTTACCAATTACCTGATAAGGATGCATACGGGCATAAAGTGGTGATGTTTTTAAGGGATGACTAGTGGTGCTGTGAGAAAATATTTACACTAAATAACATTTCAGTTGTTATTAATGTGGCCATGGTGACCAAACAAGTAGAAGCACTCATTGCTATAATCAAAAAAATAAAAATAAAAATGTATCACTCGTAGTGATGAACCTACAGAGAATTATCACCTGAATCTGCAGCTCCCCTCGGCTTCACAGTTCACAGTGACGTTCATTGTTTAGCTTTCCGGCCCACAACTTTACTGTATTGGTTCACTCTCACTGCTCTCCATAAAACCCCACTGTACTGGACCTGCTCAGCCACAAACGGCAGACAAAGTTAGCGACCAGCTGGTGGATTTAGTGGAGCATTAAGCAGCTCGAGATCCATATATTTCCCTCAGGAGTTGGTCGAGACAAAACCAAGCTAAGAGAGAGCGATGTGACTTGCACACACAAGGGGACCAGAAAACACGGCTGGAAGTCAATATGGACAAAGTTATGGGCTGTGAGAAATGCAAATTGTATTTGTTCACAAATTATATAAAAAAATATGCCTCTGTGTTAAAGATGATGATCTATAATTGGGGGATGACTGCATGTTTTTCACACTGTTGGCAGTGAAACTCAAAGGTGTGTGTGTGTGTGTGTGTGTGTGGTTGCTGTCTCTGTTGATTTGGTCACTTCGGATGCTTGTTTCTGGCGTCGAACTAAAAGAAGACTCACGTGTCAAAGAGGAAATGCTTTTGTTCCCCTTTTTTTTGGGGTTTTAACAGTTCAACGGTTTTAAAGTTCAACTTCAAGACTGGAAACTTCATCTCAAAGGTGCAAAGCAAGTGCACAGAGTTGTTTACCCTCTAATGCTCACACACTGGTACTACATGTCCCAACGCAACACAAGAGATACTGTTACATCATGTTGTCGCCCATAAGACTTTATTAGACTCCCGATTGAGGCTAGCCACCCCCCCTGACACACACACACACACACACGCGTGCGCACACACACACACACACACACACACTAAGCACACACTAAGCACTCCTGGAATGTTCTGATTGCACATTACCTAACAACTCTACACTTTTATAATGTGTCAGTGTAATACATCTAAGCATTTTAGTCATACTTTACTGACTTGTTTTGCAGAAGTCAGGTTTGATATGAACTGTTTCATTTTTTGACTCTCAACCCATGAAATGCGACTTCAATTTTACCACCTGAAGAATATTGTGAAAATCCGGTTGTTTCTCTCCCTCCAGGTGGCTGAAAAGTGACTCATGATAACGCTCTTTTCTGTTTCCAGTTTCCTTAAAACAAGAACCACACGGTGTGGAAAAACTGCTAAGACTTTTTATCAGGCTTTTGTTTTGTCTATTAATAAAATGTTCATGCTTTAGGAAAAATGTGTTTTAGTGTGGTTACATTTTTTTGTCTTCTTATTTGACATGATTTTCTTCATGGTGTTTTATTGTATTTATTGTCATGCTTAGTTTACTGTAACTGCTGTTCATGTGCTTGATAATGTTTAATGCATTTAGTCTTATTTGGAGAAATTTGAGCTTGTTTTTCATTCAGAAGATGAAATTTGCCCCCCTTCCCTGCAGTATAACATATCTGAATGTTGTTTTCTTGCCTGCTGAGAGCGTAGGAGTCATTAAGGCAGATGGCTGTATTATTGCAGTGGTTCTCAAAATTGAGTTCAGAAACTCCCCAAGAGTCCTTGAGAGTAATGCAAAGGTTCTCCACTTTACTGTAAGTCAGGAGAAATTTGCACAATTACAGGATGATTGAAATGAACAGATCAACAACAGAGAAAATGGCCATTATGGGATTTTCTGAAGATGAATCTTTAATTTATGAGGGCCTGTGGAAGTCTATTTAGAGGCCCAGCAAACAAGAGATATATAGTAACTAGGTCCTTTATGTGGTCTTTCAGGTTCTGATACATCAGATAACATTGCACAAAGCCTTCACCTGAGCATTTAAAACAGGGCGCTATATGTCTCAGTTAAAGGTAATTTAACAACTAAGAATGAGCCCCTCTTTGAAAATACTAAGTATAATCTCAGAGGCCAAAGAGCGCATTAGACAGAGATCTTAACAAGTGCAAATATATGGAAACAATGCAATCCATTGTTGACTGAGAATGAGAGGTTGGATTGGAGGGTGGGTGAATGAACGGGTACAGTGAGGTAGAGCAGAAAGAATGCATGAAAAGAAAACAAAGTAAAGGAATGAAGTGGAGGGAAACATGCAACGAGACAGCAAAAAGAAGATATAAATATGTCGGGCTGCGAAAAAAGAATCTCACCCAAACAAATCCATATCTCCCACATCAGCGAGAGGACCGGGCTCTTGTTAGAGGGAAATGTGAAGAAGAAAAGCACCGATTTCGACTGACTTTTAGGGAGCTCAGACGTACAAGAACAGAAGGGGCCAAGCTTTGCTAAACTCGTAAGAGAACAGAAGTATCTAGGCCACAGGGAGATCGATGGCGAGAGAGACAAAAACAACTTCTCCATCTGGTTCCTGAATAGTCTTTGCTGGCAGGTTGCCACACCTTGTCTGTTCCTCTGTAGATTTCTAGTCCTATTGCAGTAAACACTCAGAGGCCCTTAGGAAACCAGGCATGTAAAGGTTGGCAACCAACCAACATACACAAACCTGTGATTCACTCGGTCAGCTCATTTTGGTTCTCCCATCCCCCTTTTAACGCTGTGAGCTAAAACCAGCTTTTACCAACATCAAGTCTCAGAAATGGAGAGAAGGAGTCCATATCTGCTGAAAGAACAGATCCCCTCGTGACCCGCATGATCGTATTCGGACAAGAGCTCCTCTCAGGATGTCAGCCGTTGATTGGCTGGTTTTAAGGGAGTGTCAGTGCTCACTTGACGTCAGGAAAGAAGGAGGGGGAGGAAGCAACTCTATAAGGACCCCTTGTCATTCATTTTACACAGCTCAAGGCACGATGAGGAAGCAAACAAGTCAGACTCCGATTTATTGAGGTTAAATGCTGCAGCTGACCTCTCATGTTGCGGTCTGGCTAAACCGGCCTTCATAAATAGATTGGTTGGTGTATAGATGACCCAATTCTTCCCATACTTTACACATCCATTTACTTCACAAGTAATCAAACATGCCAACACAAAAACAGTGTTCCTCTCTCGGTGCATTGCCCATCTGTCATGTTCTGTGTCACCTCTGTGCTTGCTTATCTTAGTCCGGATGCTTTGCTTATTTTCCTGTGAAGCGCTGCCTTGCAGTGAAATCCGCGCTGTTCTGTTTGTTTGCCTGTTACAGTGTATTGCTAGATACACTGACCCAATTGCTGTCTGTTGGACATGTACTGTGTCACGGGTGCGTCTATGCGTGCATGTATTTTTAATGTCTGCCTTTAATTAAATGGAGCAGGCCGTCATTTCCCCAGTAAGACTGGGGACTGTTCTTTGCTTCCAGCTTCACAAATGGGTCAATTTGCAGGTGTGTGTGTGAAGGCGGCCATCCAGCTGAGACTTTCGTCCAAACATGCTGTCATCACTCCCTTGTCTCAGAAGTGTTCCCTCATCATACACGGGTGAAGGAAAAAAAACAGATAGTGGGGCGCTCATGCCGAGTCAAACTCGCAAGCTTCTTTTTGCGTCCGATTTGACGTGGTGATTCGCGGTCGGCACACAACAATGCTCTTTGTTTAACCTGTTGCCCTTTTTAACATCGCTGACACCGCCGGAGGTCTGAGCGGTTACACTTCTCTCGATAAGGGCCGTGTTTGCACAAGATCTTTCTTTTGAGACATTGCCGGCGTTGCAAACAACACTCTGGTGTTGACAACCCTATTAAATAAATTTGACTTGAAGAACGTTTTCCTTCTACAGATTGTTTGTGACTTTCTGCATAAAACCTGTAGTACATATTCATTTCTGTCTCTTGTGCTGTTTGAAAACTCAAAAAACTGCAGTCTCTAAAACTTCCTAAATTGATCTTCTATTTTGTGCTGATGTTAAAATGGGAATCTTGCAGAATTATCTGTGTTTGTTGTTGACTAGTTTGACAGGTGCCCTGTTTGTACCGGAGAGCAGTCTTTCCACCATTGCCACCTCTCCACACCCTGTGTGGGTGTGTGTGTGTGTGTGTGGGGGGGGGGGGAGGGAGAGGATGTGAATGATGTATATGTGCAAGAAACAAAGTCTGGTATGTGTGTGTTTGAGGAAGGGAGAGGGAGGGAGGGCCAGAGATGGATCATGATAAAGAGCATGTAAATGCTGTAAAGGTTCTTGTGTGTGCACGTGCACTATGCACACACACACACACACACACACACACACACACACACACACACACACACACACACACTTGTGAATTTGGGATTAGCCCCCACCTAATTGTGGGCAAGCACTCAAAGCCTATTAATGCCTGACCTGACCTCCTCTTTACTCCCTCCATCCATCACTCTGAGCGCAGAAAACACAGAGAGCAGCAAAACAACAACAACTGCCGTTAACAGAGGGAGAGACTGCTGCTCCCACCGGCCGCGTCTGATAGGCCCAGATGCACCGCTTGAGAGCTGCTATTGGCTGAGAGGAGACACACCTCTAGAATCTGTTTATGTTCAGCCAGAAAGCGAGGCGGGGCGGTTGGAGGAAGGGGATGTTGCGGTTGGGGTGTGATCGCGATGTGCAGTAAGGGAGGGGAAGAGATTTGGGAGGAGGGGGGAGTTGCATGTACTCTCTGAAAAGCTTCCATTGGATCTTGTTCAGAACCTTCTAGGAAACTGGGATATTTGTTTTTCTGTGTGTGGGTGTTTTGTGCTGAGCCCCCTGAAAATCACAACCAGGCTAACCTAATTGTGTCAGCCCCGTTTACGAGCCAGCAGCCCTTCCCATAAAGTTGACCAGCGACATTTGGGTCTAGTATGCTTTTGTTGTGATAGAGGAAAATTGACATCTGTATCTCTGGTAATCACCTCAACATGTTTCTGCAGTCAGGCCTGACCTTGCATACTAAAATAAGAGCCACTTTATCATCAACAAGCAGCTGTAAGTGACTTGTGTTTTTCATTTTTGAAATACATGAGCGCTGTCTCACGGGGGAAGCATACATACCACTCATCACATGTGACGTACTATGTGACACAGAGGGGGGGGGGGGGGGGGGTAGGGGCAGGTGCATTACATAGCATTGCGCTGCAGTTAAAGCAAACCAGATGGCGACAGTAGGTCGGTCTGTGTCTGGAGGAGTGTTGTTTTCTTACAGATGCCAAGGATCAGGAGAAGCTTACGATGTTTGTGTTCCCAGTTTAGATGTACAAAACGTTCTGTACATTTTCTGGCGGTGAAAGTTTAGCCATTGTGTCAACAGGTGAGGCCACGGGTTTACTGATTGCAGGGAGGATGCGTGTGCTCTTCAAGATGTTGACATCCACCAAGATTGGGTAACCGTACATGAGAAGATATATATATAACGTGAAAATGGAATTGTGCAAAGTGAATCCCTCTACTCCAGGGCAGTGGTTTCTGAGTTAAATAAAAAAAAGCGGACTGCTTAAAAACCCATCACAAGGGCACAACTACAAAATAAATAGTTTAAGTTATATGAGTGTGTTAGCTGACGATCGTTTTGTATTCCTTCTGTATTAACAAATTGAAAAGCCATACAATGTAAGTAAAAAAAGAAACACGGTTGTAAAGTCAATTACATTTTACTGTTCTCAAATTTGGTCACCCTGTGAAAATAGTATACATTTTTTAATAGGTTCTTCCCAATGAAAGTCCAAAGGGAGTTTTTCAGCCACTCCTTGCTCACCGTGTGTGTGTTTGTTTGTGTGTTTGAGGAACAGTGTCTTGATGTGCTCAGAGGCATTAGTGACCTCAGGACTAGCCTGAGTAAAAGGTTAGGGTTACTAATATGAAGGTCACTTGCGTACACACACACTCCTCTAAACATCATATGACACAAGCTTGGGGGGGGGGGGGGGGGGTCACCAGACCTCATTTATTTCAAACCACAGCCCTTTTTTTATTTCACATTTGTTTGTCTTCAGGTTGATACATTTCCATCAACTGCTCTCTTGTTGATGTTCCGGCTGCCAGAACAGAGCTCTCCTTGTTCACCTGCTTTCTGCACAAACAAAGCGAGACTGTGTGGTTGTGGTCTTGGTTGGATATAAAACTGATAACTTGTAATGCGGCTACATATTTAGAATGCAAAAATGAAAACTGTTTGTTTGTTCCGATTCCTAAAAAGTAAGGATACAGTTAGTAAGTAGGGCACAATGGGCCAACAGTCAACATGTTTTTCCAGTGTTCATTCACGCCAACCACGTGGATGAATTAATGATGGCTGGTAGTACACCATGTAATTAAACAACTTAAAATTCCAATTTAACAATGTTGCATCTGGCAGATGCTTATAATGTAGAAAAACATACTTCGGGCCAAAACAAAACTGAGATTTGTGTTTTATTCCTGAGTCCTGAGGATGAGGACTAACCAATGCGTTTGGAAAATGGATGTTTGGTAAATCTTCCCAAATCCAAGACCAGGACAAAGCTGACGCACTATACTCCGCTATAGTTGCTCCCATGCAGTAAAAGTCACAGTGTACAAGTTACTTATAGCACCACAAAACACTGTGGTTGGCTTAAGTTATACCACCCATTGGCTTTGGAAGCATCTTTAGGCTACTGTTGGTCGTAGCTTACATTAGAACAGATGAACTGTGCGGAAAAAAAAAATGACTTGACTTGTTTACTGAGTATCACTGTTGCTATTTCCCCCCTATTGTCTCACACAGTT
Source organism: Melanostigma gelatinosum (assembly GCF_949748355.1). Lineage (NCBI taxonomy): Eukaryota > Metazoa > Chordata > Actinopteri > Perciformes > Zoarcidae > Melanostigma > Melanostigma gelatinosum. Next base: position 13,535,810 of record NC_136652.1, on the reverse strand, counting down.
ATGTCAGTCATGTCTGATACACATGCCACACAGATCAGTAAACAAGTGTTATAATTGTGTGTGTGTGTGTGTGGGTGTGTCTGTGTACATGTGATACATGTGTCATATTTCATTTAACCGCGAGTCACCCCCTCCAGCAGACTGCTGACGTCTGTTTTGCTGGGAGTTATGTGTTCAGGCATGCCGTGTAAAGATATCGTATAGCTCCATGTGTCTCATTTCCCTATCTGGACACATTCTCACGGCAACATATTCAATATAAACAAATACCGGTAATTGTAAGAGCTTCTAGATGTATTGTGTCCTTGTGTGCCGGGGTATCGCCCTCAAATCAACACGTAGGAGCTTATCTGCCCGCTCCACGAAGCTAGTTATACTAACACAATGTACCTGCAGATGCATAAATCATCTGCTGAACACACATTGCACACGCATTGAACATACACAGGCTCCGGTTTTATGTGGGTACAGAAAGTACGTAAGCATTCCTGCTCCCTGTAGTGGATGTCCTTCCTGCCACTGGGTCAGTTGACGCAGGATTGAAAGGTTACAGCACTTAACAGAATGGTGCATACGTAAGTCACAGTTATACATGCACAAAAGTGTGAATGCAAACAGACACAGAGCTGCACACTTGTATAAGCCAACTGGTAAACCATTCATGAAGCTGTCGTGCAGCAAACTGGGACATGAGCAGTGTTCGAGCCAAATCGCTCCCATATGTGTGTGTGTGTGTGTGTGAACGTGCAAGTGAATCTGTGATGGAAAAAAAAAAAGAAGCTATTTAAATCGCAGCAACAGCAATCATGTCTTGAGTGTGTGCATGATAGGCCGTATATTTGTGTGTTTGTGTGCAAGTGTGAGGTTTGTGTGTACAGTATGAGGTCTGTATGGTGTCTATTGGCTGGAGCCCTCAGTCCTCACCGGTTCAAACTAGTTCATCTGTCATTGTGGGGTATGTGGCTGTGGCGTCGCCGCACAAAGCCACTTGAAATAACAGAGGGGTTTTGCCCTGCATGAAAGGTGGTGGGTGATGAAGTGAGGTGCACAAACCGATTTGACACCAATATACTCGCTACTTCACAGAGAAAGCAATAATCTGTTTCCAGTTAAGAGGTGTGTAGCTCAACGTGCTGCAAGTTTAAAATCTGAGCAGAAAACTGAAATCTATGCAGGAATTGCTGCAGAGTTAGTTTTTGTCAATAGAGTCTGGGGTGTGGAGAGAGAACATGCTCGTGAACCTGTTGTCAGACAATTACGCGAATAAACAGATATGACAAGGAGAGAAGAAGAGGGTACTTTGATTGAAAGAGGAATATTGATGCTGAAAAAGCTGCGAGGGAAAGTCTGTCTTTCACAGGAAGTGAGGCTCAGAGCACGCTACCCCACACAGGAAGTACAAAGAGTGGGTAAGAGGTCATCTGAGCCCACAGGGGGAAGTTTCTCCAAGGTTTCAACATCTGTGTGTGATATCTACAGTAGCCTATATTTAAATGTTAGGCATTAAGCTGCCTAAGAATATAGTTACAGCAGTTCGACATTTCAGTCGTCTCCATCTTCCTGAAAATCAGGGCATTTCATTGATTTGACCAATCTTTTTTAAATATTCAATCGCTGGAATGTTACACCCAAAAATAACAAGTTAGTGAGTTTATAGTCAATAGCCAGTTAGTTAATAGTTAGTTGGTATTCAGTTAATAGTTGTTGAATGTTTTTACATTCTATGAACACTAAAAACATGGTGATAAAATATGTCATGCTTATGTTAATCTGCAGGGACTGGAGTTGCGTTGTTTTTACGGCCAAGTACTCCTTGTTTACAAGTAACTGAGCACTTGGGTTGGTCCTAAATAAAGCGCATACAATGGTCCTGTTAAGTGTGTTTATTTACTATAGTGTAAACCATAGAAAAGTAACTTTATTTTGACTGTAAGTGTGATTACATCCTGAGTTGTCTGTCTGCCTGTGGTGGAAGATGTTGAGACATTTTGCTGTCCTGACACACACATCAACCCAGAGATATTTACTTTATTGTTCTTCGCCGTCTAATGTCCCATATGTACATATATTATCTATATATATATATATATATATATATATATATATATATATATATATATATATATATATATATATATATATATATATATATATATATATATATATATATATGTGTCTCATATTCTCCCTCTGAGATCTTGGATATTTTAATGTCATTTCACACATCAATCTTATGTTCTCACTGTATTACTTTCACTCTTATTTCATCTTTTTCACACCCAGCTCCCCTGACAGATGATCTCTATTTCTTTCACACACACACACACACACACACACACACACACACACACACACACACACACACACACACACACACACACACACACACACACACACACACACACACTGACAGTGACTTAAGGTCGGCTTGTTGTTCCAGGCAGCTGGCGGAGGGCTTTCCTGTCCAAACAGCCCAAACGCTGAGGTGGCAGAGCTGTGAGGGACGGTGGGAGACACACAGAGGAGAGAGTGGGGTGACCACTAGCTAATCCTTGGGCCGTCCCGGGGTGGGTGGAGCAGGATACCGGGGGCATGGGAGATGGTCGAAGGCCAAAGAGGTCTTCCTCTCTCACCCCGAATGGCTGATATGACTGCCTTCCCATTCACACACGTACATGAGTTTGGATGGACACCCACATGCAAAGACACATGAATAGGAGTTACTTTACAGCATGAAAGCCATGAAAGCTCCACCTCCCACTGAGTTTGTCAGAGGAGAGCTGTGACGCCTCTGAATATCTTCATCCTCATATACTCGTCCTCTCTCGTTTACAGAGGACGGCGGCTGAAGACTATCCTGAGGAATGTGGACTCAATTGAGTAATTCTGTATTGTGATTTAAGTTTGCATAAAGCAATTCCACAAACCCACTAAGCTGAATCCTGTTGACACGCCACAGTTAAACAAACTGTACATCAGCCAAGAAACTGAATCAGGCCCCAGGTAATATTAGATGATAGTCGATAGTAGATGATAGATTAGATAGTCCAACTTCCTGCTGTCAGGTAATGTAGGAGCTCTTCTGAGTGTTGAACGAGTCTCAGTGGTGAAGCTTCCGGCTGTGCTCAGAATCTGTTTACATTGTTGTGCTTTTTAAGTGTTAATGCGGGAGCTATTACTGTCCTCCTTTTTACATGTCGTTGAAGTCAGTTTTCAAGCAACGTTTTCTAGTTTCAGCTTCTCAACTGAGGATTAGCTGCCTTGTCTTGTCTTACATGATCGTGAAATTGATATATTTTGGAGTATTATTCAGACAATGGAAAGATGTCACCTTAGGCTTTCGGAAATTGTGACAGTTTTCACCATTCTCTGATATTTTATAAACGAATTAATCAAGAAAAAGTGTAGCGCCTTAAATTGCATGCGTCGAGAAGAAAAGTTGAATCTCATTTAATTATTTTATTTTTCATGATATCATAAATGCATTTGAAGAGCCAGAAAACAATTGGATTTGATTCGTACTTTGGGGGAGATTGGCTTTTGCAAAATATGTCTTGTGGGTTTTTTTCTGACATTTAGCAAAATCTTGGCAATAAGACTGTGACTATAAAAATGATTGTCTGGCCGTGTAAAAGCTTTGGTTTGGAAGATTTTCATGCCGACCATTATGTAATCGCACCACAAAGCAATATGTCCATGCTTTGAACGATCAGTGGTTTCGTTTCCCTGTCACTTAAAACTGATGAGAAATGCGAAACCAGCTCTTCCTCCCTGATATGAAATATCAGTAAGTGCTTCTCTGTCTTTTTGTAAAAACCACACATGCTGTGACTGTTTGCTGTAAACACCAAAAAAGAAATGTGTTTTGATAAACCCTGATCAGTTCCAGAAACAGACTGGTGTTCTAAAAGCTTGAATGTAAATAATGCTTCAGTTACGCATTTGACAAGACTTTAATGTCATGAACAGGGGCGATGCATTAGTAGTTCTAACAGAGAGTTAATATGTTGCAGTGAAGCCGGGGGCAAAACTTTGTTAATGTTTGATACAGATTACAGCGAACAGTGAAGAAGTTTTCAAAACATAAACACTGCCAGCAGACGAAATAAGCTGTATTCCCAGGGTAAATGACCTGAGGTGCAACCTGCTGAGAGTCATGTGACCCCCCCCCCCCCCCCCCCCCCCCACCACCACCACTTCAGCCCCTCAGTGTTATGTAACCCCAGGGTAAGACTGCTGCAGGGGGTTTATTTCTGTACTTTGACGCTCCGGTGTGACATTCTGCACCGCTCCAAACTGATACGTCCTCTCGTTTATGTTTTTGCATTTCCGCTTAACACACATTTGAGGCATGAATTTACACACATGCATGTGCAATGAAGAACCTAGAGCTAGGAAAGAACACTGGACCCTGATATTGCAGTGGGAACAGCCAAAAAACATGGAGAAAGGAAACGGCGAGGACCCATAAGTAAAACAAAGAGTGGAGCCACACGGAGCAGTGGGAACTGTGTGCCTTCTCGACGCAGACGGGTCTGCTTTGTTGTCGTTTTTTTTCCACCTCATCAAAGTCAGTTTCTCTGACTCTCTGTTGTCTCCATAGGGAAGGGAAGAGGGAGAGATCGCCTGAGGGAAAGGAGAAGAATGGGCAGACATAGAGTTTGGGAGATGACTGAGGTGAGATAATACTGGGAATCAGAGAAGAAGAAAAAAACATGCACACATTTGGAGATGCTGAGTAGACAATGAAAAGACAGAGTGGGAGTGGTTATTTTTGGCAGATAGCCTGTGCAGCTGCTTTGGACAAGGCCCCTACGCAGCAAAGATCAGGAAAAAAAACACACACACACACACACACGTGCATGTCACTTTAAAGACCTTCACTTTTTGGCAGCGGCTGCTTGCATTGTGTCTTCTGCGAACTCACAGTCATTTAAATCATTCTCAGAAATTAGAAGCTAGGAAGTTCCTGCTAGTAAGTGGACTTCGTTCAGTTTTTTCAGTGCCACTAATGCACAAGAATATCTACATCTCTTCACACTGAGTAACATTACATTTATGGTACACAGTAAAAAAAAAAGAGAGCTACCTGACTGAGAACAAACTTGCAAGAAAGTCAATAACACAGCCAGTACTTTACCTTGTCATGACGTAATATTCATTGCGACACAATTCATAAATGAGCTCAGAGTTCTTTCAGTCGAAGGTCCTGAAGGTTCAGAGCTGTAGCATGACACGAGTGCACGATTATTCACACCGTGTCCATCAGACCCAGCTGTCTTTGCTCAGAAACTCCAGTACTTCTGACGTGAAGGTGTGAAACACTCCTGCTGCTATCTAGAATTAACGAGCCACGCGTTTTGGTGAATGTTTGTATTTTTATTGGACGAAACTTGCTCATCATTACTGACTGGGCAGCACAGTGGGGACTCCAGGTTAAATGACACACGCATTGGCATGCAGTACACACATTCACACACAGACGAGCACTTGTCCTGAGGGGACACAACGTTCTTTTGACACTGTAGTTGTGAGGCAGCGGAGGAATACTGGGAGCAGCTATAGTGACATGTCCATCAACACGCCTGTGAGAAACGGCACCGTGCCTAAACCCCAGGCAACCACTCGCTGACTCTGCTTTCTTAACTGGAGTGTGTTCTATTGAGGCACTTCTTAAATGTATGTCACGGTCAGTGTTCCAATGGAGCTGTAATGCTCTCAATGTGTGTGTGTGTGGCCTGTCAGAGTCCTCTTTTCCTGGCTGTTTCCTGTTCAGATCCAGGGGTGTGTTCCACTTCCTTCCTGCGCTGCCACAATCTTGGTCAGGCTTCCTCCTTGTCTTCCAACTTCATGAAATCCACTGTGTGTGTGTGTGTGTGTGTGTGTGTGTGTGTGAGACTGTGTATGTTGGCGTGTGTCTCTGTACACAAGTGTTATGAAACACATGCAGGTGTTGATGTGGGTGAACACGGAAAAGCGGGACACAGGGCTTCGACCCCTCTCACTGTGTGGACCAACATCGCCCGACACCTCTGAGGTCAGAGGCCGATAAAAAAATGACATGAAGTAGCTTTCCCACACAGTGATGTCACCGCTTGTGAAAATCTTGTCACAAGCCAGCCTGTCTCTCTGGTCACTTCGAATTTTTTTTTAATCTTTATCTTTCGCTCTCCCACCTCTTTCATCAGTCCCACCTGAGCAGACTTTGTCCTGCGTCACCGATACCTGCTGAGAGCTCGCTCAGACGCTTCCAGACATGGCAACAAACACAGAAAAGCAAACAAAAATGAAATCTGACTCTTGTGTGTGTGGTTAGCACTTCTCCATCATTGATGAAGTGGCAATTTTCTTGCAACACAGAGGAATGTTTCTGCTTCCTGTCTGGGAGCTGTTGTTTTGACCCCTGCAGACCTTATTGGCTGCTTGTTGTTGTGCTGGTATTAAACCAGTTACTGCTTATTTTACCGTTTTGTAATCTGGATAAAGAGAGAATGCCTGGCGTTCACTGGATATGACTCAATAATGTTATGAACTGCGTTGGATTAAGGGTACAAACTTGAAGAAAAGGTTAATGCGGGGTCAGTGTTAATAAATAAAATGATAAAGATCTGTTTCCCCGCTGTATGATCATTTCAGCTGTAGGAGTGTCGGCGTGGGCAGATGACTTGACATCACAGGGGGAATGTTTGTCACTAAAACGATTGATTGAGAAAAGTAGCAGTGATTACGGTATCAAGGAACATTTGAAAACTGCTGCTCCTGCAAAAGATAAAACAAATTCTGTGCAACTTGCCGGCTTTCTGGAGAAAATAATCAAATCAGACCGAACGCGCAGGGCACCAACAGCAAAGCCTTAAAGGGAAACTAGTATTTTTTGCATTTACATTTCGCTTGATCCAGTCTGTTTGTTATTGTGTCTTGCTCAAAGTCTCGTTGTGAAATATGAGTATCTGTGTACTCTGGCTCCAATTATTACCGGCGGTCAAACTCAACTAAATATCCAGCCATGACATTAAAAAGCTTTTTACATAACAAGCTATGCCTTCTCGACTCCAACACAAGAAACTCTGGCTCGCAGTGGTTCCACCCCGGTCTTCCGGCAACACGGCACCTCGCGACATTTTAGAAGTTAATTCCTCCTTGAGTGAGACTCTTTTCTTAATGTCAGCCACTTATAAAAACAACCAGAGCCAGTTATGGCAAAAACGAGCACTTTAAAGTGTAAATGACTGCGCCGGCTCGCCCCAATAGATTACATTGCAGCCCGTTTACAAAACATCTCTCTCTCATAACATACGTTTTTATTGAAGGTGGATGCTGACAGGATCAGGCTCACTTCTTTTTAATATCTGGTCAATGTCCCTGTATCTTGACCCTCTGGAAGAGTCTCTGGCCTGTCTGAGGGCCTGAGACTGTTTCCATGTGTGTATGTGTCTGCCATGGTGACCATGGTGGCGTCTGATAGGAGGACCTGAACCCTATCGCGGCCTACGGTAGAATCCACTCCTGAGCTCTTGTGAAGTACTTTGGGGGAAATATGCACTTTAACACACACACATAGACACACGGTCAGAAGGAGATCGCTGGTGAATTTATGGCACAACTGAGCAGTAGTTCCTTTATGGTTCACTGTGAAAGTTTATTATTTGTTTCAAAATGGAAAATCCAATGAATAAAAACCAGACTGAGGCGAAACAAAACAGGAAGAATTCAGGAGCACTTCTAAAAGCAGATCATGTGAAAGCAACCAGTAGACAAAAACAGATACACAATTGTCATGTGGCCTTTAAGATGCAGACAAACTGTGCCACTCTTGGCTGCAGATATTTCTGTGTCTTAAATAACATTATTTCCATGACTGTTTCAGTCCAGTCCCATAGACAGTCTGACTTTTGGAGAGATTGTGAGATGACAGGCCCCTGCACCCAAGTATCACACAAAAAAGTGCTGATTGCATCAATGCTCTGAATCAACACACCTCATTCTTACCTCGCAATGCAAACTTTGTCCCGAAATATCTCACCCGCTGTTTGTCTCGTTTGTTTTTTCGCTCAAACAAAACAACTTGCACAACCCCACTTCAGAGCAAACATTCTCCTACACAACCCACAAAACACCGAACAGACAATCCCCCAAAGAAAGGCCTCTGTCTGGCTTTAAAGAGAAAACACAATCTGTCTTCAGAGAAAATCTCTTTTCAAGAAGCCGGTGTTTTTCAGTTGTCTTTGTCCTTTCCACAACTATTCGTGCTCATTTCAGCAGCAGGAGCATCGGCGTTGGGAGATGTCTGCACGTCACAGGGGGCATGTTTGTAACTAGGACAAGCAGATAAAGAATAGTAGCAATGATTGCGGTGTGGAACCACAGATACAAGGAACAAAAAGTGGTGCAAAAGGCCTTGAAATTAACCAGAAAACTTGTAGTGCAGCAAACACTGAGCTGGGGAGGGAGTCACTGTTCTGGAAGTGCCTCCCTGGTGAAGTCTGGGGACTTGAGGGCCCACTATAACTGGGTTGTCTCTGCAGTTAGGGGGGCTGTAGAGTGGTATAAAGGGGCCTTGTTTTCCATGCGCGCTGTTCATACTCTCAGTGTCCGCCTTCAGGCTGGCTGTCAGTGTGTGGAACAGCCGTGGAGGGCTCTGGCTCCGGGCTTTTTTCTTTTCTTTTTTTTTCTCCCAAAAGCTGATGAATTCTCTGGGGTTTGAGTTGTTGCATCTGTTGCTTTGAGGGGGCCTGCTATTTATCAAACTGAAGCGGAGTCTGCTTGGAGGCCAAAAGGAAAAAAAGCACAGCGTACTATATAGGTTAACCCCCCTTCTCCCTTCCTACTCCCTCTCTCCCTCCCTCTCTCTCTCACTCTTTTACCCTCTGCTCTCTGTTGCCTCGCTCTCTCAATCTGAAGACATGTTATTCAGAGCAGTGTTTGCACGAAGGGAATAACTGGGAGGGGGTATGGGGGGGGGGGGGGGTACTGAAAGAGGGAGGGGTTGGGGGGGGGAGTAACATAGGATGTGGCTTCTAATGACTCCATATAGTGTTATAGTTAAATCTATGAAAAGAAAACTGACTTGCACCTGGCAACCGATGTTGTTTTGCAAAAAGTTGAAATAGTTGAGGAATGTATTGACTCCCGACTCTTCAGGAATCCAGAATCGCTTTCTTAGAAAGACTGCAAGGGAAAAGGGGGAGAAAAAATACTTGAAGATTTGATTTTACCCCCAAGCAACTGTAAGCAATAAATCTGTTGTGCTTTTGGTTCTGTGTCGTTTTGTGGACTAACAGGCCACAGAAGGACACTTGTGTAACAAGACATGTCTTGTCAGGCACTTTATTGCAGTCATTCCTCACCTTTTTTTTTTTTTAAAACAATTTAACAATCTGCCTGCAGACATTCTCACACAAACACACAAACACACAGGCATGACCCGAGCTGCTTCTCACTGAGACGCCTAAATGCGTCAGTTGGCCCTCAGGCGTGCCGTAAATCCTGCCTTGATCGCATTGTTCGGGCCGATGATGAAAGTCAACAGGGAAACAAATTACCACAGGAGTGGAGGAACAGGAGAAGGCGGTCGTATAAGGGGAATACCAGCGGAGTAGAGGCAAGTATTGATTGACATAAGGTGACATATCGAATCCATGCAACATACAACGTACAGTATTTCCTTGACGTCTGCCGACCCACTATCGCCACTCGCGGTCACCTTTCTCTGGTTCGGTTTGCTCTCTCTCTCCCTTGTCCCACTTTCCCTGTTTGCTCTGTCACTTTCTCTTCCTCTTGCTTTTCTTTGACCTCTTTACCTCTTTCTCTCTGACTCTTCCCTCTCTCATGCCTCCACGGTGACGTAACGCTCTCAAACAAACATGTATTCTTGAAGGTGGCGCTCGCTGACGTTCACACAGAGGCTCCATTCACACAAAGTTGTTTTTCCCGTGCTTTACATCTTTTTACACAAGAGCACAAATGGCTGGCATGTCTCTCCCGCATCTGCCGGCCCGCCGCGGCCTATAAGTCCTTTATTTATGTAAGATGAGGCGTGTTATGGGTTTAGCCACCCCAAAACACGCCTCCTGACACGCTACAGAAAACTAAAGAGGGAGAAAATGCAGGGCTTTTTTTTTTCTCTCTCTCTCTGTCTCTCTGTGTGTCTCTCTCTCTCGCACACACTTCTGCTTAGACGCAGCAACTGGTCAACAGGATATGAAACCCTCCTTTCTCCTTTTTTTTTTTCTTTTCTTCTTCATGTCTGAATTGACCTTTTGCGCTCTCACTCTCTGCTGTGTTTGTGGTTAGCTTGTGTTTCTTTGGTTGACTATTTCAGCCTGTGGCCTTCATTTCAAACACGACTGAAAGCACTACCCTCCCTCGGGCAAACTCTGCGTTTCACTCGGCGCATCTGGGTCTCGCAAACTTTCCATTTCCGCGCTGTAACTCCGTGCAGACTTGCACATAATCAGTGTCCAGCTCATTTGCTTCACGGGTTATGGCTGAGTCATTCCCATGTACTTGGTGAAAGGTGTTCGCTCGGAGACGGAGACCACTCTGCCGTGCCTCACCCCCTCACCCCTCCCTCCCTCCTGACTGGTGTTAGTGGAAGGGAAGATGACCATCTGCTGCCCCAGTTGCCGAGTGACTGGACAACAGCCTTCCCTTATGGCACAGTTCCACTGTCCATTGTCTGCTTGAGTGTGTGTGTGTGTGTGTGTGTGTACGCACTTGTGTCTAGTACATTTAGTGTGTGTGTCTACCTACCTCAAGGGGAGCCAAGTATTGTGTGAAGCTTGTTCCTGTGGGAGTCCCGTACAGAGCGCACCCTCACCCAGCCGGACGGTCCTGCGCCGCGCGAGCTGACTCGGCCTTACAGGCGGCGGGTTAGTGGAGGGTCACAGATTTACAAGGCTGTAGGCCAAAACTTTGCTCCGGTGCATCAAGAGAATAGATTTCCCCTCCAGACATGTGTGCATCATCGCACACTTGCAGACACACACAAATCCATGCATGCTATTGTTATGGATATTAACATTAGCCTTCATGAACATTTAGCAAAAACTAGTGTGTCAGTCTGAAACTGTCACATGTAAAACAAGCACAATCATATCTGTAGTGTGTCGCCTGTAGAGTCCTTAACTGTCTTGTTACGATTGCATGTGACATTTTTATTCAGATCCATTTATATTGCTACATCATTTATGTGGCCAGAGAAAAAAAAGGGCCTTATTTAAATTTAATATCTTCAAGTGATTCGTGACTGACTGGTGGCCATCTTTACTCAGAAGCCCATCTTGGCCATGCTAGGATATGCAGGGCTTTTTCCTTGGCATTTGGAGTCTCTGCATGACGTGGACAGACAGACAGACGGCGCTCCAGGAGAGCGTGCATTGTGAGGACGAGAGGAGGTTGTCATGTTAGCTTACTGTTTATGTTTTGTTTTACAAAAAACACGGAAAGATCTGCTGTGGCTAACCGAACAAGAGAAATATACAGCACTTTTTTGACGACGAAACCTGATCTATTTCTGTGGAGACAAAAAACCAACCACCCACTCAGCAAATGCATCTTTATCTTCGTCACCTCAGGAAGTTAACACAGCTTTCTTCTCTTTTCTGCATTTGAAATGAAGAGCAGCAAGTCAGTTTTTAACTGTTCTGGTCACACATTTCTCTCAGGCTGTAATTAGTTTGTGTGATTTTAAAGTTTGATATTTTTTTCACCCTCTGTTTCCATTTCTGTCTTGACTCTTATTCTCTGTCCTTCCTGTTGCACGCTATGTCTCTCTGTCTCTCCCAGGTGATGTGGTACTAAGCTCAGTTACTTATGATCCCCCTACAGGCCTGTCCGTCAGCTGCCTGCTCTTCCACTGCTTGCTTCGGCAGGAGAACAACGGCAATCCGAGAGCCGTGCTCGGGACGCTGAACTTTTCTTTCCAAACGTTAAGCCGGGGAAGCAAGTTCTTGCTCTTGTGAGCAAATCCAGCTGCAGTTTTGTCAATGGTGCTTAAATCTCATACCACACAGACACTTGTGACAAGATTTACGGGGAGCTCTTTGAATGATGCCAAATGCCTGTGTGTTGTTCAGAATGTTGTTAGGCCTCACTTAAAGGGTTTTTTTAGGGAGTTTTTCCAAATACAGATTGTAAAGCCAGAGGCAAATTTGTGATTTTGGGCGATACAAAATACATTTAATTATTAATTTGTATTACATTTTTAACCCTCAACCCAACCTTTATTGCATAATAATATCAGGGCTCGACAGTAAGGGTTGCCATTTGCAACCATTTTGAGAAATTGGCAGCAAATCTTTGGCATTTGGTGGCAATCAATGGCAACCACTTGTGGCAAACATACACCCTAAAATATACATTATTTTTGCATATTTGTTGTATTATTGATGTTTGAATATTGCTTTAACAGTCGGAAGCGGAAAAAGACAAAGCTTCACATGCGTTCGTTGTTCGTTGTTCACATGTGCAAGAATTGAAGACAAAGAACCAAATGAACCTGAAGGAAAAAGTCTCCCGGCGTCTTTAAACTGGATGGAAAATGATCCTGCACAGCATGTACAACAAACGCATGTCATATATACATGTGACGTTTTTATTATTAAGCTGACGTATAACTGCATAGTATCCTAATTACTCAAAATATAAAGTGGCTAAAAATGGCAATCACATTTCAGTTTCGGCAAACAAAAGCTGATGCCTTTTAAAAGTTTGCTCAACACTTTTAAAAGTGTTGAGCACTGATGATACACTGTAGATCGGGAATAGGTGTTGACAAAAGCTCCTGGGGAAAAACATGGTGATCTGGGAGATTTGCGGCTGAGCCACGCTGCTTTGATATTAAGTTGTGCGTATCTGTGTGTTTGTGTGGGAAACCTGACAGAAGTCTGATCTGGCAGAGCCATTATCCCCCTTTGGACTTCAACAGTGGGCCTACGCCGCGCTGTGGCTGCCACTAATCCCATAATGGGCTGACTCTGCACTGAAGCCGCACAAATACTGTTCGCCTTGGTCAAAACTGTGACAGGGGGGTTTGTTTCTGTTAATGCTCCCCATGTATGTGCTCTGCATTACGGTGTGTGCACTAGTTGTGTGTTTGTGTGTGCCTCCTCAGGTGAGTGGGCACGGATGGGTAATCTAGTGTACAGAGTCATCGATTTTCCCGCTGCACAGGAAGTGGCTGGTTATTGATTCTCAGGGACAATGATGTCACTCCAGACGATGTGGGGTGTTTGCTTATCCACGATAAGGGACGAGGCGCTTTCGCTCCACACACTGCTCAAATAATCCTCTCCCTCTGTCCTCTTACCTTTTATCACTCTTCTCTCATCACTCTTTCCACGCTCCATCTTTTCGTTCATTGTGAATGCCCTCTTTGACCCCCGCATCCATTATGTGTGACATAATCACCGATGAGGGTGTCACTTATAAAAGTCATTTGGCTACATTGGGAGTCTATAATGTGATAATAGCGATTATTACAGTGTCAAATATGTCACACACAAGTGTTTTAGTTGCTAGTAAGTATAACTTTACCTCTTGATGATGCTCTCCTCCTTTTTCTTCCTCTTTTCAAAATGTGGATACTCACAACATTCACACACTACAGACACTGTGTGTCTGTACTATTGTTACTGCTTATCAACCGTAAATAATCTTTTGTCAAACATGTCACTGCCAGTTAATGCATTGTTGTCTACGTATTTGAGTTACGTTGGACCATTTATTGCACATCAGCGTCCACCATTCAACTGGTCAGTGCACTTTTTAATACAAGAATAGTATGAAGAATTCAAATCAAGACGAAAGTAAATGACTGATGTTATTGATCACCACAGTAATATAAGCAGTGAATGCTACACTGGACAGAAGCCAGCTTATCTCCTAATTATATCTGACACATCAAAGTCGGTGTGAGGAATCAGATTTGAGTCCACAAGGGGAATGATACGGAAGGGTTTTGGCTGTTGGCTGGTTCTTGTCTTGGTCCCACAGTCCTGTAATTGATTAACCACGGAGCAAATATGTCCAACACTACCTGTGGCATGAACCAGAGGAACACACACACACACACACACACACACACACACACACACACACACACACACACACACACACACACACACACACACACACTTCTGTCAGGGTTATGAGGTCCATGGAGAGTTTGTAAAAGTGAAGAACAAGCATAGACACAAGCCCTACACATTAACCCAGTACATTTTTAAAGCCAGAGTTAAAAAAGTTCACCCTACATTAAAAAAAAAAAAAATGACCAAAGAGCACAGATATTGTGAGAACATGTTTCTTTGAAGAGTCTTATTTTGGATAAATATTTTCAAACGCAGCACGTAAGCAAATAAAAGGCAGCTGTACAATGCTCATCTAAAATGTCTACTTAACAGGTGACTGTTTGCAAAAGCTGCTGTACTCAGATTTAATTATTATGATATGTTAGTTATTTTACAGTTTTTAAGTACTTATTTTCTGTGAGACACGAGAGTGACTCAGCATGCACTGTTTCCGTTCGGATGTATGGACATATTTTAGGCCCTTGATGATGATGATGTGCCTCGGTAAGCATTTTCTGCATGTTTCCAGTGGTGTCTTGGACAGTAAACTCATGATCTCGTGTCAGGCGCTTGTGTTTGAGGAACTCACTGTGTGTAGTCCCAAGAGGACGATATGCATGTGCTATTGAGTTTGTGTATGTTGCTACCTGTTGCTACCTTTTCACAAATTGAGTCTGATGGCTTCATTGTGTATATTTTCTGTCGGCCATCTTGGACCTTTGTTGAACTTGTGGTGCAAGAGTCCGTACTGTAATCTGTACACTTCAGTTTATTAGAACCTACTTATACTGTACTGTTATTCAGACTTCTCCCAGTGACCTTTTTTACTGGCCTGGTTTATTGAGAGTCCACCAAGGAGAGTAAAAAACAAATGAATTAAACGAGCCCGTTTCCTCACAGCTCAGCATTAAAGAGAGAACGCGGTGTCTTTTTGTTAGCTTTTCTAAAACCATCAACACATCAAGTCTAAGAAATGCATTAAACTGTGTTTATCCGTTATAATGTCAGATGCAATAGATAACATGTGGTTGTCTAGCTTACCTTCTACACTTGTGACCCAGAGTTACCTCAAAAACAAAGCAGGATTTCACTATATATTAATTCATAGGGTTTAAAGTTTTGTAAAAACAAAAGTAACCTGCACATCACTGTGTTGTATTTCTCCACTGGAAGCTTGTCCTTGATGCTAATCAGAGTGTAACGTAGCGTAAGCAGGTTTGTCCTGCTCTTAATTGGATTTTGGGAAGTTTACACTCCAGCATCTCCATCCAAACTTGTTATCAAGATAGCCGTAGTTTGCCAAACACACTGGTTAGTCCTCCTCAGAAATGAGAAGCTTATGTTGAATGTGAGGAGGTGATGAAATAGTAATTGGGGATATTTAATTATTTACACATAGAAAATGTGTATTGAATATCTCTCTAGTCGTGTGAATTTAAATCAGGATTTCCACCTTCACTCTCTGCTGTTCTTCTCTGTCTCCACTGTTCACTGTCATACCATCGACGTCTTAAATATCCTTTAGCAATATTGAAAGCGTTGGGTCAGTGACGACGGGTGAAGAGGACAGCAACCGAGGTGATCGAGTTTCTACCTAATCAAACAGACATTTCATGAATGATTAAACATTAATGGGGCAGTCACTGTGACGTCGCACACAAACAAGGTTCTGCCATTCAGTGCCGGGGCTCATTGCCTATTCATGAAGTAATAGGACACGGACAAAATGGTTCTGAGGCCAACGATTAGGCCATACCACTCCCCCACCCCCCCCCCTGAAGTACAGCAGTATCACATCCACTCTCAACTTTGCAATCAAAACATACACTGGTGAAGGTTACAGATCAAGCGGATAGATGGTGGAAAAAGAGAAGTAAAACTGGCTCCAGCAAAAGGACAAAGTCCAGAGTGCAATAGTTGCTCTATTCCATCAGACTATCAGGGTTTTCGTTCTGTTTATATAAAAACTGTTCGTTGACTCCCTTGTTTGAAATGATAAAACTCTGTTGGGCTCAACAGTTCATGGAGTTTTTTTTTTGTCTTTTGATTCAGTGGCGGATGAGCCAAAAAAGGGCGGAGCGCTGTCTGCTGTGAGCTCCAGTTGTGACCTTGTTGTTTATCGGTATTCTTGGAAATGAATCGCCGCCGTTCTGTATTCTCACAGTGACAGGTTGAAGGGTTGACTCTTCCTGTGCTGGGTTTTACAGCGCCCATTAAGAATTACAGGGTGATGATCAACAACTTTTTGGACAGCTTCCCAGTGAGATGAGTCATTTTTTGCTCAGTCAGCAGAGCTGTGGTCTTGTCAGAGAGAGAGAGAGAGAGAGAGAGAAAAACAGCTGTGCATGCCAGGAGGCATGCAGCAGCGCCCCACCAGAGGGGCTGTTTTCATTGGGGCTGTTAGAGTCCCAACGCTGGTGTAAGGTCAGCTTTGTTAGTCCCATGTTTTGGGATAATAGCAGAGATAAGCTTAAACTAGATCTCCCCGAGCGTGTCTTCAGTATCTGAAACATTTGCTACGATACTTTGCAAGACTCTGAGCTTTGCCTTTTGAACCCTCGCCCTGCGGTGTTGTGTCATGTGTCAGTTAACTTTATGAAGAGGGGCAGTCGAAGAACAGCTGGGCTTGTTATCGGAGAAATAGAGAGAATGTATAGAGAAAAGAGGACGGACTTTTTCATTGATTTGGGGTGGCTTTGTGATATCAAGCTAAAGATAGCACGGGAAGGGTTCGGTATTTTCTGTTTTTCTATGGGATCTTTTCTCTTGGAGCCTGTTGTATTATGACAGCTGCCCTCTCCCTGTTAGAATAACATCCCCGGGAACTCACTCTTCCTCACGTGCACACAGGGGTTGCAGGCCAACGCCTTTTCTCCTGTATTGTAGCCCACTGTACGTATAGATTGTTTCGGGAATTGTGTACGTTCATGTTTCGGCCTGGCAGTGTAAAGTCATAAATGAGACGTTATCTTTATCCCAGATATCTCGATCTGAAGTTTTTCTCTTTTTCCATGCGCTCCCTAAGGTCTCCACAGTTCCCCTGCGTTTCGTGGAAGCCAGGGAACGCTGCTTCCTCTCAGTGTTGGTGTGCGCTGGTCCAGGACCCGCTGGGGGGTCACGCCTCTCCTCTCAGGAAAGCCGGCGCTTGGCGAGACCACTTCACTCTGATAGCCTGCCAGAAAACACACAGATCAGAGAAGAGGCGACTGGGGGGGGGGGGGGAGGAGAAGAAAAGGGACCAAGAGTTGCTCAAAGAGGGCCAAAAAGGCAACACTGGTCCAGTTAATTCCCACATTGATTAAACAGTGGATCATAATTCAGAAGTCTTGAGATATATATATATATATATATATATATATATATATATATATATATATATATATATATATATATATATATATATATATATATATATATATATATATATATATATATATATATATATATATATATATATATATATATATATATATATATATATATAACAAACGCATGTCATATATACATGTGACGTTTTTATTATTAAGCTGACGTATAACTGCATAGTATCCTAATTACTCAAAATATAAAGTGACTAAAAATGGCAATCACATTTCAGTTTCGGCAAACAAAAGCTGATGCCTTTTAAAAGTTTGCTCAACACTTTTAAAAGTGTTGAGCGCTGATGATATACTGTAGATCGGGAATAGGTGTTGACAAAAGCTCCTGGGGGAAAACATGGTGATCTGGGAGATTTGCGGCTGAGCCACGCTGCTTTGATATTAAGTTGTGCGTATCTGTGTGTTTGTGTGGGAAACCTGACAGAAGTCTGATCTGGCAGAGCCATTATCCCCCTTTGGACTATATATATAAGGATAAGATTACACTGCATGGCACCCTCACTTCTCACTCTAAAACTGGTGCTAAGTTGGGCCTAAGCTTTAGAGGATGGTTACTGCTCTGTAGAATAAGAGAAAGGTTTGCAGGTGGTGTGCCGGTGGGGAGGTAAGGGTTAACCCTCCAGTCGGCTCAGTTAAATGCTCCGTGATAGGTGAACAGGCTCCACACAGAGCTGTGTTTGAAGAGTGGGGGATACCCTCTTAGTCTGCAGTTTTCACTCTTTGTGCACGAGGTTAAAGCTATCCTCATAGTTGTAGATTTGTATTTCGTTGTATTGATTTACTCCTTTACTGTTATAGGGACAGTCACTGTTTGAGAGAGCGTCTGTTTACATGGGCTAAAAAAAGTGAAGAGTTGTTTTTCACAGATGAGAGCTGCTATTGTGAGCCTCTGGGCTAAGTTGAACCATGTGATTGTGTGTTTGGAGACATTTATTTTGTCAGTTCATTGGCGGAGAAACTCAAACAGATGAAAACAAATTCCGAGCAAGTAAATCAGTAAACTGAATTAGTTCCCATGAAACAAACCATGATAAGTTTGTTCAGTGAACTTCATACCTCTGCAAAAGTTTTTTTCTTCTGTTTTCTTTTCGGTTTTTTTTTTGCAGAGAAACAAGAGAGGCAGAGAGAAAGAGCAGAGAAGATTGGTTCCTGTAACTGTTGTTCTCCCCTGCGATTGGTGGACGCCTGTTGCTAGGCTTGTGTCAGTGTTCGAGAGGTTTCTGCTTCCTCTCCTCTGAGCACCGATAGGTTAGCTCTGAACGGGTCTGGTGGACTTCTGCCACTTGTTGAACATCCCCACAGTTTTTGCGGTTCTCTCGCGTCTTACTGCATGAGAACACAGCAGCCGCAGCACCGACACACATATGTGCAGAGTTTACGTCTGGCATGGCTTCCTCTCTGCTTTTTTTAAATCGTATTAGCTTTTATCATCCTCTTTATTGGTTTAAGCCTGTTGTTAATTCTTCTCCACACTCATAAATGAACTGCTTTTAGAGCATTTTAGAAAGTAGCTGCCATACTTTCTTACTTATAAAAAGTTTAGTGAACTCATTATTAACAGTAGACAGTTGGAGCTTAATGAAAAAGCTACTTGTCTTGAAAACTACAAATTGTTTGTACCAGATTTAGTATACACTTATATACCTCTTTTTTGACAGTAATCCTCATAACTCTGCTGTAAAAGTAATCTCAACACTCCAACTGTTGCATGTTTACTTCCCTAAACCTAAAATTCCTCAGTGGCTTCATCAACTTTCGACACTCAACATCTCTTTTTTTCTGTGGTATAAGCGTCACGCTTTGTTGACTGATGCTGTGTATAAAGTGTGTGACGCACTGTAGACTTGAAGGCTTCTGGCTGCAAAACATTTGTATCTTCTCATTCACGAAGAACAGAGACGGTGGTCAGCTTGGATTTCGGCTGAACAAAATGGATTCAAACATTTTAAAAAGCTACTTCTGCAGCACAATACATATTTTTTTCACCAAAATGTGGCTGAATACACTGTTGCTAAAATGTCAGCCTCTGCTTCATCCTCCATGTAATGTGTGTAAGCTAAGGCTTGCATGTTTAAAGTAGGCATTGCGTTTCAATGGCCACAGGTTCAAAGCAATCTTATGTCATATTTTCTGAACACCAGACTGCTAAAATGTAGTGTGCACAGAGAAAAGGGAACTGTGTGTTATTTCTTATCAATTCAACTTTTAATCTGTTAAAGGAAGCATTCTTTTTTAGAAAGTTACGTAGTTACAATTTTAAGAAGCTTCAGTTCAGGTAAAAATGGTGTTCAAGCAAATATGAATGAGCAGCTTCTTTCAATGGGCAAGAAAGTGTTTGTGTGAAAAAAAATATAATACAATATGGAATCTTTTTTTTGATTAATATTAGTGTAAGCTTACTGGAAATGTGTCTGTTGTTCAGACCTTTTCTCCAACAGATCGCTATCTGATCATAGACGCGCTGTTGAAACAAATCTGAGACGATTCCTGTTGTTTCCAGAAGCCTTTTCCTCCGTCATAATTAATCTTCCCGATGTTGTCCCGAACCCCGGTACTCCACACACACACCCACACACACACATATCCAGGGTGTCATGGTGGCTTAGTGGCCAATCCTGTTGCTAAAAGGTCACTGGTTTATCTCCTACAACAACTAATGAGTCTCTCAGCCGCTGTGTTGTCTTGTAAGTTTAGGTTTTGGCTGCACGCAATTAGCTGTTTGAAAACCACAGTGGGCGACATCAAATAAGTGAGCCGCCTGCAGATGTCGGTCTTCAGACTTCTGCGAGACACCTGCAGTGTGGTTTTTACACGGGCACACAATGTTCTGAACCAGATTCAGAAGACACCACGAAGTCTTACAGGTTGTAATACAAGCCAGGCATAATCTATTGAAGGCCAAGATTCAGTCATGTTTTCTGATATTGTGTCAGCGCCAGAAGAAAAGACAGGCTTTTAAGCATATAGACCCTTTTCCATTTTGTAAACATTGATGACCTACACAAGCATGCGCGTGCAGTTTTGCAACGGAAGTACAGTGGAGTGGAATAGCTTGTCGAGCTGTGTAAGGGCGTTAACCACCAATGGTCGCGTATGCGTCCTAAAGTTACTTTCCAGATCTGTGTGGGATCAGTGAGTGGGTAGAATACAAGAGCAACAACAAGCATACAAGTCACTAGATGCTTCCAACTATGTTATCTGTGGTCGTGTACAGAATGTCAGACACCATCACATAGACTCTGAGTTTTGAGTTTATAGTGTTTTAATGTGGGGATTTAAAAAACGGAAGCATTTTTTTTTTTATCAGTCCGGTGACGGTCGAGATCCTGTTTGCTGGCGGGATATCGATTTTGGCAACCAAACATGCAACAACCAGACGTTTTGATGCTGGTAAAAGATTTAAATTCTAAGTGTAGAGCTTGCTAACTCGCCTGGATGGCTGGGAGGAAAAAAGTCACTTCCGTTGTTAATATGCGCACACATATTTTTGATGACATCGGCTGTAAAAGTATTAATAGTTGGACCAAAACACCTCATGTCAAGGTCCACTTTTACAGCTTTCCGAATCCTTCCAGAGCATGAATAATATGATATTGGATGTTTAGTGTTCACAGTGTGAAGTCTGTCTGAATGCAAGCTTCTTCTAACTCCACGTTACTTGTTTACAAGCTCTGGTTTGCTTTTGCATAGTTCAGTTCTGAGTACCAACTATAAACATGCAACTGGACCAAAGACGGTGAACTAAAGGTGCAATCACATCCTTGATGTAGGAAGGAGGAGATATGCCCGGATCACTGCACACACAGAGATACTCCTGATGTGAGTACGGTAAAGCCTACAGAGTAGTCAGTGCGTGCACTCTGACAATAGTGTTTGGCCCTGTCCGCGAGGCCGGACCCCCCCAGCCTAAGCGCTTTTATGTGAAAAGGTTCGGCGTGTCGTAAGCCCTAACGCTGACCAGCCTCTTCTGCAGCTTTGCTGAGCCATGGGGCTCCCAGCATCCCTGGGAGTGCTGACTCCAGCCCTGGGAACATGTTTACCGCTGCCCTGCACCCCACACTGTGACCTCAGGAGGGGGGGGGGGGGGGGGGGGGGTCTGTTGGCTCGATTCACACAATGAACCTGCTGAATACTGTGCTATCTCCAATCAAGAGCCTGCCCGGCCAGTTTGGCAACCAGCTGCAAGTCCCCAGCACAGTTAGAGCACATGGGCTAACTTGCCTTTTCTTGGCCTCCACCCACCATCTCCTCGTTACCAAATTTAGCTTGTTTTTATTGGGCGTCTCTTCACTGTTCACCCAAATACCTTCGTAGACAGAGTTTTTGCAGTGAAAATGTTTTTTCAAACAATCATTGAGTAGTTTTCCTCCCATCAGTCTTTGTGTCATTTTTTTGTTTTGCTTGGGAAACACGTTATTTTGAAATCTCGAGCAGAAACATGACACACAGATGTGCACGTGTGTGCGATCACACACCGGCCAATATGTGGATGCTTTTGTAATGTGGTTGCAATCTACAGAGGAAACAACACACTAAATAATTTCTACATCCAGACCTGTTTGTGTTGTTGAAGGAAGCTATTATATATGTGACGTAAAATTTACGGTACACAGTGGTATGTTTTTTTCGGTACATCTCATTTGTAATTATTGACTTTCTAACCACCACGGTGTGATAAACCAGTTCTACACCTTTCCGATGAACGTGTTATTGTTAAGCTGGGATAAACAACGCCATAAGACCTGCCTTCCCTGTCTCTGCTTCCTCCCAGTGTTTAAAGGAGTCCTTTCTGCTGGGGCCTGATAGGTGGATCACATTATCTGTGGTCTGATAGGCTGCGGTGCAAACCCACGAACTGAAGGGCCGTTGTTGTTGCAGCAGGTCCTGCAGCCATCCATCCATTTCGCTGCATGCTGATGCCGATCTTTGCAAAGCACCTTCTTCTGCTGGCCCCCTCCCCAGTGCAGCATGGAGCCAATAGGGGGACTTGCTGCTGTTTGGAGCTGGCTGTGGGTTGTTGTTGTTGTTGTTCTCACTGAATGCACATTTCACAGATACCACAAATATGCCTTTTTTCCAGCAACATTTGGCAGTGTGACAGAAAACTATATCTAGTAATCCTGCAGGCCGGTCACTCCAATCCATGATTGCTTTAAAGTATTGATTGGAGTGATTAGGAAGGAGAAGCAAGCAAGCAATCACCTTGAATTGATTGCTGCCATTGTTTAGCATGCAGATTGCAATGCTTTACAGTACATTCGATCATGAACAACGGCAGCAGGGAACAAAAGAAGGAGAGAGAAGTGATGATGTTTTCTTAGAGAGTGGGGGGGGGGGGGGGGGATTATTCTATCCGCTCACGTTTTGGACCCCCCTCTCTCTCCACGGCTAGCTCCGCCCCCGCGTGCTTCTCCCCGCCGCCATTGGCTTGCCGGGAGGCTGTTTTCGCCACCTGATTGGTCGCTGGGCACGTCAATCACACGAGCCTCGACTTATTTACCGAATGTATGAGCGAGAGAGGACGGTATTCTGCTGTAGGGCTGCAACAGCTGAGCTGACAGCCGAGTGCTTCAAGGAACAAAGAGAGGAGGAAAGAGCCATTCAGAATACGGGTTAACATTTTTTTTATTCCCGTCAAATAATCAAAGTGCAGCGAGGACACGCGATGAGGCACGCGGTCGCACCGGCAGAAAACGTGGAAAATAATTATTTTGCCGTGACAGACTTGTTAAAGATATGTGCCCATTGTGAACGACTTAGCAAAAAGGTAAGAGAAAGGGGGCTTCAGATATATAACACTGTTTTAAAAAAAAGCACCGCTTTCAAAGCTTCAACCTGACGTCGGGATTTAGACAAGTGTCACATTTTTTGGCGTTTTCACGCGACGCTTTTCCTCTGAACAAACAAGCTGCAGTGCAGTCTTTTGTGCAGGCTTGTTTACGAGTAAGAAGAGTTTGGGGTCATCGCTCAAGACATCGTCTCAGATGAAATGAATTTCTGTTGCGAATTCACTTGGGTTACGTGACACGTTTAAACGCGTGGTTTTAACCCAGTGTGATTTCTGAGTAACGTTCAAGTCGTTGGTCATTCATTCATCTGCTCCATTGTGCGCTGCGGGACGGTGTCCGCTCGTAGACATGTCTGGACAAGCAGCGGAAAGTTACAGAACACATAAGAGGCGATGCTTTCTGTAAGAAGGCAAAGTGTGTGTTTTAGTTGTACAATTAACGAGACATCTAAAGAGTTTAATTTAGATTTTTTTTGGCATAAATGTATTATGACTCTGCTATTGTATGCTGCTTTCACAACGGAGAAAAACCTTTTGAATCGCAGTTTTTATTGCAGGTTTCTCTGTAGAGCAGTAAAGATCTCGCAGGTTATTGATGTCAGACTCAGACAAACAAAGAAGCATTACAGTGACCGTATATGAGAAGTGAGGACGGCAGACAAACACCTGCTCTGCTTTCCTGTGTTATCTAAAGTGAATGTTTTCTACTCATTTTTTGTCTTACAGGACTTGGGAGTAAGGATCCCAAGACCCTTAGGAAACGGACCAAGCAGATTCATCCCTGAAAAAGAGGTAAAAGACAGCCTGTAATCTCACCACTGACTTTTAACTCATGCCATCTATGTAAGAAACTGCTTATCTGACGTTTTTTTTGTTTTCCTGTAAGATTCTTCAAGTCAGTAAAGTGGACGCCAGGACACAGTCGATATTTGAGGATGCGTTTGCAGCCCTCGGTCGCCTGGACAACATTTCCCTGGTGATGGGCTTCCACCCGCAGTACCTGGGGAGTTTTCTCCGGACGCAGCACTACCTGCTCCAGATGGACGGGCCCTTGTCTTTGCACTACCGACACTACATCGGCATCATGGTACGCTCTGTCCTGTGGTGTCAACCCCGCGCCTCGTTTACCTGTTAAAAGTCGAGCGATATCTTGAGGTTGATCTCTCCTTCTCTCATCCTGCAGGCGGCAGCTAGACACCAGTGTTCCTACCTGGTCAACCTCCACGTGAACGACTTCCTCCAGGTCGGGGGGGATCCCAAGTGGCTGAACGGCCTGGACGGCGCCCCGCAGAAGCTGCAGCAGCTCGGGGAACTCAACAAAATCCTGGCCCACCGACCGTGGCTTCTCACCAAGGAACACATCGAGGTGAGAGGACGGACGTGGTCTGGAGGGTAGACATGAAAAGTCTTGCGTAACGGGCTGAGATCATGGGTGTAGGCCAGAATATAGCTGCAGCTGCATAACTTGGAAGGATTGGGAAGTTGTTGCAGTAGAGGTCCCGTGATGTTATACTCATACTTATTTTTCCTTTTTTATTTTGTTTCCAGCGCCTTCTGAAAGCAGAGGAGCACAGCTGGTCTCTCGCAGAGCTCATCCACGCCGTGGTCCTCCTCACACACTACCACTCCCTCGCCTCGTTCACATTCGGCTGCGGCATCACGACGGAGATCCACTGCAACGGGGGACACACGTTCAGACCCCCCTCCCTCAGCCAGTACTGCGTCTGTGACATCGCCAATGGAAACGGCCACGCTAATCACCGTGACGATCCGCTCGGCAACCAGGTGAGTGGTGAAGGATGGCGTGCGTGCGGAGAGCGGGAGCATGTGAGGGTCCCTGCACTCAGACATCCCGTGTGTGGTGGATGCAGCAGCTGGGTGAGGATGCTTCCTGCAGGACTCTTTCTTAACCGTCGACGTGCTCTTTGTTCCCTTAGGAGATGTGTGGCGAGGTGGAGGTGCTGATGGAGCGCATGAAGCAGCTGCAGGAGTGCCGCGACGACGAGGAGGCCAGCCAGGAGGAGATGGCAACCCGCTTTGAGAGGGAGAAGACCGAGAGCATGCTCGTGGTCACGGCGGAGGACGAGGAGTGTGTCCCCGCCAGAGACATCTCCCGACACTTTGAGGACCCCAGCTATGGCTACAAGGACTTCTCCAGGAGAGGGGAGCATGTGCCCACCTTCAGAGTGCAGGTAGAGATCAAATACAGTCTGAATATAGAGTACAGTGCGCTAAAAAGAAGGGTCTGTGTGACTGTTATTTACTTCTTATTTCTCTGTTCTCCAGGACTACAGCTGGGAGGACCACGGTTTCTCTCTGGTCAACAGACTGTACCCTGATGTTGGTCAGATGCTGGATGAGAAGTTCCAGATGGCCTACAATCTGACCTACAACACCATGGCGACGCACAAGGATGTCGACACCAGTATGCTGCGCAGGGCCATCTGGAACTACATCCACTGCATGTTCGGCATCAGGTGAGAAAAATCTTTCTTGTTGTATGATGTAGATGAGATGGGGGGGGGGGTGGCATATGTAGGGGTAGAACGGACATTCCCATTCAATCAATAGCAGGATGGTCAGTTTGGCGGCCATTTTTACGTGTACTGTTGCCATTGCTGTAGCGGGCTAACTTCCGAATAAACTAAACCGATTTACAGGAAGTCACAGACTCACCCCAGTAAAGGACAAGTTAACTAGCCAGCCGTCTCTTTCCAGCGAGCTGCGACCACACTAAATCACTCAATGGCCCCACTGACGCGTGTTGTCACCATTATAGAAACGACAATCGCCATTGTTTTTTTGTTCTAGTCAAATGACAAAGACAAGCATTTTAATGTCCGCTCTACTCCTATACTAATTTCCATGGATGTAACCTTTATTTTGTAATGCATGACTATATGTTAAATCAGCACTGTTGCCTAACATTGTGTGTCTCTGTGCTCCTCAGGTATGACGACTATGATTACGGGGAGATAAACCAGCTTCTGGACCGTAGCTTTAAGATCTATATCAAGACTATGGTGTGTAGTCCTGAGAAGACCACCAAACGAATGTACGAGAGTTTCTGGAGGCAGTTTCAGCACTCCGAGAAGGTAAGATCCTGATCCATCCTGGCCTGATGTGAAGCGGCTATTTTACCTGGTTGATTAATGTCCAGTGTTTAATAACTGTCTCTTTCTCTCTTGCAGGTCCACGTTAATCTGCTTCTTATGGAAGCGCGAATGCAGGCAGAACTGTTATACGCTCTGAGAGCGATCACCCGCTACATGACATGAAGTGCTTTTGGCGTTTTTATTTTTTATTTTTATTGTTTGTCATCGTCGTTGTTGGGACACTTCAAGAAAGGAAAAAAAGAAAATCAAAGGAGAAGGTGGGGATTCAACAAAAGTGTGGAGGAGACGAGAGAAGCCCTGGGTTGTGACAGAGCTTATTGGATGGGTGTTGAGAAGAGGATCAGAACAAATGAAAGCAAGAAAAAACAATAAAAGGAACTGTTGAAGAAAATCATCTCAAACTACAAGTGGATACACATTCGGTTTGTGTCGCCTGCAGTGCCAAAACTGACCAAGGGAGGGCCGCCTGGAGTTTGAGTTTGTGAGGCATCCAGGACGATGTTTCAGTATTCCAGCATGCAACACATTTGTTGCCAATCTCGTCTGTCTCCTGGTAGAGTGAAGACCCACCGAGAAGGAAAAAAATATATAAAAACCCAGCAAGCTGTGCAGCCAGAAACAGACTGCACTGTGATTCTGTCGTCACTGTTATATTTGTTTAGTTTCTTTAACACCTTTTTATTTCATTTTGTATGAAGAGAAGTGGATGATGTTGTCGATGTAGTTGCTGTTAGTGGTAACTGGAGATGGAAGCATTAACTTTTGGCGGTGTTTTTTTTTTTTTTTTTTTTGTGTGTGCCTAAACTATCCGGTGCTGATGATGCTGCTCCCATAATGTGTTTAATGGGGTCATATTGATCCCCAAATCCCCCCCCCAACCCTCATTATATCCCCCAAGTCCCTATCCATTATAAATCCACTGCATTACCCCCCCCCCCCCCCCCCCCCAGCTCAAATCTCAAATGTCAATGTAAGCTAATCCAAGGAGTGTGTGAAAACCAGGAGGTTTGGAAAGAAACTCAAAGAACACTGTCTGAGCCCTTATTGAGTTTGACTGTAAACGTGTGGATGACTTCTGTGTTCATGATGACTGAGGTGTGGATGTTTGTGTGCGAAGAAGAAAAAAAAGTTTTTTTTGAATTTCATGCGTCAAAAAAGAAAGCGAGGCACTTTGAAGGAAAGACTTCTTGCTTCTGCTGTAGCTCTGTTATTGTGAGATAACTGTTTATCATTCGTTGTTTATAATGATGTCTTTACTTTTCTGGTAATGGGGGGGGGGGGGGGAAAGAAAAGAAAAAAAGCGAATCAAGAAGAGAGTTAGAAACCAGGTTTTCTAGGAGGGATTTGCTTCCGGTTGCCCTAACCGTATCTGTCTTCCGCCTATCCCAGCTGCCTGGCCACCCTGACACTTTCGAAGCTTTGGATTGTGAATTTACCAGTAAATGAATATACCTCTTCTGTTTTTCTCGATAAAACATTTAAGAAGTGCTCTTCGGTGAGCAGAGACTCTTACCGGGCTGCCGTGTTCCCATTTCTCGGGGGCGGGTGGGCGAGCCCACACAGGGCCGACTGCGGTCGCAAAAGGTTGTAGCTGTGCTTATTTCCCTGCTGGGGAAGTCTAACCAGTGCAAAAGCAGCTTTTTCTTTTTTATTTTGAACAGAGGTGTGAAACTTCTGCTGTTTTTGTTTTTTTGTTTACTAAAATCATTAAAGTACTGCGTTCTTGTGAGGGTGGATTGAGAGAATCAGACCGATGAATGAGTGATGAAGAGGAGCGGGAGGGTGATGATGATAAAGGAATGGTACATTTGGAAGTGGTTTGAGAGAAAGGTTTTTTTTATTTTTCAAACTTCTGACTGATGTCAGTTACTGACACTTTTTTTTAAAATGAAAATATCCAAAAAAAAGATGGGGAAAAAAAATAAACTATCATATTAAATTGTTGTGTATCATTTGTAGTTTTCTCCTAAACAATTTAATTTCACTGCATCATCAGAGAGACTGTAGATGCGGAGAAGCCTCAACAGTCACAGCACAATCGGTGTCACCATCAGCTCACTTCCACTGTTCAGTTGCACAAGTATAGGAAATGAAACCCATGGCAGCATGAATCATGAAAAGACATATGGTGTTATTCGAACACCTTGTTCCAAAGTACACTCAGCTATTCGATAATAAACTTCACCAACAGTAAGCTGAACTCAGTTTGTCTTTAGTGTGGTCCAGAAGCTTTCACGTGAGTTACATTTTACTGTATGAGAACCATGTGACTCACTGGGAACCAGGTCATGCTCCTTGTTCCTGTGGTGCGGTCATGGTCAAAGTCTCTTTGTTCATGACTAACATTTGGATTAAGATAAGGGGGGGTTCCTTGTAGGAACCCCCCCCTTACCTCTTTCCCCGTTTGCCTCCCCGTCACACCTCACTGGGAAAAATCCCTCACTTCCCAGATGAGGCGGTCTGAAGTTCAGGGTGTTTCCCATCGAGGCCACAGAAGCCTGTCGATACACAATCACCAGGAGAACTCCACTGGCAGAGATGCCTTCACATTTCGGTGGCATTCACAGACTACACGTGGAATAGGACACATCAGTTAAGGAGGCTTGATATCAGCCGGCCAACTGTCCTTCATATCAACCTGAGAACATCTATGTAGAGAACAACGTTTGTTATTAGCTTTGGCTGATGAATTGTTTCGGGCTTTTGAAAACATCAGCCTGTCTTGTGGTTGTTTTACGGTCAATATTGTGAAAACTGGAGGAACTTACAACAGTTTTTTTTTTTTTAATATACATTAAGTGCCGTTTTGGATTTGTTTCGATGTAATAACGATGTGGTTTTGAAATGCTGTACTTAAGGCTACTTGCTATTACTTGTAAGCACTGCCTGGCCCCGTATCTGTGTAATAATAAAGGCTTTGAGAAGCAAGAATGTTTTTCCACCTACTTTATTATGTACAAGTTCCAATGCCACACAATCACCAGACAATAAACGATTGTCTTTAACGTTATGTCAATAACGAGAGCCTTTTACAACACGGCGAGCTTACAAAGCAGATCAAGTCTGTTACATAAATGTGCAAAGAGCTTGTATTAAATTATCCCTGTAAATGTGAAAGTACCCAGAAATGAAGGCATCGCCTGCTTCCCCCTTGAAAAAGAAACTGCAGACGTTTACAGCCAATGGAGGTTGGTGTTTAACAGTTATTATGTGGACTCTGGGTTCAGTATTTAAGAGTTTAAAACAGTGCTACGGTTTCTATGATAACATGAAACTCTTAACCCCTCGTCCCATTTTGTCAGGCTGTCTGGTCCGGAGGCTGGAGCGTCTTCATCAGTTTGTGAGCGACGGGAAGGAACTCTAACTCCCAGCATGCCCTGTGGAAGTCCCTCATGTCTTCATTCTCTATCCACTTCAGAGCCTCCCCTTCATCTAACACAATTAAAAAGAGTGGACAGAGGATGAGAGAGCGTAGTTAGATGCTTCGGGTTTATTATGAGCACCTCTCAGTGTTCGTGATGGTGTGGTCCTCCCTTTCCTCTGAGGGTTAGTGATGTGAACAAGAGCATGTTCTTTCCAGCATGTCCCCCCCCCCCCTTGCAATGTAAGAATTAGTAATAACACTGAGTACCAACCTAAGTATGTGGTGAGGATCTCCAGCAGTGACTCTCTCTCCTGTGTGTCCAGCAGCTTCTCTGAGCCGCCGCTGATCATGTTCCACAACGCCTGACAGACCTGGCCCACCAGCTGCCAATCACCTCGTCCAAAGTCTCTCAGACAGTCCACAAGCCTGATCACACACACACACACACACACACACACACACACACACACACACACATCGCGTGACTCGAGGCAGAGGGATTCACATGACCGGCAGGTTTGTGGGCATTAGCTCCACTTCATTGGACCTACATCTGAAAGAGGACTGTGTGTGTGTGTGTGTTTGAAGGGGAAGTAAGAATTGAAATGTTCCATCAATGATAACTTTTGGGAGTGAGAAGCTAGCACTAGAATATCATTTATACTTTATTTGTAGTTATACTTAATTGTATCACTACTGTAAACAAATAACATCACGTTTGTGATGATTATTGGCATCTTGTTCATGTCAGTGGAGCTGTTGTGCTCATGCTTGTTAAAATGAAGACCATATTTCGCCCCAAAACAGTTTACTCTCTGTTGCAACTGATGATATGTTTGCAAAATAATTCCAGAAAGCATTAGTTCAGTTTGATATTAAAGGAATAGTTCAACATTTTGGGAAAGACATGAAAACACAACCTTTACTGGCTGAGAGATGGACGAGAACATGATAACTGCTGAATATGAAGCTAAGGCCAGCAGCCAGTTAGCTTAGCTTAACATAAAGACCAGAAACACTAACAGGAGGGGAAACAGCTAGTGTGGCTCTGACCAAAGGTAATAGTACTATTTCTGTATAGATGAATCAAAAAAAAACAAATACAATGTGTGAATTAGTCAACTTTAGAAGTGATGGATTTGGTTTCCTTCAGACGGTTAGCTGTTCCCTCTGGTTTCCAGTCTTTATCTAAGCTAGAATAAGCTAAGCTAACTGTCTCTTACTTGGAGCTTCATATTTAGTGCAAATACTTGACAGTGGTATCGATCTTCTCATCAAATGCTCAGCAAGAAAGGGAATAAGCGCATAATTGTGTCAACGATACTTTGACAAACAGTTGACCAACTGGCATAACATATAGAATACAATAATTATGGTGATATCTCAAAATGATATATATACGTTATCGACTGATTTTATATTGTTTTATGATACTGGTTATGAGCACCAAGATGCTCTTACACACACACACACACACATGAACAGACTCCTAATCTCCAATTGCATTCGTCCTTACTTGGCAACAGCCCCCTCCACTGAGAGACTGGCCCTGTTGGGAGGGTCCTGAGCCAGGTTGGTGAGGACCCCGCAGGCTGAAATACACATCTCAGTGCTTTTTGAGTCCAGCAGTGTCACTACAAACTGGTGCACTGAGGGAGAGAGAGCGGAGAAAGATGATGGTGTGAGGGAGTAGACGAAGACAAAGTAGGGCAAAGATAAGAGAGGGCAGCTATCGCCAGTGTCAGCCGGCAAGTTCATAGTGACTGTAGCTGGCCTTGCAGATAAGTCCAGACCAAACACGACACAGTATGCAGAGATACTGTACTGGGCATTTCTGTGTCAAGGTGCCCAGTATTCTGTATCTGTGCTTGAATGATAAGATTTAGGCATATTTACGTACGCCTTTTAAAATGACTTTCTGTGTATTGCTAGGCCTAGATCCTTTTTTGATTCTAACATGGCAACTCTTAGCTCACCTTCCAGAAAGAGTTAATGAATACTTTATGGCTTAACCAAAATAGGAAGTGAATATAGTCTCATGATGGAGGGTTTTTCGTGTGTCTGTTGATGTTTGTGTCCACCACATACCGTTGTTTTGCATGATAAAGTCCCGTACATCCTTGGACTGTGACAAATTTCCATATGCACAGGTGGCCTCAAGCATGGCGTCCATGCTGGAGCAGAGCACCAGCTTCAACATCACTGAAATAAAAAGAAAGAGTGGGCAAAGGAAAAGAGAGAAATGGGGGTGTGAAAGGGGGAGGGAATTGAACAACAGCAGGGAAATGGGAGGGGGGGGGGGGGGGGGGTTACAATCAGCAAAATACACCTGTTGTTTTTATTTTTCAGCTCCACAGTCTTTTAGTCTTACACTTTGCCACGGTGAGTTGACTGCATCTGAATACAGAGCTCTCCTCCTGGTAGAAGGACAGGTTGTTGATGGTGGCAGCCACATTCACCAATAGCTCCTCGCTTTCCTGCACACACCTCAGCTCTGTGCCACAAAAACACAAAATGAAAAGCCACTGCTAAGCTTAACCTTGAATGAACATCATTTCTAATAGAGATCTTGAAGTAAATGTCTCAAACCTTTCCTTAAAAATCCTCCTGTATAAAATACAACCAACAGAGGGAGCATCCGCACTGAACAGGCTTTCATTTATGAAAGATGTCTGCCCTCTACTCCCTCATTCTGGTCTCTAGTCTCAACATAATGTGAGAGATTATGATCAGAACTCGTGCATTCACAGAGAACTCAAAATACACAGCTCTTCACCTTTTAATGACCAACCCGGTGAATCCAGGTGACAGCTTTACTTCCTTTTATGTTGATGAAGAGGAGCAGATTATAAATACAATAAATATAACTATTATAGAACTATTTAAATATGATAAATACATGCATAAATACAGCCTTTGCACATTACAGCTTGGGCCACACTGATGTGACACTGTGAGATTATCATAAAAGTGGCTGTTATCTGTGGTTTTTGCTTGATATAGACAGTTTGATCATGAGCTGGCATATATACAAAGGTCAATGTGGCCCAATCCAACCAGCCGTGACACTGTGAGCGACTTGGAAACTGAGTCTGCTCCTGATATAGCAGCAGATGTCATGTGCTCAGTCATAAATCGCGGATATTGCGGTCGGCGTCAACAGGCGGCTGTGTCGCATTGAATTTCGTTTCTGTTTCTGACTGGAAATGCCGCTTTGTTGTGTGCCACCCCCCAAAATAGCTCTGTAAAGCGGCACGGCCTGTCATAAACTTAATCAAAACAGGAGATGGATCAGCCAACCCCGCTCTTTCACTCTTTTATCCGCTACTGAGATTTTGTTTTCTGTATCCAGCTGTCACACCAACTCCATCATCTCCCCCATTCACTTATTTTAAGTTTCTGTCTTCATTTGCTGAATTGTGTTTATTTCATTTTCTCTCCCAACTGCCATGACGTGTGTAGGAGGCAGGCAACAGACAAATCGAGAGTTTCACAACCACCTGCGTATCAGTTCAGCCTGTCTTGAAACCATCTAACCACATGGGAGAATTTCACACACACACAAACCAAGTCGGCTGTGAGATGTGACAGAACATCCTGCAAATGCAGTGAAGCGCTTCGCTCTGTCAGACTTGAAGAAACAACAGGTAAACCGAAAGAGGATGTGCATTGAACGAAAAGCACTGAAAGGAAAGCGAGCAATGGATTGAACAGACAAAATGAGGAGCGTGTTTTCGACTTGTTCCCAGCACAGGGGAAGTGGTTGGGTGCTTAGCAGATACTGTACTCACAATGCACAAAACAGCTATTTTTAAACTTCAGAACTCCAGATTTTCACACACTGCTCCCTTTGTATAACATGTACAATAAGAACAAATCTAGAAACGTGATTGGCGTACATCTTCTTCTGACTGTATCTTCTATTTTTCAACTTTCAAAGTAGTTTAATTAAACTGCTCACCAAGTGTCTCCATCAGCAGCTGAATGCAGGCTGTGTGGGTTGCCAGAGCTGGACCTACAGCCGGGTGGCTGCACATGTTTGCCAGCACCCTGACCAGCTTCACCAGCACGTCCTCGTCCTGCAGCACTTTCGCTGGAGGGGCCCGAGGACCTTTCTGTGGTTGTGTGTGTGGTGAGCCGTCTCTACGCTGGTAGGCGTCGTACAGCTGCAGCAGTGTGTCCATGCAGCCCTCGCACTGAAAGAGCTGCCATCGAGCCTCGTCGCTTTTGGCCGTGAGGTTCCCGAGGGTGAAAAGAAGGCGCACGACGAGGTCCTGTGGGAGAACGGTGAAGAGTACTGCAGTGGTCTATGTGCATCTTTGTGCAATTATTTGATTGAAAGTAAACCAACAAAAAAAACGTCTTCAGTTTCTTTATTTTGCAAATGTTGCTGAAAGGCCAGACTGCATTGGGAAAAGCTACTTAATGGCTTCAAACATCTTATACAACTGATCCACTTGTTCTCGTACAGCATTTTAACGTGTCCAGTGCTAGAGGTAAATAGTATGCAGATAGTAAAGGACATATATTTTGAGCGTGCTTGTACAAGTTTCTTTTATCTATCACATGAATGGATAGTTTAGGGATGAAACTATAAACATTTCATTCCTGTCTGTGCATCTCGCTCATCTCTTGTGTTTCTTACTGGTTGTTACTGGTTGCTCGTCACTCCAGTTTTCACCAGATCATGCAGTTCACCAATGTGGAACTAATGCTACGGCCAAAGTAACAGCTCATGTTCAGTAGCTTCTTGTGTTTGTGAAAATTCTTGAACCGGCCCAGCTTCCCAGACTCCAACTCACCAAGACTTCTAAGTACGTCTTTGAACTGTTGCCAGCTGCTGTCTTATTCTGCTTATTCTTAAATTAAGCACTTCCCACTGCTTAAGACAATGTATTCAAATGTCTTGTTTTGTCCGATCAACAATCCAAAAACGAAAGATATATAATTCAAAACAGAGAAAAAGCTGGAACCAGCAAACTTTTGACATTTTTGCTTGATGGTTATGTTGAAGAAAATCCTCATATAACTTGTTATGTTGAAGTTAGCACACTCTGGTTTCATCACAACATTCCTTGAAAGTGGTAAAGGCGCGCCAGACAAATTGGAATATATATATATATATATATATATCATTCAAAATATTTCCCGTATATGTATCACTTGTCCTGCCAGAATGTCATCTTTACCCAGACGAGGACATGAGAGCAGAACATAATGAGGAGACTAGATGTGCTGTGTTTGTGTTTGTGACTTTAGACTATAAGAGTAAGCTGTAAGAACTAATACTTTGGACTTGGTGAGTGTTACCTTGTGTACATTATTAAAACACTTCCCGCTGGTTGCAAACTCCAACTACTATGTCTCTTCTCGTCATTCCTGCCACAACAGTTATAATAAAATATTTATATATGAATTTAGTATATTTAGTATAGTATATTTACTGCATATGTTCTCAAAAAAGGATCTCCCCCAAGGGTGTTCCTGAGCACTGCAGAATATTAATCATTCAGTCATCATTAGATCCTATGAGATTTAATGAGTAATTCAAGCTCACCAGCCACTTGACCTGCAGCATCGTGAGCATGCCCTGTCAAGTGTCACTCATTTCCCCCATAGGTCCATATCTGGACATGTTTGAAGGTAACTACACCCTATCTTTTCGATGAGTTATCACACACTTGCAGAGGAAACGGTGACAAATGACACCCTGTGCGTCACTCTTGTCTCCACTTAGTAAATAACATGAGGAGCAGGTGAGCTGAGAACACACTATTTTCTTCCATAAACCAGCAGTGGTATTGGTATTGGATGTCCCGGGACGAGGTGCTTATTACATGTATTACTCTCCAGTGTGTGTGTGTGTGTGTGTGTGTGTATTTGTAGGCGTGGGCGTGTGTTTATTTTCATTGAGATTAAGAACACATGTCAGTCATGTATGATTGCCAAAGCCCCACCCTTTTCTTCTGTTCCAACTCCTCTTTTCTATCACTCCTCCCCTCAACCTCTGTATCACCTCTAATTTATTTATCCGCTCACCTCATTCTTTTTCTTGTTCTCCGCCCCTTTCGTTGATTCACTCAGGCCCTCCCGGGACGAGTTAATGTCAAAACACACGCAAGAATAAGACCAGAATGCTTCGTGCCAATGGACAGAATGTTCTTGGAATTGAGGCACATAAACAACTTGCTCTGGGGGTAAACATGTTTAGTGGATATCATCATGGACGCCTGAACATTCACTTCTCTTTAATACACACAGACTCAAACACACACACACACGCAAGAGAAGGTCCGTGGACTCACCTGCTTTTGGTGATGTTTGTTCAGCAGTTCTAAAAATAGTTGGTAGCAGTTGGGGTTCTGGGCCAGAGCGAGGCGGCACTCCGAGTAAGAGGAGAGTTTACTGAGGGAGAGATGGGACAACAAATACCACTGACTATTCCACTCACTGACTGCTCCGCTATGTTGACTTAATTTGGAGATATTAAATCAACACTGCTAATGGATAAGTAGCTCTGGACTGGGATCTACCTTTCATGCTTTCATTATCTTGGGCTGTATTGGAAAAACACTTCTAACGAACACGAAAGCGCAAAATGTTTTATTTTGTGCTTCAAACACTGAGACAGGTTCTGTTGAAACCTTAAGGGAACAACTGAAGATGGGGATTCAGAGCATCATTGCAATTGAACCATTCTCCCATGTGCCTCTGCAAAAGCTCAAGTGTACAGCTGAAATCTACTGCATTGCATTTATTCTGAAGCAAGAAGTGCAGCGCATCGGTGGAATAAGTTGAATGATGAGGGACCGATACAGCTGAGCTCAAGTCTGGTTCAGTAAAAGAGCAGTACACTTCCAGCTTAAATTCCATGTGAAATATTTTGCCTGCAAGTACTTAAAGAAAGAAATAACACATTCTTCTTCTTGACAGTTAAATGTGACTGTTTTTTTTTGACAAGCAATAAAATGCATTACTGCTGACTTCAGTGTACTCAAAGGTTTTGCTGCTACAGCCTTACTTGGTCTGGTATGATCAGCAGCTGAAGGTGGCTAATATTAGCTAATGTTGGCAAGCTTTATGTGTGTAACTGACATTACAGAGTCAGTTTGCTCACCTGAGTCTTTGCTGCTGCACTACTGTTACACAAGTTGCATCGTCTCCCTTTAAACTATTGTACACGTGTATTTTCTCTCCGAGTACCTGCATATACAGTTACAGAATACCCAGTTTTACATTTTGTCAGATTAGTGTAACCTTGGAAGTGAGTTTTGTAAACTGTTGGCACAGTTTTTTATTTGCTCGGAGCTTTGTGTGACTTAAAGCACCTTACTGATGTCGTGTCTAACTCTGAGTGAGCAACACAGCATCTTACTTTTGTTACTTCTAGTTTAGATGTGATCGTTTTGAACAGACCAAAGGTCCTAACATCAACTTTACTTTAAACTGTGCATGCAGTAGCCTTTTCTTTGCATGTACGTCGTCACAATTAAATTCATTTGCACATTCAGAACTCCACTGGAAAAGCTAAAAAACGATTACATTACAGCAACTGGCAACTAGCAACTGGCTGCGTCACTACCCTACAGTGTTTTTGTTAGGATTCGGACACAAAAACAGATGTATAATTACTTTGCCAAAGGCTATGTTTCTCTGGAAACACTTGTTTTGCGAGACCAAATTACAAACAAAGACTCCATGTTAGAGGAAAAAAGAAAGCAGGGGAGTTCGACGCAAAGTCACTGCTGGGGTTAGAAAGTAAAAGAGCTGTAAAAGGGCTGTTTTGATTCCGCTCACAACAGGTGATGATGGTTTGTGTTTGTGAGCCGAGGAGAGGAGGAGGACGATATAAGGAAGAATTTATGCTGATGGAAGTGCATGTGTGATACCTGTATATTCTGGAAATGTTGGTGCAGATGTCCGGGTCTCTGCGGCGATGACGCAGCACCACACAGAGCTCTGACAGTATGGAGAAGGAGATGAAGAGTGGACGGGAATCAGGGTGATCTGCAAGGTTCCTCAAGGTTGCTGTCAGCTAAAGGGGTCAAAGGTCGACAGAGAGAAGCGTGTGAGTGTTGGATGGCAAGAAACAAATGTACACAAATGTACTTGCTGTATCAAAGCGTTGATATTTAGGCCAGTGGTGTGTTTCAGTGTTGTGGTATTGTGCTGGTCATATGCTCATTAAGGCTGGCCGTTGGCCCGTACAGGACGCCATACAGCAGAGCGACCGGAAACTATTCAGGATGGACATTAATCATTTTATCATAAAAAGGGAAACAGTCATTTCCAACGCACGGCAGCACTGGGCGTTCTGGAAAGTCCTAGTCTGCGTGTTTCCTTTCTTTAACAACATAATGAATTGTGTTAGATATCAAATGAGCCGTTTGCTTGAGCCAACTTGTGCAGTTAGCAGTAATCATTTTCGGAAGAGTGAAGCACTGTGTGTTTTAGAATGAAGTGGCCAGGCCAGCAGAGAACATATACCAGAAATAAACATGTTTGTCTAATAGTGGGAAAGTCTACATCATCGAACAAAAACACGAAGAATATTATTTAAGTTGTGTTCCTAGTACATTGTTTTTAACTCGCATAGTCAAACTGTAGAGAAAGTATGTCTATTATTTAATAAACAGGAGTAGATGCTTCCACAAGTAGTGATACAAAAGCTATTGGTTACATAAAATATCTAATAAATCATTCAAAACTATTTAAAATATCCTTTAAAACGTTGCCAGCAGTGCTGAGTGTGACACACCTGTACAAGGATGTGCCCCGCTATTGTGAAGTTGGTGTCTTCAGCTGTGCAGAGCCTCTGGATGAGTTTCTGAGCCACACCGACACAGTTCTTGTCTAGCAGGAGTCTGATGATTGCACTGTTTCCTGAGAGAAATTTCAGAGTCCCAACACAGTACAGCAGAGCTTCTCCAGATGAGGACACATCCTCGTTGTTCAAAATGCCCAGAAATGAGTCTAGACACAAGAAAAAAACAAACGTTACCTTCCATACTGTTGGGAAGAAAAACATTGGCAATCTTTAATGACCTGGTAAAGAGGTTCCATGGTAAATGACCAGACACAAGTATGACCAAACATATATAGAACGGACAGACAGATTGGAGCAGCTCATATGCCAGACATAAACAAAAACATTTTTGTGGGAAAATCGACATCAGCCAACAAACACAGAAAGTAGATTATTTAACATTGCGTTTCTTTACAATGACACAAAATAACTGTGTTTTTTACTCACATATATTTTAGCACACAGGACTTGGTACAGAATAGGAAACCTAAGCTAGATCCCCGTGACCTCGAACAGCGTTCACCTATGATAGTGTGAGAGTTGTTCTGGAAGAGGATGTCGTTGCTTTCACTGCGGCTGATCTGGAAGATGAGCTTACAGATGTTGAGCAGGTTGTTTCCACTCACACACAGCTAGGGAGACAAATGCAAAAAAATCAAACACACAACTTTAGTATTTAGTGCCCATATGCCCTGGATGCCCGAGCGATAGTGACTTAGTGGCAGACTTGCTGACGCCCACATAGGCACAGACGACTCACAGCAAGGCAGAGCTCGGCGATGTGCAGGTTGAGCTGGGCA
Source organism: Melanostigma gelatinosum (assembly GCF_949748355.1). NCBI lineage: Eukaryota > Metazoa > Chordata > Actinopteri > Perciformes > Zoarcidae > Melanostigma > Melanostigma gelatinosum. The sequence continues at coordinate 13,496,484 of NC_136652.1, read as the reverse complement.
GAGTTGAGGTCGACGAGGCGGAACAGTGTTCGAAGTATCCCTGACCTCCTCTTACAGCATCGGCCGAGCATGTCCGCGTCTGCCAAGGTGCCATGGAGACCGTCACACAAATCACACAGTCGGTCCACCGAGCCCTCAGAGCTGCCTGGCATCGCTGGAAGCCAGATATTGCAAAAGGAAAAACAATCATGTCAAATTCAGGGCAGCATGTCAAACATTCACGGAGAAAGCAAACAGCCCAAAATGAAAATACCCTCATGTGTGTGTGTGTGTGTGTTGGCAAGGGTGTGTCCATATAAATACAGATGATTGATGTTTTGTGTATCTTGTATGGTATGTATGTGCAATATGCAAGGTGTACATTTATCATTAGCATGAGGAACCTGAGGTTAAATCCTCAACATCAATAATGCCTTGGTCAGCAGTAAAATAACATTCCGCTCCCTTTTCTAAGCAGCTTTGTGTTTCAATGGTCAAATGCAGGGGAACAATTCTGCAACAGGCAGCTGCGATCTTGACGCAGAGGAAGAGAAAGGGTGGAGTCTTTTCCTTGTTTTTGAGGTAAAATAAATGTTTTCCTTGCAGAAATAACAGGGTTTGGCCATTTCTAAAAAAGGTTGGCTGCAGCCTCACTCTCAACATTTCACTGCATTTCCCACTGATTCCGAAAGGTGTTTTATGCATGAGCCAGAAGGCACTTGGTACAATAAATATTTAATATGTATCTTTCAAATGAATTTTCCATTAAATTTGTAGTGTTAAAATATTTACAGCCATGTATTTCATTTCATGGCTGCCAGACTACAGTTTCAGGCTCAGACAATTCTACATGGATGCCAAACAAATGACTGTTTTGTTTGCCTTTCTTCAGTGGTTGAAGTGACAGTGCTTTTTCATTGTGTGAGACTTCATGCATGACTATCTGCCAATGGTAAAACCTGCTGGTTGAAAGTGAAATGTAATTAGGAAACATAGACGACGAAGAGAAGCTTACTTTTAATTTAAAAAAAGACCAAAGTCACTGCACCAACATTCTTTTAGATTCGTCTCAGAGACTTTCTTCAGCCCAAAAGAAAAATAATAATATTGAAAAGTGATACTGTGAGTGAAGTTGGTGACAGCAATTTGATATTCGTTGGATCAAATGAATGGACCTGGTCAAAACTAATGCATGTCACATGTTTGCACTTTTTTTTATTGGGTTTCTAATTGCATTGCCCACACTACCTGCAGCCACACGCTCTAGTTGTTGGAGACGAGGCGCAATCGTATTATTCCACACCAATGACTCTGCATCCTCCTCCGTGCTTGTTGTGTTGACTCCGTTCCCCTGCTCTGAAATGTGAAGAGAGAATTGAAGTCAGCCAATTACCACAACCCGACGCAGACAATGAAAATGAGCTCGCGCGCATGGTTCACAAGTTCACCGTCTTAAAATAAAACAGCAGGAAGTTTGATGCCACAATGAAAGGTCACCATCCACAGTTACACTTCCTCTTATTTCTGTTTCTGTGCTGAAATAGTCTGCATGTGGGCATTTGAGTGTGCGCACGTGTGATGAAAACACGCGTGTTTGTGCACGCAAATGTCTGCAATCTCACACGGCATGCAACTTTTTTGTTTAACATTTTGCATACCCCCTTTCATGGTGTGCTGCAGGAAACTGTTGTGGCCCAAACCAACAGCTCTCTCAGCTATTGGCTGGCTGCCTCTCATGGTGGAAAATGAGGCTCTTAGCAACAGCACCCCAATCAAAGTTTGACATTCAAGAAGGGGTGTTCAGTTACTGAGGGAGAGGTGTGCCTATGCTGCTTGTGAAATCCCATTTCTGGGCTCAAGTCTTAGTCTAATAATTTGACACACTTGATTTCAGTTTGGCTAGAGACCATCATAGAAAATACAAGTAAAGTCACTGAATGGTTGAGTGGTATGTCAGGAAAAGTTGTACCTGTACTTTACATGCTGTACAAAATGTACCATTCATGTTAAATATGTAAAATAAAAAAAGCCTCGAAAGAGGTTCAATTAGTATATCTGGACAAACCTGTTCTCCGTCCTGCTGCGCTCTCGGTGAGTCGAACGCCTGAGTCAACACCGGGCTGCTTTATTCTACTGTTGGCACAAAGAAACACAAGGACAGTGTCGAGTTACATCACAATGGGGAAATGAGTCATACAGTATGTGACTGCTGACGAGTTTAGTTGTATTGAATTGACTTTGGGAGCTCATGTGGACATTAAGGTAATAGTAAAAAAAGAAGTCAAAGTGTCAACGAATACTTGTCCGTGAAAAGATGCTGACTTTATATTCGGTCAACAAGGCTACAGGCGTATTTTCACCAAGAGCCACTAGGTGTCCCTGTTGCAGCAGAGGTTGAGACGCGTGTGCAGGCGCCGTTATCTCGAATGTGCGTGTGTCTGTGTTTGTATATCTGCATGCAGATACACGTGTATGTCTGTTTGTGCGCGACTGCTTGTAAGTTTTTGTGTGAATCTTTGTGTCCTGTGCAGGCGTGTGTGGCGTTGTGCATCACAAACTGCAATCCCCAACAGACAGGAACTAAGATCTGAGCTTTGTGGGCAGTTTGGTTAAAGCTGTTCATGCTTTGTCACTGTGAGCCGTCTCCACAGCCTCACCGCCTGTGTGCAGTAACCGTAAAGTGCTTTTAAAAAACACACCCCTTGTCATGCTCTGCTATGTGTTGTGGCTTTCCCTCTGCATGTCACTGTTGCATCTTACTCTTTGCATGTCACTGTTAAGTCTGCAGATACAAAGAGAGTGACTCAATGCAACAACTGTAAAACACGACAGGCAGTGTGTCTTATGACTACTTACTGTGTGACCAACTGAGAAAAGAACTATCAATAAATAGATAAACACAAGCAGCATGGTGAGTCGTCCTAATCACTGCTATAACTGTAAGATTTACTCGACAAGTCCCACACTAAAGAGTGACTCAATCATAGAAAATATGGAAAAGTGTAATCACTCCTGTCAAAGACAGACATTATCATATCATCAGGACTCCGAAGCTTCTACAATGACACGAGTACAAAAGGCGGACTCTCAGCTTATTGAGCTCTTACACTCAAGTGAGCCTAATTTCACGGTTTTGCTGACAGGTGTGAGACAGAAAATGGCCCTAGCTATTGTAAAAATGTCTCCTTTTCATTCCATTGGAGGATCACCAGCAGGCGCTGCTTGATCGCATTATCAGTAATAGACAGTGTGCGGGTTTGAGTATAGAGTGCACTTTCATTTTGGAGGAGATTTTAGTGATTGGTGTAAAATGGCACACAGGGCATATGTAGCAGGGGAGCTGGCCAAGGTCTGTTGCAGTGAATGTCAGAGAGGGGGCTTTGGCTCTGTATGATAGGATTAAGAGCCTGATAATAAGGCCTCTTTGTGTGGTGCTGCATTCTCTGAGACATGACCTCATCCCTGTCTTAGGCCTGGCCAGTGCACTGCAGTCACAACACACGCTGCTGCCAGCCTTGCCCAGATGGGCACCCAAATCTAATAGAGAGCCATTTGGAGCTATAAAGCTCCAGCTTATTGGAGAAAAAGTACCTAGTGGATGTCTAATCTCCCCTATCTTTAAATCTCATCCAACTCCTCATATTAATCTGTCATGCTGTGTCTATACTTGCAGTCCGTGTACTTGTGTCTTGACTATCTCTGTGATTTTCACTTTGTTTGTCTCTGTCTAATGTACCTTTTTATTAGATCGTTGCAACAACAGTGCTTCAAAAACTCTGACCTGACACCAATCGAGAAGTGTTTAATCTTAGCTTCTTGACTCATGAATTGACCGCAGCCTGACCTCTTGGGACTTCTCTTTGTCAGCAACAAGTTACATAAACATTGCATGTTAACTTGGCTTGTGAGGGCGGTGGTGGGGGAGGTTGTGCTGAGGGCAATAGCCCAGATTTCCTGTAAAAGTGTTTTATGGTCCGTCCGTCCCTCTACAGCCTCAGCTGCCCCACCCAATCGATCGTCGGATGGATTGTAACGACAGCCCCTGACACCACGCCCAGAATTATGCCCCTCGTTCTGACACACAGCTGATGAGGTCGGCAGAAATAAGCAGAGCTTTCTGTACTGTGAAAGTGTGAAGGCTGACACATGATAGTCGTGACAGATAGAGGTAGTTCCACTGAAAATGGAGCTGCATTTCACTGTGACCAAGATATAGTGTACAGTAAATAATATGAGGTTGTAAAATGGGCTTGAGTGGCTCAAGTTGAAGAATTTGAAATATTGGTTGCTGGCCTAACTAAATTGATCAGCTGTCAGGGATGGTAGCTGAATGTATTTAAAATAAAACACTAGTCATTAACACCGGATTTGACTTTGTTTGATGTTCGTCCCTGTACAGTATAAAGACATGTCAATCAAGATTGAGCAATAGCCTCTGTTTTAATTTTTGTTGACTTTTGGATCATGTGTTAAGCATAGCACAAAAAAAACAACACTTATAATGATATCAGCCTTACTAAGCTATATCTCTGGACCAAAATGGGAAATGCAAAGAGATAGGCAAGAAAGCAAGGAGGAGGAGGAGGAGGAGGAAGATTTAATGAAAGGCAAAAATGGAAGGCACAATCAACCCCATCTTGTAATGGCTACCACTGCAACCTTTGTGTGCCTATAAATCTTCAAGTCATTGTCGCACTGTCACTTGGGGTGGGGGTTTGGGGGTTGGGGGTTGGGGGGGTAGACAAGAGAGAAGGACAGATCTTGCAAGTCAAACAGAGGCCTTTCTGTACCTTTCACTTGCTGTTCTGCGTTGGCCTGGTTTGTGGGGACCACTGCGGAGCTCGGTGTGGTCTGTACTGGGGAGTCGTTTGGCTGACAGCTGCTTTTGTGCTGGGCCTGGATTTAATCGTTCTTTCACTAAACACACAGAAAGGATGTGGTAAGTTATTTACAGGTTGCCGCTATATGCTGCAGTGTTGTTGGTGCTTGTTTCACTATAAAAGTACATTTGTAAACTATATATGCACATGTACTCAATTCAAAGATTTCCAAATCCAGTCAATGCTTTTAAACATCCTCATTATCTATTTCATTGCTCCAAATAGCAGAGCAGATTTGCAAGACAAGGTTTGAGAGAGAGAAGGAGCACTTTCATTTCCCACTCAAAACAGTAAATCAGGTTTTTCACCCAGCCCAACCACAGAGAATGTTAATCAGGAATAATGTCGGCTGTAAATGAGGAATAATATCGGCACGTGAATGGCTCCATTCATTTTCTCGAAAACTACTCTGGCTCTAGTCCTTTACAGGGATGCAACGAGTAAAATAAATGGGGTGTGGTTTTCTTTTTTACTGTCTCCCTGTTTAAAAACTGCACCATCTAACACTTTCTTTGTAAGCACAACATGGATAGTTCGGTAATAATAACAACGTTACTTGTGTCTACCATCTTTTTTCTCTTGATCTTACAGAAATATGTTTTCCTTACTGTCTTTGTGTCCCTCTACAGGAGACAACGTGGTGAGCGATCCAGCCCTGAGGAGGCGTGCCCGCGTCCCTCGCACCCCCTTCTTCACTTCCTGTGGGGCACTGGGGGTTTTAGGAAAAGCCTTGAAGGGATCCTCAACATCAGAGTGGACTGGAAACTTTGGCTTCTGGTACCACACAAACATATCAGTGGAATATGATGGTGTGAACAATGAGCCACAACTTGAATCCACAAATGAAAGTTATTATGTCAAGAGACTATTTTGGTTACTCATGCATTCCTATTTTTTATTTCATATATATTAACATAATAATCCCATTTATTAAAATGAATATGCTTTCATGTTGGTGTACAGAGGCGTGTTTACTCCACATCCTTTTTCAGTTTTCATGGTAATGCTAATAATATCAAAAGATGCAAATATGTTACAACAAATAACACCTTCATTTAAAACTTAAATACTATCTGAACTACCATACTGCATGAAGGTGTGTGTGTGTGTGTGTGTGTGAGATAACTTACATGGTCTAAAGGAGAGAGGCGTGTCCCTGAACCTGGCCTCGAGTCAGGTGCATCAAAATTTTGAGCATGAAGACTGAGGAGTGAAAAAAAAAAGTCAAATTATTCAACGAGTCCCACAGTTGATCTCAGGACCTGAAAAATGAAGCAGATTTAATTGAAATGTGTAACTAACCTAAAGGTAGATGGAGGTCTGCCCTCACGGTCAGCGCAAACAATGCTTTTTCCAAAAAGCTGCCTGTGTCCATCTCTGGGAGTAAATGGTCGCTGAGTGGAGTGGACTCGCAGGGACCGTCTGGCTTCACTGACAATCTCTGCACTTGTTTTCCTCACTGCGTTACGTCGTGGAATGAAGGGGCTGCAAACCTCATGTTTTCTATCCATAGAGGCCATTTAGGCTGATGTGACATTTGCCGAGACAGTCTGCCAATGACTTCAGTGGTTTGAGTTCATTATGCAGGTGGTGACAGGGTGTCACACTGATGGGAAACATAAAATAAGGATAATGCCAGAAGAGAAAACGAACAGCAGGTGTAAAATGCATCGGAAGTTGTAATGAATAACATTTGATGCTTGGCAAGCGGAGATGATAGAGGTATCCAGATCCTTTGAGTGATCTTAAGTTGCAATGCTACAATTTAAAATGACTCCTATGGCAAATAAAAGTCCTGCATTCAATCTTATTTAGGTAAAAGTATGGAAGTATGATCAACAAAATGTACTTAAATTATTAAAAGTAAAAGTACTCATTATACAGCAGATTATAGCCCATACCATTGTTATGATTGCATTTAATTGAAATGATTGCAATGCATCATATTTTATAGGATATAAAAAAATGCATGCAAATCATAATTTGCAATGTAACTATAACTGTAAGATGAATGTAGTAGGGTAAAAAGTACAATATTTACTTCTGAAATGTGGTATAAAGTAGCAAAATTCAAGTAAAACACAAGTACCTCAAATGTTATGTAAGTGTAGAAGGCTAGTACTCACTTACACTTAATTATATAGCTCTGACAGGTTCAACAGTGAGTCCAAATTGTTAAAATATTTCTAGAAAGAACATCCTAATAATGTCTTATTTTTGTGAATGACAAATGCGCGTTCACGATCCGTCTCCATGGTGACCAAATGATAGCTTGGACAACAAACCCGAGAAACAAAATAACCAAAACATTCAAAGAGATCTTAACTTTGAATTATTCCCCGTAGGAGCAGATGAAGACGTATATTCTGTAGTAAGTGCACCCACCTGTTAAATGACCAGACCGAGCAGGAAGCGGTTGAACAAACCGGGGTGTGAGCAGTATGTCCATAATGTTTAACAGATAGTAAAGAAAACTACAATAAACCTACCATTAACCCCGGGAAAAACCTCTTTGGGTGACAATCGGGACAGTTTTCACTCCAGATTTTCAATTCGGCTTCCACGGAAAAAACAAAAACAATCACAACACCAGCAACTTGTTGATAATTGTTAAGTTTTCCAGCTCTGCAGCCTGCAGCAAGCTGGTCCGACGTGCACGAGCTTATCTGAATGGAAGTCTCGCGCGATTCGGTGACGCGCGTCTCCTCGCGGTGTAAAGGTAAAAGGTTGGATACAAAGTATGATTTGTTTTCAAGAAAATGTGTCGATTTAAAAATCGTAACAAATCGCTTTGATGAATATAGGCCCTCTGAAGGACAAATGGACAAGTAGGTGAGAGGAAACTTAAAGGAGCTAAACTCGAAATTCAGAGCATTAATTAACTCAGCAGACAACATTTGCAATGTAAAGATATGTTAGTGGAGGTCATGCTCAGAATGAAGTCACCCTGAGTTTCTTTGTGCTTTGTTTACACACACCGGGCTGGCGAGTCTCTGTTGTGGCCCATTGGCTCTAATGGACGTCGTGGACGCGTTGCTCCTCCCCTTCTGCTCCTCCACAGGTAAACACGGTTCTGTTTGCAATGTTTGTGCTGTTAGCATCGTTAGCTGCTAGCCGCCGGCTCAGCCCTCTCCATGCTGAGAGCCTTGTGAATTCTGTATTGAGCACCTTTTTAAGATTCGACAGGATTTATAGAAGGCTTGTCTGTATTTTGTGGGGGTCCTTAAGAACACAACGAGGCAAATGTCCTGAATGCCGAACTTAAACTTGTAGTCAGTAAATCAATATAATCTTCAGAGTCAAACAAAGTAAAAGTACACATAATTTGACCGTCTTAATGAAAATATTCATTAAAATATATTTTCAATCCTGGGCAGTAAAAACCCATGAAAAGTTAAAAAAAAAAAAAAAAAAAAAAAAAAAAAATATATATATATATATACAGCAAATACATTTAAGTGATAGACTGGATATGTTTCTATTTATATGAAGCTCTATATAAATGGGTCTTGCTATGAGGAAGTAAATAATATCACACAGTCTCTTACATAATCGTGTTTGAAAGAAAGGAGAAGTTGGGAAAACATATATATTTTTAAAGTTTATTTCTTCCATTGTTGCAGCAATATGCTGTCATGCATTTTAAAAGTTTCTAAAACAAACCTTCCCAGGTTACAGCAACCACTGCAGCGGTGTTATATAGACTATAGCAGATGGATGTGTGTGTTAAACACTGTATTCATGATTGGATAAAGCAGGGTAACAAAAGGCACAATTCAGTGTCACAGCGTATGAACCTACACTTCACACAAGCTTTATTAAGAGCACAAAATACACTTTTTCTACCGTTCCGATACCTTCGGTCCGTCGGTCAGTGAGTTCTCGAGGTCCTGCTGTAGTTGGGAGCAGCGGTCGTAGCTGTAATCTACTTTCACCCCTCGTTCATGTGAAAGACACACAGCCAGGTCATTCTCTATCATCCTGTAAGCCAGTGAGCTGGTTCTTTTGACATATCTGTTCTCTGTGACACAGAACAACATGTGTGCGCGCAAAATAAAAGCAGTATACCGTGTAAAACACAAGCTGTATTGAAAGTTACACGATTATTTACCTCAGACGAATGTAATTCAACAAAAGATACAAAGAAAAAGTTTATCATAAACAAAAAATGTCTCATATAAGCAGTACACACAAAATAATAATCTACTATAATATGGTATACATATGCACTTTCAGCAAAATTGTTGAATTTTGTTTTAAAAGGATTTAGCGTTTGCCAGCCCGACGTTCGGATTTGTCCACCATTTTGTCGCCACGGAAAGTATGACGTGTCAAAAAAAAGGAGTGGGCACAAAATGGTTGCAGACTTACGCCGTGTTCGTCAGCGAGAGTTTCATTCTCTAGTTGTGGTCGCACTGCAAGGTGGTGTGTGACGCAACAGTCCTGCTCCGGGTGCACCGTGAAACACACGGTCGTACAGGAGGAACGACCACCAGCTTTTACTTCCTCTGTCCATTTGATTTTGAACCGCGCCGTCCCCTTGCTCTCTTCAAGCCTCACGAACTGCAACTCAAAACATCAGTGCAGAGAAGAAGTAGAAGTGCATCGATGTTCCTAGATGAACTCAAGGTTCAGGAGGAGTACATGATGCAGAAGTTCATTCATTCGACTCACACGCTTCGCTCTGGGCTCTTTTAACTCGTCTAGCTGGGCCGACCACTTTAAACACCAATCAGGTCTGTCTGGATTTGCACATTCGTCCACTCGTAAACCTTGTCCCCCCCTTTTTCTTTTTTGCACCGTGAAATATACATCTGAACAATCTTGTGAGTCTCTGGTTGGATTTAAATAGCCTTACATGCTTCAGTCTCTTGGATACAGGGAACCAGATTGGCCGAGAGCGAATGCCGGGCATGCCCAATCACGGGGCATCACCATGGAGCTCAGCAGCCAATGGGAGGAGGAAGATGGTCTCTGTGATTTCATTGTCACTAAGGGAGGGGGGGGGGGGACATACTGCCAGGTCAGTTGGCACTGACATGCTTAAGCGGTGGACTCCATTATAGTCTGAGTCTATATGTTTGAGATAACCTGTGGAGCGCTTGCCAAGGAGAGACGAGCACAAAGCGGGTGTAAAGATGAAGCTGCTCTCAACCAGAGGAGCTGCTCACAGTGCACTCACGTCACCGTTGTCGCTGCCGCTCACGTCACAGGAATTAATTGGTTGATTTGTGAGAGCCATCGTCCTGGTGGAAGGTGGTGTCTCCTTGGCAACCAGCTCCATCTCTGACAGAGAGCACTCGAATTGCAGGACAGGGTTTTTTTTTTACAGTCCCTCAATCGCCATTCAGTCCTGGTTTGACCCCTGAAGAGTGATATCTCTTCTTCTCTTCTTCTCTCCATCTGTCCCTCTGTATTCTCCCTTTTTCTTTGACCTGTTTTCACCTCGGTGTTGCGTTTTATCTGCCTCATGCCTCCCAAAACCCCCGTCGTCTCTTTATTCACATGAATGCAATTATTATCGAATAGTCGATTTCATTGTTTGGTCTTTGAAATGTCAGACAATTTATGTTGATGTTTATTAACATGCAGTCCACAATGCAGAGATATTCATTTTGCTAAAAAACAAAACAGCAAACTTATGGACTTATGCTGTACTGCTTGATTGTTTATCATTATCACACTATGCTATTGTATAGTGTGCAAAACACACCGATACATCTTTGCTATTCTTTGCTTGATATTGTGATTTATCTTCCCAACACTAAAATGCTCCTGTTTAAAATGTATATTTTATTAAATTGAAAAAGTACAATGTTTTCAAGCACCAATTGGCTATAGGCATAGAGGCGATATAAATACTACTAATTATACTTTATAATTTGCAATTATTAATTTAATGTCCCCCATTTCATACTTCCTTTGAGTATGTTTCTAGAACTCACTTGACATGACGATCATTTTAAGTGTTTCATATCTCTTGAGCACAACAGTTCATTGTTGGAAATATGTTTGAAACAGAAAATCTTGACTTCAAGTCCATTTATTTTCAAGCTCTCCATACAGTACACTACCCTTTGACGAAATGGAAAATTCTTACAGATATTGTAACTTAAATATAGTTTTGTTTCAAATTTCTTTCTTTGTAAAAGAAAGTGCTCTCTCATGTTTCCTGTTTTGTCCGTTGACTCATAAGGCCGTAACACTCCTGATGTGACGGAGGTTATTCTTCTTTACTCCAGATCTCTTCTTATCTCTCTCCTTTTAACGTGCAGCCTTGCTGTAACTCTGTAGTCAGCTTTTCCAAGCAGTGAGAGAAAAGTAACCGCCTTAGTTGAGTAAAGTTTTAATGAGCCAGCAGGTTGACATGACAGAAATTAGCAGTGAATCGTTCTTGAGGTTTGTCTTTGTCAGCATCTTGCTTGTTTCTGACAAACCGGAGCGTGTGCTCTGACACGAAAAATCTAACTCCTAACTTCTCAGCACTGATGCTTGTGCAAGATTGCATTCAGCTTTTGTGCTTGGTCAGATATCTAAGATGAATTTGGTTCTTCAAGGGAAGTTAGTAATAAGGGGAGATGTCTCATACAGGAACAGGACAGTGTGTATTTTGCATTTCTGTGACGATAAAAACATGCTAAAGTAACTTTTCTTACCTGACAACAAGCACTGTTTTTCACTTGATCACCCTTACCAGTCAGTTTTTTTAAAGGAGGAAACGGCAAAAAGAAATATAACAATACCGTTTACAGTCACAACGTGTTATCTGTGCAATAATTTTCCTTGGCAGTATTTGTTTTTGTTGTTTCTAAACGTCAGGCTGTCCCACGTTCATGTCTTTCCACACTGTTCGGTCCGAGGCAGAGGCGGGCACGAAGCCAGAGTCACCTGCTGTCTGTTAGGACTAAGAGTCAACTGACACTGTACACAGACATTCAAATAAAGCTGACACGCCGGGCAGGCAGTCGCCGCCTTATCGCTGGTCTCTCTTTGTGTGCATGGAAAATAAAACATCTCGCACACACGCACACTTGTGTTACGCACAGATGAGCATTTTGAAAGCCTTATCCAGCCATAAACAAGGCACACAAACACTTGAACATATGGGCATGCAGGTACCCATATGCACATACAGCAGGAGAAACCATGAGATACAAGTTATAAGTCTATAACAACTTGAAAATTATACTAAGCACCCTATTGCCTGGTCACTTGTACAGTTGAACTGTAAAACCTTTTTTATTGACATGTATCAACATCTATGAAAGGCAGCATTTGAAATAAATAAGATAAAATAGATAGTAAGACATTGTAAAAGCTACAGTTAGTAGCCACCGGGGATCTAACAGAGCCAGGCCAGCTGTTTCACCCTGTTTCCAGTCTTAATGCTAAGCTAAGCTAACCAGCTCATATTTATTCTACAAATAGGAGTCAATCTTCTCATCTAAAGAAAGAAAAATGTAGAACTGCTTCTTTTAATATAGTTTTTAAAACCCTCCCTGTGACTGTGAAGAGTCCCCCCCCCCCCCTCCTGAGATTGCCATCACCCTGACAGATCCCAGTGAGGCATGTCCATCTCATTTTGTATGCAAATCAAAATGCAGGCGACTCAGCCCTATCTTGATGGAGCTTGTGCCCGTTTCTATGAATAGATATGCGGGTGTGGGTGCTGACCTGTCTGTGTGTTTCACCGTGTTCCTCCCCTTGCGTCGGCCCTCGCAGCACTTTTCACCAAGGCCACCTCACCACATGTAAACATCCTCGAACACACATTTCCACCGACTCTCTCTCGAACATGGCAGGCCTTGTTTTTTCCTGTATTATTCTATTTGCGAAGCACTTACAGATGCTGAAATGCTAATGTGTGTTGCATCTTCGACGTTCCTCAAAAATTCTGTTTTAAAAAAGTGAGCACCGAGGTCTGCGTTCGTCGCTCTCACAATAGGCTTTTCTGAACAAGCACACTTGGGGGCTGGTGAAGGCCATCGGCGCTCGCCTCGCTCTTTTACGGATTCTATTCTCTTTCCAGGCTTTAGTGTGTTTATCAGGGTCCCACTTATGGAAGTGCATTTGTGTGTCTTTTTGCATTTGTATGGCAGTAACTAACCTTCTCCTTTTACTTGAATGCCTTTTGCTCATTCTATGTTACACAACCAATGGTGCCATCATGCTCTTTTATTCAGAGCAAAGAAAGAAGAAGAAGAAATGTTTCAGCGTCTTAGCTTAATATACTTTAAAGCTGCTTTTTTGTATCTGCCTACATCTCTCTCAAACTATGCCTTTTAAGAGCAACATACCCTTCGATAAACAAGAGAAGCAACTGTTGTGGTTTCACAATGATCTGGAAATCGGCTGCACGGTGCATGCTTCGCCGCTGTTACTGGAATTGTGGAATGCAGTGGAATAATATTAGGCACAAAGGTGCGTACAACAAATGAACCGATGCCAATCTAGAGTTGTCTTTCAAAGTGTACTGGTGCACAAGAGGGTGTCCCATCGTTTCTCTGCTTATCACACGGGGGAACATCCCCTTTGACCCCGCTGTACTTGCAGACACACAGAAGAACTGAGCCAAGTGGAACACAAAACAGGAAAGAACACATGGCTCAGTTGCTCCTGCTGAGCATTCCCAGCTGAACCTGTCGAGCCCAAACCACATGTTTTTAACATCCCATTCTAAAATGGTAACAATATCTAACAGACGCAAAACAGGGACTGATCCCATGTGCACCAGCAGGACATTATGCAGAGCACTTGATGGAGCTCTATAGTAACCTGCACTATATTAACTGCCACACGCACTCTATATCACTATCATCGGTGAGGTCCTCTGGTCCTGCCGTCCCCCCTCCCCCAGACCCTGATCACCTTTGTTCCATCGTGAGGATCATCCATCCCTCTTGGGTGATATTTGCCATTGAACGTCCATAACTGGCCTTCTTTCTCGTAGCATTTCTTTCTCTCCCTTTGTTTCTTCCTACTGTTTTCCTCTCTTTCCTAAATCCTGCCACAGTCTCCTGTCTGATTAAGGGTGAGGGATTTTTTCCATGACTGGACTTGCTCGTATCTTGCACACACAAACAAGCAAAAACACAATCTTAGAATCAACCGGTTAACAATTTGTTAAGATCTCCCAATGAAAGACAACTTGATTCATTCACAATACTCACACACACACACACACACACACACACACACACACACACACACACACGGAAACAACAAAGCACAATTATCATCGTGTGCCCATGTTCAGGTTTGCATGTCTTGCTCTCATGCAATAAACAAAGTCAAGTTTAACTGTACATGGACTCATGCACACACAAACATATAAACGTGCAGATGTGCACATCAAAGCCAGAACACACACCCTCATAAACACACATGTAACACAGATGAGAATGAGGCCTGAAAGAGAAGCGTGGGGAAGGTACTCACACAAGCACAACTCACATAAACACACGTGTGAGCATGCTGTCACACACGCATGACGAGGACAAAGAGACAGGATCTAAGACAGACATAAAACACAAGGCACAAGATGCACATTAAAGCAATTAGAGATCATTTTCCACATTTGACCAGACTGATTAGAGCCAGGCAGCGTCTGGTCTGTAATGTGGTCACTGGTCTCAGATGTTGTGTTGTCTCATTGTTTTGCTGGACATTTTGGAAATATATTACTGATGAATAAGAATCGAAAGTGATTTATGCTTGATTGGACGCTGACTCATTCTCAATTGTTCCGGTAGATTAGCTCCTCTTTGTTTCGCCAGCCGACACACCAACACCACTATTACTTAACTCGAGGAGAAAACGGGATGGAGAGAGGGAGGAAAGGGAGTAATGAAGCTATGTGCTTTCCCCGGTGGTTTGAATGGTGAGTGCAGGCCATAATTCACCTCAACGCACACGCAGGCACAAATGAATGCATACTCTCACACACGTGTGCACATGCACACACACACGCGCGCACACACACGATACTTTTGACTCTCTCTTTGTGTCTTTGTGTGTGTCCTGCCCTCCATTTAGGTCAGTGCAGAGAAGATATATGGATGTAGGAAACACAGTGTGTGTGTGTGTGTGTGTGTGTGTGTGTGTGTGTGTGTGTGTGTGTGTGTGTGTGTGATGGGGGTGGGTGAGGGTCTACATTGACTGTGCACCAATACACCCATCTATGAATCATTAGAATGGTGCACCAGTACATCAATTTTCAAGATGACTCAACAAAACGAAATGAATGCAGTAACATGCCTGCCACAGCAGTTTTAAATTGCTGGTCATCATGTGATTACTGGCAATTATTTGAACTGATATTTAGAATGTAACTGTAAAAATATCAAATTTGACATTTATAGGCTTGAGTTATTTTATTTACGTGTTCGTGTTTTTTTTAATGTAATTTGTCATAACAACCTTTGAGGTCTTACCTACTGAATGAAACACTTGTAATCTTTAATTCAGTTCAGTTTAACATGCTTTATTGTTAAAAAAAAGCGTGTTCATTGCCGGGTTAACCTGCTGGGGGCACCTGTTATGTCCAAGTTCCCATCCGGTATAGTGTACAATGCACATTTCACCACCCGCTGCTTCGAGTTCCTCGCCTCAGACTTTCTGTATGCCGATTAGTTTGCGATCCTTTGAAAAGGATTACGATTTTTGATTTTGCAATGAAATGATCATGTAAGACCCAGTTGCGATTGTATTTCAGTGATGCAAATTTGGAAGCGATGCTATTATTTAAAAGTAACACTGACACGCAGTAAGTCTGGGTTTTTGGGACCCTGAGAGGGCAGCTGCCTGCTTAGCATGACTGTCTTTTAAAGTTTTCAAAAATTGTCGAACATTTGCGACCCCCGAGTAATGAAACCAAACAAGACATTGCAGTTGGCAATGCTGTGGTAGCTATCACTGTTATAATTTAGTTTTACTAAAATAAAAAATATGATGATTTGGAAGAAGCTATAAACCCATAACAAGTCTCATATAGGGGCTTTAAAGACATTACCAAAACATCAAGATAACAAACGCATGTATGCTACATGAATCTGTGCCCAGCACCAATGCAGTTTATCACTTATCAACACTGCTCTGTCTGCATCTAAATACACTGCATTTATTTATCTCTCTATCGAGGTTGCAGAAAGTCTCGAAGCTCCCAGGACGCTCGTCTAGAGGATGGAGGCTGACCGAACGTGGAAGAAAAGTAATGTCTTACATCTCGGCCACACAAACTCTCACAGGAACAACATGGGTTGGGTATTAATCCATAGTGATGAACGGATCCTCTGCAAGACGACACATTTCCATGGAGGTTAGTGGTGGATGATGCAAGACGTGTTTGCACGCCTGTAGAGTGTGACACACAAACGCCATCCTTCCATTCAATCCTCCACCACAAAGAGGCGGCATGGTAGAGTATGATAGTATTTGCCCTATGACCCATTGGACACACATGTAATACAGTCACATGCAGCCACATGCTACAGTGGGAGGTAATGCTCTCAACCCAGAGGGAGGGGGGGGGATGGGAACATGATGGGGGTTAGTGGGCTTATACGGCAACAGGATTGAGAGCAAGCCGAGCACGATGACCCTCACATGGGGACACAACGCAGCCGAGGTGTGTGTGTGTGTGTGTGTGTGTGTGTGTTAGGGACCGATGAAATCTACTGGCTTGGTATTAAGGAGGTGAAGATGAAGGTTTCACAGGCATCTTTTCTGTTTCCTGCATGATTATTCCTCCTCATCTCCCTCCCTGCACTCAGCCCAGCATCGTCCTCTCTCTTTCTCTGTGGGGCTGTTATTGAGGAGAAGTGGGGGTGACAGTGGAGGGGGGGGGGGAAAAAGCCCACACGAGAATAATACAGGAAAGAGGTGTGAGGATGAATGAAAGGAAGGTGAGAAAAAAGAGCAGGTGAGGGAGCAGAGGCCAAGGAAATGAGTGTGAGGGAAGAAAGATTTTAATTAGATTTTATCGTGTCATATACGTGCTTTCATTTCACATTAATTTCTTGATTCATTTTTATTACCAAGTACAGCAACGGACACAATAAAACAAAATAGGCTCATCACGTCTAACTCAAGATTACATCACATGTTCAAACCCCTCCGAAGTCCAACAACAAATCAATGTGACAAATGAAAAGCATCAATCAACACAATCACTTCCCCTCTTCTAACGGTTCACTCGTGCACTGCTGGTGCGTGAGGTTATCCATTTCAATCCCATCAATGGTCAGAGCCCATCGATTGAGACGGAAAGAACAAAATCATTTTGAATCCGATGCTTCACCAAGGTGGATAACAGGAAACAGCGGGAACGTCCATCTGCCTCTGCTGCTGTTGTTTCTTTCTTTATTCTCATCCACATGCTGCGAGTTTCATTCATTCCTCTTTTCTCTTCACGTTTTTTGTTCAAAACATCTTCGCAAAGTGAAAGGATCCTCCCCCCTTCACCTTCATCCTGTATATCAGGGTGATAGAGAGTGTGTGGAAAACACGGAGAGACCAGAGAGTGATTCAACAAAACAAGATGAAGAGAAAATGAAACACGAGGAGAGTAGCGTATTGTATTGCAATAGAGACGTCATCCACTTACACAGAAAAATCCTTTCTGTATTTGATGTTGAATTTCACAATGAGACATGAAAGACCACAACATATCGCTTCCTTTGTGAGACTACTTCATGAAAGTAAATCTCACTTTGGAAGTAATGTCCGTCACACCGAGACTTCCACCTGTAGAAGGAAAACGATATTGCAACGTGTGCCCGTGTAAGGAATTATCAATTATTAATAATTGTCTAGAGCAGCTAGGTTTTTAGGTTCTAGTTCAGCTTAGAGTGAGTCAACAAAGGAATACCTGTTTAGTAATGCTACAGTATATTACTGTTGTTAATCACTCTTGATTTTGTACCGATGTTGATTCTCTGTTTACCATGTAACACCGAAAACAAGAGAGCAGCCGGCAATGCTTAAAAATACATAAAGATCAGTGTCATTGGCCCCAATAGTGCGGCGCTGGCCTGATTGGCAGCGCGGCTGGTGGGATCTCATCTAAAGATGGCCTCTATACAATATCTTTAACGATACAATAAACCATTTAGGAAAGTCTGACTCACAGGACTGACAGACAGGCTGGTCTTAATGCCCTGATCAGACGGAGCATCTTCTTCCACTCGCTGCTTCTAGCATTACAGGAGCTCCCTGAATGAAAAAAATTCAACTCGGAGCGGAAAACCGCCCAACGTCAATACGTCAACAGTCAAATGTAAACGTAAGAGAATCTTATAAGGTCAGTGAAGATGAAAGAAAAGGAGGGGAACGATGCCACAGACCAAGGCGATGCTGCTGTCTATGTAAGAGCTATAGCAGTATTCTGTGCTTTATAGCACCTGAAGGGCTTTGATGCTATAAGGCAGACATAGGACAGGCTCAGTTGTTGTACATGTTTGACTACAGCACTTCTAAAATCTGCCAGTTTGTCTTCTTTCTACCAACCCAACCATTCCTTCTCACTTCCTCTCATATCTCTATTTCCGTCATTGCACCTCACCTCTCCCTATCACTTTTCACGCCGATGCTGTGCATCACATCCTCACACGTTCGTACTTTTGCCCATATGCGCATATTGTGAATCCCAAACGGAGGCAAAGGAGAAGCAATTGAAAGGCCTGTGATTACGTTGGTATAAATTAAAAGATCGTTCCCACATAACAGCAATAAATGTGTGTAAATCCATGATAATGATGATTTACATTTTTTTTTTCTCTGTCTGTGAATGTGTAATTACACAAAGTCTGTGCAGTGTGAAGAGATCTGTCGCTCCACCACAGGCTGTCTGAGCTATAATCTGCCGTGATGACGCTCATCACAGCCTGTGAATGGAGGTGCAATGCTCAACCGCTCTGTGCCGGTGTGCCATTACAGGGATGACATCATTCCACTGCAGCACTTAGCACACACACGCACACGCACACACACACACACACACGCACACACACAGAAGTATCATTTACGACTGCTCAGTTCTCAGGTCTCAGGTCTCCCCCCCCCCCCCCCCCCCCCCCCCAGTCTTGGATTCATCCTTGTGTGGCCAGCAGCAATTAGTATGTGTATTTGTGTGTGTGTGTGTGTGTGTGTGTGTGCGGAGCCGGAGTTTAGATAAGGTACAGAGATCAGGCGAGCTATCGAGATTAAGAGATGCCCTACCACATCCATCAGCGGAGCAGTGTCGGTGCTGGGGGATGAGAAGCCCACTAATGGCCAAATCTCAACAGATCCATCACGTCTCCATCTTGTTTACACTTTTAACCCCACATCACATATTGATGACTCACTGCTCATTAGCCAGTCGGTGTATTTGTGCACGGCATCGCGTGTTTCCATTTGTGTGCGTATGTGTGTGTGTATGGAGAGAAAAGAAAGAGGAAGATGGATTGATACAGGGGCGTAAATACAGTCAATGCAGGGACTGCGGTTGTACTCGGGCCCATGTGGTGCGGGTGGGGGGGGGGGGGGGGCGGCCAAAGATTGGCCATTTGTGATTGTTTTGGGTACACATGCTGTAAATATGTCTGCGTTTTGAGTGACTGCACTTCGGTAAAAAGAAGGTGCTATTTACCCTGGAAGAGGCCAACCCGTCTCTGTCATTTCATGTCTTATTGGTGAAGTCAGTAGTGCTCTTATTACAAAATGATGTGCTTATCCTATTTACACTATAGGAACTATATTAAAGTATAAAAACTACAGAAAAACGAATCATTTCCTTTTTTTAAATTTTTGTCATATATACAGATTGTTGGGTAACATGGATGTTGATCTTGTCCAAGTTGATCGTGTTATGAGAAGATGCGATGTACGGTAGCTAGTCCTGATAGCTTCCTCTCTACTCTCCCAATACAATATAACAGGCTAACTAACTCATTTGACTATTAAATCCAACACATTGTTGGTAATATATATATATATATATATATATATATATATATATATATATATATATATATATATATATATATATATATATATATATATATAAGTATGTGTGGGCGTGATAGATAGATGGTGGAAAAAATTCAACAGTACTGCATGCCACTTATTGCTCTGTATTTAGCTGTTTCATCTTCATGTCAGAACCAACTTGTCATTATGAGTAATATCACTGGAAGCCAGAAGCCTCGGTGACTCCTCATCCTCCAGTCTGGTCAGGCAGTAGTCTGATTTCTTGCTTGTTCCAATTGCAAAGTTATCAATTTCTCAGCCTTTTGTCGTGGTTCAACCAAGGTTTGGTCTCAGGCTGGTCATACCTATTATGAATGGCTAAACTCAGATGTGGGGTCCATCAGTAAACGGACTGGGATTAGAAGACAGAATTTAGTCATCGGTCATGAGGTTTGAGATCTTATGTTTTATTTTCAGAAACCGCCAGATGGCCGAAAGATTACCTCAGTGGACAATAAAGTTCTATTCTATTCTATGATGAAGCTGCAAACTTGTTGTGTCCAGGAAATATGCATTTGCTGTTGTTAATATGCACATGAATGCTGAACAACTTCATCAATCGAGCGACACAGAAAGTTCCAAACAATCTGATGACTAGAGCCCGATCAATGCTGGATTTACTGATCAACACTGGATTTACTGGAGGCTGACACCAACATCAATATTTGAGTTTAAAAAGAATCCAATAACAATATATGAACCAATATACTGGAGTGAAATTGTTATTTATTGGCTTACATAAACCACAATATTGATATCTGCAGAAAGCTAATATCAGTCGGCACGAACAGTTTTCTGTGTAAACCCACACACTCGCGCTGGAGGTCGTAAGTCGTGTCTGTTTGGTGTCTGCTGAACACTGCGATCCTCTCCCGTCTCCTTCTGTGGTCAAGTATCTGTCACAATGGATGAAACTATGACTCAGTCCTGGATAACGTTACATAATGCATCACCTGGCGACCTAGAGCTCAATACATTGTTGACCTGATTCCAGAACTCTGAATCACTGCACATATCTGCTGTTCGGCGTGTCAAATAGGCCCGGTGTTATGCGTGTTGATGGCTGTTAGTTGCCACCTGTTAGAGAGACAATCAAACAATCAGAGGATAATAAAGTCACATGAATAGTAGATTGCTTCTTCGGGTGACAAATCAAATAAAAATGTTTGGCAAACACAACACTATCATGTACTGAATGCCCACAGAACCTGCTTGTGTCTTTGCTTCATGTTTTCAAGCCAGCTGCATGCATGTTATGTAGGTGGAGTGATGACTCACGATACTAAACACTGTGTGCTATGAACAACAAATAAAACAACAACTACACGCGTGTGTGGGAAGACTCACATGGCACTCAAAGAATGTGCTGAAAGGACCCCACCACTCCCTATTAGGTGTTGCATCCCATTCTGACACTGAGAGTCGGCATACTCGCAGGTAAATGCAGGGTGGAGATGAAGAAAGAAATAGAAACGTTTAGTTATGACATGACAGGAAACCCGCCGACGAGACAACAAGCTGAAGCGAGAAACGGACAGCAGACGGGTGCTTATTTTGCTGCGTATAAAACGACATCACTGTATAGCTTTGGAATGCTCTAACCATAAAAAAAACGTACACTCAAAGTGAAAATTGCAAAGCCACATTTAGTTTCCTGTCAATTTAAAGCTATATGATGCCCATCATCACGCGAGGGTAAGGCTCAAATTCACTGAATTGTGAATCTGGATGCAGTTGCTCCGAAATGAGTCGAGAAAACACGGACGAGTTCAGAAGAGTTTCCAGCCGACCAGTAGCCTCAGTGACCTCACATGGACTGGTGTGACTGCAGCCAGACCAGACCTGTTGTCAGCCAGGCCGTCAACGGCGATTGGAGTGCGGGGTTTGGTATTTGTAGTTGTGGTGAGCCTGCTCTTCCAGTCAATAAAGCATGTTTGAGAATTTCGGAGTCTGCAGTCAACCCTGAGCTTTTGCAATGTCTGTTTGGAAGAGCACAGTGGATTGTTTTGTTTCCATTTCTTTTCTCCTTTCTAAAATGTCTCTTCATGAAAGAAGTGCTTGAAGGTACAGCGTAAACAGAAAGGACTTTGGGTTTGTTTGAGGTTCTTTTGTATATATGAGAGCAAAATGAAAGGGCCACATTGGTAGACCTAAAGTACCTGATGCATGTCCTGGGTTTGGCAACAATGACAAACAATGTGGTTATGAATGTAACATACTGTATATGACACAGCTTGGGTTCCACAAATCATTCAGGCCAGTTTTTACTCTGACAAAGTGAAGACAATCGACTGTTTCAACAGAATTGAAGGGCTCGGCGACAGCTTGTGTCCATGTTTACTTCCTGTCAGCTGGTGTAATTCACAT
This sequence comes from Melanostigma gelatinosum, assembly GCF_949748355.1. Classification (NCBI taxonomy): domain Eukaryota; kingdom Metazoa; phylum Chordata; class Actinopteri; order Perciformes; family Zoarcidae; genus Melanostigma; species Melanostigma gelatinosum. Next base: position 13,474,249 of record NC_136652.1, on the reverse strand, counting down.
ACACTGCCACGAGGAATATATAAAAGAAGGAAGGGTCATTACGCCGTTCCAATTTTGGTGCTAAAAATAAAAAAAGATATTATAGTTACCTTAAATGCTGCAGCCTGAAGATTCCTCAAATGAATGAGTCTCCTGTCAACGAACCCGTAAGTTACTCTCATCCACACATTGTGGATTGTTCACACTGTTGACTAGATAACCTGGAGTGATCTCTTCATGATAACAGGCCTGACCTCTGGCAGAAGGGAAAGTGGTCGATTGGCTGTTCTCAACAGGCGGGAGGGCCAGACGGGGAGTAAGAAGAGCCCGGGTCTGAGTTTACATTTCAGACATGCAAGTGACCCCCCCATCTCTGACTGTTCCCCCCTCTCCCTTTTCTCTTTTATGTTTCGCAACAACCGAGGAAAAGCACCCCGCCTGGTGTCGGGTATCAGAGGGTTGCTGTACGTTTGCTCTGGTTTAGTGCTGCCTTACACATAAAAAAAAATTAAAAACATTGTGCAAGAGGACTCCCAGGAACTTGTGAGGAACACAGAGTTGTTTTGCTGTTTAGATCCCTTCAGACTGACATGAGAAAAAGATTTATCTCCTGGAGGGAGGGCGAGGTTAAATGTGCTCATGCACAACTGCTCAGACACACGCTGTTCTGGAAAACATTAGGGCAACATAACTGGTGAATTAACATCATATGTAAGGCAGGCGTTGGCTGTAACGTTTTCTTTACCGGGCTCTCGTGGCTCTACGAGCAGCGTTCCACAGCAGCACTCGTGACGTTAATGCAGCTCTTCATACTTTCACATTTTTACAGCACTAAAATCATTTCACAAGGACAAGGAAAGGGTGTGGAGCCTCACCAAGCTTTATTTACATGCGCACCATTTCTTATACAAACTAGATTACAATTCAAAATGGAATACACAGGAAAAATACCCACTAACATCAAGTCGAGAAGAAGCAAGATTAATAAAGGAAAAAGTTCAGAGGGTGTAAGGAGGGGGAGCTGGCCTGGGCCTCGAAACAATTATGAAAAAGGTCCAAGAGAAGATAATGAAAAGGAAACATCGCAGGTGATTAAGGTGTTTTTTTTGCTTTTCTTAGCTTTAAATTTGCACGTGATGTGCTGCAGGTGTGTGTGTGTGTGTGTTGGGCACAAGAGGAGATAATCTGTGCATCAATGAAGCAGTAGCACTGAGTGGTTGTGTGGAAGGCCTGCTCCACTATGACGAAGTGTAAACTATCTCCCCAAAGAGCCAGAACATTTTACACGGAATATACAAAATGTTTGGAACACCTTCCTGCGATTGAGATGTGCATTTTTATCAGGGATCAGTGACCCCTGTTTGAATCGAAATGGATTACAGGGATCCCTGGATTTACCTTGTCAGACGTCTTCACAGGAGTAGTTAAGTGCTTCTAATATTTAGTACGGTGAGCGTAGATAAATCCAAATGCTTAGCAGTTCAGGTGATGGCGCAGGGTTCCCCCTGCCAAGACAATGTGCTAAATGCTCTGGAAATTTTAGATGCGACAAGTGCGGAGGAAATTCCAGCTCGTTGTCAGATGAGGCTTCTACCGCATCGAAGTGATGACCAAACACTCACTGAGAGCACCGGGACGTTAACCTGCTGTACTCCACGTGGAATAAAACAAGCGTGAAGCTGAGGAACGTCTGTTAAGGAGGCTTTCCCTGTGTCTGCCTCCATGTACACACACTCGTAATGATAAACCCATTAATGTGGGAGGACGCAGCTCTGTAAGCCCTGATTTAAAAAAATAGAAAGTGTGCGCTTAAGTGCCAAAGACACAGGGTTCCTCTGTGAATTACAATTGCTGTCGCAGGACGGCACCATTGGAAGGGTCAAGGGTTACAGCTAGGTCATGCACTAAACCTCAGATAGCACAGTAGATCATTCTAGTCAACCATGCACACACACTCCTCTGCCTTGGCCTCAAAGTGATATACACACATCTATACACAGCCGGGCATACACTTCATGTCGCTACCCCAGACAGAGAAGGGATACCAGGGTGTCCAGATGCTACAACAACGGTGCTTTCCACCATTTAAAAAATGTGGTTCAACAATTAAATCGCTGGTAACAGTGTTCCCCTCCTACGTGGGGTGGGGGGGGGGGGTGTAACGTTGTTCATCACTTCTTCAACTTTACCTTCAGAGGGATCATAAAATCCAAAGGGGTCAAGTACTACATGAGTATATAAGGACATACAGCGAGTATATATGCATTTCACACAATTCACAATGCATAAATACATGCATGCATACAGTCGGCTGTGCTGTATGCACCATGAGGGATAGTGAGGGATTACACATCCTCGTGAGATTAATTCCAACAGAAATAAATTCCGCAGATAAACACATACACACACGCACATAAACATGTACTCAGGAGATACCGGGAATCACCTGCAGGAGCACCAGGCGTGTCCATGGGGGGGGGGGGGGGGGGGGGGGGGGGGTGTATGCGTGTCACAAGTCCGACAAAAATAACAGGCCGCGTCTTAAGTCTTAATCCTGACGTTTATCTTCCTTCTTCATCTTGACGGCCAAAAGTTCACAGGTTACAAGTTCACAAACACAAAGCGTTACTGTTTTTCCATCAAGAAATGTTAAAATACCATTAGAATGTGACTTGATGTTACTTAAAATGGGAAGCCTCCCCCCCCCCCCCCCCCTGAGTGATTCTATATATGCATAAGAAGCCTCACGAGCTCATGACAAGAGAACAGCAGAGCGTAACACAGATCCCTGGTAGTATTTATTCCATCTATGTGTGTGCAACAAATGTGTGTGCTTGTATGTGTGCGTGTTTGTGTGCGTCGTGATTTGGCTGCCAGCATGTCCTACTGTTTGTTTTCAAGTAATTTGGCAATATACATAGATAGCTTATTATTGTTTGACTCAACAAACAAATGGCTTCTAGAGGAATGAGCCTAAAACCCTAACCCCCCCCCCCCCCCCTCCCCTCCCCTCCCCTCCGTGCTACAAATGGCTGCAGCTTTGGGCTTCTGCAGGTCGTGGGTAAAAAACAGAAACAAAAAAACGAACAAAATGCACGGCTTGCTCTCAGGGCAGGGCTCAACACTGTTTACATAGCACCTGTAACGGTGTGGAAATGTTCACAACCCGAGGACACAGGTATTCATTTTGGCTACATCATATGCAGTGATAAACGACCCCAACAGAATTCACCAGAAGTTAAGAAATCGGACAAAAGACAAAACAAAATCTTTCCCTGTCCTCCTTGAACTTTATACTGCTCTGCACTGTACAAATATCCATGTCAGAGATTTTCTTCCTCTAGTCGTTTTTCATATTTTTTTTACAGTTAGATTACAGATTTACAGATTTCTTTTTACAAATGATAGCAAATATTTTTGTAATATTCAGCTAATGGTAATATAACCCTCAGTATGCAACGTTTCATTTAATTGAAGCAACAGAATTGGAAGTGCATGGCATTGAGTTGAGCAGTTTTGACTTGTAAGGGTCCTGAAGAAGTGCAAACTGGGTCAAAGAGTAGGTTGGTCTGTTGGTGTGTTTGCATGTATGCGTGGCCACTCGGCGAGTGAAGATACTCCATGTTCATCTTTCCATTTCATCAATACACCAATTATTTCTGTAAAGACATGTATGATGCAGAAACAATGAGGATAAGACAGAAAATCCAGAAAACAAACACTGAACATTTAAAATCACCGAGAGAGAACAGAGGGATATTCTTTTCTCAACATAACACATCCCAGGAAACCACTGGATCAGATTTACACCACATCACTGCTTGATTGTTTCACTTTACACTTTCTTTTTTTGTGTGTTTTCAACGGAAACAACTGCTTCAGTCTTCGCTTGATATAAAGTCCTTGCACATCACCCGAAACCCCTTCTGATGAAGCAGTGTCTCTTTGATGTCAACAGACTGGGTGTCAAAGGAAAATTGCATAATTTGTTTGACATAGCTTTATTTTTGTTGTTGTTGTTGTTTCACAGGAGGCTTCGAGGGATGACGTGCAGTATCTCTGCAGTCTGTGGGATTGTTCATGGTTCACCAGTGTGGGAGCGACGGTAAAGCTCTCCAGAGGAAGTCTTCTTCTGTAAACACAGGGTTCGTATTTGTACGTTGTGCTGATGGCAGGTTTGGCAAAAAGGATGTCGTGTGTCTGATCTTCTCTTGCACTACATAGTTCAGACCTGGTGACATAAAGAACAAGATGATTATGACTGAGTGTTCATAATGTACGAACTAAAAGCAAGAAAATAGTCTTTACTGTTGCAAAGTCATGTGTTTATTAACCAAATGTCACCAATCCAGCGTTTTCTGTTCCACTCTGCTCATTTGCAGCAGTAATTGAATGTGCTTAAAGCACCACTGGTACTTCCTGCATGTGGCTCACAATACATGCATTTCGTGAAGGCAGAGGTAGACCTTTACCGTGAAACCAGAGGTGTTGACATTAACTTTTGCAGTTTCCATAAACAGTAGATACAGACTTGTTTTTGTCGTTTTGAAACTTTGCATGGATGTAATACATTCTATTTTCACTTATAGCACACTATCATGTACGCTTACACATATCTTAATCAGTTCTGCACAGAGACTTCTACAGATTTTACATTTTGTAAAAAAGAACACGAGTATCGTATCTGTACTCGGCATTAGATTCAATGTCGGAACCGAGTGAGGAAAGGTTGGATCAGTGCATCCCTAATTCAAGGCCACATGGTTTACGCCCATGCACACAACACCCAAACATACACACCTGCTCTGCTCCTCCCCGGGCCTGACCCCCTCAGCCGGGTACCCGGCTCTGAGAAGTCTGCTTGGTGTTTGCGAAGTTGCCGACTCCGTTCATGTTGGCCAGAGAGTCAAAGTTAACGTCCAGGCCATCTGCGTCCATCAGCTCGTTCCTAATGATGGAGTCCATATCACACTCCAGGCTGCTGTTGAACATGTCCAGGTCCAGATCTGTGGGGAAACGGTCCTGACAGATCCCTCCACTGCTGCCAATTGTCCCGTTTAGGAAGATCGAGGTGTCGATCTGCATGGAAGAGGAACCATTTCCTCCCAAGGGTGACAGCAGGAGCTGCTGCTTGGCATTAGCCAGAGCGTTAGCCTCGTTGGCTAGGATCAGGCCTCCGTTTAAAGACCTCAGGGAGCTCTGGTTGTGGTTGTTACTTTGAAGTATCTCCACTTGGCTGCCCTGAAGTCCTCCAGTGGTGCCAAAGGTCATTACGGGATCATTACGGAGCATGAGGCCACGCCGGGAGTTCTGGGAAACGATGGCGGCAGCGCTGGCCTGTGACATCAGCGGGTCAGACTGGGTCATCATGACATCGCTGTGGCTGTGACTGTCAGAGTTAAGCAGGTCTTGTAGTGTCTGACTGCCAAAGCGAGAGAGGCTGATGCTGGAGAAGGAGGTCTGCTTGTTCTCCTGGATGGTCTGCATGGGGGCCGGACGCAGCGACGAGCCTGCCGTGTGGGGGCCAAAGATGGAGTTACTGAAACCATTAACTCCACCGTTAGTAGAAGTGTTGGTGGAGGGAGAGGAGGTGGTGGAAGGTGAGCCTAGCCCGTTGGATTTGGACACAAAGTTGAACCCCGAGGAACCATTTGGAGCTGTCGGCCCTGTCACGGGTGGCACCAGGTCGATGTCATCCAGCAACTCATCCATCAGGTCATCTGTGAGTCCGTCATTCAGGTTCATTGTACCTGCCAGGTCCGCAAGGCGGGGCAGCTCAGCCGGCGCAGAGCTGGTCGTGGCGATGCCAGGAGACAGCGCTCTGCCAGGGCTGGAGTACAGCATAGGCGAGAGAGGAGGCTCGTCATCGGGCACCTCGTCTAGCTCAGGGTTGGCCAGAATAGGTGAGAGGCGACCGCTGAGTGTGCTGGCGTTGGAATTAGTGCGGGAGCGGAAGTCCGTCCAGGCGTCCAGATCCTCGCTGCTGCGTGACGTTGGGCTTCCGGGCCACTTGGAGAGACCTGAAGGGCTGTCTCCGCCGCCTTCGCCGGCTGCAGCGGCCGCGGCCTGCAGAGCTGCCTTCTTCTTGGCAGCACGGCCGCGGGCCGACTTGGTGTACTTGTTGCTGTTGTCCATTGACACAGCACGGCGGCGAGGGGCCTTGCCACCCTTCCCTCCCTCTGGGTTGATCATCCACCAGGAACTCTTCCCCGTCCCCTCGTTCTGTACGCGGATGAAGCGGCTGTGAAGGGAAAGATTGTGCCGGATGGAGTTCTGTAACACAGAGCAGAGAAAGAGGAGAGACTGTGTTAAGTGACGTGTGTAAAATCCTTTTGAATCAATCGCTCAAACAATGACATGAATATTGATTTGTTGTGTTCTTTCTCTCCTTTTACCAGTACAACATTCAATGAATACCTCTCATTAAGTCCAACGAAACCGATCCATAAACAACCCACTACTACGGACTCTGCAGCAATGTAAACAGTTGCTCTGGTGATTAGACACACTAACAATGAAAAAATCCAATTGTTTCAATTGTTCAACTCCCAAATAGACAGGAACACATTAACATGTCGCAGCACTTAGCGCTGATGTCTGCATTGTTCCCCTGTAGCTTTTGTGTGGTGGTTATAAAGGAGACAGTGGTCTATAATCAAGCGTCTCCTCGATTATGAATGACACACACAAAGAGCCCCTGTGTTGCTCGAGGAGCTCGTTCTGTGTCGGATCACGTGTGTTTGCGTGCGAGTCTTGTCTGGTGTTTATTGATCAACTCTGAGCTCCTTCCTTGTGTGAGCCCTAGAGGCTCATTGTGGGGGAACTGGTGCACATGATCAAGAGCTTTACTCACTACACAGAGATGTATGTACACATTGAACTGCCATACAACATCCCTGTTGTATCACTGACTCTCTTTCTTATTTCACACTTTGCTAGAAGGCACTATTTAAACAGGAGTAGTTATTGTAAGTTGTATTGTTGCGCGCCATTATGGGTTTCCATTTGCACGATATAAAGCATTCACAAAACATGTTTACAGTGAAGAGAAGTCATTCCAACTCCGTCGCTACATATCTTCACTAATCGATTAGTGTGGAGTCAATGGCGGATTGTATGATGTAAGCTCTGGCTTTGCAGTTATTCAAGACTCAAAACTCCCAACTACACTTGATCTGTAAATTAGACCCATGCACATGAGCATCTAGACAAGCCTCTGTGAACACCAATGCACACACAGGCACCCACACACACACACACACACACACACACACACACACACACGCACACACACACACACACACACACACACACACACTCTCTCTCAGCCATCTGGCTACTCAAGAAGACTTAATTTCATGGTTCTTGTGTGACAGCATAATGAAGATACACAAATAATGAAACAAACATGGACAAACATTGAGCATTTTTCCCTCTGTTTTCCTCCCTTGTATATTTTTACTGCCTTACACGGAACAGATTTCTGGGTTCCAAATGGCGAAGGCCAAAATCCTCGAGTTTTTGTGGGAATCACAATATTGTTTTCCATGAAGCCGCCCCGTCTTTCCTGAGCAACAGTCTACAGACAGTTTAGTCGGGATTGTTTTTCTGGTCTGAGGCAGTTCAATCAGAGAGGAGAAGGAGAAGCTTAAGTTACTGTTCTGAATGCTGCGTTAGCAGGATAAAAAAGTTGGATCTCTGGGGCCCAACTGAACCTATGACCCTGTGTGAGTGTTTGTTTTTGAGCATTCATCTGTGTGTTTTTGATCGTTATATGGAAATGCCCGGGTTTGCCATTTGCAAAATGTGTGTTTGAGTGTTTTGCCATTGCAAATGCAAAATCTGTTTTTGCAGGCCGTTTCTACAAGAAAACACTTAATAATGAATGGTGTGTGTATGTGAATGAGCATTTCCCAAGTCTGTGTGTGTGTGTGTGTGTGTGTGTGTGTTTGTGTGTATTCTGTGCAATGAGGTAAGATGGGAAGCGATACCAGGGAGACCAGTGTTTATCCTCTGCCAGCGTCTCTCGAGGCATGACCTAATGCTGCTTTATTACAGGACATTTTACACACACGCAGCACATATACCGGCTAAAAGTGTACTGCTGCCAAAGAGATGTAAATACAGGCAGGAGATGGACTTTGTAAAGGAGAAAGAGAACTTTTGGAGGGATGAATGAGAGCAGAATGAATGGAATGTGAGTTTCCTTCTCCCGCTGCTGTAAACATTTACCTGCCAGCTCCTGACACTTCATCAATCCTTCTCCCTCGCTTCGTCCCACACCACCTTTATCCCTGCACCGCCCCACTCCCTCCACCCAGCAAAGCCACTCGTTTTATGTTTCTCTTTTCCGTGCCACTGCTCGTATCTTTCAAATGTCAGGTGAGATATTTCTAACTGGATGGAGCGGCACGAAAAAAAGGAAACGGGACATCTGCCAGCGACGCATGGACGGCGATAAATAGAGGACAAAATTGGGTGCCAAGTGAAAATGTGTGAGTGATGGTGAGAAAGAGGGTGAGAGGAGGATGATTGCAAGATGAAAGAAAGAAAACTGTGCCTGGTATTCATCAGTATTACGTGTGGTGTATCTGTGTAGTACATGGTAGTAGTAGATCCTCTCACATAGGCTACACTTCCTCACAAACCATGCAATGATTATTCATGTTATTCTGGATCATGTCCGAGATATATTCTCTGCAAAAACCACATTTTTAAAGTGTGATTTTTCAAAGCTTCGAGCACCACAATCAAAATTGTATTCACCTTCATGGTATTGGAAAGAAGCATGTTCTGAGAGTGGAAAATATGTTGTTTTATTATTTCAGTGGTTTTGACATTTCCTTTGCTTCACATCTCATGTAGACATTCAGTCTCTCCTGCAGACCACACGGTCTATTTTCTGGCTGCCATGATTCTGACTGTATCTAATGACAAAGTCAATCATATTATTTATGTTATTTTATGTTTTGTTATTTGCAGAATGTATGCACTCTATGTGTGTGTGTAAATGCTAGTGGGATGCTGTATGCTTACTATTGTAGCTCCTCTAGGATATTCCCAAAGCCCGCTGGGACAGCAGCTCTGATTCATAACTCCTACTATGCTGCAACAGCAGATAAATAACACACACATACACTAACACAGCTTGTGTTTCTTCTTTTTTCTTTTCTTTCTCAACCTAATTTGTCCCTCCTTTTTTCTGTTTTGTACCCTCCACCTCATTCTCTCTCATTTGAGCATTTATCGCAGAGATCTACATAACACATCTGGGCCCTGTCTCACAAGTAGGTTAGTGAACTAACTTTGGATTCAACGTTTGTCGAACAAATGTCTTTACTTTGAATCGTAATACCTGCCTGGCAACCTCACAGAAGCAACAAGACTCCAGGAAGTCACTGAGCCCGGCCAACAAATATTTAGAAAATAAAACATTCATGAAATGTGTTAATTAGAGGTGCTGGTAGGTGGATTTTGTTACGTTCAGACACAGTATTGGCTTCCCTATCTTTCCGGATGTTATGCTAAGCTAAATCGCTGCTAGCTGTAGCTTCATATTGAGTGTACAGACATGAAAGCGATCTTTTCATCGAGTTTTCGGCAAGGAAGGAAATTGCCAAACTATTTCTTCAATCGGTCGGGAAAACTGGTTCACGAGACCGGTTGTCCAGGTTCACCAGTGCAACGTTTTTGAAGCAAACGGATTCAAAGAAAGCCAGACGAAGCTGAACTCACTTCGTGAGACAGGCCCCAGCTGTGTGTGTGTGTTTTAGTGGTGTGTGTGTGTGTGTGTGTGTGTGCGCGCACCAGCTGCAGCCAAAGCTCAGGAACACAGAGGCCTTTTTGTCCGTCAGCAACATGTGGGAACAATTAATCACTGTCAGCAACCACGCTAGGAATCTCTCGCTCCTTTCTCTCATTATTCAGATTTTTGAAGGTGCGTAGGTGGGAACCCCTATATTTGCATTTATGTCAATCTAAATGTAGAAATTGTGTGTACATTGATTTTTTCTTTTCAGGGGGAATTTTAAGAAGATTTTAAACTGATGTGAGGGAATGATATCAATTTAATACCCCATATGCACGTTGTAAATGTATAGGAATGAAGACCTCAGACCACTGAGGTTACTCAAAGCAGGTTCCTCTGATTGGCGCAGATGATTCTGAGAGTGCTTTCCAATAGGTCGTAGCTGTCCTCGCTCCATCAGTGGTGATTGGTGGAGTGAAATGGGTTTGCGTAGCCAGGCAGTACAGAAAAGGGAGGGTCTGCATGGTGTTGCAAGTGTATTTCATCACCCAGCTACAGCACATATCTGAACTCAAATGTATGAACTGGGTCAGTTTCACTTTGCCAGGTTCCTGTACTCTGTTTGTGCCTGAGAGAATCATTTTACTGGTCAGCCCAACCCAGATACAACCTTCCCCGCCTTTAGCTGCAAGGAAATGCAGAGGAAAAATACAACAAAGCCCCTCAACACAAACACACACACACACACACACACTCACAGGTCTTCATGGGTTGTGCTACAGGAAAGCGTTGGGTCAGAGGGTACAGTTTCACAGAGCCAGGAGACAGCAAAGGGTCAAAGGTCAAAGTGCTTTGAGGTTACAGCTCTCGCCTGAAACATGTTAGCCCCGCCCCCTTGACGCTGCTGCCACTGCTGTGATTGGACCAACTATGTGACCTGAACCTCACACCTCTGGTGTACTTAACCAGACACAGTGTGTGTGTGTGTGTGTGTGTGAGTCCTCACCAAACATGACCACGCTTTCTGCCATTATGTAAACCAGCTCTAATCTGAGTCTAATGTCAACAGTGACTGCTGCGGGGTCAAGCAGACAGCTTGTGCAACATTAGTTACCATTTACCAAAATAATGCTTGTTCTGCCCTGAAGTGAGGAAAGCAAGCAAACGAGTGAAGTGAAGAGGGCACACAAAGAAGGTTATTTTCAATTATTTTCATCCCATCTGGTCATTCCATTACACAAGTATTTTTATTAAAAAAAACAAGGTGTGCGCGACAACTTAACAAGAATATGACCAAAGATTGGGATGACAGTACACACATGCAGCTCACAAAACCAGCATCCAGTTTACCCTTCCAGCGCATTGTGTCATTGTGCAGATGACACACTTGTTACGTGATTACAGATTTACGTTGCGCGTTCCCTCGCAGCCACGTGGACGTGGAAACCATGAGCCTCAAGTCGCAGGGCAGAGCGGTGAAAGTGTAACGAGGTGACGCGAGGTGGAGTCGTAGATGTCTTTGACACGTACAAGGCAGTTTATAAATGAACAGCCTGGCTGGTCTGCACGAACGAGGCCGAGAGAGGATGGTTATTTATACTGTGAGCCGAAACTCACACAAAAACACACACGCAGACACACATTAGGTCCAGGTTCCAGCTGCCCTGAGCTCTGGACTGCAGACAGAACATTCCATTCTCTTCAATCATATGTGCTTTTTCCCAGCCAGCGGCTGGGTGTCTCTCCGCCTGTGTGTGTTTAAGTGTTATTTATGTGTGTGTGCGTGTTTATACACTGGACGGGGATCTGGAACTTGGCAGAAGGAATCCTGTTCCCCTCATTCTGCTTATATTTCTACTCTTATTCCCCCCCTCTGCTCATCTTTTTGTGAATAGATTAAGGTCTTCATTGGAATGCAGACACGCACACACACACACACACACTTTAAACATCAAATCAATTCAGGAAATAGATCTATCTAATCTATGATGCCTTATTGAGACTGACAAATCCATCGCTATGGTGTGAACAGCAATATCGAGTTCCTCTTAGAATTAAATTGCAGTTCAAGTGAACACACACACACACAAACATGCACACACACTGCTTTCCAAGAGCTGTGACCTCGTTAAGTCACGAAAAAGCCTGGTCTTGTCATCACCGAGATCTTACTACTGCAATGTCGACCTCTCTCTTTCTGTCACTCCCATCTGCCTCCCTCCTTCTCTTCTCTCGCCTGCGTGCAGCATGTGTCCCGCGTTGTGTAAGGCCACATGCTCAAAGAAGTCCTTGTTTACGCTTACGGTTCCTCCAATCAGTTAGCCCGAGGTGGGGTAGCCAGCCAACCCAGCCCCCCTAAAACAGCCAATCAGCGCAGGCCGGTGAAAAGGCATGGCTCGTCACATTACCCTAAGTAACCCTAATAACGTGACTAGCGTCAGAGCTGGACGGTCACCTCAGCTCCGTTGGAGCATTGGCTCACAGTCACAGTGGAAAGTTAAGCACACAGACACACTGGAAGGAGAAGCAAGGATACAAAAGCAAGAAGAAGCAGCAGGGAAATCGATCACTACATATTCTCATGATTTGGCTCCTGAAAAAGGACAAAAACTAATCTAATTTAATGTAATCTAATCGAACAACCCGTCAGTGGTCGTTGACAAACACACTGCACATTACTCAGTGCAGGACATGCACACTTTACTTTGGAACAACACAGGACATCCCTGCTGGGCTTTATCAACCCGAGTTCCAGGACACGGCGTCCTTAAGCTATGGAGCAACATGCCTGCCAAGAACACACACACACACACACACACACACTTCAAGACAAAGATGACGTCTTCAGACGGAGAGACAGAAGGAGAAACGGGCTTAACAGAGTAAAGCAGCAGTGAGGAGAGTAACTGAATCAACGCGTCCAAACACAACAATAATATTTAAATCTTTATGTGTTTGACTTTTTCTATATTGGCATACCAAACCTAAGTACTGGGGTGGGGAAGTTGAGTCAAATATTTTGCAGTTTAGAAACTGTTTAACCAAATGGGGGTTTGTGTTTTTTAGCAATCTAGCAAATTGAATACCAGGCACATTACAATACTTTCACACATTGATCCTTAATATGCAACATAGCCCACAATGATCTATGGGACCTATTGTTTCATGGCACTTCAGATATCATCATAATGTCCCTTCTTGCACATTTTACCAAACAGAAGCTCCTTTTACAGAAAAATGACAATTTCTTTCGATCTGTTATGAAAATAAAAACACACTCTAGAGTACAGTACTGAAGGGAAACCATCTGCCAGTCAATAAATACAAATACTCTTTGTTTTTTGTTTTTTTGGTGATAAACTGCTGGATTTGAAATAATTCATTTGCTGTGTGGCATTAATGTTGTTTGGGTTCGACTGTTGGTTTGGGTAGACAGATCGTGTGCCCCGGCTTTATGAGGATGCCGCAGCCTGCCCTTTTTAAGAACTTGAACTATTTCAACATCTGACGTCTAAAAATAGACAGGGACCAGAGGGCAAGTCTGCTCGCGACGATTATCGTATTTATCTCGGCGTAAGAGCGTGCTGACGACAGATGCACTCTAATACACACAGAATGAAAGCACAGCGTTGTGATGGTGCATAGCGTACATGAGTATATAAAGACAAGGGTACAAAAGACAGGGGAGGCCAACCACCAAACGATCCCAATGGTATGCATTACAGAGCTTTTCTATGTCAACAGGTGATTAATGAGACCTTCAAACTGTGTGTGTGTATGTGTGTGAGGGAGATTGAGAGGCATTGAGGGAGACAGAGTGAGATACAGAGTATAGGGGGAAGACAGAGAGATAGAGAACAAGAGGGCACCCTTAGTATTAAGACTAGCAGGGTGTCCACATGATTAATTACATCTCTGCACGATACGAGCAGCACCGAGGAGTGGAGGGATAGAGGGAGAAGGGCGGAATCATTCATAATTATCAGGAAGAAGAACGTTGCTATTCCTGTGGGAAGACATGGTGCGGGTGACAAGGAATACCTTCGGGAAATGAGCCTGCCATCTAACCCTCAACCCACAGACCTATTTCAAGGACAATGGAGTCGAGAAGTGGGCGGGTTTATTTTGAGCATTCTGGGGTTTGAAAGTTAAAGTCCTGTTCGTTTTCTGCGAAGACAATGACTGGCAGCTGGAGACCTTCCTAGGCTTCAATGAGATGAAAATCTCCTGGTTCAACCACGGAGCAACTGTGGTGAAAGACCTCTGGCTCAATCAGGAAATACGCAAAGATATAAGACGTTATCATGCATGGTTGTCGCCATTGTAGGTGCCATGCGAGCTATTTGGGAAGATAGCATCTCCATTCTTACTGCCTACAAAGCTCTGATTGGTTGATTGTTTCTCCAACCAGTAGAAGAAGCCATCAATGAGCTCAACAGTATGATTCACCCGTTTCATTCATCAGCTAATGGCTTTATTATTGGTACGTTTACGAAGGTTTCATAGACCAGTCCCGTGTTTCATAGTGGAGGAAAATTTAAGTTGTTGTTGAAATTGAACTTTAAGATGATTAAGATGATATATTTCAATAACGAAAGGAAAAGCAGGAGATGGCTGGTCAGGGGAAAGAGAAGAGGGGGGGGGGGGACAGAGAGAGGAAGTGAGGGAGGACGAAATGCTGTTTTTATGTGGGTGAGGGGTTGACTGAGGGTTGTCGCCTCCCATAACACCACTCTGCCCTGGGTGCATACTTTCATTTCTGAGGCCCAGCTTGAGTTCTGCACAGGACAAAATTGCAGATTTATGGATTTGACCGGGAATATGAAATAGATTTATGTGAGATCTGTGCTACCTGAGATCTTTCAGTGGAGATGAAGTTTTCTGCCGAACTGAATCCCTTTGTAACTCAGAATGTTGAGTTTTCTTCGTAACCCAAATACATTTAATTTCTCGTCACTGGCAGGAAATCTTCTGCACACACATGAAATGACAAATTTCTTCCTGACTGGTATCTCAAAATACTTAAGTATCACAAACCTATGTTTTGTGATGTTTTTGATACTGTATTGATATAAAATTAACAGTTTATATCTATGTTTATATTGTGTTAAGCTGGTGTTGTTGTCACTTTCTGAGTCTGTGTGTCTGTGGACAGATTCTTTCATGTTTCGGGGCCTCTAAAAATCCTTTAAATGAATCAATCTGAAAAGGAAAACTTCTCACAACTCGCGTCCAAACTAAACCCCATAACCTGTGACAAGTAAAGCAAACTTTGGCAAAATGTTCGGGGCCCACTGCCTTACACACTGCAATGTCTTGGGAGTCAATTTTTACAGATCACTAGTTCATGCTGACATGTGGAGCCACCAATGTGAAACAACTACCTCTTGCAGTAGAGTTGTTGATATTAGGCATGATGTCACAGTTAATGACACTCGTAAGTGAATTGAAGCCAATGAAACGGCCTTCACGTTATGTAACATGTGCAAATGCCCTGCAGCATACCGGGCCTTTCTCTTAAACCTTTGAAGGTGTATTCAGTAATTAAACTGAACAGACACACCGACACTAGAAGACACGAACACCTTTGCCACTGACTTTCCCTCTGTGCATTTCAGTATGTCCACATGTTATTTATCATGACAATGGTCCGCATGATTTACCTTTGCTCTGGTGTGTGTGTGCGCTGTCCTTTTGACCCTGTGTTTCCACAACACAGCCTTCTTAAAAGGCCCCAAGGCTGTATCCAGGCCACGCCCTCTGGACCTCGTTTTGGCTTAAGGAGGCGTCGTCTCATCTGTCCACGTACGCGGTTGAATGACCTATCAAACCTTCAATTGACTCCGCTGAAGGTGAGCTATGATCTCATCGAAACAGATTACGGCAATAATAGCATTACGCATAATCATGTTGGCTAACTAAACAGTGGGCTACAAATCTAGTTTGAGCCCGAGTGTTTGGAACCTGAGGGTGCCGGTTCTTGTTTGTAATGTGTGTATTCGTGCGTGCTAGGTGTGTGTACGTTTTGAGGTTTGGTGCAGTGGTGGATTTCACATCTGGGCCGGATTAGTGTCGGGGCCCCGCTGGTGTTCATGGGGCTATTCGCTCTAATGGTGCTAAAAACAGAAACGGTATACATTACACAAGTTGACACACACACACACACACGCACACACATTTAATAAAACTTGGGTTTTATTTTTTTATTGTTAGCCATCATTCCTAGTTGTACTCCCCAGGTTCATTTCTGAGATCTGGGAAATCTGACTTTCCTACAAACACGCAGGAAACACAATCAGACAGTTTAAACAAACTTAATTTGAAGTGAAAACGAAGGGAAATCATATATGTTTTCCCCCAAACTGTCCACTGTAAACATCCGTCTCAGTTTACAGTCGGACTTCTAGTTCAACTTTAACCCACCGCACCCACTGTAGTTATGGGATGAGGAATTCTTTTGGGTGCACTCTCTTTCTGTTTTACAACCAGATGAGTGTAGTTAAAGTAATTTAGCCAAAAGATTAAGTTGCAATAAACCAGAGATTTCCCTTGTTATTTTTAAACTAAACCTTAGGTGCTAAGTGGTAATGATGAATGATGTCAAGCTGTCTTTAAGTTTTATTTTCAAGATTTATGCCAGTTTAAGAGCTGAGCCTGCTGATTTAATACTGAGCTATTAGTGCAAGCGAGAGCACTTATGTAGAAAATAGGACTTGTTTCCATTAAAATCCATCCCTCATTCTCTCAGGCTCAGAATCTATAGGTCAGCTTAATTCGCCTGACCTTAATACACGACACCGCTGAACTATAAAGTGTTTCTGTTTGACCGTGTGTATTTGTCTGCGTTTATGTGCGTGTGTGTCTCATTCTTAGCTGATGTCAGCATTTCCAGGCATGTCAGCCCTGAGCAGCTGGAGAAAGGGAGGGAGGGGGTGGTGGTGATTTTTGACACACGTACACTGACTCAGTGTATCCGTATCCCTGAGTGTGTATTTTATGTGTGTGTTTTAGCATGGGGTGAGATCCTAACCTTTGCAAGGAAAACACTGAATGGCTGACACACACGCACACACACACACACACTTTGTGAGAGTTTTCTCTCAGCAACAGCGAGCCTCTTCCTTAACCTCTCTAGGCTCCGCCCTTTTGAGGAGTCACATGACTTCCTGCTTTGAGACAAAAAGGAAGGAGAGCAGCAGTTTGCCTTCACTCTCTGCTCTTTTTCTCCAATTATTCTGACCTGGGTTTGGACATGCATTTTGTAGTTTGTCTCAGGACTGGTGCGATCACTCCTGTCTTCTCCTGTTATTGCATCACTTCCTGCGAAACTGATCCCAGAGGATCCTTTGAAAAGCTATCGTTTCATGACCGCATAACCCACCCCACCGGTTTCTGTGCATGCATGTGTCTGTTTGTCCAATATGATTATGCTCGATCATGTGTGCATCATTGGAGCTTTTGTGTGTCTGTGTGTGCGAACGTGTGCGCCCAAGCTTTTGTTTATACAGGTCTACTTGCGTGTGTGGAGCACATTTCTGTTAAGCTCATTCATCATTGCCAAAGGAGATGATGATGATGTGGCCGTGGTGCCTCCACTCTGCTGTGTCAGCTTACATCTGCACATCCTCCTCGCCTTAATTCACCCATTGTTGTATATGCATTTATCTTTTTATTAGGTCTCTGCTCACAATATGTGTCTCCATGTCTTACCATGTTTACAATCAATTCAATTTAATGTAAATAGAATAGGTCCAGTTTGTATGCCACCTCTGCTTTTAGATATTTTACTGATCTGATCTGTCTGCACCTGTCGTTAAGGCTTTCTGGTGTGCAATATGTCTGTATCAATTAGTGCAGAAAGTGACAACTGTGCTGCCAGGATACTTCATTCATCTCAGTCATGCTACTCTTTTATGGCATTTAGTTTTTTTTGACAAAAACAAAAGTACCCAAAGGAGCATGACAGGAAGTCTGGGAGAGAAAGAGGACATGCTGGAAAGGTTATGAGCAAGATTGCAAGGAATTTTCAAATATGCATCTTCGTCCAAAGGGACCCACCACTCCTTCTAATTTCTCATTCGCCCACTCTTTTGATTTCTTTCTTCCACTTCGCAGAATGTACAGCCAACTACATTCTTCACCACTTGGAAGCCAAGCTGTCTCTTCCACGAAAAAAGCATTGCAGCAAATTAAGCTCCATGTTTTTGTTCATATTCTGGACGTTATCATTCATTTCCATCGCCTGGCTAAATTCAAACGCCACACAGCTCCTTTTCTGTCCTCGCTGCTTGAAGTGAACTTCAATGCCATGGTGACAGTGTTGGAATTACATTAGCCAAGCAGACTGTATATTGTTATCAGGTCTCAGTATTTATTTTGGGCCCAAGGGCGGAGTGAACTTACCCCCATGCTGTAGCGGGTTATTTGGGGGTACGAGAATGGGCATCTGGGCCCCAAAAAAGCACAGAGGGTTCAGTGGGGACACGAGAGGCCTTCCTTCATCCTTCTCTTCGCTCTCTCAGGCGCTCACAGCTTAGAGCTTGGCTTCATACATGACAATACACACACAAACCCACTTCCTACTGGCTGGTATTTCCTTACACACAATAGCATGTTATGCACACACACACACACACACACACACACACACACACACACACACACACACACACACACACACACACACACACACACACACACACACACACACACACACACACACACACACACACACACACAGGTGAACAGTGGCCTCTATTGAATCAGAGTGTCCCCTCCCACCGTCTCTCCAGTCGAGCTCTTTTCCCCACACGCAGCACTTTGTATTTATATTACCCCGCTATTAATAGACCACTGGCAACCACACTGCTACCCCTTCTGTCTCCTGTGTCGTGTAGAGTGTGTATTTTTGTTTTGCATGTGCGGCCACCAAAAGTAGTTTCCTTTTCTTGGGCCCTTGCTATGTTTAAGTTTTGTTTTGATAGATTCTCAGTACGAGATGTGCGTGGCGTGCATGCGTTTGTGTTGGCATGGCAGGAAACGATGGTCTCGCAGGTAATCAACCTCATCTAAGCTGAGGCTGACGGCATTACCCAGAATGACCAGTTAGTGACACAGTGACATCAGTGCACTTCCTCTGACCTCACCTGGGGAAATAAACGCAATTGCAGAGTGCGATGCCCAAATGAAAATGAAAGTGTTCCAGTTCGTGAGAGAGTGAGTTTGGGGATGCTAAAGGGGGATGGAGGGAGTGATAGAAGGGTTTAGCTGTGGTCTGATCTCTTTAATCTACTGTACAGGCTCATGAATTAGTTTCTATCATCTGCTTTAAACCCTCC